>NC_080539.1:11627500-12255000 GCF_028640845.1 Ahaetulla prasina
ACTGTTTCAATGATTCGTTCTCTGGATGCCCCCTGTGAGTTGGTTATCATTTGTTCCTAAACTATACAAACCAGGGTAGTTTAAAAGAGTGTGGCCGTTGTTATTAGCTGCCTAACTTATTATTTTTTTTATTTATTTATTTACATTTATATCCCGCCCTTCTCCGAAGACTCAGGGTGGCTTACAGTGTATAAGGCAATAGTCTCATTCTATTTGTATATTTGCAAAGTCAACTTATTGCCCCCCCAACAATCTGGGTCCTCATTTTACCTACCTTATAAAGGATGGAAGGCTGAGTCAACCTCGGGCCGGGTTTGAACCTGCAGTAATTGCAGGCTGCTGTATTTTAATAACAGGCTTCTTACAGCCTGAGCTACCATGGCCCTTTATTGCTCGTGTTTCCTCTGATGAAAAAAGGTGAACATTAGCAGAATAACGTAAGAGTTGGAAGGGACCTTGGAGGTCTTCTAGTCCAACCCCCTGCTCAAGCAGGAAACCTTATGCCATTTCAAACACCTGGTTGTCCAATCTCTTGGAATAGTGCATTCAGTTTTGGTCGCCACGATGTAAAAAATGTTGTGGAGACTCTAGAAAGAGTGCAGAGAAGAACAACAAAGAGGATTAGGGGACTGGAGGCTAAAACATATAAAGAACGGTTTCAGGAACGGGGTATGTCTAGTTTAATGAAAAGAAGGACCAGGGGAGACATGATAGCAGCATTTCAATATCTCAGGGGCTGCCACAAAGAAGAGGGAGTCAAGCTATTCTCCAAAGCACCTGAGGGTAGAACAAGAAGCAATGGGTGGAAACTAATCAAGGAGAGAAGCAACCTAGAAGTAAGGATAAATTTCCTGACAGTTAGAATAATTAATCAGTGGAACAACTTGCCTGCAGAAGTTGTGAATGCTCCAACACTGGAAATTTTTAAGAAAATGTTGGATAACCATTTGTCTGAAGCGATGGTGGGGTTTCCTGCCTGGGCAGGGGGTTGGACTAGAAGACCTCCAAGGTCCCTTCCAACTCTGTTATTCTATTCTATTCTATTCTATTCTATTCTATTCTATTCTATTCTATTCTATTCTATTCTATTCTTCTTAAAAACCTCCAACTATGCAGAGCTTTTAATGTATATCTCTTGGAACTCAAAAACCTGATGACCAATGTTATAATCCAACGAGGACTAGACGGCTGGGAGGAACTCGTATCAGCTCTATTTACTTCGAATTAAGCCTCGAAAATGAAACACAGCCAGGAAAAAAAAAAATCAAATCAGCACGTTCGGCTTTGAGAAGTTGTTTGTCTTAAAGGACCATCCTTCTTCAATCTGGGCTGAACCCTTGTGCAAACACTGAGTGGGTGATCGCACACCCGATACGAGCAGCGCGCGACAAAGCTGCAAAAGAAAAGGGGGGGGGGAGAAAGAAAAAAGCCAATGAGTTTTTAGGTGGCACCAAGTCAAGAGGGCACCAACCTTTCTTAGGAGGATTTGGAGAAGTCGAACAAGTTTGCAGGAGGCCGCTAAGAAGATCAGGGCCTTGGAGACTAAACTTTAACAATTGGGTAGGTTCAAGCTTGAGTAAATACTGTGGGTGGATCTATTAGGACCTTAGAAGGATGTTAGCCAGACACAATTGCTCCAGGATATGAAACTATGGATTTACTGAACTGAATATTTAATATCGCCACAATGTAAAAAAGATGCTGAGACTCTAGAATGAGTGCAGAGAAGAGCAACAAAGAGGATTAGGGGACTGGAGGCTAAAACATATAAAGAATGGTTGCAGGAACTGGGTATGTCTAGTTTAATGAAAAGAAGGACTAGGGGAGACATGATAGCTGTGTTCCAGTATCTCAGGGGTTGCCATAAAGAAGACGGAGTCAACCTATTTTCCAAAGCACCTGAAGGTAGAACAAGAAGCAATGGGTGGAAACTAATCAAGGAGAGAAGCAACTTAGAACTAAGGAGATATTTCCTGACAATTAGAACAATAAATCAGTGGAACAAGCTGTGAATGCTCCAACACTGGAAATTTTTAAGAAAATGTTGGATAACCATTTGTCTGAAATGGTGTAGGGTTTCCTGCCTGGGCAGAGGGTTGGACTAGAAGACTTCCAAGGTCCCTTCCAACTCTGTTGTTGTTGTTGTTGTTGTTGTTGTTGTTATTATTATTATTATTATTTTAAAAATCAACAATTTTGCAATAGAACCCATTGGTTTTTCTGCTCTCCAAAGCAGAGACCAGGTAGTCACCCTATTCTAGAGTCCTTACAACTCCAAGAAACTACAGGTAGTCCTTGACTTACGACAGTTCCTTTCGTGACCGTTCAAAGTGACGTCACTGCAAAAAGTGATGGATGAGGATTTTCCATACTTACGACCATGGCAGCATTCCCACGGTCACCTGATCAAAATTCAGACGCCTGCCAACTGACTCCTATTTCTGACGGTTGCAGGGGTCATGCAATCCCTTTTGTGACCTTCCGACCAGCAGAGTCAGCGGGGAAAGGCAGATTCCCTTAACAATTTCGTTGCTAGCTTAACCACTGCAGTGATTCGCTTAACGACTATGGCAAGAAAGGTGGTAAAACAGGAAATAACTAGGAGTGAAATCTATTTATCTTCCTTACCGGTTCGAAAGTGCGTGTGCGTGTCACATGCGCACGCACACCCTCTGCACATGCGCAAAACCTTTCAGCACATGCGCAGAGGGTACAAAACACATTACTTCCTGGTTAAAACCAGGAAGTAACGGCAGGCGAGCGGGTGGGCGGAGCCTTGCACCGCGATTGCTAACGGTTCTCTAAACCACCAGCCAAGATCGCTACCGGATCGGGTGATCCGGTCTGAACCGGGAGCATTTCACCCCTGGATATAACAAATGTCTCACTTAGCAACCCTAATCTGAAGTTCAGTTGTGTTCGTCAGTCAAGCTCAACTTGTATTCCTTTTTATTTTATTTTTTTTCAGATTCCTTTGGAAAAACTATTCCCTGGCAAGAAAACCATTTTTTTTCCTCATTGGCTGAAAACAAAACAAAAAACCAAGGAGCTTGCCTCCAGCAGCCCAAGTGTGATAAAGTTGCTGGAGTGTTGTTGTTGCTGTTGTTGTTTGCAACGCCTCTCGTTGTCACGCCTTGGGCATCCTTTCCCACAAACCAGAATGGTGGTTCTTGATCCAAGAAGTTGACCCTTTCAAAGAGACAACATTCTCATTTCATGTCCAGCGTTTTTTTCCCAAGGTGGTCACCTCTCTATCTCGCTGGGGGAGGCAGGGATGAAAATGGTTTTCTTTTGGGGGCGCTCCGTTTCTTATTGGGCGGGTCCGCTTTCTGGACAAGAGGGAGGTTGCCAACAGAGGCAGTCTCCCAGAACTTTTGCCGCAGCTCCAGGTGCAAAATAAACTCAGTGGGACTGGGAGGTGAGGTGTGGAGGGGAGGGGAAGAGATGATAACCACGGTCCCTGGGCTGGGAGGGGAGGGGTGTTTCGGTTGCTTAAAAAGCACCCCACCACCGAAGTGCCTCTCCTTGCCGAAGGGACAGGCAAGGAAGTGGTGGATCGGGGAGGTGGTGATGGAGAAATAGTTGGAGAAAATCAAAAGAAAATTGGCCAAGCCAATGGCCCGTGTCGGGCCCCGGCCTCGGCGACTGGAGTGGTGTGTGACTTTGATTCTCCTATCAGAGCCCTCCTGAATTAAAAATTCAAGCAATTTCGTGCATGGCTTCTCTCTGACGAGAGCCGGGGCCCCGGACTCATTAATGCAAGAGCACAGAAGAAAGTCGTTAGCCCTGGTCAGATGGAATGTTTCTCTGGGAACAGTTCCGCTTGAAGGGGGAGAGAGAGAAAGTCCAGAAAAGCAGGAGGGGGAAGGAGGGGGGAATGAAGAAGAAGTTGGATTTCACACATTTCTCAGCAGTGAGAAGGTCTGGGCCTGGCAGCCCCGCTCCCCAACCTGCAGCCCCCTTTCCCAACAGAAAGGAGGTCCTGGGCTCCTGGTGGAGGCCAAGATCTCCTGGTGGAGATTCTGGGCTCCTAGTGGAGGTTCTGATCTTCTGATGGAGGCCCTGGGCTCCTAGTGGAGGTTCTGATCTTCTGATGGAGGCCCTGGGCTCCTAGTGGAGGTTCTGATCTTCTGATGGAGGTTCTGATCTTCTGATGAAGGTCCTGGGCTCCTAGTGGAGGTTCTGATCTTCTGATGGAGGCCCTGGGCTCCTAGTAGAGATTCTGATCTTCTGATAGAAGTCCTGGGCTCCTGGAGGAGATCCTGCTCTCATAGCAAAAAACTTGATCTCATGGTGGAAGTCCTGGTGGAGGCCCCGACTTCATAGTGAAGGTCCTGAGTTCCTGGTGGTGGTTCTGATCATCTGTGGAGGTTCTGATCTCCTGGTGGAGATTCTGGGCTCCTAGTGGAAGTTCTGATCTCCTGGTGGAGGTCCTGAGCTCCTGGTGGAAGTTTTAATCTCCTGATGGAGGTCCTGGGCTCCTGGTGGAAGTTCTGATCTCCTGATGGAGGTTCTGGGGTCCTAGTGGAGGTTCTGATCTTCTGATGGAGATCCTGGGCTCCTAGGGGAGGGTCTGACTTGATAGTGAAGGTCCTGAGTTCCTGGTGGAGGTTCTGATCATCTGGTGGAGGTTCTGATCTCCTAGTGGAGGTCCTACCTAGGTTCTTGATGGAATTCCTGGGTTCCTGCTGGATGCCCTGATCTCATAGTGGAGGTTCTGGTGGCCAGCTCTGCCTTTCCCTGTTCCGAGGATCGCGGGGGGGGTGGGCTGATGGAGAAGACCAGCAGGACTGGTCTCCAACTGGATTTTGCCAGAGCCTCCCCTAATAGCCACACACAGGACTGCTGTGGGCAGCTTCTGTACACTGCTGAGCTGGAAGGCTAAAAATGGAGCCAGGAGGGACTTTCCCACCTGTTCTTGTGGCCGGAGAAAAAGGTTCAGGCTGGAAGGCCTGCAAAAGGTTTTGGATGAAATGGCCAATGGGTTCCTGTTTGCTCTGAGGGAACATCACTTTCATCCATTCGCCTCTGCAAACATTGGCACAAGCAAGCAAGCAGCAGCTTCCTCCTCCCCCCTCCCCCCTCCATCCCCTAGACCTCTTCTGTTGCAGCTGTCTGGTTTTCAAAATTCTCTTTCCTCCAAATATTTATTTCTCTCTCTCTCCACCTCCCCCACTCCGGTCATCTTTTCCATGAGGTCATCAGTATTTTGTATGTTGGTCCTTTTTTTTTTTTTTTTAAGGAAAGAAGGTTTTCAGTATGGCTAAAATGACCTTGATATATTATTTAAGGATAATTTCAGGCCACTGTTAAGATGCCATAAGGAAAAGAAGGTACATTGGGAATGAAACAAAACTAAATGAGAAAACTGATTTTTTAAAAAAAACAAACAAAAAACAAGCAATCAGGCGTCCAAAATTTTATATAAGAAGAAGAATATATTGCTTGGCTGGGAGCATCAATAATTTAAATCCTATATATTTTAAACGGTTAGTTATGAAGCTGTCTTTGTTTATTTCTGCTTACCACATCTCTGACATCAATACAATTGAACGTGTCCAGAAATATTTTACAAGAAGAGTTCTCCATTCCTCTGAAAACAATAAAATACCCTATCCCACCAGACTTGAAATCCTAGGCTTAGAAAACTTGGAACTCCGTCGCCTTCGACAAGACCTAAGCTTAACTCACAGAATCATCTATTGTAATGTCCTTCCTGTTAAAGACTACTTCAGCTTTAATTGCAATAATACTAGAGCAACTAATAGATTTAAACTTAATGTCAACCGCTTTAATCTAGATTGCAGAAAATATGACTTCTGTAACAGAATCATCAGTGCTTGGAATACTTTACCTGACTCTGTGGTCTCTTCCCATAATCCTAAAAGTTTTATCCAAAAACTTTCTATTATTGACCTCACCCTATTCCTAAGAGGACCATAAGGGGCGTGCATAAGCGCACAAATGTGCCTACCGTTCCTGTCCTATTGTTTTTCTTTTCTTCTTCCTATATATATGCTTATACCTCCTTATATTTACTCATATATGTGTTTATTTACTATATAATCTTTTTGTATGATACCTACATATATTGTTGTGACAAAATAAAATAAATAAAATAAAAAATAATGTGTATTTGACGAAATAAATAAATAAATAAATAAACATTCTCCATTGGTTTGGGGCAAATGGACGTTTTGCTTCTCATCCAAGAAGCTTCCTCAGCTCTGACTGGAATCCTTCCATTCCCCACCATCCGGTCATAGCTGAAGAAGCTCCTTGGATGAGAAGCGAAATATCTTCAAAGAAAAACCAGAAAGTCCAGTTGCCTCTTGAAAAAAAGCACCTTTGGAGATAGAATAGAATAGAATAACAGAGTTGGAAGGGACCTTGGAGATCTTCTAGTCCAACCCTCTGCTTAGGCAGGAAACCCTACACCACTTCAGACCAATGGTTATCTAACCTCTTCTTAAAAACTTCCAGTGTTGGAGCATTCGCAATTTCTGGAGGCAAGGTGTTCCATTGATTAATTAAGATGAAGTGAATTCAGATGAAGCGAGGAGCTTTGAGCTGAGAGGATGAGAGAGTCAGCGTCGCCCCAGAAACACAGTGACTCAAAACATGTTGCCAGAGAGCCTCTCATGACATAAATCAAGCTCAGAAATCGCCAAAATAATATAAAAAGGACAGAGAAACGTGGGAGGTCGCGCTAGAGGTAAAGGAAAATAGACTCCTCCCGTGGGAATGGAGCATTTGAAGGGTGGTGGAGCCCTGGACCTTGTGATGAATTGCAATGGGCAGGCCTTAAAATAAACAGTGAGGTATGATATGCTCTGCTCCAGGGGTGAAATTTACTTACCTTCCTTATCAGTTCGCCAATGTGCGCGCGCATCCGCAGAGACTTATAATGTCACAAAAAAGATGGATAAAATCAAGATCACATGAAGTGTTAGTGCCACTTTATAATGCCTTGGTAAGGCCACACTTGGAATATTGCATCCAGTTTTGGTCACCACGATGTAAAAAAGATGTTGAGACTCTAGAAAGAGTGCAGAGAAGAGCAACAAAGATGATTAGAGGATCGGAGGCTAAAACACATGAAGAACAGTTGCAGGAACTGGGTATGTCTAGTTTAATAAAAAGAAGGACTAGGGGAGACATGATAGCTGTGTTCCAATATCTCAGGGGTTGCCACAAAGAAGAGGGAGTCGGGCTGTTCTCCAAAGCACCTGAGGGTAGAACAAGAAGCAATGGGTGGAAACTGATCAAAGAAAGAAGTAACTTAGAACTAAGGAGAAATTTCCTGACAGTTAGAACAATTAATAAGTGGAACGACTTACCTGCAGAAATTGTGAATGCTCCAACACTGGAAATTTTTAAGAAAATGTTGGATAACCATCTGACTGAGATGGTGTAGGGTTCCTGCCTAGGCAGGGGGTTGGACTAGAAGGCCTCCAAGGTCCCTTCCAACTCTGTTGTTATGTTATGTTATGTTCCCCAATACTTCACCACTATGTTGGAAATGTAAACAACAAAAGGGAACATATTATTGTATGTGGTGGTCCTGTCATTAAGCGAAACAATATTGGCAAAAAATTAAATTACAAATAGGAGAAATTATAAATCAACATATAGAAATGAGGCCAGAAACATTTTTACTCGGAATAATTCCAAAGTCATATGAAAAAGAAATACAGTACTTAATGATCCACATAGTTACAGCAGCACAAATAGTCTAAGCACAGAACTGGAAAAAATAACAATATACCATTTGAAGACAATGTAATTAGAAAAATCATGGAATGTGCAGAAATGGATAAACTTATGAAAGAGATACAAGAAAAAGAGGAAACAGAATATTATTTAGTATGGGAGAGATGGTATAAATGGTTGGAGGAAAAGGGGGGGGAAAAGTGCAAGGAAAGATTAAGCAATGGATAAACTAGCAGTAGAAATAGAAGAACAAATAGGAAGAAACAGAAATTGTGGAAAGGAAATAGAGTACATGTGTATATCTAAGTATATATGTAAATAAAATAATTAGAATAATATAATAACAATAATAATAATAATGTTTTAATTTGTATACCGCCCTTCTCCCGAAGGACTCAGGGCGGTGAACAGGCAAATAAAATACAAACAGAAACATACACAATAATTAAAACAACCCTTAAAAAACTGATTCAAATTTGCCAGAAAATTTAAAATAACATTACACCCCATAAAAATACAGAAATTTAAAACCCATCAAAATTCAATTAAAATTTAAAATTTAAAATCAGGCCAGTCCAGCCATACGAAATAAATAGGTTTTAAGTTCGCGGCGAAAGGTCCTAAGGTCAGGTAGTTGTCGAAGCCCGAGGGGAAGCTCGTTCCATATATACATATGATATATTAGAAATATATATATAAAAGATACATTAGGATAAGAGAGAGAAAATGTATAAGTATTGATCACTGACGCAAAACTGTTGGAAAGAAGAAAGTGTTAATATTTCTTTTTTGTTTTTGTTTTTGTCTTTTTTTAAAAAAAAATCTGTTTAATAAAAATTATTTTTTTAAAAACATGTTGCAAAAAAGTGACGTCATGACATCTGCACGGGTGGGCGGAGCCTCCTGCAACAGCCGCTACTGGTTTGCCCGAACCGGATAGAACCTGGCTGGATTTCACCCCTGCTCTGCTCATTGACTCACAGGAAGTGTACGAGTAGTCCTCGACTTACAACCGTAAAATGGAGCAAAATTCACTTCGCAAGCGTCTCACTTCATGTTCAATTTTGGGCTCAACTGAGGTCATAAGTCGAGGACTACCTGCCGTGGAAGCTTGAGATCATTGGTAACTGAGTTTAAACATGCTTGGGATAAATACATGTCATGTCCATCATCCAACAAAAATCAAAAGATAAATAGAAAATTAAAATTAAAATATCAAACATCCACATCTGGCTGACTTTGCAATGATCAATGATGATGATGATATAATAATAATAATAACAATAACAATATCCACATCTGGCTATCCCAGGTCCTTGGGAAGGACTCAATAAGCCTGTGATGGCGAACTTATGGCCACAGGTGGCACATGTAGCCATATCAGTGGGCATGCGAGCTCAGCTCTGGCATGCATGTGTGTGCCGGCCAGCTGATTTTCAGGCCTTCTGGGCCCACTAGAAGTAGGGAAACAGGCTGATTCCTGCCTCCAGGGGGCCTGGGGAGTGGTAGGGAAGGGCCGTTTTTCTCTCTTATCTGGCTCCAGAGCCTCTCTATGAGTCTGGGGAGGGAGAAAACAGCGTTCCCCACCCCTCCAGAGGCCCTCCGGAGGCCAGAAACTGCCCATTTGCCAACTTCCGGTTGCACAAGAAGTGACATTTTTTGCTGTCCCAAGCTTCCAGAGCCTCTCTAGGAGTCTCTGGAGGCTGGAGACAGCAAAGAACATCAATTCCTGACTTTCAGCCATTTATTCGGCGACTGTTCACAGTTATAACGGCACCAAAAAAAAAGTGACTTACAAACAGTCCTCACACTTATGACCACTGTAGCATCCATACAGCCACATGATCAGAGTTCGGGCACGTAGTAAGCAGTGTGCTCCTTCCAATTTTGGTCATAAGTGGAGGATTATCTGGATGTTTCTATGCTATAGTGACCAGACGTCCCGCTTTTGGCGGGACAGTCCCACTTTTTAATAATTTGTCCCGTGTCCCGCGGCATTTCAAAAAAGTCCCGATTTTTTTTTCCACTCCCATTCTGAAAATGGGAGGCGGCAAGGCAAGAGAAGGAGGAGGAGACAGAGAAGGGGGAGTGGCGGATAAGGGGGCACGAGATCGCCCGCTGCCTGGAAGAGCCGAGAGGAGAGCCGAGAGGAGAGCCAAGCCTGCCTGGAAGAGCCGAGAAGCAGCAGCCACTCCTCCTCCTTCAGCCAAGTGGCGAGACTCAGCGCGCATGTGCAGGCCCCCCCCCCCGGTCAATGGTGTCCCACTTTGCCATCACTGAAATCTGGTCACTTTATTCTATGCACCACCATAAGCCACGTCTGAAGAGGACTCTGCTGATGGTAGCTAGAGACCTTTGGTGCTTAGTCTCTTGGCTTAGAGCAGCGGTTCTCAACCTGTGGGTCGAGACCCCGTTGGGGGTCGAATGACAATTTGCCAAGGGTCGCCTAAGACCATCGGAAATATGGAAAGTATAC
This sequence comes from Ahaetulla prasina, assembly GCF_028640845.1. Taxonomy (NCBI): domain Eukaryota; kingdom Metazoa; phylum Chordata; class Lepidosauria; order Squamata; family Colubridae; genus Ahaetulla; species Ahaetulla prasina. The sequence continues at coordinate 11,637,690 of NC_080539.1, forward strand.
TTGCGAGTTGAAGAATCGCGCTCCAATGGTTGACTTCACAAGCCAGCTGCAGGCTTTTCAAATCGCTAGCCGAATTCGGCTTCAGGTGTGATCAATTAAAAAAGAAAGAAATCTTTGCTCTGATGTCTCCCTCTCAAGCCAGCTGCAATCACTCCCAATCGCTAGCCTAATCTGGCTTCAGGCGCGATAAACTTAATAGGGGAGGAGTTTCCGCTTTAATGCCTCCGTCCTCAAGGCAATCGCAAGCAGTTCTGATCGCTAGCCAATATGGCTTCAGGCGCGATAAATTCAAAACGAAAATAATTTTACGTTTGGGGGTCGCCACATCGTGGGGAATTGTATTAAAGGGGTCGCAGCACTATAAAGGTTGAGAACCACTGGCTTAGAGGATCACATGACTATCAGCTCTTTATGGGTTTGAACCCCTTGCAAGTGTGAACTAGTGAAGTGTGTTATATGTAGAACTGATCTGGTGAGAGGAGGGGAAATTTCATTAGTATTAAAGCAGGGGAAAATTTCATGTCATTTTAATTTTTATCAGAACTTACTGAACTCAGATTTCCAACTTGGAATGTATTTACATTCAGTATTTAGCATTCTTTACAGCTGAAAGATTTCAGCAGTGGCAAAATAATTATGTAAACATGAAAGTGGGTAAAAACCTAGACAGGTAGTCCTCGACTTACGACCACAATTGAGCCCAGAATTTCTGTGGCTAAGCAAGACAATTGTTCGTTGAGTTTTGACCCATTTTACAACCCTTTTTTGCCACAGTTTTTAAGTGAATCGCTGCCGTTGTTAATTTAATAACACGGTTGTTAACTGAATCCGGCTTCCCCATTGACTTTGCATGTCAGAAGGTTGCAAAAAGGGGATCACATGACACCGGGACACCTCAACCGTCATAAGTATGAGTCAGTTAACAAATGGCTGAATTTTGATCACATGACCAGGGGATGCGGCAACGGTTGTGTGTAAAATGGTCGTGAGTCACTTTTTTCAGTGCTGTTGTAACTTTGAACGGTCACTAAATGAGGGGTTGTAAGTTGAGGACTACCTGTAGGAAAAGTGTGGATTGGTTTGTTTCTTTGGGAGCAAGAATATGGCTGTCAAAATGGCGACCTCCTGTTTTCCCAGAATGCTCCATGGGAAAAAATGTGATGGATGTCAATTAATGGTATTTGGAAGGTGAGTTCATCTCTCAAATTCTGAATAGAGGGGATGCAGGTTTTTTTCATCTGAAATTTAACCAATTTGGACATAATTTTTGAATGGCATTAAAAGTTTCTTCAGTTATAATAATACAGGCCAAAATGGATTTAGGGGGTGTTCGGAGATGCATTAAAAGTAATCTGAAGTGTCTAATCAAGTCGTTACAATTTTTCAAAAAAAAAAAAGCCCTTTTAATGTAAAAAAGATATTGAGACTCTAGAAAGAGTGCAGAGAAGAGCAACAAAGATGATGAGGGGACTGAAGGCTAAAACATATGAAAAACGGTTGCAGGAACTCGGTATGTCTAGTTTAATGAAAAGAAGGGCTAGGGGAGACATGATAGCAGTGTTTCAATATTTCAAGGACTGCCACAAAGAAGAGGAAGTCAAGCTATTCTCCAAAGGGCAGGACAAGAAATTATGGGTGGAAATTGATCAAAGAAAGAACCAGCTTAGAACTAAGGAGAAATTTTCTGACAGTTAGAACAATTGATAAATGGAACAACTTGCCTGCAGAAGTTGTGAATGCTCCAACACTGGAAATTTTTAAGAAGATGTTGGATAACCATTTGTCTGAAGCGGTGTAGGGTTTCCTGCCTGGGCAGGGGGTTGGACTAGAAGATCTCCAAGGTCCTTTCCAACTCTGTTGTTAATAATAATAATAATAATAATAAAAAATAAAATAATAATAATAAAATAAAAATAAAGACGTGATTATGGCTGAGCAACGGAACATTGAAGAAAGAAACAGAGGGCCTGATTCTTGTGGCCCAAGAACAAGCCATTAGAACAAATGTAATCAAAGCCGGAATAGAAAAATCTGATGGTGATCCCAAATGCAAACTCTGCAAAGAAGCGGATGAAACCATTGATCACATACTGAGCTGTTGTAAGACAATAGCTCAGACCGACTACAAACAACGTCACAACACAGTTGCTCAATGGTCCACTGGAACTTGTGTCACAACTACCATCTGCCTGTAGCAAAGAACTGGTGGGATCATAAGCCTGAAAAAGCGATTGAAAATGAGCATGCAAAACTACTGTGGGATTTCTGAATACAGACTGATAAAGTTTTGGAACACAATACCCCGAATATCACGATTGTGGAAAAGAAAAAAGTGTGGATAGTCGACATTGCTATACCTGATGACAGCAGAATCGATGAGAAACAACTTGAAAAAGTCACCAGATATCAAGATTTGAGAATCGAATTGCAGAGACTCTGACATAAACCAGTGCAGGTGGTTCCAGTGGTACTCGGCACACTGGGAGCTGTGCCTAAAGACCTAGGCAAGCACTTAAAAGCAATTGGCACTGACAAGATCACCATTGGTCAGCTTCATAAGGCCACCTTACTGGGATCTGCTCGCATAATTCACCGATACATCCCACAGTCCTAAACGCTTGGGAAGTGTTCGACTAGTGATCTGTGATACGAAATCCAGCATAGTTATCTTGTTTAATAATAATAATAATAATAATAATAATAATAATAATAATAATAATAATAATAATAATAATAAACAGTTTGCTGCGCATACTGTCATTCTGTGTAAATAAAATAATAATAATAATAATAATAATAATAATAATAATAATAATAATAATAATAATAATAATAATAATAATATATGAATTAAATATTGCAAAGCCTCATATTTCACATATTATGAACGGAAATCTTTTTTATTTTGCTGACTGGTAATTGTTTTGTGATTAGGGGAAATTATGATGAGTGGGCTGGATGGAATTGTGATCAGTGCCCGGGATCTCAGAATCTCTTGGAGATGGATTAAAATATCATTTTTTGAGAGGGGTTGGGATATAGTGCCCTCTAGTGTTTAAAAACCGAATCATCTCAAGGTACTTTTAACATCCTGCCCTAGAGAATTTTATAAGAACCTTTTTCAAGGGGCCTCATTTGTTATTTTCCCCACCATAGAAACTCATTTCTACCGGAGCTTTTCTTATTGGATATCCTCCCAGAAAAAACCAGTAAAGAAAATATTTATTTGATTATACATGTAATAACAGCAGCAAGAATTGTTTTTTGCACAAAACTGGAAAACAGAGAAAATACCCCCAGAAGGAGAAGTTATTTTTAAAAAAATTAGATTTTGCAGAAATGAATAGATTCGCTTTGATGATCAAAGAAAGAGAGGATTCAGAATATTTTAAGATATGGGATCAATTTTACCATTGGTTAGAAAAAAAGATATAGATAAGCAATCGATAGTTATGTAAGAAAATGGTATAATTAGAATACTGGACTTGTGAAAAAATTGTAATAGATTAAATTGAAATGAAGAAAGAAGAAACAAACAAAAAATATGGAGCCATGAAGAAAACAATGAAATGTCACAATGAAGGAATGACTGATGTATTAAATGTTTGTTTTGTTTATAAAATAAAATAATTATTTTTTAAAAAAACCTCAATTCTGGGGCAAAAATGAGGTTTCTGAAACGTATTTCCCCTATTTTTATAAATCTCAGAATTTTTATCATAATGCACAAGGGTACAAGTTTGACTTCGGAGTCAGCGTTCCAAGGCCACCGTCTCCTGGCTGGATTTCCTCTCTAAGGTCCAAGGGAAGATCGATAGTCCTCGATTTATAACTACAATAGGGACTGGAAATTCCATCATTATGTGGCGTGGCTGTTAAGCGAGACATCATGTGACTTGCAACCTTCCCTGCCAGCTCCCCTCTTTTATTTTGTTGCTTGGAAGATCTAATATTTGAGGAGCTATCATAGAGAAGAGGGAGTCAACCTATTCTCCAAAGCAGGGGTCTCCAACGTTGGCAACTTTAAGCCTGGCGGACTGCAAGCTTTGCTGGCTGGGGAATTCTGGGAGTTGAAGTCCGCCAGGCTTAAAGTTGCCAACATTGGAGACCCTGCTCCAAAGCACCTGAAGGCAGGACAAGAAGTCATAGGTGGAAGATCATCCAAAAAAAATCCAACCTAGAACTAAAGGAGAAAAATTCCTGACAGAATAATTTATCCATGGAATGACTTGCCTCCAGAAATTGTAGGTGTTCCATCGCTGGAGGTTTTTAAGAAGAGATTGGACAACCATTTGTCTGGAATGGTATATAGTGTCCTGCTCGAGCAGTGGATTAGACTAGAAGACCTCCAAGTCCCTTCCAACACTTATTCCGTATTCTCTGTACTCCATATTCTGTATTCTACATTCTGTGTTCTGTCACAAAGTGTTGTGACCCAGACAAAATCAGTCGTAAACAAACATATTTTATTAGAACAGCTGAGAATTACTTCATTCTCAGCTTAGTCCAAATTAAGTACAAAACAAAGTCCTTCAGAAAAAGTCTTTCGGCCTTATCACAAACCTTTGTCTTCTTTGGCACCCTGCCAAAGGCTTTTCTTGGCAAAGCCCCACAAAGTTCATAAATAAGAGCCGCTGACAAGAAACAACTGTCTTGCTTTCCTACAAAAAGCCCAAGAGCCTTTGCTGCTCTTTTAAGCCTTATGGAAGGGGCCAATCATCCCCTGGCCTTACTCCCTAGTCGTCCTTTTTGCTTCAGCTGCTCTTGTCTTCTGGCAGCTCTTCGCATGCATGCACTAGGAACAGGTTTCTCCTGTTCCTCTGCCTCTCTGCTGTCCGCCTCTGGAGGCTCCGGGGTCCGCGCATCGCTCCCAGATGGCCCTGGCTCCATCTCTGCCTCGGATGCAGAGCCCTCGTCTGGGACTTCCCCTGATTTCAGGACTGGCCCATTGTCCTCCCCAGCCTCTTCACTGTCCGACTCCGCTGCCAGTTCCACAGGCTGCTGGCGGACCAAAACACAAAGGGCAATCACTTGACAGTGGGATGCTGCGAGTTTCATAGCTATGTGAAGGTTGCCAAGTGCTTAAATCATGAACATGTGACCACAGATATACTGTCAATCAAAATAGAGCTGGAAAGGACCTTGAAGGTCTTCTAGTCCAGCCCCCTGCTCAAGCAGGAGACCCTATACCATTTCAGACAAATGACTGTCCAATCTCTCCTTAAAAACCTCCTGGGATGGAGCACCCATAGCTTCTGGTGGCAAGCTGTTCCACTGGTTAATTTTCCTCACTGTTAGGAATTTTTTTCTTAATTCCAGGTTGCTTCTCTCCTTGATTAATTTCCACTCATTGCTTCTTGTCCTGCCCTCAGGTGCTTTGGAGAATAGCTTGACTCCCTCTTCTTTGTGGCAGCCCCTGTGATATTGGAAGACTGCTATAATGTCACCACGTAGTCCTTTTCCCCCCTAGACTAGCTTGTTGTAAGTAGGAGGACTGGTTACAAGTCACTTTCTTCAGTACCAACTTAACTTCAAACAGTCACTAAACAAATGTGTCATAAATCAAGGATTATCTGTATAAGTATCAGGCTTATCCTTTCTACATCTTTGTTAGTTTCTGTGGCTGCTAATATTGGAAATTCCTGAAGTAAAGGTAGTCCTCGACTTACAGCCACAATAGAGCCCAACATTTCTGTTGCTAAGAGAGAGAGTTGTTAAGTGAGTTGTGCTTCACTTTACAACCTTTCCTGCCCAAGTTGTTAAGCGAATCGCTGCAATTAGCAACCCGGTTGTTAAATGAATCTGGCTTCCTCGTTGACTTTGCTTTTTGGGAAGGTCGCCAAAAGAGATCACCTGACCTTGGGCCACTGCCACCGTCGTAAATATGAACCAGTTGCCAAGCGTTCGAATTCTGATCACGTAATCAGAACAGACGTAAGTGTGAAAAACGTTCGTAAGTATTGGAAAGGCTGATGAATGGGGGTGACCTTAAGCTTCTGCACAAAACAGGAGGCTGGGTTTAGTGGCCTCTATGTCCGTTCCCCACTATATAATTTTATGATTCATTCATGCTTGCCCTACTTAGTAAATCACACAAACGGGGCTGTTTCTTGCTTGCTTTTAATGATAGCGGACAGGAGGGAACCGATGTTCTAGACAGGGATTTGGTGAGGGGATTAATTCCTTCCTGCTTGCTGCTTTTTGACCCTTGGAAAATCATCTCCCCACCACCACCACAACAACCTTCCCAAAGTTACCGGTTCCCCCTATTGGGGAGGGAGGGGGCTTTCTATGGAATTTTTAATTTTTATTTGTTTAGAAAATTACACTGTAAGCCGCCCTGAGTCTTCGGAGAAGGGCGGGGTATAAATGTAAACAAAAAATAAATAAATGTATACAGCCACCTATTCGCACAGGGTGAGTTGAGGCGGCTTACAAGGATATAAAAACACCACATAAAAGAAATAAAAAGAAAATAAAAATTATATAAAATATAAATTATATAAAATGAAATTATATAAAATAAAATAATTGCTGCCAACCTGCCTTCCATTGAAGACCTCTACACTGCACGAATCAAGAAGAGGACTGTGAAAATATTTACAGATCCCTCACATCCAGGACATAAACTGTTTCAACTCCTACCCTCAAAACGACGCTATAGAGCACTGCACACCAGAACAACTAGACACAAGAACAGTTTTTTCCCGAAGGCCATCACTCTGCTAAACAAATAATTCCCTCAACAATGTCAAACTATTTGCTAAATCTGCACTACTATTAATCTTCTCATCGTTTTCATCACCCATCTCCTTACACTTATGACTGTATGACTGTAACTTTTTGTTGCTATCATTAAGGGTTAAATTGCAACCTATAACCATCATTTGTGTTGTAAATGTTGTACCTTTGATGAAGGTATTTTTTTATTTTTCTTTTATGTACACTGAGAGCGTATGCACAAAACAAATTCCTTGTGTGTCCAATCACACTTGACCAATAAATTCTATTCTATTCTATTCTATTCTATTCTATTCTATTCTATTCTATTCTATTCTATTCTATTCTATTCTATTCTAAAAAGAAAAATAATGAAATAATAACTACCACCCCCAACAGATATACTAGCCATTTAATGAGCTCCATCCCGCTTGGGGTATTCCATTTTTACTGGCAGAGGGCTGTAGGATGTTGAGTTGGCCATGCCCACCCTGGACACAGTCCCATGAGCCATGCTCACTCAGCGCCCCGCCCCCCCGGCCGAGGTCAAAACAACCCTGATGCGGCCATCAATGAAATCAAGTTTGACACCCCTGGATTAGATCAAGCACGTGGTACCCATAAGTTGTTCAGTTAAAAACTCTGAGCAAGGTCATCCAACTTGAGCAATGCTGGGTGATGCTTGGAAATGTAGCTTAGCTAATCCAAGGTTAATTTGGAGTTACATTTCCAAGCATCAAGTAGTAAGGGTCATCATCTGTTCTTTAGGCCTGAGCTTCTCTTAGTTAGATTACCTTACGCCACCAGACTTGCAATTCTGGGTTTAGAAAATTTAGAACTACGCCGCCTTCGGTATGATCTGAGCTTAGCTCCTAAAACCATCTGCTACAATGTCCTTCCGGTCAATGACTACTTCAGCTTCAACTACAACAATACACGAGCACATAATAGATTCAAACTTAAAGTGAACCGCTCCAATCTCGATTGCAGAAAATATGACTTCAGTAACAGAGTTGTTAATGCCTGGAATGCACTACCTGACTTTGTGGTCTCTTCCCAAAATCCCCAGAAGCTTTAACCAAAAACTGTCTACTATTGACCTCACCCCATTCCTAAGAGGTCTGTAAGGGACGTGCATAAGAGCACCAGCGTGCCTACCGTTCCTGTCCTAATGTTCCCTTCAGTTGTATTCATTTTATGTTTATGCTTATATATATTATTTAATATGTATTTGACTAAATAAATAAATAAATAAACAGATATATTGAACTGAATGGAAGACCAAACGTGATCGCCTGCAGTATGCAAGCTCTATTACAGCAGTGTTTCTTTCAGGTGTGTGGACTTCAACTCCCAGAATTCCCCAGGCAGTATAGATGATGCTTTAGTTGTTGTCCTGGATCCGGTCCACTAAGTTGACCAATTGTCCTCCTTTAGGGAGGACAGTCCTTTTTTTGTAAGTTCTGTCCTCTCTCGAAAAGTGTCCTCCTACATGCCCTCCTTTTCAATATTTGAAGACAAATCTGTAAATTTCCGTATTCGATCGATGCGGATCCAATCCTTTGCGTGTGATGTGATGTATTTGTATTTGACATGACGATTCGTCAAGGCTCGGTACAGTGCGGCGAGACGCGATTATGAGACGCATGCGCTCCGCACAGGAGAATTGTTTTGAGAGAGTGCGCCGCGCACAAGTGGCTTTGTTTACTTCGTATCAAAACACGACACGGCACGCACGCACACATTAGACTCACATCTTTTTCAGTGAATATTCAACCATACACACTGAGCGCAATAATTCACGTTTTATTAATTCATTATCTATTTAATGATTTCCAAATATGTATAATTTTATTTACAAGTTTATTCGCTTACGTTATTGTTTCAGTTTTAATAATTAATTGATGACATAATTACAATATAAATATAAAATGTTATTGTTACAAATGTTTTTTTATTATGCATTTATCACATTGTCGTGTATTCTGTATTATTGTTGCAATGAATAAAATGTTTCTTTTATTTACGATATTCTTTTTCTTCAATTTATTTGTGTCCTACTTCTCATTGTAAAAAAGTTGGTCACCTTATGGTCCACACAACTGCTAAGCTATAATGTGGGTCATTTGGTTCGACTTCAGCCTATCATAAACCTCAGCCACTGGGGTATGGAAATAAGTCGTAACTATAGCTTAGCACATTGTGATTTATTCCACAATTCAACCATTTAGCACAAAATTGGAACACAGTCACTGATTCCATATCACTTTCTAGCTATCCAAGATCCTTTGTCCAGTCAGCTGAAATCTGTTTTATTTCCTGGACAACACAGACAGTGCCTTATACACTGTAAGCCGCCCTGAGTCTTCGGAGAAGGGCGAGGTATAAATGTAAACAAAAAAAAAAAAAAACCCAATGCAAACAAACACCCTTGTTCCTAACAGCAGAATGGAACAGGGGTGAAATCCAGCAGCTTCTGACAGGTTCCGGAGAACCGGTAGTGGAAATTTTGAGTAGTTTGGAGAACCGGTGAATGCCACCTCTGGCTGGCCCCAGAGTGGGGTGGGAATGGAGATTTGCAATAACGCGACTAGAACTCACCATCTCCTGGTGATTGGCTCAAAGTCAACCAGCTGACTTTCATGCCTAAGGAGGAACTAGAACTTACAGTCTCCTGGTGATTAGACCAAAGTCACCCAGCTGCATTTTATGTCTAAAGCAGGATGAGAACTCACAGGTTGCGGGAGATAGGTCTCGATTTACAACCACAATTGAGCCCAAAGTTTATGTTGCTAAGCAAGAAAGTTGTTTAAAACGAGTTTTGCCCCATTTTACGGCCTTCCTTGCCATCGCTGTCAAGTAAATACAGTAATTGCAGTAGTTCAGTTAGTAAAATGGTTGTTAAATGAATTTGGCTTTCCCACTGCACAACCGATTCTTAGGTGGGAGGTTATAATAATAATAATAACAACAAAGTTGGAAGGGATCTTGGAGGCCTTCTAGTCCAACCCCCTGCCCAGGCTGGAAACACTACACCATCTCAGTCAGATGGTTATCCAACATTTTCTTAAAATTTTCCAGTGTTGGAGCATTCACAACTTCTGCAGGCAAGTCGTTCCACTTATTAATTGCTCTAACTGCCAGGAAATTTCTCCTTAGTTCTAAGTTGCTTCTTTCCTTGATCAGTTTCCACCCATTGCTTCTTGTTCTACCCTCAGGTGCTTTGGAGAATAGTTTGACTGTCTCTTCTTTGTGGCAACCCCTAAGATATTGGAACACTGCTATCATGTCTCCCCTAGTCCTTCTTTTTATTAAACTAGACATACCCAGTTCCTGCAACCGTTCTTCATATGTTTTAGCCTCCAGTCCCCTAATCATCTTTGTTGCTCTTCTCTGCACTCTTTCTAGAGTCTCAGCATCTTTTTTACATCGCGGCGACCAAAACTGAATGCAGTATTCCAAGTGTGGCCTTACCAAGGCCTTATAAAGTGGTATTAACACTTCACGTGATCTTGAGTCTATCCCTCTGTTTATGCAGCCCAGAACTGTGTTGGCTTTTTTAGCAGCTGCTGCACACTGCTGGCTCCAGCACTTGGTTCCAGCAGTTGGGACTCCATCCCCCAAATCAGGAGTGAAATCCAGCAGGTTCTGACAGGTTCTGGAGAACCAATAGCAGAAATTTTGAGCAGTTCAGAGAACCGACAAATACCACCTCTGGCTGGCCCCAGAGTAGGGTGGGAATGGGGATTTTGCAGTATCCTTCCCCCAGGAGTGGGGAGGGAATGGGGATTTTGCAGTATCCTTCCCCCAGGAGTGAGGAGGGAATGGGGATTTTGCAGTATCCTTCCCCTGGAGTGGGGAGGGAATGGGGATTTTGCAGTATCCTTCCCCCAAGAGTGGGGAGGGAATGGGGATTTTGCAGTATCCTTCCCGCAGGAGTGGGGAGGGAATGGGGATTTTGCAGTATCCTTCCCCCAGGAGTGGGGAGGGAATGGGGATTTTGCAGTATCCTTCCCGCAGGAGTGGGGAGGGAATGGGGATTTTGCAGTATCCTTCCCCTGCCATGCCCACCAAGCCACTCCCACCAAGCCACACCTTGCCCATCAAGCCACGCCCACAGAACAGGTAGTAAAAAAACCTGGATTTCACCACTGGAATCGAATGATTTCCCCCCACACACACAAGGGTGGCATCTTCTTCTTTGCTGTCCATAGGGGGAACCAACAAGACCACTCCAACCCCCACTGACAGGGGAAGCTACTAGAATATACATTGAGAGCAAACCCCCACTCACTACTAGCACTGATGAAGTTACCTAATGTGGTAATGAAACGTCTACAAAAAAAAAGAAAAAAAACCCAACCAAGTTCAGAGAGCACCAAGGACCCCACGTTTCAACCCTGAGCTACAAATATTTTCCTCTGTCATTATAGGTAGTCCTCAACTTACGACCACAATTTTTGGAGCGCAGAATTTCTCTCGCTCCGTGAGACATTTGTTAAGTGAGGTTTGCCCCTTTTTCCGACCTTTCTTGCCACTGTTGTTAAGCGAATCACGGCAGTTGTCAAATCAGTCACGCGACGGTTTATTTATTTATTTATTTATTTATTATTTAAATTTTTATACCGCCCTTCTCCCGAAGGACTCAGGGCGGTTCACAGCCTGATAAAAAATACAAAATAATACAATATAAATACGATTAAAATATAATTAAAAAACTTATTAAATTGGCCACGGTTAAAATTTAGAATAAAAACCCATTAAAAACCCATAAGTTTAAAAACTAACCCAGTCCAGCGCAGATGAATAGGTGAGTTTTAAGCTCGCGACGAAAGGTTCGGAGGTCCGGAAGTTGACGGAGTCCTGGGGGGAGTTCGTTCCAGAGGGCGGGAGCCTGCGCAGGATAGGTGTCACGTGGGAGCCACGAGGGGCTCCCTCTATCACCCGCGCAGCTGCATTCTGGACTAACTGAAGCCTCCGGATGCCCCTCAAGGGGAGCCCCATGTAGAGAGCATTGCAGTAATCCAGACGAGACGTCACAAGGGCGTGAGTGACTGTGCATAAGGCATCCCGGTCTAGAAAGGGGCGCAGCTGGCGCACCAGGCGAACCTGGTGGAAAGCTCTCCTGGAGACGGCCATCAGGTGGTCTTCAAAAGACAGCCGTTCATCCAGGAGAATGCCCAAGTTGCGCACCCTCTCCATCGGGGCCAATGACTCGCTCCCAACAGTCAGTTCAATGCAACTGGCTTCCCCATCGACTTGGCTTGTCCGGAGGTCACGAAAGTTGATCACGTGACTCCAGGATACCGCAAGCATCATAAATACGAACCCGTTGTCAAGCATACCGAATTTTGATCACGTGACCATGGGGATGCTGCAACGGTCATAAGTGTGAAAAACGGTCATAACAGCTCATTTTTTTCAGTGCGGTTATAACTTGGAATGGTCACTAAATGAACTGTTGTAAATTGAGGACCACTTGTAGTGAGATGGACCGGTTACTATCTCTTTCTAGTTCTCCTGCATGGGTGCTTCCCAACCTTCACGAAGGGGGTCATCTGTGGGAGGGGGGGGAGAACAGGGGGGGTCGAAAGAAGCTTGCTTCTTTTCTTATGGGTCTGTTGTGTCTTGCCCGCCCTCAGAGCAGCCGGGGCCTTCTTATCTGCTCCCGAACACGGAGGAATGTATGCCTCCCGGCCCCAGTCCTGGCTCCATGCCCAGACAAAGTGCAGAAGAAGGAGCACCTCCCGGCCCCAGCCCTGACTCCATGCCCAGGCAAACGGAGCAGCTAGACCCCTCCCCCTCCTCCACAGCATGTGAGCCTGAGGAAAGTTTACTTCCAACAACAGCTGATTGGAGTGACCCTCGCATCAGAAGACTGGATAGGCGGAGGCAACAGAAGGAAGGGAGGGGCAGGCCTTAATGAGTGCTGAGTCATGGAGCCACACCCCATGGCCTATATAAAGGATCTGCTTTCTGGCAGTCTCTGAGTCAGGCAAAGTCGAACTTATCTTGCTGAAGTCACTTACTGGTCTCCTGCCTGCTCTGAGGACTTTGCTAGGACTTTGGGCAGAGCTGCAGAGGCAAGCCTGATTCGGATTTCCCTGACCCGGCCGTCAGCGGAGGAGTGGGACACGACAGGGTCTGTGCCAGGGGTGAAATGCTCCCGGTTCAGTAGCGATGGCAGCAGGTGGTTCGGAGAACCGGTAGCAAAAATCCCTGCCCTCCCCGCCCCCCCATGCCCAGCTGAGCCACACGATTATCAGAGGTGGTTTTTTTTTTTTTACTTTTAAAAGCATTTTTTCTTCAGCCGAAAAAATGCTTTGAAAAGTTAAAAAAAAAAAAGCCTCTGATGATCACGCGACTCAGCTGCATGCTAGCCATAAAACGGGGGGAAAGGGAGTCCATTTTTCCTTCCAGCCAAAAAAACGGGGTGTCGGGGGGGGGGTGTTCGTTTTTGAGAGAGAGAGAGACACAGAGAGAGAGAGAGAGGGAAGGAAGGAAGGAAGGAAGGAAGGAAGGAAGGAAGGAAGGAAGGAAGGAAGGAAGGAAGGAAGGAAGGAAGGAAGGAAGGAAGACAAACCTGCCACTAGACGCAGTTTCAGAGGATAATCCACTGCTGGAAGGGTCCTGGAGGTCATCTAGTCCAACCCTGCTCCAGCAGGACATTGTTAGTGAGTTTCTGTCTTTTGATCCCCCAGTCACATGGTTACATAGCCACGCCCACCCAGTCATGATGACCCCACCACCAAGCCACGCCCCAAGAACCGGTAGCAAAAAAAATTTAGATTTCACCCCTGGTCTGTGCAATGTTTTCTGACCTTCCTTTCCTGGGAAACCTCTTTTCCAAAGCACCCGAAGGCCAGACAAGGCATAACGGATGGAAACTGACCAAGGAGAGATTCAACTTAGAAATAAGGAGGAATTTTCATACAGTGAGAACAATCAACCAATGGAACAGAAGTTGCCTTCAGAAGTTGTGGGAGCTTCATCACTGGAGGCTTTCGAGAAGAGACTGGATTGCCCTCGGTCAGAAATGGTGTAGCAGGGCAGGGATGGCTTTTTCCGGACCGCGTGCCTAAAGCGCGCATACCCGAACCCTCCAAATGCAATGCAACCGTGCCCCACGCACATGCACCGCCCCCACCCCCCGCATTCGTGGCAGAGACCTGAAGACCAGCTGGCTGGTGGGAGGCACATCCGCATGCGCAGCAGAGCTGAACTCACGGGCCATCAGAGTGGGTGCTGCATGCCATAGCTTCGCCATCACAGGTGTAGGGCACTGGTGAAATCCAAATTTTTTCACTACCGGTTCTGTGGGTGTGGCTTGGTGGGCATGGCAGGGGAAGGATACTGCAAAATCTCCATTCCCATCCCACTCCAGGGGAAGGATACTGCAATATCCCCATTCCCTCCCTACTCCTGGGGGAAGGATATTGCAAAATCCCCATTCCCTCCCCACTCCTGGGGGAAGGATACTGCAATATCGCCATTCCCTCCCCACTCCTGGGGGAAGGATACTGCAATATCGCCATTCCCTCCCCACTCCTGGGGGAAGGATACTGCAAAATCCCCATTCCCTCCCCACTCCTGGGGGAAGGATACTGCAATATCGCCATTCCCTCCCCACTCCTGGGGGAAGGATACTGCAAAATCCCCATTCCCTCCCCACTCCTGGGGGAAGGATATTGCAAAATCCCCATTCCCTCCCCACTCCTGGGGGAAGGATACTGCAAAATCCCCATTCCCTCCCCACTCCTGGGGGAAAGATATTGCAATATCGCCATTCCCTCCCCACTCCTGGGGGAAGGATACTGCAATATCGCCATTCCCTCCCCACTCCTGGGGGAAGGATACTGCAAAATCCCCATTCCCTCCCCACTCCTGGGGGAAGGATATTGCAAAATCCCCATTCCCTCCCCACTCCTAGGGGAAGGATACTGCCAAATCTCCATTCCCTGCCCACTCCAGGGGAAGGATACTGCCAAATCCCCATTCTCTCCCCACTCCTGGGGAAAGGATATTGCAAAATCTCCATTCCCACCCCACCCTGGGGCCAGCCAGAGGTGGTATTTGCCGGTTCTCCAAACTACTCAAAATTTCCGATACCGGTTCTCCAGAACCTGTCAGAACCTGCTGGATTTCACCCCTGTTGTAGGGTCTCCTGCTTGGGCAGGGAGGGGGGGTTGACTGGATGACCTACAAGGTCCCTTCCAACTCTTCTATTCTTCTGAAACACCCTTGCTACAAAATCTGAAATATAAAAAGCTAGCATTATGCCTTATCTACATTGAAACTCTGGGCTATATAATGCTCCTGAAACTTCTTTCTAACGCACATTTCTCTCGTCGGTTCAACCATTGCCGTCCCCACCTAGGCCATAGGGTTGGTCGGGGGGGGGGCACAGGGAGGGCTCTGTAATTAACTTAACTCCCACTTGTCTGATAAACAGCCGCTGCCAATCTTTGGCACCACTTCAAAAACAGAAGGGAACCACACCCGGCCCTGGTCAGATTGGGATGGAGAATGTTTGATCTATTGTTAGGAAGGTGCTCAATTCGGTTTGGGCTCAAAGCCTAGATTGTAAAATGTAATATCTTACAATCTGGGCTTTGAACCCAAACCAAACTTTGAATTTTGAATTTGAATTTGAACTTTGAATTTGAAACAAATTGGGTATGTCTAGACTCTAGTCTAATGAAAAGCAGGACTAGGGATGACATGATAGCAGTATTCTAATATCTAAAGGGCTGCCACAAAGAAGAGGGAGTCAAACTATTCTCCAAAACACCTGAGGGTAGAACAAGAAGCAATGGGTGGAAACTAATCAAGGAGAGATGCAACTTAGAACTAAGGAGAAATTTCCTGACAGTTAGTGTTATGTTTGGGCAATGAAGAGGCAGGAGACGATGCAAGTGACAACAGCTCTTTAGTTTATTGTGAAACCCAGCAAAAGACAACAGGCAAACACCTCTCTTTATATAGTATTTGGCTGAGGCACCAGCCAATCAGCAACGTGTATTTTCCCGCCCAAATTTCCCTCCAAAATTTCAAATACATTACACTCCTCCCCTCCCAGAACGCATTTAGCCCATTATTTGCATAAAATTTGCATGTTATTTCTCCACGTAGTCACGCAGGTAGACAGGGCGTCTCCTAACTCTTTCTGACCTGCGCAATTCATTCCCTGGGAGGGAGTCAAGCTGGTCAGAGGGACTGTTTGTTCCTCCCAGCTCCTCCTCTGGGCCCTCCGGCCCTGAATTATTGGCAGAGTCGTCCCTGCTGTCCTCTGGAGGAGCCGGTTGGCGTTGCTGGACTTCCTCTGATTCAGCTAAGTCCTCTGATCGCCTCGGGATTGAGCTAGCTGTTGGTTCAAATATTTGGTAGTCAGGGTCTGGCTGTTTGGTCTCTGGATTGTTTTGCATTCTTTTTCGTAATTGATCTATGTGGCATTTCCACACTCGGCCATCCCCCATGTCTACTAAATATGATTTTGGGCCTGTTACTCCCACAATGGTTCCCTTTAGCCACGCTGGACCCTCACTGTAGTTGTGCCCATACCAGGTCGCCTGTGGTCATTGTTCTAGTTTTGTCCCCCGTATTCTGGTACCCATCAGGGGAGTATGTTGGGTTTAACTGATCTAAGTGGCACCGGAGTCTCCTCCCCATTAATAACTCCGATGGGCTGCGGCCGGTGGCCACACAGGGTATTCTATGTTGGACTGCCAGGAAGGTGTCGATTTTAGCTTGCCAATCTTCTGGGCTAATTCTGGATAACACTTCCTTGGCACTGCGCACGAAGCGTTCTGCAAGTCCATTCGTCGCCAAATGGAACGGTGCCGAGAGGGCATGTCGGATGCCCTCTCTGGCCAAGTACCTCTCAAACTGGGTGGCCATGAATTGTGGGCCGTTATCAGACACTGTGGTGTCAGGCAACCCGTGTGTCACAAATAGTCGCCGCAAAACTGTTATTACGGCCTCAGCTGTCGTGGTTTTCATGAGTATGATTTCCAACCATTTCGAGTAGGCATCTACCACAATCAAAAAGGTTTGCCCATGAAACGGCCTGGCAAAATCTATGTGGATCCTAGACCAAGGACCTTGGGGATTTTCCCATTCCCTTATGGGGGCCGTTGGGGGTAGTGGCCTTGATTCTTGGCAAGCTTGGCATTTCCCCACCTGGTCGCTAATGTCTTTGTCCATTTGTGGCCACCACACATAACTTCTCGCTAGGCTTTTCATCCTCACAATCCCTGGGTGGCCCACATGTAATAGTTCCAAGACATGCCCTCGTAATTTCTCTGGAATAACCACTCTGTCCCCCCATAACAGACGCCCCCCTTGTACCGACAGTTCTGAACGCTTTTTGGTAAACTCTTTAAATCGTTCTCCCGGTGCAGTTGGCCATCCCCTCTGCACCCAGACGATTACAGTCCGGATAATAATATCTTTGTAGGATGCCCTAGTCACTTCTGTGGACGTGACCGGGCCAGAGTCCAGAGAGTCAATTAACAAGACAGGTGTCCTTGGGGTTGGGTCTTCAATAGTCTCTGGCAATGGGCATCTACTTAAAGCGTCTGCATGTCCCAAGTCCTTGCCTGGTCGGTGAGACAGTTGGTACGAGTATGCTGCCAGGAAAATAGTCCAACGGGTCAGCCTGGGCGATAATGCAACCGGTGTTGGACGGTCCCCCGCCAAGAGTCCCAATAAAGGTCTGTGGTCTGTGACTATTTCAAATCACCGCCCAAATAGATACTCGTGGAATTTCTTTACCCCAGAGACTATGGCAAGCGCTTCCCGGTCTAGTTGGCTATAGTTCCTTTCTGTTGCTGACATCGTGCGGGAAAAATATGCGATAGGGGCTTCCGAACCGTTCGGTAACTTGTGGCTGAGGACAGCTCCTACCCCATAGGGTGATGGATCACAAACCAATACTAATGGTAATGTCCCATTATACTGAATTAAAAGGCTGTCACTGGATAAAAGTCTCTTAACCCCTTCAAATGCCTTAGCCTCAACCCTGCCCCAAGTCCAGAGTTTTTTGCTAGCAGCTTATGTAGTGGTTCTGCTACCATTACCTTATTTTTAAAAAATACAGCATAGAAGTTAACAAGTCCCAAAAATGCTTGTAATTCTGCTTTGTTTTTTGGGGGTGGAGCCTTCCTAATGGCTCGCACCTTGCTTTCCGTGGGATGGATGCCTTCCTTATCTATCCGATAACCCAAAAATTCTACTGATTCAACTCCGATATGGCATTTGTTAAGTTTAACCTTAAGTCCCGCAGTCCTGAAAATTTCCAAAACTTTCCGCAATTTGACCCTTAACTCTCCCAAATCTGTGGCTGATATTAACACATCGTCAAAATAGGGGACTACTCTCGTTAGACTCTGTAGGAGCTGTTCCATGAGATTTTGGAATAACCCAGGGGCTACACTAACTCCGAACTGAAGTCGAGTGCATTTAAAAGTGCCCCTGTGTGTGACAATTGTCTGTGCTTCGGCCGTTTCATTGTCAACTGGTAACTGTTGGTAGGCCTGTGCCAGGTCGAGTTTAGCAAAAACCTGTCCCTGCCCTAACGAGTGCAACAAATGTTGTACGATGGGGACAGGATAAGCACTCTTTTGCAATGCTTTGTTAAGCGTTGCCTTATAGTCAGCACAAATACGGACAGATCCGTCCGGTTTGACTGGGGTCACTATTGGCGTCTCCCATTTTGCATGGTCGACTGGGACTAGGATTCCCTAGTTTACTAGTTTGTCTAATTCCCTATCTATTTTGGGTTTGAGCGTGAACGGAAACCTCCTTGCTTTTAGCCTAATCGGAGCTATCTGGGGGTCTAAATTGAACGAAATGGGGGTCCCCACGTACTTGCCCAGGCTGTCTTGAAAAATGTCCTCAAATTCCCGCAACAGTTCCTCCTTCAGGTTGCCGCCGATGCTGTGAACCCCGGTAATGCCCATTCCCAAGGCTCGGAACCAATCGAGATCCAGCAAGCTGGGCAAGTTTCCATCGACGATGGTGATTGGCAGGGTTTTATTGAATTGTCCGTATCTCACTCTGACTGACGTGACTCCTCGAACAGGGATTCGGTTTCCCTGGTAGTCTTGCACTCTCAGCTTTTGGGATTGCAGCTGGCGTTTCGCGACTTCTGGCAGGTCCCTTGCGATTGTGTCCCAGGATCTAATCGTGATAGATGAGCTGGTATCCACCTCCATCTTCCACTGCACTCCTTCGATGTAGGTCTTGGTGAATATTTTCTTTTCCAGTCGTGTCGATGCGTGACCCACTCGCACAGTGGTGTGATTTGACGTCGCGCCTTTTTTGAATTGGCCAATCCCTGGCCGCCTCGCAGAACCTGCTGATTGGCCGGTTTGAATTTTTGGCAGCAAGGTTGGGAGGCTCGGCAAGCCTGAGCTATGTGTCCTTTCTTTTCACACCGCTGACAAATTGCGTCTTTGAACCTGCAATTCTGTTGTTGGTGTTGGCGTCCGCAACTCACACATTTGTCACGGTCGTTTCTTTCCGGCCTCCCGGTGTGGAAAATCTCTTCCTCTTCTTCATCTTCCCACTCTGCCTGGATTTCCTCGCTGTGAATCGGCGTCACTTTCGGCTTCTGTAAGGTTTCCGGCGCTTTGGTGGACATCTCGTGCGCCCTGGCCTCATCTAGGGCTATCGCTAGGGTTAGGTTGCTTTTCGAAAGCAGACGCCTCTGTAGTCGGATGTCCCTGACCCCACAAATGAGTTGTTCTAATAGAGTGTCCTCCAAGTCCCTGTACTCACAGTGGGTTGCGGCTTTTCTTAACACAGCCATGTACACACTGATCGATTCGCCCTCTCGCTGAACTCTTTGCCTTAGTTCGAAACGTTGCACGAACTTCGATGGCACCGGCGCATAGTGTCCTCGTAGCATTGTCTGGAGCACTGGCCACGGTACCGACTGAACCGGCGTTGGTTCCGACAGCGATTCGGCGGTATCAAAGACTTCTGGTCTGCAGTGGCTCAGGAAGTAAGCACGCTTTCGATTATCCGATACTCCTTGCAGTTTGTTGGCTTCGAGGAAACACTCGAAGCGAGCCATGTATGACCCACATTTTTCTTTGGCTGGGTCGAATGGCGCTGGCAGCATATAGCTAGACATCGTTATGTCCGTCCTTGATAACTGGCTGGGTTTGAAACTATTCAGCTCTTTTGAAACATTCAGCTCTTTTCCTAGTCTCACTGCCTTCAATATCCCACCTTCGTCGCCAATGTTATGTTTGGGCAATGAAGAGGCAGGAGATGATGCAAGTGACAACAGCTCTTTAGTTTATTGTGAAACCCAGCAAAAGACAACAGGCAAACACCTCTCTTTATATAGTATTTGGCTGAGGCACCAGCCAATCAGCAACGTGTATTTTCCCGCCCAAATTTCCCTCCAAAATTTCAAATACATTACAGTTAGAACAATTAATCAGTGGAACAACTTGCCTGCAGAAGTTGTAAATGCTCCAACACTGGAAATTTTTAAGAAAATGTTGGATAACCATTTGTCAGAAATGGTGTAGGGTTTCCTCCCTGGGCAGGGGGTTGGACTAGAAGACCTCCAAGGTCCCTTCCAACTCTGTTGTTATTATTTTTATATATAAATATATATTATTTATTTATTTATTTTGTGACAACAGTATATATAAGCATAAGTATGAAGTGACTATATAGTATATAAGCATATTTATAAGTATGAAATAACTATATAAATTGGATATAATGAAAGGAAACAGTAGGACAGGAACAGTAGGCACGGTTGTGTTCTTATGCACGCCCGTTATAGACCTCTTAGGAATGGGGTGAGGTCAACAGTAGACAGTTTTTGGTTATAGCTTTGGGGATTTTGAGTAGATACCACAGAGTCTGGTAGTGTGTTCCAAGCATTAATAACTCTGTTACTGAAGACATATTTTCTGCAATCAAGTTTGAAGCAGTTAACATTAAGTTTAAATTTACTGTTTGCTCTTGTATTGTTGTGATTGAAGCTGAAGTAATCCTCAACAGGAAGGACTTTGCAATAGATGATTCTATGAGTTAAACACAGGTCCTGTCGAAGGCGGCCGAGTTCTAAGTTTTCTAAACCCAAGATTTCAAGTCTGGTGGTATAAGGTATTTTGTTATATTCAGAGGAGTGGAGAACTCTTCTTGTAAAATATTTCTGGACACGTTCAATTGTATTGATGTCTGAAATGTGGTATGGGTTCCAGACAGGCGAGCTGTATTCAAGTATTGGTCTAGCAAATGTTTTATAAGCTCTGGTTAGTAGTGTAATGTTTCTGGAGAAGAAGCTACGTAAGATTAGGTTAACAACTCTTAATGCCTTTTTTGCGATGTAGTTGCAGTGGGCTTTGGCACTTAGGTCATTGGATATGAAGACCCCAAGGTCTTTGACTGGGTGGGGGTCATCTGTAAGGTAATGTCCCTTGAGTTTGTATTTAGTGTTTGGATTCTTTTTTCCAATGTGTAAGACAAAGCATTTGCTGGTTGAGATTTGGAGTTGCCAGGTTTTAGACCATTCTGACACAAAGTCAAGATCTTTTTGAAGGGTAGCTGTATTGTTGGTGGTGTTAAATAGTTTGACATCGTCAGCGAAGAGAACACAATTACTTTTAATATGGTCACAGAGATCATTAATGTATAATATGAAGAGTGTTGGTCCAAGAACACTGCCTTGGGGAACGCCGCTATTGACAGGAACAGGATTTGATAGGGTTTTGCGTAGGATTTTGTAGGTCCTGGCATTTTTGGGTCTTTTCCGTATAAGGTTGAGAGTATCTTGGCGACGTTTCGACGAGGTCTCACTCATCATCTTCAGGCTGGTGTCTTCGGCTTCGAGAAGCATATATATGTATGTATGCCCACAGCACACAAAACACACACACCATCACTGCACACAGACATTTTGGCATCCAGAACAGGGGTGAAGTCGACTTACCTTCCTTACCAGCTCAGAAGTCCACACGCCGCCCGCCCATGCATCACATGTGTGCGCAGACCTTCTGCGCATACGCAAAATTTTCTGCACATGTGCAAAACTTTCTGTGCAAAACCAGGAAGTAATGACACCCGGGTGGCGGGTGTCGCCGGTGGTTCGGCAATGCCTGCCAGATCGCCGAAACACTGGCCATGATCACTACCGGATCGCGAGATGCAGTCAGAACCGGGAGTATTTCACCCCTGATCTAGATGCATTTATACTGGTTCACGGTTTGTTACGCAGTGAAACTCAGCGAGCGCTAGTTGCAAATCTTGAAAGGAAAGAGATCAGAAATGTCATGGCTTTTTTATCTTTATGGGTTTTATCTTTTAAGATTGATTTAGCTTGCCAGAGCAAACAGCAATACAGGCAGTCCTTGGCTTATGACCAATCGCTTAGACTGTTCAAAATTGTGACAGGGCCCCCCCAAAAAAGATACAGGTAAATCCTCGACTTATAAGGGACAAATGTGAAGGAAAGTGAAAAAAGTGACTTATGATTGTTTTTCACATGACCGTGACAACGTCCCCATGGTCACCCGATCAAAATTCAGACGCTTGAAAACTGACTCATATTTATGACAGTCGCAGTGCAGTGTTCAAGTGACCCTCTTTTGCAGCTTTCTGGCAAGCCATGGGGAGAGAAAGATTCACTTAACAACCGGGTTACTAACTTAACAACTGCAGTGATCCACTTAACCACAGTGGCAAGAAAGGTCGTAAAATAGGGCAAAACCAGTGGTGGAATTCAAATAATTTAACAACCTGGTCAGTGGTGGGTTTCAAAAATTTTTACTACCGGTTCTGTGGGTGTGGCTTGGTGGGCGTAGCATGGTGTGGCTTGGTGGGCGTGGCAGGGGAAGGATACTGTAAACTCTCCATTCCCACCCCACTCCAGGGGAAGGTTCCTGCAATATCCCCATTCCCTCCTGATCAGCTGGGACTCGGGAGGCAGAGAATAGATGGGGGCAAAGCCAGTCAGAATTTTTACTACTGGTTCTCCGAACTACTCAACATTTCCGCTACCGGTTCTACAGAACTGGTCAGAACCTGCTGAAACCCACCTCTGAACCTGGTTCACCCAGGGTCAGGTTGGCTGTCGTGGGAGGCGGGGCCCATCCCCGTCCTCCAGCTTTGCCGCATATGCGGGACGAGCTTCCCGTGATGACCAACCTGACCCTGGGCGAACCAGTTCTTAAATTATCCCGCCCCCC
Source organism: Ahaetulla prasina (assembly GCF_028640845.1). Lineage (NCBI taxonomy): Eukaryota > Metazoa > Chordata > Lepidosauria > Squamata > Colubridae > Ahaetulla > Ahaetulla prasina. The sequence continues at coordinate 11,660,624 of NC_080539.1, forward strand.
TCTATCAAAGTAGATCCTGGGTGCTGCACTGCAATGGAGAAATGGGAAATGGAGTAGCTGGCACCATGGAAGGAGGAGCAGGGAGAAGAAAGAGGGAAAGTGGCCTTTTCTTTCCCGTTTCCACTCCACTCCACACCAAATGGCCACTCCATTTCCCATTTCTCCACTACAGTACAGCGCCCAGGATCCACTTTAATAGCGGGATGAGGGGAAGGTAACTTAACCACCGGTTCGCTCGAATTGATGCGAACCGGTTGAATCCCACCACTGGCAAAATTCACTTAACAGCAGGGGTGGGCTGCTGGGGGTTCGCAGGGGTTTGGGAGAACCTCTAGCTCAGATTCTGTGCAGTTCAGAGAACCCCCAAATCCCACTCCTGGCTGTCCCCTCCCACCCCACCCCTCCCAGGAATCCCCACATGGCCCGTTTTGGATGCAGGTATGTGCAGGGCACGTGCAGAGGCTCAGGAACGGTGAAAAACTAGCCTACTGGAAGTTTGGGAAGGCCAGAAACTGGCCCGTTTTCTGCCTCCAGAGGGCCTGGGGAGGCCATTTTCACCCTCCTGGAGGCTCGAGAAAAGCCTACAGAGCCCGGGGAGGGCAAAAACACCCCCCTCCCGCCATGGTGCAGGAGTCCAACTAGGCCCACCATGGCCATGTTCACCCAGCAACCGGGCAGAGAACCCCTTGCTAAAATTTTTGAAGCCCACCTCTGCTTAACAGCTTAGCCACCAAAATGTTAGGCTCAGTTGCGGTCGTAGGCCGAGGACTCCCTGTATTTGGACACAGCTTTGAAACAACGGCCTTGGAAGTAGATTAAAAACAGATTCATTTATAATGAAATAAAGACAGCCATGCCGGCAAGGGGGGAAGTTCTCTCTCTCTCTCCCTTTCTATATACCTCCTTTGTGCAAACAGGAGACTAAATGAAGGAGTTATATTTAGTCTTCCTGTTTGTGTCAATAAAAGAGGAGCCAGATGTATGCGAAGGCTTAACTAATCTGGATTACGTGACCCTAAGTGCATGAAGGCCCTGCTAGCATGACCCCAAAGGGTCAACATCTCCTAGAACCTGCATTAAAAAAAAGAAAAAGGGCCGTAATAGCACAGAAAATAGAAAAAGGGCCGTAATAGCACAGGCTGGTAAGAAGCCTGTTATTAGAACACAGCAGCCTGCAATTACTGCAGGTTCAAGCCCGGCCCGAGGTTGACTCAGCCTTCCATCCTTTATAAGGTAGGTAAAATGAGGACCCAGATTGTTGGGGGGGCAATAAGTTGACTTTGTAAATATACAAATAGAATGAGACTATTGCCTTATACACTGTAAGCCACCCTGAGTCTTCGGAGAAGGGCGGGGTATAAATGTAAATTAAAAAAAAATAGAAAGAAAAACTGTTCAGGATTGTACATTCCACCGTGATAGCCAAATATCTTCATCATCTTTTATTTATTTATTTATTTTGTCACAACAGTATATATAAGCATAAGCATGAAATAACTATAAGATATATAAGCACATATATAAACATGAGTATGTAATTATATAAAATTTGGATACAATCAAAGGGAATATTAGGACAGGAACGGTAGGCACGCTTGTGCTCTTATGGACGCCCCTTACAGACCTCTTAGGAATGGGGTGAGGTCAATAGTAGATAGTTTTTGGTTAAAGCTTTGGGGATTTTGGGAAGAGACCACAGAGTCTGGTAGTGCATTCCAGGCATTAACAACTCTGTTACTGAAGTCATATTTTCTGCAATCAAGATTGGAGCGGTTCATATTAAGCTTAAATCTATTGTGTGCTCGTGTATTGTTGTGATTGAAGCTGAAGTAGTCTTCAACAGGAAGACTACTTCAGCTTCAATTTAGAATCTAATATATCCGGAAACAACAAAAAGCACCATTGCTCCCATTCATTGCTAAAATGGCTACGTTTCACAGTCATGATGTCCACCTAAACAAAATCTGGAAAAATAAAGCTAACAGGGCCTCTGGTGGCTCAGACTGCTAAGACAGTCTGTTATTAACACAGCTGCTTGCAATTACTGCAGGTTCAAGTCCCACCAGGCCCAAGGTTGACTCAGCCTTCCATCCTTTATAAGGTAGGTAAAATGAGGACCCAGATTGTTGGGGACAATAAGTTGACTTTGTATATAATATACAAATGGATGAAGACTATTGCTTGACATAATCTCTGGGAGTTGAAGTCCCCAAGTCTTAAAAGAGCCAAGTTTGTAGACCCCTGGACTAGATGACCTCCAAGGTCCCTTCCAACTCTCTTACTGTTACTAAGTCCTTTTTCATCCCCTTCCTAGAAGACCCTTAGGACGAACCATCATCCAGGATGAATGGATGAACCCAAGTTGTGGTCAGCAGATACCCAGCTGGTTTTCTGTCCTTCCACTCTCCACTCCAAGCTGAGACTTTGGATTCAGACCCAAACCGCTAGAAGCTTGTACTTGGGTTTGCTTGACCTAAGATTAACTCCTTGTTTGTAACTCTGAGGAAAAACACACAAGCTTCTATTTCAAATTGGGATTTTTCTTTTATCTGACAAAGGGTCACCAATGGCATTTCCCGGATGTGGTGTTATTATCTCAGGGAGGAGAAAATCAACCAGATTGTGGCTTCTCTTGTCTAGATTTGATGGATTACTTTTGTAGAGAGATTTCCTTCCCCCCCAAATATCAAATACCATCCTGATCTGATTCTAACAACTGAAAGGGATGCCCAGAGGTCCTCTCTCACAGAGGATACATTCAGGATAATAAAAGGTAGACTTTAGGTAGACTTTACCCTTCCATACTTCCACCTCTCACAACACAGACAACACAGTTTCAACAATAGAGACCTTCAAATTTCTAGGTTCTACCATATCGCAAGATCTAAAATGGGCAGCTAACATCAAAAACATCATCAAAAAAGCACAACAAAGACTGTTCTTTCTGCACCAACTCAGAAAGCTCTAACTGCCCAAAGAGCTGCTGATACAGTTCTAAAGAGGAATTATTGAGTCTGTCATCTGCACTTCCATAACTGTCTGGTTTGGTTCTGCAACCCAGCAAGACAGACACAGACTTCAGAGGATCATTAGAACTGCAGAAAAAATAATTGCTACCAATCTGCCTTCCATTGAGGATCTGTATACTGCACGAGTCAAAAAGAGGGCTGTGAAAATATTTACAGATCCCTTGCATCCCGGACTTAAATTGTTTCAACTCCTACCCTCAAAACGACGCTACAGAGCACTGCACACCAGAACTAGACACAAGAATAGTTTCTTCCCAAACACCATCACTCTGCTAAACAAATAATTCCCTCAACACTGTCAAACTATTTACTAAATAGTTTACTAATTAATAATACTATTAATCTTCTCACCATTCCCATCATCCATCTCCTTCCACTTATGACTGTAACTTTGTGGCTTGTATCCTTACGATTTATATTGAAATTGTTTCCTGATTGCTTATTTGTACCCTATGACTATCATTAAGTGTTGTAAGTGTTGTACCTTGATGAAGGTATCTTATGTACACAGGGAGCCTATGCACCAAGACAAATTCCTTGTGTGTCCAATCACACTTGGCCAATAAAAAATTCTATTCTATTCTATTCTATTCTATTCTATTCTATTCTATTCTATTCTATTCTATTCTATTCTATTCTATAATTTTAGGGTATTTTAATTATATTTTTGGAATTGTAAGCTGCCCAGGGACATTGACTGAGATGGGTGGCTATCGAAATTGAACGAACAAAGAAACGAATGGTGAATGAATGAATGTTGAGATTTGAAGAAGCTGAGACTGGAAAGAGTGCAGAAAAGAGCAACAAAGATGATTAGAGGACTGGAGGCTAACCATTTGGCTAACCATTGGACAACCATTTCTCTGAAATGGCATAGGGCCGTGATGGTGAACCTATGGCACGCGTGCCAGAGGCGGCGTGCAGCACCCTCTCTGTGGGCACATGAGCTGTCGCCCCAGTTCAGCTCCGCCGCGCATGCGCCTCCCGCCAGCCAGTTGGTTTTCAGGTCTCTGCCATGCATGTCCGGGGGCCGGGGCGCATGTGGAGGGTGCACGCATGCCCAGGGGTGGGGGCGCATGCCCGGGGATCATGCAAGCATTGCATTTGGTGGGTTTGGCCGTGTGCATGCGGACACTTGGTCTGGAAAAGGTTAGCCATCAGTGGCATAGGGTTTCCTGCTTGGAATACTGCATTCAGTTTTGGTTGCCATGATGTTCCTGCCTAAGCAGGGGAATGGACTAGAACAGGGGTCTCCAACCTTGATAACTTTAAGCCTGGAGGACTTCAACTCCCAGAATTCTGGGAGTTGAAGTCCACCAGGCTTAAAGTTGCCAAGGTTGGAGACCCCTGGACTGGAAGACCTCCAAGGTCCCTTCCAACTCTACTACTCTACTATTCTTGGACTGTCCCACCCATATTGATGGCAATGATGTTTACAGTTTCTGACATGCCTGGCAAACATCTCTTCTTTCATTCTGAGACGAAAACACCAAAGCTTTGGCTGGGTTCCCACATCCTCGCATTAAGCCAGAGGATGCTGAGCTAAAGCTAAACAAACCACGCCTCACAATGATCTTTGCAAGGCTCCCCTACAAGATAAGCCACAGCTCGAATGGGGTTATTTTTATGATGGAGGAAAGATGATGTTTAACTTGGAGGGGGCATTCCAAAGATTCACCTCCTCTGATTTCATCAAATCAGACGAATGCCGGTAGATAGAAGACTCCTGGTTATCACATCAAGGGATTTCCCTAGTTAGCCCAACTTTTGTCTGATAACAGCTTTCCAACGGCATCACCGTAATGAGGAAGGTAAAATTTATTTTTAAACCACTTCTGATCGCTTTTCATCTCAAAGTGGCTTAGAAAAGTAGAATAGAATAGAATGACAAGAGTTGGAAGGGACCTTAGGGTATGTTAAGCACAGTGACTCAGTTCTGTGTGCAACTATCATAAATATATGCTGGTTACCAAGCACCCTAATTTTGATCATGGGACTGTGAGGAATGATGTGATGGTTGTTAAGTGCAAGGGTTGGTTATATGTTACTTTTTTCGATGCCACTGTAACTTCAAATGGTCACTACATGAATCATGAATGGTCTTAAGTCAAGAATCACCTGTATTTACGATACCTGGCTTTTCCACATTTAAAACAGAATAGAATAACAGATTTGGAAGGGACCTTGGAAGTCTTCTAGCCCAACCCCCTGCTTAGGCAGGAAACCCTACACCACTTCAGACAAATGGTTATCCAACATCTTAAAAACTTCCAGTGTTGGAACATTCACAACTTCTGGACGCAGGTTGTTCCACTCATTAATTGTTCTCACTGTCAGGAAATTTCTCCTTACTTCTAAGTTGCTTCTCTCCTTTCCATCCATTGTTTCTTGTCCTGGCTTCAGGTGCTTTGGAGAATAGCTTGACTCCCTCTTCTTTGTGGCGGCCCCTGAGATATTGGAAGGCTGCTATCATGTCTCCCCTAGTCCTTCTTTTCATTACACTAGACCTTCCCAGTTCCTGCAACCGTTCTTCCTATGTTTTAGACTCCAGTCCCCTAATCCTCTTTGTTGCTCTTCTCTGCACTCTTTCTAGTGTCTCTACATCTTTGTTACATCGTGGCGACCAAAACTGAATGCAGTATTTTCCAAATGAGTAACAGTGCTAAAACCAGAATTAAAACAGAATTGGAAACAATCTATAATATATTTATAGAATTATAGAACTTATAACAAACAATAAAGCAAAAACTAGAGGATGTTAATAGCTGGGAAAACCAACTGAACAAGAAGGGTTGTTTTTTTTTTAAATTAAAACACATAAATGTTGTAGATGTCTACAGAGAGTCTCAGTCATCCAAGTCACAGTTGTCCCAAAGGTGCTATTTCAAACGGCAACTGAACTTTCTTTGTTTTTCCTTGAAGACGTTTTGCTTCTCATCCAAGAAGCTTCTAAGAAGCTACCGGTAGTCCTCAACTTACGGCCACAATTAAACCCAAAATTAACATCGCTAAGCGAGACTGTAAGTGTGTTTTGGGACAAAACTTGCTACAGTTGTTAAGTGAATCAGTGCAGTTGTTAAGTTAGTAACAGAGTTCATTGAGGGGGTCAAACTATTTTCCAAGGCACCTGAAGACCAGACAAGGAATAATGGATGGAAACTGAACAAGGAGAGATTCAACCTGGAAATAAGAAGGAATTTTCTGACAGTGAGAACAATCAACCAACGGAACAGAAGTTGCCTTCAGAAGTTGTGGGAGCTTCATCACTGGAAGCTTTCAAGAAGAGACTGGACTGCCATCTGTCAGAAATGGTGTAGGGTCTGCTTGGGCGTGGGGTTGGACTAGATGACCTACAAGGTCCCTTCCAACTCTGTTCATCTATAGAATCTGTAGAATCCTTGGACAAATTGCTTTATATATTAAAACAAAACAAAGCAGTAATTTGCAGTAATCAACAATGTTTAGTTTATAAGAATAGTTCATAGGACTGATATATGGGCACAAAGCGCTTTTATCAAGGGGATGCTTTATTTTGTTTATTTGTTTATTTTTAAATTAACTTTTTTTTAAAAAAAAACCCCAAGAATTAAATGTAGGTGGGACAAGAAGCCTAACAGACTCCAAAGAGGACCTTAATAGGCGCCATGCTGTTGACTCCTGATACAGTATACAATCAAGCCATTTAAAGACAATTTGGGGATGCAGTTCAAAGCTTAGGGCCAAACTTTGAGATCGCTAACGCTTCGCTCTTCCAAAAAGCTGCAGGTTTTGGCGCCTGCAGCGCAGCCCAGAAATACACCGGAGTCGAGGAAACAATCCACGTTTTTCTAGAGAGGAAAATGATGTGTTGACACAGCGAGATGGTGTGACAAGACTCGGGTTGTATAACTTGAAGCTGCCACCTGAACCTTGGACTTTTGATTGCTCAGGGGTTGGAAGATGGGAGCTACAGAAATAAGGATGGTTCCCTTTGGTCAGAAGGTCGCAAAAGGTGATCCTATAACCCAGAGGTGGGTTTCAGCAGGTTCTGACCAATTCTGGAGAACCGGTAGCGGAAATTCTGAATAGTTCAGAGAACCGGTAGCAAAATTCTGACTGGCTCCGTCCCCATCTATTCTCCGCCTCCCAAGTCCGAGCCGATCGGGAGGAAATGGGGATTTTGCAGAATCCTTCCCCTGGAGTAGGGTGGGAATGGGGATTTTACAGTACCCTTCCCCTGGAGTAGGGTGGGAATGGGGATTTTACAGTATCCTTCCCCTGGCACGCCCACTAAGCCATGCCCACAGAACTGGTAGTAAACAATTTTCAAACCCACCACTGCTATGACCCTGGGGACACTGCAATCATCATAAATGGGCCGTGGTAGCTCAGGCTGGTAAGAAGCCTGTTATTAGAACACAGCAGCCTGCAATTACTGCAGGTTCTAGTCCCACCAGGTCCAAGGTTGACTCAGCCTTCCATCCTTTATAAGGTAGGTAAAATGAGGACCCAGATTGTTGGGGGGGCAATAAGTTGACTTTGTAAATATACAAATAGAATGAGACTATTGCCTTACACACTGTAAGCCGCCCTGAGTCTTCGGAGAAGGGCGGGATATAAATGTAAATAAAATAAATAAATAAATATGAGCCTCTTGCCCAGCCTACGAATTTTGATCAGGTGAGCACAGTGATCCTGCAACGGTCATAAGTCACTTTTGTCAGTGCCATCGTAACTACGAACGGTCACCAAATGAACTGTTGTAAGTTGAGGACTACTTGTATGGTAGTGTAGCGACCAAACTCCCTTAACAACTGTTTTGCTTAGCAACAGAAATGTGGACTCTGTTGTGCTTCTAAGATGAAGACTTCCTGTATTTTGATTTTTTTGCAAGGCGCAAGCCTTCCGTGGCATGGGTCAATCAGAGGTGGGTTAAAGCAGGTTCTGACCAGTTCTGGAGAACTGGTAGCAGAAATGTTGAGTAGTTCGGAGAACCGGTAGTAAAAATTCTGGGTGGCTCCACCCCCCATCTATTCTCTGCCTCCCAAGTCCCCCTGATCGGGAGGAAATGAGGATTTTTGCAGAACCCTTCCCCTGGAGTGGGGTGGGAATGGAGATTTTACAGTATCCTTCCCCTGCTGCGTCCCCCAAACCACGCCCACCAAGCCATGCCACACCCACCAAGCCATACCCACAGAACCGGTAGTAAAAATGCTTGAAACCCACCACTGCAACGGTTAAGACCACCTAATACAGGAGCGTCAAACTCAGTTCCATTGAGGGCCGCATCAGAGTTGTGTTTGACCTTGGGGTGGGCGTGGCCAGGGTGGGTGTGGCCAGCTTGACATCACTCGTGTCAGGGGCACCTATGGTGGCCACATCAAGGTTGTGTTTGACCTTGGGGTAGGCGTGGCCAGGGTGGGCGTGGCCAGCTTGATGTCACTCGTGTTGAGGGCGCCTGTGATGGCCCAAGCGGTCTCCCAAGCCCTGTTTTCAGCTGCGCCGGCCTCCTGCAACCCTCTCCCAGCAAAAACAGAGCTCGGGGGTGGGGGACTCGGAGAGGTGGACCTCTGTAGCAGGCCATCATGGCCAAAAACGAGGCCTGGGAGGGCTACGTGTGGCCCTCATGAGCTCCATTTTCGCCAGCAGAGGCACCGCAGGCCGGTCCTTCGCTGTTTCCAGAGTAGCCTGGCGGACCAGATCCACACCTCTGACCTAATAGATAGTCCTTTGGCCGTCCCGTACAGCAAGTATAAAAAGATACCGTTGATTGAAAGACTCTTCTCCTGTCTCCGAGGAGAAGTGGTGACCGTTGGACACATACTCCCTTGATGCTCTTTCTATAGAGATATTTGAAAAAAATCCCGTATCCTCCCAATAATCGGTAGGTATCTTGGCCATTCCACCCCAGCTTATCTCCAGGGGCTGCTTAAGGATGAACAGACTGGGACGATAGCGCAGGCGGCTAGATTCCGCGCAGCAGCACTGGGGATTCATCAGAAACACATGATTAATCCACCGTTGCTATTTTACACAACTAACGTAGCAAACCCTTTCGCAGGATGAGTCTTTTGCATTTCAGTATTTTATGACTACGGGCTTCAGAGTTGATGGATTGATATTATAGTGCAATTAGTTCATGTGTAACTGACAGTCTGGACACCACATTTTAATATAGATTTTATCTGCTATTTATTATTTTATACTAGAATTTTTAACTGGATATTCCTTGAGTGTTTTGGTGTTTTTTGTTTTGGGCTCTGGTTTTTTGACTGTAATAATTTTATATATATTTCTGAGGTTTTCACGGGTGTTTGTATATAGGTCTTTGGTTGTTCGGGTTTTCTCCCGTGTAAAATTGGAAGTGTCTTGGCGACGTTTCGACGAAGTCTCATTCGTCATCTTCAGGCTTCAGCTTCGTGCTTCTGCTTGCTCCCAGAAGCACGAAGCTGAAGCCTGAAGATGACGAATGAGACTTCGTCGAAACGTCGCCAAGACACTTCCAATTTTACACGGGAGAAAACCCGAACAACCAAAGACCTATATATATATATATGTATGTATGTATGTATGTATGTATGTATGTATGTATGTATGTATGTATGTATGTATGTATGTATGTATGTAAAATTTGAAGTGTCTTGGCGACGTTGATGTAGTCTCATTCATCATCTTCAGGCTGGTGTTTACTGATTCGTGCTTCTAGGAGCAATCTGTGATGCAATGTGTGATCCTAGAAGCACGAAGCAGTAAACACCAGCCTGAAGATGACGAATGAGACTTCGTCAAAACGTCGCCAAGACACTTCCAATTTTACACGGGAGAAAACCCAAACAACCAAAGACCTACATACAAACCATTTCACTACCCAAAGCCATTCTATCCATGGAGGACAAAACACACACACACACACACACACAGGAGCCTGAAAGTTTTTACTTACCTTTCAAAGAGGCCATAGAAGACTTGGAAAGGCCTGTCACTTTTCTGGCTTGGTAATAAATCGTACCTCCAGCTGATAAGCAAAGTGCCCTCACCTTGAAACAATCCCAGGAAAGGATGTAAAAGGGCTGGCTTGCAAACAGAACAAGGAATCAAGAATCCCCATAAAACCTGCCACCTGCACACTTAAAGGCTATTAACGCACCCTTGCCCTAACACCATGCCTCCCCCTGAAAGCTGGAAGTCCCCCACAAACACGGAGCTCACACCTGAAGGATATGTTCTTAAAAATTGTGCTTGCATCAAAATTGGAAAGGCAAAGAGAACCCACAGGAAGCAGAACTAATCAACAAAATATTGACCTGTGCAGAAATGGACAGGTTAACAATGGAGCTCAAAGATAAAGATGAATCGGAATTCTGTGTAACCTGGAATGCATTTTATAAATGGCTAGAGAAAAGGAGGAATGTAGGGATAGAAAATTAGAAACAAAGTGAAGAAAAGGGGAGAAAAAAAAATAATAAGAGAAATATTAGATAGGAGTAAACAGGATTTGAATAGATACGAAGGGAATATGTATGTAACTGGAGTGTGATTGAACGTACAAAAAGTATAGATGGAATATGCATGATGTTATGTTGTAATTCCCTCGCATCCTGGACATAAACTGTTTCAACTCCTACCCTCAAAACGACGCTATAGAGCACTGCACACCAGAACAACTAGACACAAGAACAGTTTTTTCCCGAAGGCCATCACTCTGCTAAACAAATAATTCCCTCAACACTGTCAGACTATTTACTGAATCTGCACTACTATTAATCGTTTCATCGTTCCCATCGCCAATCTCTTTCCACTTATGACTGTATGACTATAACTTGTTGCTGGCAATCCTTATGATTTATATTGATATATTGACCATCAATTGTGTTGTAAATGTTGTACCTTGATGAACGTATCTTTTCTTGTATGTACACTGAGAGCATATGCACCAAGACAAATTCCTTGTGTGTCCAATCACACTTGGCCACTAAAAATTCTATTCTATTCTATTCTGTAATTTACACGAAAGAAAAAGTGTTAGAAAAGTATGTACCAGACAAGTCGTACCATGTCTAATGTTTTTTAAATTGCATATTTAATAAAATTTATTTTAAAAAATTGTGCTTGCATAAAACGGATACAAGTAGCCCTTGACTTACAACTGCAACGAAGCCCAACATTGTTAAGCGAGACATTTGTTGAGTGGGGTTTGCCCCCTTTTACGACCTTTTTTGCCACAGTTGTTAAATGAATCGCTGCTGTTGATAAGTTAATGACACGGAAATTAAGCGAATCTGGCTTCCCCGTTGACTTTGCTTGTCAGGTCGCAAAAGGGGGAGACGCGTGACCTTGGGACTCAGCAACGGTCATATGTATGAACCAGTTGCCAATCATCTGAATTTTGATCACAGGATCATGGGAATGGAACAAAGGTGTGAAAAATGGTCCTAAGGAGTGGTAAAATCCTGCTGGTTCTATCCGGCTTGCACGAGTCGGTAGCACCGGCAGGGCGTGATTCGGCGAACTAGTAGCGGCGGCAGCATGAGGCTCTGCCACCTGCCCGGATGATATTAAAACCAGGAAGTAACCCCTTTTTGACCCTCTGCGCATGCGCAGAAGGCTTTGCGCATGCGCAGAAGATCAAAAATTGGATGTGACAATGGCGCACGCACTTCCAAACCGGTAGGGAAAGTACCGTATTTTTCAGAGTATAAGACGCACCGGAATATAAGATGCACCTTAGTTTTTGTGGAGGAAAATAAGAAAAAAGCTGATTGGCAGGTGGATCAGCCTCCCAGAATACCCCCAATCAGCTGTTCCCAGAGGTGAATTTTAGCAACAGGTTCCTTGGTTATGAGCTCTGTGCCTTGCTTTTTTTTTCTGCCCCTGAAACTTCTGAAACTTTGTTTCAGGAAAAACTTTTTTCTGCCTCTGAAAGCCTCCGAAACAGCTTCAGAAAAAAAGCCTCTGAAGCTCTGTTTGGGAGCTTCTTTTCTGGAGCTCTATTTGGGGGCTTTTTTTTTTCTGAAGCTTCTTTCAGCCTCTGAAACCTCCATTTGAGAAGCTGCGGGGATGTCGTGTCCCACTCCTCCGCTGACGGCCGGGTCAGGGAAATCCGAATCAGGCTTGCCTCTGCAGCTCTGCCCAAAGTCCTAGCAAACTCCTCAGAGCAGGCAGGAGTCCAGTAAGTGACTTCAGCAAGATAAGTTCGACTTTGCCTGACTCAGAGACTGCCAGAAAGCAGATCCTTTATATAGGCCATGGGGTGTGGCTCCATGACTCAGCACTCATTAAGGCCTGCCCCTCCCTTCCTTCTGTTGCCTCCGCCTATCCAATCTTCTGATGCGAGGGTCACACCAATCAGCAGATGTTGGTAATAAACCCTCCTCAGGCTCACATGCTGTGGAGGAGGGGGAGGGGTCTAGCTGCTCTGTTTGCCTGGGCATGGAGTCAGGGCTGGGGCAGGGAGATTCTCCTTCTTCTGCAGCCTGCTTGGGCATGGAGCCAGGGCTGGGACCGGGAAGTGCCCCCTCCTCTTCAGCTTGTCTGGGCATGGAGCCAGGACTGGGGCCAGGAGGCATACATTCCTCCGTGTTCGGGAGCAGATAAGAAGGCCCCGGCTGCTGTGAGAGCGGGCAAGACACAACAGGGGACTACATTTGGAGTATAAGACGCAGCCAGATTTTCACCCTCTTTTTTGGGGGAAAAAGGTGTGCCTTATACTCCAAAAAATACGGTAAGTAGGTTTCACCCCCTGGTCCTAAGTCTCTTTTTTCAGTGCTGTTGCTATTTTGAACGGTCACTAAATGAACTGTTGTTAAGTCGAGGGCTACCTGTACGTTTTAGATAAAGCTCCGATGGATTAAGAGGATGGGAAAGGTAGACTACTCAGGATAGCCTCACCTGCGAAGGATCAAGTTGACTTCTGCAGCAAAGATGAACAAGAGAACAAGGTGAAAATTCAGCGAAGCTTGAATTCCTCCCGAAGGACCTATATATATATGGTGAGCAGATTCTCTCTTGCCAACACTGCAGTTCTTTTATTGATCCCGCATCATAAGTGAGCGAATGTGTTAGAGGTTGGCCAGGGGGCATCACATTTCATTATACTACTGCAGTGCAAGGCAAATCTGAAATCAGGCCTGTCAGAATGTGACATCTGTTCTATCCTGCTCTATGGAGTAGAGCCGTAATGGCGAACCTATGGCACAGGTGCCCGAGGTGGCACGCAGAGCCATATCTCTGGGCACCTGAGTGTCGTCCAACTCCCCTGCAGCTGCAGGTGGTGTTCTCGGACCTCCAGTGTGCATGCTTGCAATTCCGGAGACTCAGCTGGTTTTTGGAGCTCTCCTGTGCACGCGCAAATGTTTATGCATGCAGGTACCTCCGCGTAGCGCATGCATGCGTGTGCATTGCACGCTTGAAAGCAGTGTGCATGCACAGATGGGGCAAATGCATGCGCAGCGCACAGGGGAGCTGTGTGAAAGCCGCACACGTGCACAGACGGTGCGGTTGTACACACAGCGCACGGAGGGTAGTGCCGTGTGAAAGCTGCACACACGCTCAGATCAGGGGTGGGTTTCACTTACCTTCGCTACCGGTTCGCTTGCACACGCGCACTCGCTTTGCTTGCACATGTGCCGCTTCTGCACACGTGCAGAACGTATTTGATGACATCCGGGCAGGTGGGCGGAGCCTCCCACTACCGCTGCTACCAATTCACTCAAACCGGGGCGAACCGGTAGCAACCCACCACTGGCTCAGATGGGGTGGTTGCGGGTGCAGCACACGGGGGAGCCGCGTGTAAGCGAAGGGCACACCTGCTTGGCACTCAGTGAGTGAAAGGTTTGCCACCACTGAACTCAGGAGCACTTTTTCATGCGGCTGTTGACAAAGATAGGATTGCCAATGTGATCGCCGACGTCCAATGACGGATATGGCACCAGAAGTGCAAGGCAAGGTATTGGGAAAGATTATTCCGTTTCACTGGGTTTTCCACATTGACCCTCAGCATCTGTGCTAACAATCCTACCAGAAATAATAATTCTTTAGGCTTCCATTTTTATTATCAAAAGCAGTCGCAGATCATAGGACTAAGGAGAAATTTCCTGACAGTGAGAACAATTAATCAGTGGAACAACCTGTCTCTAGAAGTTGCGGGTGCCCCATCACTGGAGGTTTTTAAGAAGAGGTTGGACAACCGTTTGTCTGAAGTGGTGTAGGCTTTCCTGCCTGAGCAAGGGGTTGGATTAGAGGACCTTCAAAGTCCCTTCCAAATCTGTTGTTTTGTTCTGCTCTGTTGTACTTGACCTACGACGATTTGTTTTATGGCTGTTCTAAATTATACCATCACTGGTATAAAAGTGACTTACAACTGGTCCTTGCGCTTACAACCGCTATGGCTTCCGAGTCATGTGATCAAAATTTGGGTGCTTGGTAATGACAACATCCAGGGATTATGTGATCACCATTTGCAACCTTCCCAGCTGGCTTCTGACTAGCAAAGTTATTTATTCCCTGAACTTTGATGATATAAAGACCTGCCTTTAAATAATAAAAGAGTATGTTGTATGGAATAGTTGGGCTTCGATGCAGTTAAAATTTGCCGCGTTAAAAGTCAGATTATCATAGCAATAGCAATACAGACTTATACACCGCTTCATAGTTCTTTTACAGCCCTCTCTAAGCGGTTTTCTAGCATGTATACACTACTGAAACAGCAACGTCTACGCTGGCTTGGACATGCCGTGAGAATGGCTGATGGTCGGATTCTGAAAGATCTCCTGTGTGGAGAATTAGTGCAGGGAAAGTGCCTCAGAGGGAGACCACAGCTGCGATATAAGGATATTTGCAAGAGGGACCTAGAGGCCCTGGGAATGGACATTAACAACTGGGAAACCTTGACCTCCGATCGTGCAGCTTGGAGGCTAAAGACGCAGCATGGCCTTCTCCAATTCGAAGAGACATTTGTTCAGCAAGCTGTGGCAGAGGCAGTCCTGGAACCAGCGAAATCTGGGGGCTGGACAGGGGACCGAATGTATCTGCCCTCAGTGTGGAAGGGATTGCCACTCTCGAATTGGCCTTTTTAGCCACACTAGATGTTGTTTCCAGAGCACGATACCATAGTCTTTCAAGACTGAAGGATGCCAATGCCACGCGAAGCGGTTTAGAGTCAACTCCCCGACCTCCGGTCCTTTAAACGCGAGCTCAAGACTTTCTTATTTCACTGTGCGGGGCTAGCTTGAGGAAATTTTAAGTGGGGTTTTAGGATTGTTTTACTTTCGTTTTAACTTTAATTGGCCATTTTATAATCAGTTTTTTAATATGTTTTAAAATTTTGTCTATGTGCATGTTGTTTTTACTTGGCTGTGCACCGCCCTGAGTCCTTCGGGAGAAGGGCGGTATAAAAATCTAATAAATAAATAAATAAGTGTATTGCCCCCAACAATCTGAAGGATGGAAGGCGGAGTCAACCTTGAGACGGTCAGGGTCGAACTCCTGACAACGAGCAAGCGAGTTAGCCTGCAATACTGCATTTTAACCACCGCGCCACCATGGCTCTTTTATCATCTTGAATCCTTGGTACTTTCTGAGCTTGGTGGTTTTCCGGCCAATATTCCCTTCCCCACCTTCACTGCAGAAGATAAAGCAACCAAGTTCGGAGAGCACCAAGGATTCTACTGTTCGACACTGAGCTACAAATATCCTTTTCTATTGCTATCAGATTGCCATTTTAAATAGGGAACAGACATCTGTCTGAAAATAGGACAAGATGCATCCGTGATAAATGGAGAGAGGAAACTCTTCTTCCCCCAAAACTTTAGGTCATCTTCTCCTAATCTTCAGAGTCAGGGTGAAAAGAGAAATAAGGGTAAAAAAAGAGAAATAAAAGAGAAATAAGGAAGGCAAAAGGAAACATGTTTAGAACCGAATAATTTGTTATTCTTCATTGGAATAAAAGTGATATTTTTTAGAGAATGTTAATATAGGGCTCCTTGATTGTTTTTTCTTTTTAAATTTTATATTCATAAGGTAGCAAAGTAAAGGTAAAGGTTCCTTTCGCACATATGTGCTAGTCGTTCCCGACTCTAGGGGGCGGTGCTCATCTCTGTTTTAAAGCTGAAGAGCCAGCGCTGTCCGAAGACGTCTCCGTGGTCATGTGGCCGGCATGACTCAACGCCAAAGGCGCACGGAACGCTGTTCCCTTCCCACCAAAGGTGGTCCCTATTTTTCTACTTGCATTTTTTATGTGCTTTCGAACTGCTAGGTTGGCAGAAGCTGGGACAAGTAACGGGAGCTCACCCTGTTACGCGGCACTAGGGATTCAAACCGCTGAACTGCCGACTTTTCGATCGACAAGCTCAGCATCTTAGCCCCTGAGCCACCCACCCCCCCTTCCCCAATTTCTGCAGTTTGCTGCTCATGTTATTTGGGTGAATTATTCGGAAATGAGGCAGTTGGTAAAGGCAAATGTTTAAAATATTTTTTAAAAGGCTCTGCAAAGTCTGTCCCTGTGATTAAAAAACGAAAGGAGAAAGAAGCCACCGAAAAGGATTTTTTAATTCTTTTGCAAAAAAGTGGCTGAGCGGTACAAGTGGGGATCCCTTCGTTGTCTTCCTCTCTAATCTTCTTTTTGGGGTGTTCGTAATAAGCACAGGCTTGGCTTGGCTTCTTCGATATCTTGCCAGCTTAAGCTTTGGTGAATTCTTTGGAACAGTTGTGGGTTTTCAAGAGGTCTTCTAAGTAAGCCAATGTGCCCCTTTTCACTGGGCAGCCTTCAAAGGCCTCCTCCACCCTTCTCACGTGCTCAATGGCCTTTTCCAGGGTTTTGTCCCTTTCTGGAATGGTCTCTCCTATTCCAGCTTCCTCGCCTTCCGCTCCTGATTTCAAATACTGCAGCATATTGACCCGAATTATTTCTCCCTGCTCGATCAGGGTCTTTCTGATGTCCGGTAGGTCTGTCTCCTCGGCCAAGCTCAGCAGGTGAAGCAGAGCGTGGCAGAGTTGCATTCGGAGGCTAGCGCTATATTTGAACTCCAAGAAGTCTTCGACGTTCTCGCTCCGCTGCAAAGCGGTCACCAGCGCGTCCCAAATCTGGGAGAACTGCTCGGGAGTCCCATAATGCCTCCTCTCGGAAGGCACGGAGAGCGCGGCGGCTGATTTGATGCGGACTTTAAAATTCTTGCAGGACTTGACCGCTGACGTGAGGGCGTCATAGGCTTTGCCGGTCCAAGGGGCTTCTCCTAAAGAATTCAAAATAGGTAAACGAAATATATAAATTACTGTATTTTTCGGAATATAAGACGCACTTTCCCCCCCTAAAAGAGGGTGAAAATTTGGGGGTGTCTTATACACCGAATGTAGCCCCGCCCACACACACACCAGTCCCCACCCTTTGGCCTCTGCCTCCTAGCAATTTACCTCCTTGCAGCAAGCAGCAAACTGCAAACAGCCGGTTTCACCTTCAGCGCAGCCTGATTAGCACAAGTAGTTGATTGTCGGTTGGATTGGCCTCCTGACCCTCAGCTGTTTCAGGCTGCAGGGATTGCCATGGCCTATTGCTGCGCGGGCCTCCTGCAAGCAGGCAAATTGCTGGGAGGCAGATTTTTTTTCTTCTTGTGCTAATCACGCTATGCTGAAAACGAAACTAAAGCAGGCTGTTTGCTGTACTGGGAGGCAGAGGCAGAGTTATTGTGAGTGTTTTATGGGTCTTATTTTCTTCTTTGTGTCCTTTGGTTGTAAAATTTCTGTCTAGAATCAACAATTAGCTGGAATTTAAAAAGCATTTCACTAACTTAACTAAAATGTGACCGGAAGGAAAATAAAGAGAGGGGAAAAAAGCTTTACATCTTAATAGATTGCGTGCTGAATAACTTACTGATTCTGATTACAATACCAATCTATGCAAAGAAAAAAACTTAAAACAGTTCCAAACTGGTAAAATTTCATATTATTTCCCATATCCATGCACTAGTGCAGGGGTCTCCAACCTTGGTCCCTTTAAGACTTGTGGACTTCAACTCCCAGAGTCCCTCAGTCAGCAAAGCTGGCTGAGGAACTCTGGGAGTTGAAGTCCACAAGTCTTAAAGGGACCAAAGTTGGAGACCCCTGCACTAGTGTATATCTTGTTTTCCTCCCCAAAAAAGGTAGGTGCGTCTTATAGTCCGGAGCATCTTATACTCTGAAAAATACGGTACCAGGCTTATCAGGAAGCCAACAACTGCTCCTTTCTTTTAAAATTGCTCCTTTCTTTTAAAATGACTCCTCCAACAAGATTCGTGATCATTTTGTTAAAGGTAAAGGTTCTCCTCACACATATGTGCTAGTCGTTCCCGACTCTAGGGGGTGGTGCTCATCTCCGTTTCAAAGCCGAAGAGCCAGCGCTGTCCGAAGACATCTCCATGGTCATGTGGCCAGCATGACTAAATGCCAAAGGCGCACGGAACACCACCAAAGGTGGTCCCTATTTTTTCTACTTGCATTTTTTACGTGCTTTCGAACTGCTAGGTTGGCAGAAGCTGGGACAACTAACGGGAGCTCACCCCGTTACATGGCAGCACTAGGGATTCGAACTGCTGAACTGCCAACCTTTCGATCGACAAGCTCAGCGTTTTAGCCACATGAGCCACCTTTTATTAGTTAGTTTCCAGCAAAAAAACGGCCATTCAAATGAACGGGTTTGCTTAACGATCACATCAGTTGTTTAAGGGCCACCACCAGTTATTTAACAAACAGTGGTGAAAAAAAGATGGAAATTTAATTCTGGTCATGTGGGTTCCTTGACTTACAACTGTTATTCCGGGCTCAATTATGGTCGTAAGTTGAGTTGTAGCTACTACAGTTAAATCTTTCCAGGAATTTGAGCAGCATCTTTGGAAAGCCAGACAAGATGTCCTTCTCAGTCTGGTCCAGCTGCCTCTCTTCATAATCTTGTGTCTCACAGCTTTTACACAACCAGAAATTATGGTCAGTTGACACAACAAGATGGGAGGGGAAGTTAGCGCTAATAAAGGACTGGGGGACATTTCTGTATTTATCCACGTAGTATCAGTGTAGTATTATTATTGATCCTTATTATCTTTCTTATCCCCGCTCCTATTGGTAATACAGGTAGTCCTCAACTTATGATCACAATTGAGCCAAAAACATATGTTGTTAAGTGAGAATTTTTTTAAGTGAGTTTTGCCCCATTTCATGACTTTTCTCACCACATTTGCTAAGTGAATCACTGCAGTTCTTAAATTAGGAACTTAAGTTAAGTGAACTGTTAAGTGATTCTGGCCTCCCCATCGAGTTCATTTGTCAGAAGGTCGCAAAAGGGGATCACATGACTCTGGGACTCTGCCACTGTCATAAAAGTGAGTCAGTTGTCAAGCATCCAAATGTAAATCACGTGGTCATGGGGATGTTACAACAGCCGTCAGTGTGAAAAATGGTCATAAGGCACTCTTTTCAGTGCCATTGTAACATTGGTCACTAAATGAACTGTTGTAAGTCGAGGACTACCTGCAGAGGTATATCTTAGGACCACAATTGAGCCCAACATTTCTGTTGTTAAGCAAGATAGTTGTTGAGTGAGATTTGTCCCATTTTACGATTTTTCCTGGTACGGTTGTTAAGTAAATCACTGCAGTTGTTAAGTGAATCATGATTGTTCAGTGAATCTGACTTCTCCATTGACTTTGCTTGTCAGAAGGTCGCAAAAGGGGATCATGTGACCCGGGGACACTGCAACTGTCATAAATGTGAGCCAGTTGCCAATTCATCTGAATTTTGATCACGTGACCCTGGGGATGCTGCAATGGTCGTAAGTGTGAAAAATGGTCATAAGTCACATTTCTCAGTGCTGTTGTAAGTTCGAAGGGTCACTAAATGAACTGTCATAAGTCAAGGACTACCTATGTTATTCTGAGGATTATCATTATTCTGTGGCTTTGCATATACACTTCTGCACCGGAGACAAATTCCTTGTGTGTCTAATTACACTTGGCCAAATAAAGTATAGAATAAAATAGAATAACAGAGTTGGAAGGGACCTTGGAGGTCTTCTAGTCCAACTCCCTGCCTAGGCAGGAAACCCTACACCACCTCAGACAAATGGTTATCTAATCTCTTCTTAAAAACTTCCAGTGTTGGAGCATTCACAACTTCTTGGAGACAAGTTGTTCCACTTATTAATTGTTCTGTCAGGAAATTTCTCCTTAATTCTAGGTTACTTCTCTCCTTGATGAGTTTCCACCCATTGCTTCTTGTCCTGCCTTCAGGTGCTTTGGAGAATAGCTTGAGTCCCTCTTCTTTGTGGCAGCCCCTGAGATACTGGAAGACTGCTTTTTTTCATTAAATTAAACTTACCCAGTTCCTGCAACCGTTCTTCCTATGTTTTAGCCTCCAGTCCCCTAAACCTCTTTGTTGCTCTTCTCTGCACTCTTTCTAGAGTCTCCACATCTCGACAAAAGTATATCTCCTCTCCTCTCCTCCCCTCCCCCCTTCGCTCCCCTCCCCTCCCACCTAAAATGTCGCTTTTATTTACCCAATGGCAAGGCAGGGTTTTTAAAGACATTTCCGAGGGCGTAGCAGGCGTTCCAACGCACTTTCATTGTGGCATCACTCTGCACCATCGAAGTCAGAGCCTGGATGGCTTCCTCAATGGGTTGGCTGAATCTGGGACTGGCGATGTGAGACGGTTGGAGAAAATGAAGGAGGTTTCCCAGGGCTCGGACAGCATTGCTCTTGACCTGAAAGAAGAGATAAGAAAAGTCCGTTGCGGAGATGCGATTGTGAAGATGCCACTTATTACCATATATGGTGGACTTGTAAAAAAGTTAAAGCATTTTGGATTAAAGTATGGTGGATCATGCAGAATATTTTGAAAAAGAAGATTAAGTTTACTCCACAGTTCTTTCTACTAGGAATAATTATGGATTGTACAGCTATAGAGACTAAATTGATTTTGAACTTAATAACAGCCGCAAGACTTTTGATTGCTCAATATTGGAAGAAAGAAGAATTACCTACAATTGAAGAATGGACACTCAAAGTATCAAATCTGGCAGAAATGGCAAAAATTTCTGCTTACTTGAAAGACTATACACAAGAAAAATATATTTTAGAATGGAAAATGTGGATTGATTATATTCAAAATAAGTATCAGATAAAAAAATATCGAATAGCATATGAGTAAATTTAGGAAATATTTTGTATTAGATATATTTCTGAAGGAGAGGGGAATTGAGAGTGTGATTATGTGTGGAGTGACTAGAGATTATAATTTAGGAATTATTTTGGATTATGATTGTTAGTTTTGATACCCTGCATTTTGTTCTGGGAAGTCGGGTGGGGGTGGGGAGTAAGGGGAGGGTATTTGGGGGTTGAGGGTAGAGGATGGAGTGATGGTTAATGTACAGGGATTATTGAAGATGTATAAATATAATTAATGTAGGGTCGGGTCTGCCCCGTTACCATTTTAGAACGGTGGGGAGGGAGAAAAGAGGAGAGAGTAGGAGGTAGGAAAGAGGAGAAGAGGAAGGAAGAGGGGTAGAAGAGGGAGATGGAAGGTGTAGGGTGGAGGGAGGAGAGGATGTAGCTAAGAGAAGGAGAGGAAGGTCTGGAAAGTAAAAGAAGGTAGAAGAGGGAAGAGTCTTAAAAAGGGGGGTGGTGACTGGGCAAGCCCGACTAATTGTATATAACTACATTGGATGAGCTGTTTGATATGATTGTAAAAATAAAACTTTTTTATGAAGAAAAAAAAAAAAAAGTCCGTTGCTTGTACTGTAGAAACTAGATCTGCCCCTGCCTTCAAAGTACTGAACGATGTCATGAATCCATCTTGCTCTGTACCTCCAGCTCTTTTGAGCCTCTGAGCCAGTAGGGTGATACTTGACCAGGGGTGGGCTTCAAAAATTTTAGCAAGGGGTTCTCTGCCTAGTTGCTGGATGGGTGTGGCCATGGTGGGCATGGCCTAGTTGGCCTCTTGCACTACAGCAGGGGGGGGGGAGGGCGGGGGGGGTTGTTTTTGCCCTACCCAGGCTCTGGAGACTTTCCTCGAGCCTCCAGGAGGGTGAAAACCGCCTCCCCAGGAAGTCCTTCCTTCTCATTAGGTGCCCAAAGTATTTCATTTTTAACTTCAGGATCTGGCCTTCTAAAGAGCAGTCAGGGTTGATCTCCTCTAGGACTGACCGGTTGGATCACCTTGCAGTCCAAGGGACTCGCAGGAGTCTTCTCCAGCACCAGAGTTCAAAAGGTCTCAATTCTTTGGCGCTCAGCCTTTCTTACGGTCCAACATTCACAGCCATACATTGCAACTGGGAAAACCAGAGCCTTGACTATGCGCACTTATGTTGGCAGGGTGATGTCTCTGCTTTTTAAGGCAGGACTAGAACTCACAATCTCCTGATTTCTAAGTCAGCATCTTACCCACTACACCAGGGTCTGCAAACCTGGCTCTTTTTAAGACTTGTGGACTTCAACTCACAGAGTTCCTCGGCACTATACCAAGCTGGCTCTGAAGACAGTAGGTCCATTTTCAAATGAAAATCTTCCCCATTTAAATAAGTAACTCCGACTTTTCTGCCCTTCACAGGTTAGTCCATCTCCCACACACTTTCTGTTCTTACTCAATCACTTGGTGTTTTTCTTGACACTTTCCCACTTATACGTAAGTTGACGAACTTTGTGTCAGGGAAGATGGCTTCCAGGCCTGACACTTGCCTGCCAAACTGTGCCTTTCAGCTGTGCCTCCATTGCTGCCTATTTACAAGCACACATGCGCACATTTTGAGATACTTGCCTTGTCCTTGTCTTTCGATGCCTCAGTTGCTGCTCGTAACATTTTCAGGAGTAACAAGTCTGAGAATTCATCCTGGAAGCTTCGTCCCATTAGCTCCCTGTTGCCCACCAAACAAAAAAACAAAAGAAATTAGAAACCGCTCCAGCTGGATCAAAAATTCCAAACCAATTCAATATCCACAGGAGTCCATCTTGAAGCAGCCCCTCCAATTTATTCCTTTTTGTATCTTTCATTGTTTTCAAAGAGGGCTTGGTTCGGAGAGACTAAGGTTTTTTTTTAAAAAATAACATGTTCATATCTGAGAAGACATTAGAAAAATGTGGCATTATGACTGAGATGTGTAATCTCTAAATCTGATACAGGGACTTTGACTTTTTATTCCCTTTCCTCTATCCCTTTTAGCATATAGTTGAAAGATACAGTATTCATTTGAAAACGGCCTTTCAAGAGTTCATTCCCTTCCTTCAGGATACTTCTGTATGTTTTTACTATTAGTCTTCTCATCGTTCCTACCACCCATCTCCTCCCACTTATGATTGCATGACTGTAACTTTGTTGCTTGTATCCTTACGATTTATATTGACTATTTCCTAGTATGATTTGATTGCTTATTGTATCCTATGAGTTGTACCTTATGATCTTGACGAATGTATCTTGTCTTTTTATGTACACGGGGAGCGTATGCAACGAAGACAAATTCCTTGTGTGTCCAATCACACTTGGCCAATAAAGAATTCTATTCTATTCTATTCTATTCTATTCTATTCTATTCTATTCTATTCTATTCTATTCTATTCTATTCTATTCTAGTCTTATTTCTAATTCTTATTCCATTCTCAATAAAGATTCTATTCTATTCTATTCTATTCTATTCTACTCTTCTGTTCTGTTCTATTATTTCTAATTCTTATTCCATTCCATTTTCAATAAAGATTCTATTCTATTCTATTCTATTCTATTCTATTCTATTCTATTCTATTCTATTCTATTCTATTCTATTCTACTCTACTCTACTCTATTCTATTCTTTCAATAATGCCGAATTATGTAAGCCACCAGGAGTCATTTGGATTATGGCCAAATGAAATATGTTAGTAAATAGCTGAAAAATGAAGCTGCAGCTCCAAAATTCAGGTACCTCTTAACAATTTGGATAAACACAAAACCTCAAATCACAGGCCTAGGACCTAGACCAGCAGCCCCAAACCTTTTGGGTGCCAGGGGCCAGTCCCATGGAAGGTGGTTTCTCCGTGGACTGGGAGGGCATGGTTTCATACACTGCCTGGATGTCATGCACAGATGGGACTTCACTCGCGTGGTCCATGCTGGGCTACGGACCAGTGATAGTCTGCAAGTCGGGGGTTGGGGATCTCTAATCTAAAGAGCACACAATTGAGGCAACCGTCCACTAACTTGGTGGTTTTCGAACTTGATAACTTTAAGAGGTGTGGACTACAACTCCCAGAAGTCCCCAGCCGGCATTCTGAGAGTTGGAGTCCACCTCTCTTAAAGTTGCCAAGTTTGAGAAACATTGCTGTAACTTCCTTCAATAAAAATAAAACAAGAACTGCCTTCTCAAGATAGAACCTTTTTCATGATGGTGTGGTGTACTAACTTTCTGCCTAATGGCCTCAGAGGGTTCATTTATCTTAATATGGATTAAAATGCACCAAATACTGTCAGATTAAAAAAAAATCTTCCCAGCCCTTTGAAACTTATTTAGAATAGAACAGAACAGAACAGAACAGAACAGAACAGAACAGAATAGAATTTTATTGGCCAAGTGTGATTGGACACACAAGGAATTTGTCTTGGTGCATATGCTCTCAGTGTACATAAAAGAAAAGATACGTTCATCAAGGTACAACATTTACAACACAATTGATGGTCAATATATCAATATAAATCATAAGGATTGCCAGCAACAAGTTATAGTCATACAGTCATAAGTGGAAAGAGATGGGTGATGGGAACTATGAGACGATTAATAGTAGTGCAGATTCAGTAAATAGTTTGACAGTGTTGAAGTTGAATTTTTGAAGCTGAATTTTTGAAGTTGAATTTAAGTTGAATTTTTGAAGCTGTGGGATTGTTATGAATTGCAAAGCTAGTCCTTGCTCGCTGACCACAACTTTGGACCGGCGACTCAGTTGGTAAGTGCAAAATCGTATGACTGGGATTCACTTCTGCCTCCCATATCGTGTATTAATTCCGCTTGTTGCAAGTGACAACGCACACCAATTGTGAAGCGATCAGGTGACTGAGCGAGTGCCACAGTCATAAATGTGATGATTGGTCGCAAAACTACTTTTCTTAGCACTGTCATAACTTTGAACGGTGGCTGAAGAAAGCAATTGGTAAATGAGGACTAACTGTAATGTAGGGTTGCTTTTTATGTTTTGAATTCGTGTTCCGGGAACTTGTACTCAACATTAAAGAAAGGAAAGGAAAGGAAAGGAGAAATAATCCTAAACCTACTTGTTGATGATTAGAGTGTCTGTCAGATTTCCCAAAGACCAAGCTGCTTTGGCACGGACATTTGGAGAATTATCACCGAGCGAATTCAGAATTGTGTTGGCTGTGTCAGCGATAAACATCACATCCTAAGATCAGATATGGGTCATTAATATATTGTTATTTTTTTCCCCCTACATAGTCTTCTACATATTGTGTTTCCCTGAAAATAAGCCCCAACTGGAAAATAAACCCTAGCATGATTCTTCAGGATGCTCGTAATATAAGCCCTATCCACAAAATAAGCCTGAGTTAAGACCGTCAGCCAGATGGACATTTTTAGTAATGTATTTCCCCAAAAATAAGACCTAACTGGAAAAGAAGCCCTAATGCATCTTTTGGAGCAAAAATTAATATAAGACCCAGTCTTATTTTCAGGAAAACACAGGTATCTGTATAATTTCTTCCGCGACACCATCAAACTTTAAGAATGTGCTTTCTCTTCTAAGGAAGCAGCATTGTCTTACCCAAGATGTTCATTGTTTTACTAATGTTTAATGTGTACTAAATTTCCACAGTTTTGGCCATTACTGTACAGTGTAAAAGTCAAGGTGGTTGTGGAAATGCATTTCTGTAGTTTATTCAAAAGTGGTTTGTCACTGCTTTCTCCTAGATGTTTCGACTCCCTTATCTGGCCTACTGTCCTGAGGTTCCCTGGTGTTTGTCAATTACTTGAGACCAACCAAGATTGGCTAGATGCTGCCATCTGCTGAGGCAAGAAACTTCACACACAAATAGAGATTTAAATGCCTGGATTTTTCCCCCTGTTTTGGGACAGGACACATCATAAGGTTCCCACCCTAATAATATTCCAACAGGCTCTGAAGACCTAGCCGGTTCTCCCAGACCTTTCTCTAAGGTAAATACTGAATCCTTACCATGCTATTTGTTTTTATTATATATAGCTAGTAACCCGGCGTTGCCCAGGTATTTATAGACGTCTAAGCCTTTCTCTGACAGGGAGCCATTGAGAGGGGCCTTTCTTCCCCTTACTCCTATGCCCATCATCCCTGCCCTCTCCCTTCCTCCTCCCATGCACTCCCCTTTCGCGCCCTGTCTACGATCCTGGCACTTTGCCCCGAATCCATCAGGTGCTTCCCCATTGCTCCACTGGAGGGAGAACGTCACGGCTGCCTTTCCAGAGGAACTGACATCATAACCAATTGCCCCTCTAGGGTACCGCACTCACTCTCCTTAATGGCCCAGCCCTCCCTTCCCCCTCTCATGACATCACAAACAATTGCCGCTCTAGAATGCTGCACTCACTTTCCATAATGGCCCAGGCGTTCCACAGTTATGCTGGAACACACACACACAGACACACACATCCCAGGGGTGTCTTACTCCCACAGTATTTGTTTCCAGATAGTAAGTCATCTGTGTACCAGGTTTGGTTGAAATTGCTCAAAGCGTTCCAGAGTTATGCTGGAACATACATACATACATACAGCCTTTTTTATATAGATAGATGATGGTTATCTTTTCCAGACAAAAATGAGTGTTCTTTATGTTTCTTTCTAATTTTTAAGGAACAGACAGTGGAAGTCAGGTGGCTCTAAAGTTATAATTATTATTTAATTATCGCAATAATAAATGCTGCGGCAAAAATTCTGTGCAGGTAGTCCTTGACTAATGACCACAATTGAGCCCCAAATTTCTATTGTTAAGTGAGACATTTCTTAAATGAATTTTGTCCCATTTATATGACATTCCTTGCCAAAGTTGTTAAGTGAATCACTGCACTTGCCAAGTTACTAACACGGTTATTAAGTGCATCTGGCTTCCCCATTGACTTTGGTGGTCAGAAGGTCACAAAAGGGGATTACATGACCTTGCAACAAAGCAACGGTCATAAGTATGAACCTGTTGCCAAGCCTCTGAATTTTGATCACATGATCATGGGGATGCCGGAAAGGTCGTAACAGTGAAAAACAGTCATAAGTCCCTGTCTTCATTGCCGTTGTCACTTTGAACAGTCACTAAACGAGCTGTTGTAAGTCAAGGACAACCTGTACACAGGAATAATATCTGTGTTCTGTTCTCCCTCGCCTCCGTCTGAATGATGACTTAATTAGTCGGCACTATTAGCTCTGGCAGCAGAATAGCCAGCGTCTGCCAAGAGCCTTCATTATCTTCCACGACACTGGTGAGTCACCCAGAAACAAACTTCAGCTCTTAGTCAATCAGTGGATTTGCCTGTTACAAAGAGACACAGCAACTCTCGCTGCCTTTTTTATCCTGTGGGGTGTGGATCCATGACTCAGCACTTCCTAGGCCTGCCCCACCCCTGCTTCTGTTGTTCCCTCCTCTCCTGCCTACGAAACCTAGGGTTCAACCAAGCCTGATTGCTGTCAACTGGGTCTGAAGGCATGGCCTGGGGGGGGGAGAGTCAGGGGACGGAGGCCTCACTATCTCTTCCACCTGGCCTGTTTCTGGCTCCTGGAGCTGAGCCAGGGAAGCCAGTGCTCCCGAGGTAAGTCCTGACGGCCCTTCCCCCTCACGGTCCAAGTCATTTTCTGGCAGCAGGCCCGGCTCGGGGGGCGCAGACACAACAATCTGCGGGATTGAGAACAGATCTTGTCAACTGCTTTTTTACAAAACAGTGAAAAGAGAGCTGAAGGAGCTTCTTGGATGAGAAGCGAAACGTCTTCAAAGAAAAACCAAGAAAGTCCAGTTGCCTCTTGGGAAAAAAGCACCTTTGGGACAAACATGACCTGGATGACTGAGAATCTCTGTAAAACAGTGAAAACGTTTCCCAGTGTTACAAAACAAGATTCCTCTTTTTCTGGGTACGGCGCTGTTTAGGTGTTTGGCTGAGGAAGTTTCATTTCTCAAGCAGGATAAAGGAAAAACCAAAGCAGCTCAGGTGCTTTACCTGCTGAAGGCACGGGAAGACAACATACACCCCAAGCGCCCGTGAAGCTGCGGCTTTCACCAGAGGATTCTCACTGTGGCCGAGTCCAAGAAGGACTGTGATGCAAAGGATCTGCTTGTTATCCTGCGGCAACAACAGAAAGAAGTCAGTCCTTGAACACTGCAAAACTTAATAGCATGTAGCAATAGCCCTTAGACTTATATACCAACTTTACAGTGCTTTACAGCCCTCTCTAAGCAGTTTACAGAGTCAGCATATTTCCCCCAACAATCTGGGTCCTCATTTTATCCACCGCAGAAGGATGGAAAGCTGAGTCAACCTTGAGCCGGTCAGGATCAAACTCCTAGCAGTGGGCAGAGTTAGACTGCAATGGCAATAGCACTTGTATACTGCTTCACTGTGCTTTTACAGCCCTCTCTAAGCTATATACAGAGTCAGCGCATGGCCCCCAACAATCTGGGTCCTCATTTACCGACCTTGGAAGGATGGAAAGCTGAGTCAACCTTGAGCCGGTCAGGATCAAACTCCTAGCAGTGGGCCGAGTTAGACTGCAAAAGCAATAGCCCTTAGACTTATATACCGCTTCACAGTGCTTCACAGCCCTCTCTAAGTGGTTTACAGAGTCAGCATATTGCCCCCAACAATCTGGGTCCTCATTTTACCCACCTCAAAAGGATGGAAGGCTGAGTCAACCTTAAGCCTGGTGAGATTTGAACTGCCAAATTGCAGGCAGCCGACAGTCAGCAGAAGTAGCCTGCAGTACTGCATTCTAACCACTACACCACTGCATCTGTTAGTAAACTCAATCTGCTAATGTGTTTCATCACAGGAGTAAATTAAAATGCTCAATATAGAAACTGAGGCAGTGCCAAAGGAAGACAAAGTACCGGCACAGTATCCCCTTTTTAGAATGACTTAAGTCTCAGGTGCAAAGAACTAGGACCACAATTGGCAGTTAAGATGATTTATTGCTCAAGCTATACACAAGAATCTAGTCAATAAGGTTCAATACAGGTAGTCCTCGACTTACAGTTGAGCCCAAAATTTCTATTACCCAAGTGAAACGTTTGTTAAGCGAGTTTTGTCCCGTTTTATGACCTTTCCACATTTGTTAAGTGAATCACTGCAGTTGGTAAGTTAGTAACCCGGTTCTTAAGTGAATCTGGTTTCCCCCATTGATTTTGCTTGTCAGAAAGTCGTAAAAGGGGATCACATGACTCTGGACACTACAACCGTCGTAAATATGAGTCAAGTGACACATGCATGAGGTTTTTGATCACGTGATCATGGGGATGCTGCAATGGTCATAAGTGTGAAAAATGGTCATAACCCTTTTTCAAGTGCCATTGTAATTTCAAAGGCCACTAAATGAATGGTTGTTAAGTAGAGGACTACCTGTATGAGATAATGGTCAACAGAATTCAAAAGGGATGGACTTAGATCATTTGTGGGAATGTAATGATTCAAAGCGTATGATCTGCTTAACTCCACCCCCCACCTCTGCCTGCCCTTCTCCTACACTTACAGGAGGGGGCGCCAGAAGCAATATAGTTCACAACAGATGCAATAGTTCACAACATGTAGTGACTCCATGCCATTTTGCCAGCTTCAGTCTCAGCAAGCAACTCCGCCAGCAAAACCAAACAACGTTTATTTATGGCTTTCAAATCTTGCATTTGCAAAACTAGTACAAACATAGGCCCTAGCCATGCACTTACAGGGAGACGGCTAAAAGCTTCGGGCAAAATAGAGGAGAGGGCATCACATGTGCTGGTCTGGAGAGTTGGGTGCTCGGCGTTTTGGAGGGCAGCTGGTAAAGGTCCATTCAGCATCCTTGTCCAGAATGTCACAACCTATGCAGTGGAAAAGAGAATCATGGTAGTTTCATTCAGAGAGATATTTTTTATGAATAGCAATAGCACTAGCACTAAGATTTTATATACCACCCAATAGCGCTTGAAACTCTCTGAGTGCCTTACGGTGTCAGCATACTGCCCCCAACAATCTGGGTCCTCATTTCAACCTTGGAAGGATGAAAGGCTGTGTCAACCTTAAGCCGGTCAGGATTGAACTCCTGGCTGTAGGCAGAGTTAGCCTGCAATATCGCATTCTAATTACTGTGCCACCACGGCTCTTACTATTAATAGTGATGTGAATGAAATAAGACAAAGGCTAATGTTTGTAAACAAGCACATCTTGCCCCCATTCATTCATTTATTTTATTTATTTATTTTATTGATTAGTTTTTTTAATTCCATTTTTATTATTATTAGAAATAACTCAAGGCAAACAAATACTGTACAGAATAAACTCTTCTCCTCCTATTTTCCCCACAACAACCCTGTGAGGGAGTTGGGTTGAGAGAGAGGAACTGGCCCATCGTCTCTTCCTCCAGAAAATGGCTTCAGTTGTTTTTCAAGGCAAGACTTGATTGCTACTGATTTCAAATTAATCAATCAGGTGTCAAATTTAGTTGATCATTATCTTTTGACTTCCTTCCTTTGAATTATTTTTCATTCCAGCTGCCCTTTCTAACAAGAAAATTAAGATCTGGAGGTCAAGTTTACTTTATTTACCTTTCCTGTTGAATTTTTATTCTATCATTGTGATTTATAGGGGCCTCTTTACTAATGTTTGTTAATTGAGCTACCTTAAAAAAAAAACTTTTTCAACTGGAGATGGGAAGAAAATGTTTCAAATTTTTTTTAAAAAAACCCAAAGCCAATTTCCTGGCTGCGATAAATGAAGCAAAACATTATAACTGTAGATATACGTTTGTAATATATCTTATATATTTTACGTTTGTAAAATATTTTATATTTTTGTTTCTTGTGCTTTTTATTTGAAATGTGATGAGAATGTATCATACAATAAATAAGTAATAAAGAAAAACAAAACAGGGGACAGAAAATAAAATTATTTTATATTTTATAAGGAGCCGTGGTGGCACAGTGGTTAGAGTCCAGTACTGCAGGCTACTTCTGCTGACTGCCTACAATTTGGCAGTTCAAATCTCGCCAGGCTCAAGGTTGACTCAGCCTTCCATCTTCCTGAGGTCCCAAAATGAGGACCCAGATTGTTGGGGGCCATAGGCTGTCTCTTTAAACCGCTTGGAGGGGGCTGTAAAAGAACAACAAAGAGGGATATGTCTAAGTACTATTGCTATAATACCATAATAGGACAAGACATACCAAGTCAATGGGTATCCGCTGATCTGCAGCTAGGTCTGGCTTGTACTGCTGTATTATACCCACTCCAAGCTCATCCAGAAGCTGCCAGAAAGAAGAAAAAGAAAGGAATATTAGAAAGGAATATTATGGATTTGCAAAGCAAGATATCATATAGAGACAGTTATTCAGGTAGTCTTCAACTTACAACATTCGTCTAGCATCCATTCAGAGATACAAAGGCATTAAAAAAAAAGTGAATTACAGCCAATCTTCACACTTATGATGGTTGCAGCAGCCCCACAGTCACATGATCAAAATTTGGGCGTTTGGCAACCGGCCTGTATTTATAACGGCTGCAGCATCCTGAGGTCATGTGATTCTCCATTTGCCACCACTCCAGCTGGCTTCCGACAAGCAAAGTCAATGGGATAAACCAGGTTCACTTAACAACTGCATGAGTCATTTAGCAACTGCAGTGATTTGCTTAACAACTGTTAAAATGTTAAAAAGGGTCATAAAATCAGGCAAAACTCACTTAACAGACACCTTACTTAGCAACAGAAATTACAAATTATGGTCGTAACTCGAGGACTACCTGTACTGGACCAGAACTAATACTGCAATAAATCATAATATGGTTTAATCTGGATTAAGTTATTCAGGAGTGGTTTATGTAGCAACTATAGCTTAACGTGACTCTCATTACTGACAGGTTTTGCTTCTTTTTAGAATAAATCAAGGAAAAGCAAACGAAAAGAAATCCTGTTGTTTTTTTTGAAATATTCTCACCTTTTTTTGTATGAATAACATTTAACTCCAGCATCTAAGTATAGTTTAGTAATTTAAATCACCAAATGGAGTCTCTGAATCACAAAATATGAATCAAGCCATTATTTAATACAATGGTACAAGTGGATTGTTTTTTTAAAAAAAATAATCATGTAAAGCTATGTTTCTTTAGGGATTTCCTGGGTTTTTTTTTATCAACAAGGAATCAATATTTCTATAAGCTAAATACCATTCTCCTTAAAATAAACCCATATAAAACAAAAAAAAGCATTTTCTCCAAAGCTTTAAATCATGGTTGTCCAACCTTTTGGCTTGCTTGGGCCGCACTGAGTGAAGGGGAATTGTCTTGGACCGCATATAAAATATATAATTTAATTAATGCACTGTATATAAATAGATAATGTATAATAAATATAGTATAGTTATTGCATATACATGTACAATGTATATCTTGCATTTTAAAAATATTTTTATGATCTTGTGGGGCCACATTATTAGCTGTCCAGGGCCACATGTGGCCCCTGGGCTGCAGGATGAACATATCTGCATTAAATGAATAGTAGTACTTACTTTTGCCCCATGCAGCTGAAGTGATGGATCTCCTTCCTCCATGCATTTACAAGCCACTTCGCCAAGTTCTAGTAAACAGCTTTGAGCGAAGATAAAATAGCCCTTCACAAGCAGCGCTAAAACCTGTAATCAATCGAAGCCGGGAGGGGAAGGAAAGGGAAGAAACGTAATGGGAATTTTAATATTTAATAGAAAACCTATCATATGACAGCGGACATATCTAAATGGCTATTTCAATATTATTGCCAATAGCAACTGTGATCAAAGATGGCTGCCATTTTTTTTCCCTTTTATTCTTGCCGTATATTCTTATTTTTAATATGAATTTTATATTAATATTTTTAAATAGTGTTTGCCACTCAAGAGTTGTTTATACAAACTGGGCACCTATATCAACTGAATAAATACGCAGTATAATTTCTGTCAGCTGATATTTGAAAAATTGAAATAAACTATCCAGCATATTAAAGGTAAACAGATGTACTGTCACTACCTGTGGACTTCCAGATCAATTAATCTGCAAACTGACACTATTTAAGGATGTACCTCAGAGCAAGGTTCTAGTATCTAACAAATCCCAAATTAAGTTAGGACAGTGAAGCTAAGAAGGAGTACTCTCAGTTGTAAATGTGCTGGGAATGATTTCTGCAGCTCTTTAATAGCTTTGGGAGCAATGTTACAGACAATCTGCAGGTGTCCCAGGCTCTGGGCCTACTACAGTATTACCATTTATTCTTCTCTATCTCTATTTAGTTATTTAAACAAATATCTATGTATTCAATCAATCAATCAACCAATCTATCAGTTTCCATAGCTGCCCATCTTAGACAAGTGACTTTGGCCGGCTTGCAATTCTAAAACTATAAAACTATCAGGCATGGGAAATCAAGAATAGCACGTACAAAAGCTCAAAGCAATTTTTGGATTCTATGTTCACCCATAAACAAACTCCTGCCAGACTAAAGCAGGGGTCTCCAACCTTGGTCCCTTTAAGACTTGTGGACTTCAACTCCTAGAGTTCCTCAGTCAGCTTTGCTGGCTGAGGGACTCTGGGAATTGAAGTCCACAAGTCTTAAAGGGACCAAGGTTGGAGAACCCTGGACTAAAGCATACACTACACAACTATCTGATAAATCATCATTCTCTTTTAACGACCCCATCATCCCTTGCGAGATGGAGTCTGGGCAATTGAATAGAGCTGAGTGTGTACTGGCCAGATGCCTTTCCTGTTGCCAATGCGGAGGTTTTTTTCCCCAGCAGATATATTCTCAGTGTGCCCAAAGAGAGAAATATCTAACTCTACCTAGGATCGAACTCACAGTCTTCTGATTGTGGGGCGAGAGCTCCACCTCTAGGCCACCGCACCACTCAAACTATCTGAGAAATGCTGAAAGAAATTAAGAGAGGAGTCCCTCCTGCAGCTGCTTCCTGCTTAGCAACAAGTCAAGGCTGAATTGTTGCTCCCTCTTATAAGTCAGGATCAGATTCCACCACAAACATGATTAAAAAGCACCCAAAAATAAAGGTGTACAGCAGCTGAGATAGTTCATCAACTAACAGTAAAACCAAGAAATGGGGGCATTAACACATTCCGAAGATTGGAGCCATTCTAATCCCTCACAGGAGAATATACCACAAGGCAGAGGCTACAGCAGAGAAGGCCCATCTTCTAGTTCCCAACAATTGACACTTTTGGGTGACGGGATCCGCAACGTGTCCAATTTGCGGAATCAAATTGGATGGGTATAGATCAGGAAGGGGGAGTCAAACTCGATTCCATTGAGGGCCACATCAGGAGTGATTTGACTTGGGGGGAGTGCAGGGTGGGTGTGGCTAGGGTTGGCGTGCCCATATCAACATTACGTATGTCCGGGGCACCTATGGTGGCCAAGCATTTTGCCAGCAGAAACGGGCTCCCGAGCTGCGTTTTCGGCTGTGATGGCTTCCTGCAACCCTCTACCAGTGGAAATGGAGCTCAGGAGGGCCGCCCAGAGTCCTTCCGAGCTCCATTTTCGGCTGTGAAAGGCTCCAGCAACCTTCTGCCAGCGAAAACAGAGCTCCATTTTTGCTGGCAGAGGCACCGCGGGCCGGTCCTTTGCCGTTTCCAGGCCAGCCCCACCAGCCAGATCTAAGCATCCTACCAGCCAGATTCGGCCCCCGGGCCTTGAATTTGACACCCCTGGTATAGAGTCTACCATCAATGAACCAGCTGTCTCTCCTTATCCACCTACCTGCAGTGCCTCCAGGCGAACTGGCGAGGGTTCATAGATGCTAACAGTTGACGGACAGCTGGTGTCACTATCCGAATAGCAATCTTCTCGGGGCAACACAGCAAGAGAGATGCAGAGACGCACGAGCCAACAGGGCTCAGTTGGCGCCTTCTCCGGCGCAGGCAATGGTTCTTCTGAGACCGGAATAGGTTCTAGACGCCATTCAGGTGCACCGGAACGAAGCAGTGGGGTTGGTGTGCCGTCGCTCATCCCCAAAGAGGCGGGCTGCTGCAAAAGGAGACGCACCTCGGGCAAAGGGGCTTGAGTCGATACAATGGAACCCAGCAAAGTCAGACTTGAGACTCGAACATTAACATCTAGGAATAATAAAAAAATAAACAGATGGCACACATGAAGCAGCTATTCTAAGTCAAAGAAAGATGGCACCCAAGGAATTATGGATTCCAGAGAAAAGGAGCAACGGCTACAGATGCTGCCCAATCAGAGGTGGGCTGCTGGGGGTCCGCGGGGGTCCGCAAGAGCCTCTAGCTAAGATTCTGTGCAGTTCGGAGAACCCCTAAATCCCATTCCTGGCTGGCCCCATCCACCCCTCTCCTCCCTGGAGTCCCCACACAGCCTGTTTTGGAGGCAAGTAAGGGCGTGCAGGGAGGCTCGGCGAGGGCGAAAAAAGGGCCTACTGGAAGTTCCCCGTTTCTGGACTCCAGAGGGCCTCCAGAGCCTGGGGAGGCCGTTTTCATCCTCCCGGGAGCTCGAGGAAAGCCTCGGGAGCCTGGGGTGGGCAAAAAGACCCCCTCCCGGCTGTGGTGTAGGAGGCCGACTAGGCCACGTCCACCCTGCAACCGAGCAAAGAACCCCTTGCTGAAACGCCACCCCACCCCCACCCCCGCCCCGCTGTGGTTCAGGAGGTCGACTAGGCCACACCTACTATGGCCACGCCCACCCAGCAACCAGGCAGAGAACCCCTTGCTAAAAATTTTGAAGCCCACCCCTGTGCCCAATGTCAGCAATTAGAATGGGGCTGGGAAAAGAAACAGCAAGCACTCCAGAAGAGGCGAACTATGAAAGGACGACTGAAAAATGACCCAGTTCAGAAAGACATAAGGAAAAAAGCTTCAAATTAAACAGCATTAGGTATTCGGACCGAATTTTGTGTATTGTGTCCAGTGGTTCCATGAAGGTTTCCCCTATCTGGTTGTTCCCGACTCAAGAGTGCGGTGCTAATCTCCATTTCTTGGCTGAGGGAGCCAGCACTATCAAAAAATGCTTCCATAATCAAATGGCCAGCATGACTATACGCCGAGAGACAAAAAAGAATGTTACCTTCCCATGGAAGTGGTACCTATTTATCTACTTGCATTTGCATGCTTTCAAACTTCTAGGTGGCCCGGAGCTGAGATGAGGACGGGCGCTCACCCCGTTGCGCAGCGCTCGGGTATCGAACCTGGACTTTACAGCTGATAAGTTCAGTGTCTTTAACTGCTCAGCACCATCACGCCCCCTAGTGGTTCCATAATCAACATTTAGTAAGATCTCCAAAGCTAAATCTGTCCTTCCACCTCAGGGAATTTTAGCTTCAGGTTCATGCAGAACTACCACTTCGGGGATAAAGCTGGCCTACATCTTCCATATTTTTGTCATAGCAGGATTCCTATGAAACCTCTGGCTGAAGTAGGATGCAACAAAGGAAGGTATGCTCAATTACAGGTAGTCCTTGACATATGACATAATGAAGTCTACCCATTACGGTTGAAAAAGGAATTGGACACCCAATTTTTCATTTTTTCGTGGTAGTTAATAAAACAAACAATGGCATAGTTGATTTCGCATGGCTGTGGCATGCTGCAAACAACCATAGCTAGCATGCTGCAAACAACCATACCTAGCACTCAAAGTTCAGTCATGTGAATGGGGGACGGGGACAATTGTCAGAACTTTGTATTAAGATTGTAAGCCCCTTTTTTCAGGTAGATTGTAAATTTGAATCTGGGGAGGAAAGCTATGGCAAATCTAGACAGCATACTAAAAAGCAGAGACATCACCCTGCCAACAAAGGTGCGTATAGTCAAAGCTATGATTTTCCCAGTTGCAATGTATGGTTGTGAAGGTTGGACCATAAGAAAGGCTGAGCGCCAAAGAATTGAGGCCTTTGAACTCTGGTGCTGGAGAAGACTCCTGCGAGTCCCTTGGACTGCAAGGCGAACAAACAAGTCAGTTCTAGAGGAGATCAACCCTGACTACTCTTTAGAAGGCCAGATCCTGAAGATGAAACTGAAATACTTTGGCCACCTAATGAGAAAGAAGGACTCACTGGAGAAGAGCCTAATGCTGGGAAAGATTGAGGGCAAAAGAAGAAGGGGACGGCAGAGAACAAAGTGGCTGGATGGAGTCACTAAAGCAGTAGGCATGAGTTTAAATGGACTCCAGAGGATGGTAGAGGACAGGAAGGCCTGGAGGAAAGTTGTCCATGCAGTCGCGATGGGTCGGACACGACTTCGCAACTAACAACAAATTTGAATTGTTTCTAAGCAACCGGTTGTAAGTCACTGACTTACCTGTGTATTATTAATTCACACTTCCTTTCCTACAGCAAATTATTTTCTTTTAAACCATAACAGCAATAGCAATAGCACTTAGACTTATATAGCGCTTCACAGTGCTTTACAGCCCTCTCTAAGCAGTTTACACTCAGCATATTACCCTCAACAATCTGGGTCCTCATCTTACTGACCTCGGAAAGATGGAAGCCTGAGTCAACCTTGAGCTGATGAGATTCGAAGTGTCGAACTGCTAGCAGCCGGCA
Organism: Ahaetulla prasina; assembly: GCF_028640845.1. Lineage (NCBI taxonomy): Eukaryota > Metazoa > Chordata > Lepidosauria > Squamata > Colubridae > Ahaetulla > Ahaetulla prasina. Next base: position 11,698,351 of record NC_080539.1, read on the forward strand.
GTCAGCAAAATTAGCCTGCAGTACTGTACACTAACCACTGCACCACCATGGCAAGAAGGTTGCTTGGTACCATAATCAGAGATGAAAGTCCAGCAAAAGCAAATATGAAGCAAAGAGAAAATCTGTTCGGCAGGGGAACTGAACGGGGCTTCACAGTTCCATACGCCACTAATTATTAATATTACACAGGAGTTCCCCACATTCACACACATTTGCATGGATGGCTTACAACCACATATACAAGATCTAATCAATTTGATAATAACTTCTGTAGAGACACAAAGGTGCATTGATTATGTGCTGGCATATTCCAGTGTCTCTTTAAAAGAACGAAACTTGTGATCTGAGGAAAAAAAATATCCACGAGTAAAACGTCTAAAACCAGATGGGATATAAACCTGTTGTACCCCACCATCTCATGCTTCTGTAACTGCCATACACAACCCCAAAACAACCAGCTGGACAATATGTTTTACTAATTGTTGTTATTAGCTGCAAAGGCGGGTCCGACCCATCGCAACCCAATGGACAACGTTCCTCCAGGCCTTCCTGTCCTCTACCATCCTCTGGAGTCCATTTAAGCTCAAGCTTTTGCTCTCAATCTTTCCCAGCATTAGGCTCTTCTCCAGGGAGTCCTTCCTTCTCATTAGGTGGCCAAAGTATTTGAGTTTCATCTTCAGGATCTGGCCTTCTAAAGAGCAGTCAGGGTCGATCTCCTCTAGGACTGACCAGTTGGGTCGCCTTGCAGTCCAAGGGACTCTCAGGAGTCTTCTCCAGCATCATAGTTCAAAGGCCTCAATTCTTTGGTGCTCAGCCTTCCTTATGATCCAACTTTCACAGCCATAAATTGCAACTGGAAAAACCATAGCATTGACTATACATACTTTGGTTGGCAGGGTGATGTCTCTGCTTTTTAGTAAGCTGTCTAGATTTGCCATGGCTTTCCTCCCCAGGAGCAAGTGTCTTTTAATTTCTTGGCTGCAGTCCCCATTGGCAGTGATTTTGGAGCCCAGGAAAATAAAATCTGTCACTACCTCCATTTCTTCCCCATCTATCTGCCAGGAATTGAGAGGGGCGGATGCCATGATCTTAGTTTTCTTAATGCAAATAATACCAAGCAACGAAACAGCTGCACAAAAGATAAGTGTAAAATAACTGCATACCTTTATGTTTAATGTATGGCTTTATCTGATTCCATACTCTTGATAGCAGACCAGGCTTCAAACGGTTGTACGGTACATTTGAGACCAGATTGGCAAGGCACTGTCAACAAGGAAGAGAAATGAAAAACTACCTCGACTTAGGACCACAAACAAACCCAAAATTTCTGTTGCTAAGCAAGACAGTGGCCCAAAGGGGCTTTTCCAAAAGGCAACTGGACTTTCTTGGGGGTTTTTTTTCTCCTTTGAAAATGTTTTGCTTCTCATCCAAGAAGCTTCTTCAGTTCTGATTGAAGTCGGAACTTGAAGAAGCTTCTTGGATGAGAAGCAAAACATTTTCAAACAGAACAAGCAAACAAACGAGGAAGTCCAGTTGCGTTTTTGAAAAGGGACCTTTGGGACAAGCATGACCTGGGTGACTGAGAAACTCCAGGGACGGCTGTTGAGTTTTATACTCCAAGTTTACAACATTTCCTGCCGCAGTTGTCAAGTGGATCACTGCAAGGGTTAAATTAGTAACAGTTGTCCAAGTGAATTTGGCTTCCCCCAGTGGTGAAATGTAAAATTTCTTACTGCCAGTTCTGTGGGCGTGGCTTGGTGGTGGTGGGGTAATGTGACTGGGTGGGCGTGGCCAACTTTTCTTTTTAACTTTTAAAAGCATTTTTTCTACAATCTCTTCGGCCAATCCCAGCCGAGTTGCCTGATCGTCAGAGGCTTTTGTTTTCTTTTAAAAGCATTTTCTTTTTGCCTTTAAAAGAAAAAAAAGCCTCTGACGATCAGGCAACTCAGCTGGGATCGCCAGAGCTTTTTACAACCTTTTTTTCGGCCAAAGAAAAAATGCTTTTAAAAGTTAAAAAAAAAAACCTCTGATGATCGCGCGGCTCAGCTAGGCCTGGGGGGGGGGGGCAGGGATTTTTGCTACTGGTTCTCCAAACCACCCGCCATCGCTACTGGATTGGGCAATCCTATCCGAACCGGGAGCATTTCACCCTGGCTTCCCCGTTGACTTTGCTTGCCAAAAAGCTGCTGGTGATTACATGACACCCGAGATATGCTAGTTGCCAAGAGTTCGAATTTCCATCACGGGCCCATGGGCAATGCTACAACCATCCTAAGTGTGAAAAATGGTCGTGAGTCATTTTTTTCAGTGCCGTTGTAACTCTGAACAGTCACTAAACAAATGATTGTAAGTTGAGGACTGCCTGTGTGAAAGAGGGATTAGGATCCTGTTTTAACATCCTGTTTTCTTATTTCCCACACCACCTCTTTCCTTGGGGGGGGCATGTCAGTTTAAGAATATAAGAAGAATGGTGAGGACTGTCTTTTTCTTAATCTTTTAGTGCTCTGTTAAGCTTTTCCAGCTAAATTTCCCCTCACATCTTGGACATAAATTGTTTCAACTCCTCCCCTCAAGTCGACGCCATAAGGCACTGAACGCCAGAACAACTAAACACAAGGACAGTTTTTTCCCACATGTTGTCACTCCGCTAAACAAATAATTCCCACAACACTGCCGAACTATCTAGTAAGACTATATTACTATTCTTCTTCTCATCTTTCCTATTACCTATCTCCTTATCTTCTTATGACTATAACTTTGTTGCTTGTCTCTTACGACATACATTGTTTTATTTAATATCTTAGTATGATTTATGTTGATTGCTTATTTAGTATCCTATAACTATCACTAGTATCCTATGTTCTACCTTATGATTTATGATGAATGTACTGTCTTCCCCGAAAATAAGACCCTGTCTTATATTTTTTTGAACCCTGAAATAAGTGCTTGGTCTTATTTTCGGGGAGGTCTTATTATTTTGGGGCGCGTGGAGCAAGATGGGGCTCCTCTTGCCGTCTTACTTGATTTCCAGCTCTGCGTTTAAATATTTTCTGGGAGGGCTTATTTTCACGGGGAGCCTTATTTTAGGGCATGGGCTTGAAAGCCCGGTTGGGCTTATTATCAGGGGATGTCTTATTTTCAGGGAAACAAGGTATTTTTATAATGACTATGATCATGATTTATCACTTGTTGTTTGTATTACACTGAGAGCTTATGCACCGGAGACAAATTCCTTGTATGTCCAGTCAAACTTGGCCAATAAAAACTCCTCTCCTCTCTCCTATCCTATCTTACCCTACCCTACCTTACCCTACCCTATTCTACCGTACCTTACCTTACCCTACCTTATTCTACCTTACCCTACCCTATTCTACCCTACCTTAACTTACCCTACCTTATCCTACCTTACCCTACCCTACCCTACCCCACCTTATCCTACCCTATTCTACCCTACCCTACCTTATCCTACCCTACCCTACCTTATCCTACCGTACTCTATCCTATCCTATTCTACCTTACCTTATCTCACCCTACCCTATCTTACCTTACCTTACCCTACTCTATCCTACCCTATCCAGCGGTGGGTTTCACATTTTGTTACCACCGGTTTGCTTCACGTGCGCGCCTTCCGTACATGCACCTGGACTTCTGCACATGTGCTTTGCTCGTGCGCGCGCCTTCTGCGTATGCCCCCGGCCTCAAATATGTGCCTGAATAGGACGGCACAGAGCTGGGGCAGGTGGGCAGGCCCACCTGCGATTTCAGCTACCGGTTCGCCCAAACCAGTCTGAACCGGCTAAATACCACCTCTATCCCTATCCCTATTTTAATTGCCTTAAGTATAATGAAGCGAGTTGGTTTGCTGCAGCAATTAAAGGCACTAGGTTGGAAGGCAAGAGAGGGTCCGTTTTACTCATCCTTTAGCCACCAAAGAAAACTGTGTGAGTTTGGGTCTATCCCTCTTTCTCAGCCAGAGGAAGAAGGAAGTGGCAAACCACTTCCCAAAAATGTTGCCAGGAAAACAAGGGACTTGTCCAGGCTAGTCACCCTCATGACTGATTTGAGGACATATAAACAAACACACACACACACACACATATGCAACTATACAATTGTTATCATTTGAAAATTGGTCTCTTAGGAATCATCTTCCAACATGGAGCCACTCAAATAAGCTGCATTAAATGGATTGTCTGGAGATTATAGGTAGTCCTCGACTTACAATAGTTCACTGTCGTATGATCAAAATTTAGACACTTGACAAACAACTCATATTTATGACGGTTATAGTGTCCCGGGATCGTGTGATCTCCTTTTGAGACCTTCTGACAAGCAAAGTCAATGGGGAAGCCAGATTCCCTTAACAACCATGTTACTAACTTTACAACTTGATGAACGTATCTTTTCTTTTATGTACAATGAGAGCATATGCACCAAGACAAATTCCTTGTGTGTCCAATCACACTTGGCCAATAAAAAATTCTATTCTATTCTATTCTATTCTAACTTTACAACTGCGGCAAGAAAGCTCGTAAAATGGAGCAAAACTTGCTTAACAAATTTATCACTTAGCAACATACATTTCGGGCTCAATTGTAGTCGTAAGTCAAGGACTACCTGTATAGAACCAGCTCCTTCATGGAGAACTCTAGGCTGGAGAAAACTGGATTAGCAAGGTGTGGCTAGGACTGCTGTAATGCCACCCTACCGACAATAGGAGGAAGAAAATAATGATGATGTAAAATAATTAAGACAAACCTTTGCCATTAATTTTGAATCATCTTTTATGTAAAACAGTGGATGGAAACTAAGAAGCAACCTGTAATTAAGGAGAAATTTCCTGACAGTGAGAACAATTACTGTTGCCATCACCTATTCCAGCTACCTGGAACGGGCTGAAAATGGGGCACGCGAAAGCCGAAAATGGGCTGTGCGGTGGTGGCGCTGATGGGCACCAGCGATCCTCATAGCCTGGAACAGCTGATCGGAGGTACTCCGGGAGGCAGATCCAACCACCAATCAGCTGCTCATGCTAAATCAGGCTGTGCCGAAGCTGACCATGTTGCTTGCTGTTTGCTGCAAGGAGGTAAATTGCTGGGAGGCAGAGGCCGGCAGATGGGGGCCGGCTGGTGGGCAGGGCCTCAGCAACATTCGCTGTATAAGATGCACAGATATTTCCACCCACGTTTTTGGGGGGCTAATATGTGTCTTGTACTCTGAAAAATACAGTAGTGAGAACAACTTGCCTCCAAAAGTTGTGGTGCTCCATCACTGGGGGTTTTTAAGAAGAGATTGGACAACCATTTGTCTGAAATAGTATAGGGCCATGATGGCGAACCTATGGCCTTCTTTGCAGGCACACCAGCCTTCGCCCTAGCCCGCCTCCCGCCGGCCAGCTGATCTTCGGGTCTCTGCCGCACATGCACTGGGGGTAGGGCGCACGTGGGGGATGCACACCCGCATGCCCCGGGGGGTGTTCGCATTGCATTTTGGGGGTTTGCGTACGTCCATCAGGTTGGTGGAAGGCCTCCTGCACTAACCTGGAAGCCAAAACTGGGTGCAGGGGTGCTGCGTGCCCTCCATGCCCCGTTTTGGGTCTGGAAGACCTCCTGCACCAACCTGGAAGCCAAAAATGGGCATGGGGGCGGGGCATAATGCATGGGGGGCAGGGCATCTGCACAGGGGGGTGCTCGCATTGCATTTTGGGAGTGCACACGCATGCTTTGGGCACTCAGCATCAAAAAGGTTAGCCATCACTGGTATAGGGCTTCCTGTTTGAGCAGGGGGTTGGACTAGAAAACCAAGGTCCCTTCCAACGCTGTTATTCTGTTACTCAGAACTAGTAGAACAAAAGCCACTTCTGTAGACAAACATTTACCTTGATTATCTGGGTGAGGGTTTGGGACGAAGTTTCGGCCACCAAAGCCAACAGCATACACCGGTGAAGTTCTCGGATGCTGGAGGCAATGCTCACCGAGAAAGGTGTGAATGCTCTCTTGTGATCAGTGGCGTCCTCGGCAATGGACAGGAATTGCTTGGAACCTTCCAAAATGGAGGAGAGCACTTGGAAAGCACAGGCCCGGGTCTGCAACAGAACAAAAATCAATAAAGGAGTTGAGCCGAGGCACCTGATGGAGCCCAATTATCTTCTACATCCGTTCTCAAGGATACCGCCGGAAGTCCTGGTTGGCCTATGGAAGGCAGAGAGAGCCTGAGCCATTGATACGATCGCTCCCTTAGCATAGCCTTCCTTCAGCAAAAGCCCTTTATAGCTCTTTGGTGTTATAAGGGGCTTTGGTGATAAAGGGCTGGAGTGCCAGTAGAGGAACTTTAGAGAGAATTGGACTGAACTCTCTTTAAGAAGCATATTCAATTACACTCCTGCATCCTGGACGTCCTGTATAAATGTTAGTTGAGTTGTTTTTACTCTGTCTTAAGCCTTATTTTATTTATTTTTGATAGGATAGGATAGGATAGGGTAGGGTAGGGTAGGGTAGGGTAGGGTAGGGTAGGGTAAGGTAGGACATGGTAGGGTAGGGTAGGGTAGGATAGGTACGGTAGGGTAAGGTAGGATAGGGTGAGATAGGGTAGGGTAGGGTACGGTAAGGTAGGGTAGGGTAGGGCAAGGTAGGGCAGGGTAGGGTAGGGTAGGGTACAACAGGACAAAACAGGATAAATAAAATGGAATGGAGTGCAGTGGGATGGAACTGTTGTGGTCCGCCAGCAGCCTGCGGAGCTGGCAGCGGAGTCGGACAGCGATGAAGCTGAGGAAGAACATGGGCCAGTCCTGGAGGCTGAGGAAGGCCTGGATGAGGGCTCTGCGTCACAGGCAGAGATGGGACCAGGGCCATCTGGGAGTGAGGTGCAGACTCCGGAGCCCACAGAGGCTGACAGCAGTGAGGCAGAGAAACAGGAGTAGCCTGTTCCTAATGCACACATGAGAAGAGTTGCCAGAAGGCAAGAGCAGCTAAAACAAAGAGGACAACTCGGGAGTAGGGCCAAGAGATGATTAGCCCCTCCCATAAGGCTTAAAAGACCAGCAAAGGCGTTTGGGTTCTTTGTCGGAAAACAACATTGATAGAATTGCTCTTTGTCTTGCTGCATTTATTTCTTGTCGGCATCTTCTGCTTTTGAACTTTTGTCAAGAAAAGCCTTTGGCAGTTTGCCTAATTAGACCAAGGTTGGTGATAAGACTGAAGAGTTGTGTTAGGAACAATTTGTTTTGATTTAGTTTGGACGACGCTGAGAATGAGTTAATTCTCAGCTGTTCTAATAAAGTCTGTTTGTTTTTGAACTGATTGCGTCTACTACTACCTACTTGGGCCTAGGTCACAACAGGAGCACTCTGCTTGCAGTGTTCCACGACCACAATAAAGTGAACTGAATTGAATCCGATTTTATTGCAACAAGTGCTTGGAAGAGAGTATATGCTGGATCTTATGGGATGGGTAGACGTTACAAAAATAACGAATCCTCTTACCTTAGCGGAAGGATCTTTTAAAGCAATTGTCATCAAAGATAGTGTCTGTGGGCTTCCTATTCCAGGTTCATCAGGAATAAATGCTGACCAGTAACCATAGAGGACTTTCTTCTCTATGGATTTCACAGTGGAAAGGAAGCAGATTAAAGCCGCTTGGCGAACTTTAGCTTGGAAAGATCTGGCATGAAATAAAGAGACAAAATATAAGCAGGCTGAGGGTGGGGGAGGAAACTGATTTAACACCTAAAGTAGATGACATTGTCCCATTGGTCAAAATGGGCAGGTGGGAAGTCTTTGATCTTAGAATATAGAACATAAAACAACAGGGTTGGAAGGGACCTTGGAGGTCTTCTAGTCCAAACCCAAGCAGGAGACCCTATACCAGGGGTCTGCAAACTTGGCTCTTTTAAGACTTGTGGACTTCAACTCCCAGAGTTCCTGGCTGAGGAACTCTGGGAGTTGAAGTCCACAAGTCTTAAAAGAGCCAAGTTTGCAGACCCCTGCCTATACCATTCCAGATAAATGGCTGTCCAGTTTCTTCTTGGAAAACAGCGTGATGGAGCACCCACGACTTCCAGAGGTAAGCCATTCCACTGATTCATCGTTCTGTCAGGAAAATTTCAAAATTTTTTCAAATAGCTTCATTTGAATGAATTTTGCGATGCCCATCTCACAAAAAAATGAAACTGAGCGGCATACAATCCTTAGTTTAAAAATAACGAACCAATAAATTTATAAAAACCTTCATTGTTAAAAAGTACAAAAAGCACAAGGACGAGAATATTAATCACAGTTGGGAAGGCTAGTTTGCTCTGGCAGCAAACTAGCAAGCATCTGCCAAGTGTCTCTGTTATCTCTCTTGATGAGTCAACCAGGAACAAACAGTACTTCAGCTCTAGTTCTCTCCCTCTAAGCAGTTGATTTGCTCGCCATGAAGTGGTATAGCAGCCCTTGCTGCTTTTATATCCTGTGGGGTGTGGCTCCATGACTCAGCACTTCCTAGGCCTGCCCCACCCCTGCTTCTGTTGTTCCCGCCTCTCCTGCCTACGAAACCTAGGGTCCAGCCAGGCCTGATTGCCATCAGCCAGGTCTGGAGGCGTGGCCTGGGGGGGGAAAGAGTCTGGGGACGGAGGTCTCGTTATTTCCTCCACCTGGCCTACCTCTGGTTCCTGGAGCTGAGCCAGGGAAGCCAGTGCTCCCGAGGTAAGTCCTGAAGGCCCTTCCCCCTCACTTTCCAAGTCACTTTCTGGCAGGGGGCCCGGCTCGGAGGGGGGGGGGTGCAGACACAACATGTGGAAAGTTAAAGAGGATCCAATGGATGGCAAGTAACCAAGGAGAGAAGCAACCTAGAACTAAGGAGAAAATTTCCTAACAGTGAGAACAGTTGTTCAGTGGAACGGCTTACCTCCAGATATTGTGAGATGGTTCATCACCAGAGGTTTTTAAGAAGAGACCGGACAGTCATTTATCAGAAATAATATAAGTCTCCTGCGAGAGCAGAGGGTTGGACTAGATGGTCTCCAAGGCAGAGGTGTGTTTTTTGCATGCCCTTCCTCGGCATGTGTCAACCAGAGGTGGGTTTAGCAGGTTCTGACCAGTTCTGGAGAACCGGAAATTTTGAGTAGTTCGGAGAACCAGTAAATACCACCTCTAACTGGCCCCACCCCCATCTATTCTCTGCCTCCTGAGTCCCAGCTGATCGGGAGGAAATGGAGATTTTGCAATAAACTTCCCCTGGAGAGGGGACGGAATTTTGAGATTTTACAGTATCCTCCCCTTGGAGTGGGGTGGGAATGGAGATTTTACAGTATCCTTCCCCTGCCACGCCCACCAAGCCACACCCACAGAACCGGTAGTAAAAAAATTTGAAACCCACCACTGCTCCAAGGACCCCCTTCCAACTCTGATACTGTCCAGCTGAAGCTGGATGTACCCTATCCATACTCTCAGTCTTCAAGCGCTGCGATAAGATTGCATGTAATTGCTTAATTTGTCAGCATATTGATGATATCTCACCCCATGGTAAAGGATGAGCTCACCCAGTGGCCTCGCCTAGGTATTAAATAGGAGAAGGAGGAGCACCAAGCCTTACAGCATCCTCCTGGGGAAGGTGTGTCGGCCCTTCCCCAGTCATCACTGCCTGGAATCAACCCCAGAAAAAAGGAGGCAACCCAGCATAGATGCCACTCCCGATCCTCTGAGATCATCAGGAAGGATACCACGGTTGAGGGTATCGATGGTATTTGTTGCCATGGTTTTAGTTTTTACAGATGCAAATTGCCATGTGTCATTGGAAGCAGGCAGTATGCAAATCGTAACCCATAAATAAATAGAAAAAAAACCTCTCTTTGCTCTTCCCAATACAGGCAGTCCTTGACTTACAACTTTTCATTTAGTGACCGTTCGAAGTTACAACGGCGCTGAAAACAGTGATGCCCGTTTTTCAAATTTAGGACTGCTGCAGTTTCCCCATGATCAAAATTCAGAGGCTTGGCAATTGGCTCGTATTTATGACGCTCGGTTGCAGTGTCCCGGAGTCATGCGATCCTCCTTTTGCGACCTTCTCGCAAGGAAAGTCAACGGGGAAGCCAGATTCACTTAACAACGGTGGCACTAACTTTAACAACCGCAGGGATTCAAGTAACGACTGCGGCAAGAAACCGTCTCTTAACAACAGTCTCACCTAGCAACAGTGTTGCGGTCGTTAAGTCGAGGACCACCTGCATTTGTTATCCACAGAGGCAGGGAAGGGGACTGAAGAAACCAAGTGAGGGGGGGGAAAAATCTTGCTTGAGTCAAAGAGAATTCAGCCACGCTGCTATAAAATGAACATACACTTCAACACTGCATAAAGGCAGCAGGGCGGGGGGGACGGGGGACGAGGGGGTTGAGTGGTTGCCATCACCAACCTTGTTTTGCTCTGCAGACCACTTTCTGCATCAGAATATTCTGAGTCACTGCTGCTGATTCTCTTCCAGCTGAAAGCGTGGGAAGGTAAACGCTCTTTCGCAAGGGAAGGATATTTATCACTGAATGCCCAATTGGTGATCTTAGCGTCCCGCTCTTGCCAGAACTCATCCTTTAATGAGGGTTTCTCTACTCTGCTTCCTTCAGCAACCCCTGGCTGCTCTTTCGCGGCGGCTGCTTCTTCCGGCTTCTCTTTCTTCGGTTTTCCTTTAGGTTTCTTCCTCCTGTTCTGCTAGCAGTGGTTGGGGGGGGGGGGAGCAGAAATGATACAAACGCGAGTCTTTTCAATTCAGTGAATTACACGCAGTTCTCTTTAGCAACAGCAGTTAGACTTATATACCGCTTCATAGTGCTTTTAGAGCCCTCTCTAAGCGGTTTACAGTCATCATATTGCCCCCAACAATCTGGCTCCTCATTTTACCCACCTCGGAAGGCGGGAAGGCTGAGTCAATCTGGAGCCTGGTGAGATTTGAACTGCCTAACTGCAGCTAGCAGTCAGCTGAAGTAGCCTGCAGTACTGCACTCTAACCACTGCGCCACCCCGGCTCTTTAATCAATCTGGGGCCTCTGGTGGCTCAGCAGACTAAGTCTGTCTGTTATTAACACAGCTGCTTGCAATTACTGCAAGTTCAAGTCCCACTAGGCCCAAGGTTAACTCAGCCTTCCATCCTTTATAAGGTAGGTAAAATGAGGACCCAGATTGTTGGGGGCAATAGAAGTTGACTTTGTATATAATATATAATATACAAATGGATGAAGACTATTGCTTAACACAGTGTAAGCCACCCTGAGTCTTCGAAGAAGGGCGGGATATAAATTCAAATAAATAAAAAAAATTTTTTTAAAAATCCAATCATCTAATGCTTTTCTAAATATTAGTATAGGATAGGCTGGGTAGGATTTTTCTCTCGGCATCAAGAAATCTATCTCAACTTAAGAGGCCTCCACGATAAATGCCCTGATTTATTCCATGATAAATACCCTGATAAGTCAAAGGGTCCCCCTTGGGGCGGGGTGGGGGGTGGGTTGGGGGTGGGAGGGAAGATATGCTTAGGGAATATTGCATTAACCCCCCTATCTTCCTCTTGTTGCAGTACACGATCATCGGTTGAGGTGGGGGTGGGGGCGGCCTGTCAGCCCTGAAGGCCATCTTTTACTTTGGAACTTCAGGGCTGCCACATTTAGTGCTGTGGGAAACTGGGAGGGGGGACTGTATGGAGCAAGGGTGATATGTATTCATAACAACATTCTTTTCTCTGAGAGTCAAGGACATTCTGCCCTGCACCTGAAGTGGCGTGACTGGGAGGCATCTCCAGTTTGGACGGTGGATGATTGGACCATATGATGGATATATGGGTGCTGGGGCAGGGACTTGGACTTTCCTTTTGGTGGGGAAAACCTGGAAACTTTCAGATTCGGGTTTTCCCAGATGTGCCAATATGACATCTCTCATAAAATGGAACTTTGAGGAACTTCTAGCCTCAGTCTTCTTTCGTTACGGGTGTTACTTGGAACCCTGACACGTACGACCTGCTCTCTTTGCTTAAGGCACCATGCGGCTAACAGTGCCTCTTGCTCAGGATTTAAATCAAAGTAAAACGAATATTTCATGTTCCACAACAGCTGCTTTGGAAGTTCCACCCTGTCCAATTTTCAGACCCTGTTTGGTTAAGCGAAAGCTTCCCGTTCAAATCCCTGGCATCTCCTTCTAGCAATGGGCAATCCCTGTTTCAAAATATGACAAGAAGCTGTCAGCTAGAACAGAATTTCCTTTCATATTCTGCTGCCCTCCAGTTGGGTTAAACCTCTCATCCCCAATGAAAACTGCCATTCATGGAGATTATGGGATTTAGAAGCCCCCATAAGCAGCAATTAATGAAGGCAGATAAATGCTTATAAACACTGGCTTTGCTCTACAGCAGGGGTGTCAAACTCAAGGCCTGGGGGCCGGATGCGGCCCGCAGGGTGCTTAGATCTGGCCCACGGGGCCGCCCTGGAAACAGCAAAGGACCAGCCCGCAGTGCCTCTGCCAGCAAAAATGGAGCTCGGGAGGGCTGCGTTCAGCCTTTCTGAGCTACGTTTTCGCTGGCAGAAGGTTGCAAGAGGACGTTTATTTATTTATTTATTTATTTATTTATTTATTTATTTAAATTTTTATACCGCCCTTCTCCCGAACGACTCAGGGCGGTGTACAGCCAAAAATAAAAACAGCAAGTATACAAAGTTAAAATATCAATTTAAAATACCTATTCAATAGTGGCCGAATTAAAACCGTCAGATTGACCTAACCTAAAATACTCCATATAAAATTACAAAGGATTAAAACTTTAAAATTTGGAATTTAAAAAGTCAGTCAGTCCAGTCCCGCTTGAATAAATAAGTGAGTTTTTAATTCCCAGCGAAAGGTCCGAAGGTCAGATATTTGGTGCAAACCGGGGGGAAGGTTGTTCCAGAGCGTAGGTGCTCCAACAGAGAAGGCCCTCCCCCTGGGGGCCGCCAGCCGGCATTGCTTAGCGGACGGCACCCTGAGGCACCCTCTGTGAGAGCGTACGGGTCGATGGGAGGCATAAGGTAACAGCAGGCGGTCCCGTAAGTACCCGGGCCCTAAGCCATGGAGCGCTTTGAAGGTGGTAACCAAAACCTTGAAGCGCACCCGAAAGACCACAGGGAGCCAGTGCAGCCGACATGGAGCTCGGGAGCTCGTTTTCGTTGGCAGAGCGCTTGGGCCACCACAGGCACCCGACACGAGTGAAGGTCGTGTTGAGGTGGCCACACCCACCCTGGCCACGCCCACACCTGCCCCCCAAGGTCAAACACAACCCTGATGTGGCCCTCAATGAAATCGAGTTTCACATCCCTGCTCTACAGCAACGTTTCTCGATTTTGGCAATTTAAGCTTTGTGGACTTCATCTCCCAGAATTCCTGACTGGCTGGGGAATTCTGGGAGTTGAAGTCCACACAGCTTAAAGTGGCCAAGGTTCAGAAATACTACTGCACTGTACAGAATATCAGGCCCTGCTGTAAGGTGCTTTTACCAAAACATTATTTTTTTTTCACAGACAGACAAAAACAGCCCTCAGCTTGTGACCAGATTACATTTGAAGTGGCTTAAGTTTAATGCACAAACCACACAAAAAACATATTTAAAAAGTTTACCCCGCTCAGTTTAACACTGTTCTGCTCCAACTTCTCGTGCTCGATGGGTAACCAGTTGTCGTACTGAGGAAGGAGCGCTGGATATAAGATGCTGGGCATTTCTATGTTAATTCCAGGGAGTCCATGAAACATGTATTTCTGAAATCATCAAAGAAAATCATAGATAATCTATATCTATAATCTATTTAGTGCTTAATTACGGTAATTTAAATTAAATAAAAATCTGCTTTTTTTTGCAAAGAATCTTTGGTGTTTACAACTAAAATTGAGCTCAACATTTCTGTTGCTAAGAGAGGCAGTTGTTTAAGTCAGGGGTCTCCAACCTTGACAACTTTAGGGAGTTTGTTGTGTCTTGCCCGCCCTCAGAGCAGCCAGGGCCTTCTTATCTGCTCCCGAACACGGAGGAATGTATGCCTCCCGGCCCCAGTCCTGGCTCCATGCCCAGACAAACTGCAGAAGAAGGAGCACCTCCCTGCCCCAGCCCTGACTCCATGCCCAGGCAAACGGAGCAGCTAGACCCCTCCCCCTCCTCCACAGCATGTGAGCCTGAGGAGGGTTTATTACCAACAGCTGATTGGAGTGATCCTCGCATCAGAAGATTGGATAGGCGGAGGCAACAGAAGGAAGGGAGGGGCAGGCCTTAATGAGTGCTGAGTCATGGAGCCACACCCCATGGCCTATATAAAGGAGCTACTTTCTGGCAGTCTCTGAGTCAGGCAGAAGTCAAACTTATCTTGCTGAAGTCACTTTCTGGTCTCCTGCCTGCTCTGAGGACTTTGCTAGGACTTTGGGCAGAGCTGCAGAGGCAAGCCTGATTCGGATTTCCCTGACCCGGCCGTCAGCGGAGGAGTGGGACACGACAGAGTTGAAGTCCACAAGTCTTAAAGTTGCCAAGGTTGGAGACCCCTGGTTTAAGTCAGTCATACCCCACTTTATGACCTTTCTTGCCACAGTTGTTAAGCGAATCACTGCGGTTGTTCAGTTAGTACAGGGGTTCTCAATCTTTTCTATACCATGCACCTCTGATATATTCTTGCACCCCTTTAAAAATAGCCTTTGTATTGCTAACTAGGGCATACAAAACCTTTGCCAGACCAATTCTTGAATACAGCTCATCCGCCTGGAACCCCTCACTGTATAGCTGACATTGACACGATTGAGCGGATCCAGAGGTATTTCACGAGAAGAGTTCTCCACTCCTCTGCTCACAATAGAATCCTTTATGCCACCAGGCTTGAAATTCTGGGCCTGCAGTCCGATCTAAGCATAGTACACAGAGTTGTCTGCTACAACGTCTTACCTGTCAATGACTTCTTCAGCTCTAACCACAATAATAGACGGGCAAACAATCGATACAAACTAATCATGTATGTATCCTAATATCCAAGCGAAATGTTGGAGGTGTGATTGTGATGACGCTACATATTTTCATATTTGGTGGACTTGCAAGAAAATTAAGGTCTTTTGGATAAGAATTTGGTGGATTATTCAAAATGTACTGAAGAAGAAGATAAAAGTTCCTGCCGCAATTTTTCCTTTTGGGAATTATAACGGATTGTACAGGGATTGAGACTAAATTGATTCTGAATTTAATAACAGCAGCAAGACTGTTGATTGGACAATACTGGAAGAAAGAAGAGATACCTACAATAGAAGAATGGATATTGAAAGTTATTAATTTGGCTGAGATGGCTAAAATCTCAGCGTTTTTAAAAGACAATACGCAGGAAAGATATTTAATTGAATGGAAAAAATGGATTGATTATCTACAAAACAGATATCAGATTAAGAAATATCAGATTGCCTTTGAATAATTAGAAAGTTATTTTATGTAATGGGGAGGGGGTTGGGAGATGAAAAGCTTTGGATGTGGTTATTTGGATTGGAAGGGAAAATTTTATTCTATGTTTGGTTTATGTATAACAATACCTTGTGATTGACCCGGGAAGCCGGGGGAGGAGGGAGGAAGGGGTTTTTTTTTTTTTTGGGAGGAGGGAAAAAAAGGGGGAAAAATGTTTTTGTTTTTTAAAACTCTTTCAATTAAAAAAAAAAAAAAACAATCGATACAAACTCAAGATAAACCGCTCCAAACTTTTTTTTTTATTAAAAAAGTTTTACAACAATTAAATTTTTCCCCTCCCCTCCTCCTAAACCCCTCCCCGGACTTCCCGGAGCAAACACAAGGTATAGTTCCTTAAACAAAACAGTCATACATTAAATTTTTAAAATCTAACACAATTATAATCTTTCTCTCACATAACCTGACTTCTTCCATTAAAATCAAAAATAACATCCTTCATTCAAAAGCAATCCGAAATTTCTTAATCTGATATCTATTTTGAATATAATCAATCCAGTTCTTCCATTCATTTAAATATTTTTCTTGAGTACTGTCTTTCAAGAAGGCTGAGATTTTAGCCATCTCAGCCAAATTGGAAACTTTCAATATCCATTCTTCTATTGTGGGTAATTCTTTTTTCTTCCAATATTGTCCAATCAACAGTCGTGCTGCTGTTATTAAGTTCAAAATCAACTTAGTCTCAATCACTGTACAGTCCGTTGTTATTCCCAAAAGGAAAAATTGCGGTAGGAACTTTATCTTCTTCTTCAGAACATTCTGCATAATCCACCAGATTCTTATCCAGAAAGACTTAATTTTCTTACAAGTCCACCATACATGAAAATATGTAGCATCATCACAATTACATCTCCAACATTTCGCTTGCATATCTGGATACATACATGATAATTTCTTAGGATCTAAATGCCATCTATAAAACATCTTATAAAAATTTTCCCTTAAATTCTGCGCTTGCGTAAATTTAACATTTCTAACCCAAATTTTTTCCCATGTTTCCAACATTATTGGTTCTTGAATATTCTGTGCAAACCGCTCCAAACTTGATTGCAGAAAATACGACTTGAGCAACAAAGTGGTCAACGCCTGGAATGCTCTACCCGACTCCATTGTTACAGCCTCAAACCCTCACAGCTTCAACTTCGAACTGTCTACCGTGGACCTCTCCCCATTCCTAAGAGGTCCATAAAGGGGGCACGCATAAGCGCACCAGCACGCCTACCGTCCCTGCCTGACAGTCCCCATTTATCTGTACTTCCTTCCTTTGTTTATGTTTATATCTATACCTGCTATCTTGTATGTTTGACAAACAAATAATTATATGCATATAATTATATATATATATACTATAATTTTGAAACTTCTAAACCCAGGTTTTCGCACCCCCTGGACTATCGTCTCGCTCGACTGGTCGGGAACCCCTGGGTTAGTACCACAGTTGTTAAGTGAATCTGGCTTCCCCATTGATTTTGCTTGTCAGAAGGTCGCAAAAGGGGATCACGTGACCCCGGGACATTGCAACTGTCATAAATGTGAGTCAGTTGTCAAGCATCCAAATATAAATCACGTGATCCTGGGGATGCTGCAATGGTCGTAAGTGTGAAAAATGGGTCATGTCACTTTTTTCAGTGCCGTTGTAACTTTGAATGGTCACTAACTGAACATGTTGTAAGTCGAGGACTATCTCTAGTCTCCTTTATTGAAACAAAGAAAAAAAAACCCATCTATTCTTTTAAACATCAGTTGGATATCATAAATTTATAGGGTGAAATTTAATACCGTGGATCAGGGGGTCTCCAACCTTGGCAACTTTAAGACTTGTGGAGTTCAACTCCCAGAATCCCTCAGCCAGCAAAGCTTTTCTGGCTGAGGAATTCTGGGAATTGAAGTCCACAAGTCTTAAAGTTGCCAAGGTTGGAGACCCCTGCCCTGGATGACAAAAGTCTAATGCAAAGCTTGTCCAAAACCTGATCAGAATCCTTTGGATACCATGGGAATCCAAATTCCTACTAGCTTGTAATTTGTTCAGGATAGCAATGTTTTTCATTTACACGTCTACAAAGCACAGGGAACAGCTTTTGTGCACACGGTATTGAACTAGCACACCGCATCAAATCATGGTTTGCTGAATAAAGCACAATGACTTGGGCCATGCACCTTAGACCACGAACTAAAAATCAGGTTGTACAAAGATTTATTGGATTTGCATTTGTGATGCAAAGCTCAAACCACAAATCACATTCTGGCTTAGGGCGACATGTGAAACCAGCTGCGAACTATCTTTGGACGTCGTAATGCACGATGGATTATTGTGACAGATGTCAGTCTACCTTCCCCCCATTATACATACACAGTACAAACACCACCCCCATATGATTTTAAGATTAGACACTTCCATTACTATTTCGGAGTTAGCCCTATTCTGTGTGTCACCCACACGCAAAACTGTGGCTAAGGTGATTACAGTACAGAAGCACCATAATCCATGATCTGGTTGATTTACTTCAAACAAACATAGATGCTATTATTCTCCTTTTCCGTTTCAGCAACAAAAAAAATTGGGATGAACCTAAAACAGCAATATGATAATCCTTAATTTAAAGGTAAAGGTAAAGGTTCCCCTCAGACATACGTACTAGTCGTTCCCGACTCTATGGGGTGGTGCTCATCTCTGTTTCAAAGCCAAAGAGCCAGCACTGTCCGAAGACGTCTCCATGGTCCTGTGGCCGGCATGACTCAACACCAAAGGCGCACAGAACGCTGTTACCTTCCCACCAAAGGTGGTCCCTATTTTTTCTACTTGCATTTTTTACGTGCTTTCGAACTGCTAGGTTGGCAGAAGCTGGGACAAGTAATGGGAGCTCACCCTGTTACGCGGTGCTAGGGATTCGAACCACTGAACTGCCGGCCTTTCGATCGACAAGCTCAGCGTCTTACCCACTAAGCTACCGCGTCCCAATTCAAACAAACATAGATGCTATTATTCTCCTTTTCTGGGTTTTTTTTTTTTGGTTTTTTTGTTAAATTGTTAAATGAATGGCTGTAAGTTAAGGACTATGTTATTGCTGTTTTAGGTGCATCCTAAAAAAAATTTTTTTTTTGCTGAACCTGAAAAGGAGAATAATAGCAAACAAACATAGATGCTATTATTCTCCTTTTCAGTTTCAGCAACAAAACAAAAAAATTGGGATGCACCTAAAACAGCAATAACATAGTCCTTAATTTACAGCCATTCATTTAACAATTGTTCAACCACACTGAATAAACCACAGACTTCAATTCAGTGTGAGACCAGATTTCACATTTACAGCCATCATAGCATCCCCATGGTTACATGATCACTTTGGCAACTGGCTGGTACAGATGGTCCTCGACTTACAACAGTTCATTTAGTGACCCTTTGAAGTTACAACAACATTGAAATGAGTGCCTTTTGACCATTTTTCACACTTACGACTGTGGCAGCATCCCCATGTTCACGTGATCAAAATTCGGATGCTTGGCAACAATTTATGACAGTTGGTGTGTCCCGGGGTCATGTGATCACCTTTTGCAACCTTCTGGACAGCAAAGTCGATGGGGAACCCAGATTCACTTAACAACCGTGTCACTAACTTAACAACTGCAATGATTCATTTAACAAATGGGGTAAGAAAAGTTCTAAAATGGGACAAAACTCACTGAACAAATTTCTCACTTAGCAACAGGAATTCTGGACTCAGCTGTGGTCATAAGTTGAGGACTACCATTTATAATGGTTGCAGCATACTGGGGCCATGCGATCACCATTTGAGGTCTTCCCAGCCAGCTTCCAACAAGCAGTCAATGGGGAAAGTTGGATTTGCTTAGCGACTCTGTGATCCACTTAACAGCTGTTTGCAATAACGCTCATAAAATTGGGTGCAACTCACTTATCAACCGCCTCGCTTAGCAACACAAATTCAGCCCCGAACTGTGACCACAATCTACCTGTAGTAGAGTTTGACCGTTTCTTCAGACATGCCAAGAGGAAAACAAAGTGGCTCACTGCTATCAAATCAATGATGGGTACTGTACTGTGGCTTGTGCAATTCTAATTTTAGAAACCAGAGGCATTTCAAAAGCATTCTACACATCTGAGTACAAAGGCCCGTCAAAAACTTTTTCAGGGTCGTTTTTGGGATACTCAGGGAACCTCCGTAAGTCAGGGAAGATTTCCACTTTAAATCTCGTCACCTTTAACACAGCCAGGAGGGAACCAAGCTGATCGGTCTGGGTCAGCCTCATCTTTCCTCCGTTTAAGAGCGACTGGATTCCCTTCAAAGTATTTTGTAACAGCTGGAAGGGAAACAAAAAACAATGAGCCAACTATCCGAGAATAGCACAAGTCTATCATCTAGAGCAGGGGTCACCAACTTTTCGGACCTCAGGGACCACTAAATTCGTAATTTTAAATCCCGCAGACCACTAATATGATCTGCCTAATGACCAGCTGGGTGGGCATGTGACTGGGTGGGCTGAAGTTTGAGGACGTCTGATTTAGTGCAATATAAAAAATGCAAATAATTTTTCTGCGGACCACCAAAATTTTCGCGGACCATCAGTGCTCCACGGACCACCAGTTGGTGACCACTGATCTAGAGTGCAATTTTATCTAGGTGATAAAAATGATGTTTTTTCCTGGAGGCTGGGGACAGCAAAAAACGCCACTTCCTGTCGGACTGTTTCTGGCCTCCAGGGAGGGTGGGCATTTTCGCCCTCCCCAGACTCATAGAGAGGCTCTGGAGCCAGGTGAGAGAGAAAAACGGGCCTTCCCAACCCACCCGCAGGCCCTCCGGAGGCAGGAAACAACCAGTTCCCTATTTCTGGTGGGCCCAGAAGGCCCAAAAATTAACTGGCCAGCGCACGCATGTGCTCTGGAGCTGAGCTCGCGTGCCCACTGATATAGCATCAGGTTCACCATCAAAGAATTAGAGTTTGAGAAGTTGCTATAATACCGGTATAACACCCAAATTTAATTGCAAACTCAGCCTGTGGTTTAGATTAAGCAACCATTGGGCTTATGTAAGTTCATTCCACATTAAATCAATTTTTAAATTTTATCACCAGCAACTAATTAGCAACCTCAGACACTTCCCCAAAATAAGTTTAATAATACAGGGACATGATTTCCATTACGTAATTGATGTCCTAGTTTACCGCTCTTGAACCTCAGTTACAGGTTCACAACAAGAAGAAAATTCATGCTTCGCTTGAAGCATGCTTCAAAAGCCACTATCTTGATTAAGCAACAGCTTAAGTTCTACTGATCAAGGAGAATATTTGTAGCTCAGGGTTGAAATGCGGGGTTCCTTGAACCAGTCCTCTCTGAGCTTGGTTGTCTCCTTGCAGGTGTTCCATTAGTTTGGATGTCTGCAGGAAAATAACCAAGCTCAGAGAGCACCAAGGAACCCCATAGTTTAAATCCTATCTGAGAAGACTGACTCAAGGCATCAAGATTGTTAATTAACCCACTTCCAAAGAGGGATCAAGGAAGCCACACAGTACATAGCTATGCTTGATTGTCTCATTCCGTCCCTCAAATGTAGTTGTCTCCACATCTCAACCTCAGCTAGTTTAAAATGTGTGGACTTCAACTCCCAGAATCCCCAAAACAGCATTCTGGAGAGCCCATCTTAAAGTTGCTGAGATTAAGAAATACTGCTTTACAATTTCCGGAATATAATAAGCTTTCTTGTCCCGTTGGGGATGCTGTTTTTAGCAGGCATGTTCCTCATATGTCAGGGCTGCGTTTCTCCTGGGAATGAAGCCCCCATCCTATGGAAATTACTAACAGAGATGGAGATTTGGCATTCTACATCAACAATATACTGACGAGTCAGGTTTATTTTTCCGTTCCAACAGTGACAGGAAGAGAATGGGGAAAAGTGCAAATAGAAGCCAAGATGACAAACAGAGAAAAGAAAAATAACAATCCCCAGAAGGATTGTTTTAGAAAAGTGTTTTAGAATAACAGAGTTGGAAGGGACCTTGGAGGTCTTCTAGTCCAACCCCTTGCCCAGGCAGGAAACCCTACACCACTTCAGACAAATGGTTATCCAACCTCTTCTTAAAAACTTCCACTGTTGCAGCATTCACAACTTCTGGAGGCAAGTTGTTCCACTGATTAATTGTTCTAACTGTCAGGAAGTTTCTCCTTAGTTCTAAGTTGCTTCTTTCCTTGATTAGTTTCCACCCGTTGCTTCTTGTTCTACCCTCAGGTGCTTTGGAGAATAGTTTGACTCCCTCTTCTTTGTAGCAGCCCCTGAGATATTGGAAGACTGCTATCATGTTTCCCCTAGTCCTTCTTTTCATTAAACTAGGCATACCCAGTTCCTGCAACCGTTCTTCATATGTTTTGGCCTCCAGTCCCCTAATCCTCTTTGTCGCTCTTCTCTGCACTCTTCCTAGAGTCTCAACATCTTTTTTTACATCGTGGCGACCAAAACTGGATGCCATATTCCAAGTGTGGCCTTACCAAGGCATTATAAAGTGGTATTTGATGGTAGCCAGTTGAAGGTGAGCGTTGGTGGGAATATATTCCTCCTGAAAAACTGGATCTGCAGCTGGGAAGTGCTCCTAAATCTGGCTATGCTTCTTGACTCTCAAATTACATATTGGAATGAGATAGGTGAGGGAATGGAAATAGTGGGCCCTCCCTCCCTTAAAAAAAGGATTGAAACAGTTCAGCCCATCCCCCACAAAAGATCAGATGGCATTCTGCGGTTCCCTGAAAGTAGGGAGGCTAGGCTGTCATTCCCCAATCTCTTCCTTATTGCCCACCTCTATCCTAAAGAATGCTCTTTGTCCTTACCATGCAAAAGGTGATTTCATCTACTTCATTTCCTTTGGAAGTCTGTAAGATGCTCAAGAAAGCCTGAAAGCAGAGCTCTCTGTAAGATTCCTCCAGGTAGGGCTGTCCAGGTAGGCTAAAAAGACAGGCAGAGGCAAAGGAGGAAGATGAACTGCAGAAAAGAAGTAATCCTTATATCTATCTGTTTAGAAAATGTAATAGAAGAAAGAAGCAATCACTTCATATCAGAAAGCTTATGGCATCTGAGTCCCCGTAGAAGGGGGCAAAATGCTTTATCCAATGAAATAAGGAGATTTATTAAGGAAAGCAATATCTCACTATGCTACCTGTGTTTCCACGAAAATAAGACCCTGTTTTATATTTTTTTGAACCCTGAAATAAACGCTTGGCCTTATTTTTGGGGAAGTCTTATTATATTTGGGGGCACGTGGAGCAAGACAGGGCTCCTCTTGCCGTCTTACCTGATTTCCAGCTCTGTCCTCTAACCCTAACCAGAGGAAATGGCGGGGACCTGCTGCGCGTGTGTTTAAATATTTTTGGGGAGAGTTTCTTTTAGCGCATGCATTCAAAAGCGGGATTGGGCTTATTATCAGGGGATGTCTTATTTTCGGGAGAACACTATAATGTTCTTCCAAGTATTAGACAACATAGGAAACTGATGGCAGAAAATCCCTATCCTGTTTCCCGAAAATAAGACATTCCCTGATAATAAGGCCAATCTGGCTTTTGAGTGCATGCGCTAAAATAAGCCCTCCCCGAAAATATTTAAATGCATGCCCAGCCGGTCCCCGCCACTTCCTCTGGTTAGGGTTAGGGAGACAGAGCTGGAAATCAGGTAAGATGGAAAAGAGGAGCCGTGTCTTACTCCACGCGCCCCAAAATAATAAGACCTCCCTGAAAATAAGGCCAAACTCTTAGTTCGGTGTTCAAAAAAATATAAGACAGGGTCTTATTTTTGGGAAAACACGGTAGTGGTCCATTGAGTCTGATCTTTGAGGGTTGTTGTTGTTTTTTAAGTCTTGGGGTTTATCCCAAGCATGTTTAAACTAAAAAAAATCCTCAGGTATGTACCCTGACCTGTTTTTTTCTGCAGAAAACTTAATTCTCTACTGTCTGTATTTGCAATTCTGCTATAGAATGCTAAATACTAGGAGTTTCTCGGGCAATTTCAGTTGAAATTACAGATTTTTTTACAGCTATTTAGATTATCCCATGTAATAGTGATCAAAACAAGGAAAATGTTAATATTATAGCCTAACAGTGACTGGGTTCAAATACTGCAATTAGCCATTACTTGCTGAACACCATACAGGGACTGTTCACACAAAGTAATAAGCCAAAACCCTTAATAAGCCAAACCACTATTCTGGGTTCATCTTTTGCACTAAACTATAACCAAATAAACCACATTCTGGTTTAGTACCATGTGCTGAGTATCAGTTTTGTTTTGTTTTTAAAGTACTTTTCAATATCACCTCCATCACTTCCACTGATGTGTTTAAAACAATTTTAAAAATCAATTACAATTAATATGTTACATTTGTATTTCTATAGCGAAGAATATTTGAACTAGAATGTTAACAGCTATTTTGAAGTCTATTATTAACTCTTAAAAAACAACAACACTTCCACAAAAATGCGCCGTAAGCTGGAATGTATGACCATGTTTATCTGTGGGCCTTGGATTTAGACATTTTTTTCTGGACCCGCCTGATGCTGGAATATTTACATCCAATATCCCTAGAAGAGACACAACATAATGGAAAGGAGTCAAGCGATACCTATTTGTTTCAGTCATACCTGAGGCACAGGTTTGCCATGGTGTGTATTGCGGCCCTTTTCTGTTCAGCATCAGTTTGAGCCGGGCTGCAAAACTGCCTCAGAAGTCCATTTTCCCCCAGCAAATCTGGGAGATACTTTAAAAAAAAAGACAGCACATATTTGTTGAACAAATTGGAGAAAAGATGCAAAACAAAACTTAGAATTAGCTAAGCAACAAAAGCATGCTTAGTGCACGAATTCTAGAAGCTCAGTCATCTTATTATGGCTGAACCTCAGGCTACAATAAAAAAAAAGAGGTAAAAGCTGAAAATTTCATTCAGGACATCTCAGTTTTTCCCATCATCAGATAGCAGGAATTATTCTAGGTTAACATGGGATAGGAAATTATCTTCATTTAGCCATCAAACAACCTATATTAACCTGTACTGTGTTAATAATAATATCCTTTATTGTCGTTGTACAAAAATACAACAAAATTGATACGAGTTGGACCAATATATCTGAAGGATAGTTAGAAAAATACCATTACAAGAAATTTGAAATCTTCCAAAGAACCCAGCACATTTAAAAAATTTTTTTACTTGTCTATATTGTGAAAGGGACACGGTGGCTCAGTGGCTAAGACGCTGAACTTGTCGATTGAAAGGTCAGCAGTTCAGCAGTTCGAATCCCTAGTGCCGCGTAATGGGGTGAGCTCCCGTTACTTGTCCCAGCTTCTGCCAACCTAGTAGTTCAAAAGCACGTAAAAAATGCAAGTAGAAAAATAGGGACCACCTTTGGTGGGAAGGGAACAGTGTTCCATGCACATTTGACATTTAGTCATGCCGGCCATATGACCATGCAGACGTCTTCGGACAGCACTGGCTCTTCGGCTTTGAAACCGAGATGAGTACCGCCCCCTAGAGTCAGGAACTAGCACATATGTGCAAGGGGAACCTTTACCTTTACCTTATATTGTGAAAGTGGTATAAAAATATCAAAAGAAAACCAAGGATGTAGAAACATTATTCAAGAACTCAAAAATAACTTTGTGTCAGGATAATACATAACATTTCCACTAAGTCTTCTACCTTCAAGAAATATACAGGTAGTCCTCGACTTGCAACCTCAACTGAGCCAAAAATTTCTGTTGTTAAGTGAGGTTTTTAAGTGAATCACTGCAAGTGGTAAGTTAGCAATCCGTTTGTGAAGTGAATCTGGCTTCAAGGTTGCAAAAGGGAATCACATGACCTTGGGACACAGCAATGGTCATAAGTAGGAACCAATTGCCAAGCATCTGAATTTTGATCACATGATCATGAGGATGCTACAAAGGTTGTAACGATGAAAAATGGCCATAAGTCACTTTTTTCTGTGTCATAGCTTTGAACAGTCACTAAGTGAATTATTGTAAGTCGAGGACTACCTGTACAGAACCTAAAAAGTTTGATTAGCCCTTCTGCTTGGATGGGATGGGCTGAATTATGAACCTATTTGTTTATGGTTCTATTCAGATAGCAATTCAGATAGCAATTCTCAGCAACGGTTATTGAAATTTCCTTCTAACTCCTCTGCCCATATTTCCTCTGCACTCGGCAAATAGAAGAAGTTTCTAAGCAAGATATTCAAAAATTATATTCCAATCCACCTTTTGGCACTTGTGTCCATTGCTGTAGACAGAAGCTGCCAAGGCTTGCAGAATCTCAACATGTGTCCAAGTGCTGCATTTTCTCAGAGCAGAGATGAAATAAGGCAGAAGATAATTCAGGCTCTCTTCATCAAGCGCAACCTGCAATTGCAGAAAGAAAAATAAGATTAGCATGATCTTGAATCGATGAATTCAGGATATTATCTAATTAGGTAAGCAGTAAATCAGTTTCAAAGGGCGGCTCAGGGGCTAAGATGTTGAGCTTGTCGATCGAAAGCTCAGCAGCTTGGCAGTTCGAATCCCTAGTGCTGCCATGTAACAGAGTGAGCTCCCATGACTTGTCCCAGCTTCTGCCAACCTAGCAGTTCGAAAGCACATAAAAAATGCAAGTAGAAAAAATAGGGACCACCTTTGGTAGGAAGGGAGCAGCGTTCCATGAGCCTTTGGCGTTGAGTCATGCCGGCCACATGACCACGGAGACGTCTTCGGACAGCGCTGGCTCTTCGGCTTTGAAACTGAGATGAGCACCGTCCCCTAGAGTCGGCAACGACTAGCACGTAAGTGCGAGGGGAACCTTTATTTAAATCAGTTTCATTAACTATTGTCTCGTATCTTTCAAAAATGACATCTATAAGCAGAAGAAACTAACAGCTAATAAATCCACCAGTGTCTCATCTGTATACAGAGAAGAGGAAAAAAGTGTGCTACATTTATAGCAACTATATCGTTTTTCTAATGGCAGCATAATGACTCTTCGTTTATGACAACTAGACACAAGAACAGTTTTTCCCCGAACGCCATCACTCTGCTAAACAGATTCCCTCAACACGGTCAAACTATTTAGTAAGTCTGCACTACTATTAATCTTCTCATCGTTCCTATCACCCATCTTCTCCCACTTATGTCTGTATGACTGTAACCTTGTTGCTTGTATCCTTACAATTTATATTGACTGTTTCCTAATATGATTTGATTGCTTGTTTGCACCCTACGATTATTGTTGTGTTGTAGCTTATGATTCTCGATTAACGTATCTTTTCTTTTATGTCCACTGAGAGCATATGCACCAAGATAAATGTCTTGTGTGTCCAGTCACATTTGGCTAATAAGGAAAGGAAAAGGAAAGAATGGAATGGATTGGGATTGGGATTGGGATTGGCATTGGAATTGAATAGAATGGAATTTATTGGCCAAGTGTGGTTGGACACACAAGGAATTTGTCTTGATGCATATGCTCTCAGTGTACATAAAAGAAAAGATACCTTCATCAAGCTACATTTAACATTTACAACACAAATGATGGTCATAGGGTATAATTTAACACTTAACGATAAGCAACGAAAGTTAGTCATACAGTCATAAGTGGAAAGAGATGGGTGATGGGAACGATGAAAAGATTAATAGTAGTGCAGACTTAGTAAATAGTTTGACAGTGTTGAGGGAATTATTTGTTTAACAGAGTGATGGCCTTCGGGGAAAAAACTGTTCTTGTGTCTAGTTGTTCTGGTGTGCAGTGGTCTATAGCGTCGTTTTGAGGGTAGGAATTGAAACAGTTTATGTCCAGGATGTGAGGGTTCTGTAAATATTTTCACAGCCCTCTTCTTGATTCGTGCAGTACACAGGTCCTCAATGGAAGCAATTATTTTTTCTGCAGTTCTAATTATCCTCTGAAGTCTGGGTCTTTCTTGTTGGGTTGCAGAACCAAATCAGACAGTTATAGAGGTGCAAATGGGGATTGGAAATGGAATGGAATTCAATTCTGTACACAAAAAGGTTAAATATACTAGCAAGTAATGAAAACACTTATGAGAATTTGAAATAGTAGCTGACTTACAATTAGATGCTCCACCAGAAAATGGCAAAAAATTGTTTTCTCACCTGGAATCTGTTGAGCAGCTGGTGAATTAATTGGCACACTTTATTGACAAGATGTTCTTGATTAAGCTGGACTAGTTTACAAGCTTGGACAGATAGTTCACAAATATCCTGTCATATAAAAGAGGACAAAAAAGGGGTTGTATTAGTTACTTTTAATACCCTGAAAGACACAGAGATGAAATTGAATGACAAAACAGGTAATCCTCAACTTATAACAATTCATTTAGTTACAGTTCAAAATTCTAACTGCACTGAACAAAGTGACTCAGTCATGACCGTTTTTCACAATGATTACCACTGCAGCATCCCCCATGATGGTTGGCAACTGACTCATATTTATGGCGGTTGCATTGTCCCGGGGTCATACTGTTGGAAGTAATGTCCATCTGGGTTCAGTTCCAAGTGGGGGGAAAAGACACTGGAAACATTTATTTATTTTATTTTATTTTATTTTATTTACATTTATATCCCGCCCTTCTCCGAAGACTCAGGGCGGCTTACATTGTTTAAGGCAATAGTCTCATCCTATTTGTATATTTATATACAAAGTCAACTTATTGCCCCCCCAACAATCTGGGTCCTCATTTTACCTACCTTATAAAGGATGGAAGGCTGAGTCAACCTTGGGCCTGGTGGGACTCGAGCCTGCAGTAATTGCAAGCAGCTGTGTTTAATAACAGGCTATCTTACAGCCTGAGCCACCCACGGCCCATGGAGACTGCTTGGAAAGATGGTTTAATGGTGGCCAGGTTCATATGGTTTGAGTTCCTGAACAGAAAAGGGCTGAGATGCTGAGCGCGCCTTGGTTTTATGCCCTCTCTGAGATTTGAACTTCCTGGGGCACAGAAAGTGTACCCTGATTGGTTGTCAGATCCCTAGGAGATGGTGGGGGGTCTTAGCTAG
The DNA here is from genome assembly GCF_028640845.1 of Ahaetulla prasina. Taxonomy (NCBI): domain Eukaryota; kingdom Metazoa; phylum Chordata; class Lepidosauria; order Squamata; family Colubridae; genus Ahaetulla; species Ahaetulla prasina. Next base: position 11,726,835 of record NC_080539.1, read on the forward strand.
CCTTGCTGGCTGATGTAATCTTCCCAGGTGTCATGTGATGAGTTTCTGTTGCTAAATGGGTCCTATTTATTTATTTATTTAGTCATAACAATATACATAAGCATCACACAAAAAGATTATATAGTATATAAACATATATATGAGGAAGTATAAGCATATATATATAAGAAAAAAACACACAATATGATAGGAACGGTAGGCACGTTGGTGCTCTTATTATTGTGTTATTATTATTATTTTTATTTATTTATTTATTGTTATTATTGTCTTATTGTGTTGCAGATGATGGTCCATTGACAAAGGTGGGGGGGGGGGAGGCAGGAAGCTGCAGGGAGCTGCTTTGTCCTTAAAACACGTTTCTCCATTTCTCATCCAGGGAAATATAACATTCTGCCCCTTTTTAATATTTTCTAAAATATTTCATTCTTCTAGGAGAGGGGTGGGTGCTAACTTCCTAAAATGCAATCCCATTTTGGCCACCTTCTGACAAGCAAACTCAATGGGGAAGCCAGACTCGCTCGAACAACCACGTTACTAACTTAACTGCCGCGATTCGCTTAACAACCGCCTCGCACAGCAACGGAAATGTTGGGCTCAATTATGGTCATAAACCGAGGACGACCTGCATCTCCCGCGAACTAACCTTATTTTATAGATTTGTGGCTGTGAGGTTACAAATGGGATGGGGGGGAACAGAATTAAAAAAAGAAATATTAGAGGATGGTGGGATGGAAAAAGGCGAGTCACTCTGGCCCGGCCTTTGCTTGGGAGCCTATTTCCTCCATCCCATCAAGCTCCCCTCCCACCCGCCGGTCCTCTGCCTTCTCCGGGTACTCTCACCTCGGGCTTCGGTCCCCATGGCGCCGCTCCCCACGGGCCGCAGGTCTCGGACATGAGCTCGTCGAAGAGCAAGTGAAGCTCCGGGCGGCGGCGGCCGACGTTCTCCCCACCCGGGGCCTGGTCGGGCTCGGGGGCGAGCTGCAGAGCCTTGAGCCGCGCCAGGTAGCGTTGCAAGCAGAGCCTGGATTCCATCCAGGCCGGGTTCGGTTCTGCTGCTGCTGCCATTGCCGCCACTGAGTCTCCACCAGCCATGCAGGCCTCGGCCGCCATTTTTCCAACTCGTCTGTTAGTTGCTGGGGCAACTAGGCCGAGAAAGGACGCCCAGGCCTAGCTTCCGGATGAAAGCGCCTATGGATTGTACAGGAGACCGCGCCGCCGACGGAACTTTATGGTTGGAGCCACTTCCGGTTCGCACTGTGGAGCGTCCCCTATTGGCGGGCGGTGATCTGTGGGACAGATTAAGAGTTGGAAGGGACTTTAATATAGGTCAGAGGTCTTCAAACTTGGCCGCTTTAAGACGTGTGGACTTCAACTCCCAGAATTCTCCAGCCAACTATGCTATGCTAGGCTATGTTATGCTATGGATAGCTGGCTGGAGAATTCTGGGAGTTGAAGTCCACACGTCTTAAAGCAGCCAAATTTGAGGACCCCTGATATAGGTCATCTAGTCCAGGGATCTCCAACTTTGGCAACTTGAAGACATGTGGACTTCAACTCCCAGAATTCTGGGAGTTGGAGTCCACAAATCTTCATCTTGCCAAGTTTGAAGACCCCGAATCTAGTTTCTGTGGATCTGCTTTTAAAAGCTGTAATGTCAATGTGTTGGACAGGGGAGAAAATACCAGTTCCATGGATCAAATCCTTCCCCATGTCTGCTGCTTAGGCAGCTGAATAGAAAGCCACTATTTTAGTAAGTGTAAATACATAACTATTGATGTCCCTAACAGCTACTCAGGAACAAATTTTGTGCACTACCAAGTCATTTCAATAGCTAGGCAACTTAAGCCTTTGGAACTCTATAGCTTTTGAAATGCTGGTGAAATTTCCACACACAACATGCCTCACTATCCTTGTAAGCAGCTGAACATCAAGTCCTTGTTAGTTTACACAGTGTATTAGCACTTTGCTTTATTCATTGAAAGGTAAGAAGTAGGAAGTTCTCTGCCCCAAGCAGCTTTTATTCGTAGTTTGTGCTGCAGAGGGAAATAGAAATAACAGTAAATGGGAAAAATATTTGTCTCTCATTGGAACATTTTTTAAGCTCGGATTTGATGAAGGATATAAATTCATGGCCTGGAGGTTTGAAGCAGTTGGAGTCCACAAGTCTTCAAGTTGCCAAGGTTGGAGACCCCTGATTTAGTCCAAACCCCCCAACCCCCACCCACCCCCAACCCCAGCCCACACAAGCAGGAGACCCTACACCATTTCTGACAAATGGCAGTCCAATCTTTTCTTGAAAGTCTCGAGTGATGAAGCTCCCACAACTTCTGAAGGCAACTTCTGTTCCATTGTTTGATTGTTCCTCCTTATTTCTAAGTTGAATCTCTACTTGATCAGTTTCCATTCATTATTCCTTGTCTGGCCTTCAGGTGCTTTGGAAAATAGCTGGACCCCGCCCCTCTCTGTGGCAGCCCCTCAAATATTGGAAGACGGCTATCATGTCTCCCCTGGCCCTTCTCTTTGCTAGACTAGCCATGCCCAGTTCCTGCAACCGTTCTTCAGATGTTTAAGCCTCCGGTCCCCTAATCCTCTTTTTTGCTCTTCCTTGCACTCTTTCTGGAGTCTCAACATCTTTTTTATAGTGTGGTGACACTAAAGAGCATGATGGCATTACAGACAGTCCTCAACCTATGACCGCAACTGAGCCCAAAATTTCTGTTGCTATGGGAGACAGTTGTTAAGTTAAATTTTTTTGACCCATTTTATGACCTTTCTTGCCACAGTGGTTCAGTGAATCCCTGCAATGGTTAAGTTAGTGACACGGCTTAAGTGAATCTGGGTTCTCCATTAATGATGCTTGTCAAAAATTTGCAAAAGAGGATCACATGACCCTTGGACACTGCAATCGTCATAAATATGAATCAGTTGCCATGCGATCACATGACAATGCAAAGGTCGTAACAGTGAAAAATGGTCATAAATTACTTTTCAGTGCCGTTGTCACTTTGAACAGTCACTAAATGAACTGTTATAAGTTGAGGACTTCCCATATTGGTTGAAATCAGGTAGGCTTCCAAGAGTATTTTTTTTTTACTTCAAAAGAAAGAAGATAACCATCATTAAAATGTTTAGGTTTATTGCACAACCAAGAACCTTTTAATCATTTAAACAATATATTTAGGTATGGAGACCACAATATGGCTTCCATATCTGGGTTGTAAAAACCTTGACCACTGTCAGGAAATTGTTATTTGCCTAACTAGTTGGCCAGGCAATATATAAACTAACTATGTATGTTTGTAGAAAGGCATGATATTGCTTTAAGGCTGTGCTGCATCATGCAAGCATCCTTATTGGTTGAGCTCTGTAGCCAATTTATAAAAGGACTGCTAAATTATAGCTTGTTGGGGAATTACAGAGAAGCTACAGCGTTGTAACCTGATGACATGCTGCAACTATATATTTGAGCTTTATGATCGTTGCTTGATCATGGTTAGTTACTGATTCCTCAAGATACTGAGTGTTGTGAATTGAACTGTGTTTTGCTGAACTGAAAGAAGACCTTGTTTGTTTTACAAGTCTACATTGGTAAGAAGACTGACTGACTGACTGACTTTATATGTGTATGACCTGGAATTGTTTTTGGACTATGACTTTGCCTTTTCCCTAAAAATAAAGGAATATCAAACCCCAGTTTGTCTGCAAGTGACTGTTATTGTATACAACCAGTCTCAGTCATTTTCATGCGTAGGGTACTCTCTCAACAGTCCACAATCTTGGTTGTGAACCCAGATTACCCTTAACAACCACCACTAGATGTGTGTGTGTGTTTTGTCTCCTTTTGTTGCTCTCTTGTGGTCATTTGGGTGCTTGCAGATAGAATAGAATAGAATGGAATGGAATGGAATGGAATGGAATGGAATGGAATGGAATCGAATCGAATCGAATCGAATCAAATGGAATCGAATCAAATGGAATCGAATCAAATGGAATAGAATAGAATTTTTTTATTGGCCAAGTGTGATTGGACACACAAGGAATTTGTCTTCGTGCATATGCTCTCAGTGTACATAAAAGAAAAGATACGTTCATCAAGAATCATAAGGTATAACACTTAATGATAGTCTTAGGGTACAAATAAGCAATCAGAAAACAATATCAGTATAAATCGTAAGGATACAAGCAATAAGGTTACAGTCATGCAGTCATAAGTGGAAGGAGATGGCTGGTGGGAACGATGAGAAGATTAATAGTAATGCAGACTTAGTGAATAGTTTGACAGTGTTGAGGGAATTAATTGTTTAGCAGAGTGATGGTGTTCAGGGGTCCTCAAACTAAGGCCCCTGGGCTGGATACGTGCAATGAACATTTGTGTTGCTGCAGAGAGTCTCCCCCTTTGGGGTCTTTTTGTGTGGATCGGGGGAGAAATCCAACTTGGGGTCTGCTTCAGCCTCCTGGTGTGGGGCTTTGGGCGAAAGGCTGGAGGGAAGCACTGCTGGTGGCAAAGAGCTGGAGGGCCTCGTTCCAGTGGGACTGCCTCATGGCCTGCAACTGGCTGACCATCTCAGCCCGCTGAGCCTCCAGGCGCTGATACCTGGCCTTGCACTCCCGCATGTCTTCCCTCTGCTTGGAAAGCCTATGCTCCTAGTCCTCAGTGAGGTGCTTCTGCTGAGCCTCTTTCTCAGTCAGATCCAATTTGAACTGAGCCAGCTGTTTTGCCAACTCTTTCTCGTGGTGGCTGCTTAGCTCCAACAACTGCTTCCCGTTGGGGGCCTAATGAGCCCAGGCGGGTAGGCAAGGAGTAGCGAGTAGAGGTCGGCAAAGTACTCCTCGATGTAAGTGACATTGAGTTGGCCATGCCCACCCAGTCACATGACCACCTTGCCACGCTCACCCAGCCGGTCATTAGGCAGATCATATTAGTGTTCCACGGGATTTAAAATTATAAATTTAGTGGTCCCTGAAGTCCGAAAGGTTGGCGACCCCTGGCCTATACCATTCTTTCCTTCAAGACCATTCTTTCCTTCAAGAGTGCTTAGGGTGACATCTTCAGGCTCCATTGGAGGACACGCCATTAGCTTTAAAACAATGCAAACAAACATAGCAGAAAATCTTGCAATGCTTTAAAGACTAAGGAATTGATTATCATGCTACTTTGCTCAATCACATTCCGCTTTGTTCTACACCTGCTTACATAGTAAACACTTCCCATTCGGCTATCTCTGCATCTTTACCACAAGCAGATTTTGTTCCCGGGGAATGATGAAAATATTCAGGAAACGTAAAAGTGAATCTACCTTCATGAAAGCCCTCAATCCATTCAGAAGGCCTTCTTAGCTGAAATGCTGTATCAAGTATTTGACAGGTCAAAAAATAGAAAATTAGAGCTAATCTGTTCTCTTTTCCTCCAGAGGACAATCAGTGTAATTCTGTAAGAAAACAGGTTTCAGCTGAACGTTAGGAAAATAGCTTTTCAATGGATGGAGAAACAGCAATAAGGAAAGACGTAATTAGCTTCTGAGATGTGTAGATCTTGTTATTGTGGTTTGTTTACAAGACAGCCAGTTAGGTGTAGTGGTTAATGCTTCAGGCTAGAAACTGGGCGATGTGAGTTCTAGTCCTGCCTTAGTCACAAAGCCAAGCTGGGTGACGTTGGGCCAGTCCCTTTCACTCATCCCTAACAAGAAGAATAGAATAGAATAGAATAGAATAGAATAGAATAGAATAGAATAGAATAGCTTTACTGGCCAAATTTGATTAGACGCACAAGGAATTATTCTCCTGTGCTGAAGAAAATATTTACAGATCCCGTGAAAATATTTACAGATCCCTCACATCCTGGACATAAACTGTTTCAACTAAAGACCTTTTTGTTTTGTTTTGTTTTATCGCGCAGGGCTGGCTTAATTTAATTTTAACATGGGTTTTATCATGGTTCTATTATAGTTTTAAATTTTGTTTCAGCTGAATTGAATTAGATTTTTAAAATGTTCTTAATTTTTATGTAATCTGTTTTTATCTGGCTATAAACCATCCTGAGTCCTTTGGGAGAAGGGCGGTATATAAATTTAATAAATAAATAAATAAATAAATAAATAAATAAATAAATAAATAAATAAATAAATAATAAACTCCTACCCTCAAAACGATGCTATAGAGCACTGCACACCAGAACAACTAGACACAAGAACAGTTTTTTCCCGAAGGCCATTACTCTGCTAAACAAATAATTCCCTCAACACTGTCAAACTATTTACTAAATCTGCACTATTATTAATCTTCTCATAGTTCCCATCACCAATCCACGTATGACTGTAACTTTGTTGCTGGTAATCCTTATGATTTATATTGATATATTGACCATCATTTCTGTTGTAAATGTTGTACCTTGATGAAGGTATCTTTTCTTTTATGTACACTGAGAGCATATGCACCAAGACAAATTCCTTGTGTGTCCAATCACACTTGGCCAATAAAAAATTCTATTCTATTCTATTCTATTCTATTCTATTCTATTCTATTCTATTCTATTCTATTCTAAAGATCTCAGTGTATATGCAAAGCAACAGGGTAATAATGATACCAATAGGAGGGGATAGTAGAGAAGATGAGAAGGTTAATAAAAATACTACAGCCATACAACATGGGTGAATATACTTAGACGTTAGCCAGTACTGTGAGGATTAGGTGTTCAACAGAGTGATGGCATAAAGGAAAAAACTGGCCCTTGTGTCTATTTGCTTTGGCATGTAATGCCCTATAGCGGCATCCCGAGGGCAGGAATTGAAACAGATTATGTCCAAGATGTGAGACGTGTGTATACCCACGCAATAATGGCAAACCAGTTCTGAAATCTTACCAGGATAACTGAAGGGACTTCTCCAAGTGGTTGCCAGGAGTCAAAAACTGGTCCCCAACCACAAACCAATGTATGGCTTAATGTGCTGTTGCAAGAAATTTCCTGAGTTCGTTCCCAGCTGGGAAAAAAACCACGGACGCGGAAAAGAAATGAATTCCGAAGCAGCTGTCAGAAAAGCTGTTCTTTAATGAAGGAAGGCAAAAAAGCAGATGTGACACAGCCCAAGCGTTCCTGGGTTGCCAGCAAAGAGGCCTGATAAGTGTATGGATCTTTATCAGGGGTGAAATGCTCCCGGTTCGGACCGGATCATGCAATCCGGTAGCGATGGCAGCGGGTGGTTTGGAGAACCAGTAGCAAAAATCCCTGCCCACCCCCCATGCCCAGCTGAGGCACACGATCATCAAAGGTTTAATTTTTTTTTTACTTTTAAAAGCATTTTTTCTTTGGCCGAAAAAATGCTTTTAAAAGTAAAAAAAAAAAAACACTTCTGATGATCGCATGGCTCAGCTGGGATCGTCAGAACCCTTTAAAAGCATTTTTTTACAACCTCTTCAGCTGAAGAGGCTGTAGAAAAATAGTTTTGAAGGGTTCTGGCAATCAGGCAACTCAGCTGGGATCGTCAGAACCCTTTAAAAGCATTTTTTACAACGTCTTCGGTCAAAGAGGTTGTAGAAAAAAATGCTTTTAAAAGTTAAAAAAAAAGTTGGCCACGCTCACAGAACCGGTAGTAACAAATTTTACATTTCACCCCTGATCTTTATACCCATCTTACCTTTGAAGCTGGTGTGATTTGATGAGATTTTGTATGTGCCTTTAGTTAAGGTGATTGTTCTGAATTCTGTCATCCTGCCTTAATCCTGTTTAATCCTGTTCCTGGGGCTTTGTCTTTCCTATCCTGGGGTTAATTCTGCCAGGAAAGAGGGAAAAGGGAGTTCCAGGTAGGTTATTTTTAGCCAGATTCCCCTTATCTTAATGGCGCTACTTAAGTATTTCTATTGTCCTCTATGTTAGCAGGGCTGCTCTGTGTTTTTCTTTCAGCTGGTGCTTCTTGATTTTCTTAAAGGGGGAAGGGCTGCCTTGAGTCTCTTGGCACTGATTTCTGAGGTTTCTGGTGCTATGAGGTCCCTGACACTGTCTCCCTGGGGTACACTTCCCACAGTGGTGGCAAATACAATTAATGGCTTAATGTAATATGCACACTACTACTTCTTCTCCTGACAATGTGTTGGGCATTCTTTTTGAGAGATGGTTGTTCCAGACCGTGGAGTTGTCTGGTGGTGTCCTGCAGATCGGGAACTGAGCATGAATTGGGTTTGGTGGAGTAGTGAAATCCTCAACGGATTGCTACCGGTTCGCTGCCTGCGAATACACGGTGCATGTCTAACGCGCGCTGCGTGTGAGCATGCACAGTGCACACCAAAAGCATGCTTCACGCGGAAAAAGAAGGTTTAACAAGGTAAGTAGAACAGCAAGGGGGGAACAGCTGTGCTGCACGATTTAGATTTACTGGAAAGCAGGAGTTCCTGCTTTTTAGCGGATCTAAATTGCACGGCACAGCTGATTGTCGGCTTTTTTAAACTACCGGTTCTCCCGAACCAATATCATTTTTTTACTACCAATTCGTCCGAACTGGTATTTTTTATCACTACCGGTTCACCCAAACCGGTGCAAACCGGTGTTGGAAGAAATATCCATCTGGGTTCAGTTCCAAGTGGGGACAAAGACACTGGAAACATGGAGGCTGCTTGGAAAGATGGTTTAATGGTGGTCAGGATCACATGGCTTGAGTTCTTGAACAGAAAAGGGCCGAGATCCTGTGTGCTCCCTGGCTTTATGCTTTTTCTGAGCTTTGAACTTTCTGGGGCACAGGAAGAGTATCCTGATTGGTTGTCAGACTCCCAGGGGGTGGGTGTCTTAGCTAGCCTTGCTGGCTGATGTAATCTTCCCAGGTGCCATGTGGTGAGTTTCAGTTGCTAGGTGGGTTCTATTATGATGCAGATGATGGCCCATTGACAAAGGTGGGGGGGAGTCAGGAAGCTGCTTTGTCTTTAAAACATGTTTCTCCATTTCTCATCCAGGGAAATATATTCTGCCTTTTAAATATTTTCTAAAATATTTCATTCTTCTAGGAGGGGGGTAGGTGCTAACTTCCTACACCGGCAGCATTTCAGCCCTGGTTGGGTGACTTTCTGCTTCTTCTCCAAAGCCATAACTCCAGTGCTGTGCCTTATTACAGGTAGTCCTTGACTTACAACAGTTCATTCGGTGACCCTTCAAAGTTACATTGGCACTGAAAAATATGACTTACGTCTCTTATTCACACTTACAACCGTTGTACCATCATGTGATCAAAATCCAGACGCTTGGCAACTTAACTTGTATTTATGACGGTTGCAGTATCCCGGGCTCATGTGATCCCCTTTTGCAATCTTTTGACAAAGTCAATGGGGAAGCCAGATTCTCTTAACAACGGTGTTACTAACTTAGCAACTGCCATGTTCCTCTTAACAACTGTGGCAAGAAAGGTCATAAAATAGGGCAAAAATCTTTTAACAATTGTCTCGCTTAGCAACAGAAATACTGGGCTGAATTGTGGTCATAAATTGATGGTTACCTGTGCAGAGGAGGAGGAAAATTATACTGTGTCTGCGGCCCTGTTTAAAAACAGAGGGGAAAAAATCCAGGCATATAAAATTTCTTCTTATGCCCATTGTCTCAATAAGAATTAGGAAAGACGAATAGAGAAATGCTTCATTTCACTGCCGCATTAAAAATCTACCCAGCTGTAACGTAACATCTAAGAAGAAGTTAGTGTTTACTTTATGGAAAAAAGAGTGATCCCTAATAGTATATCGTGGAGGCAAAATTGCAGCTTTTAGGCAAATAAATAGTTGCAAATCAGTTTTAAATGTGTGTGGCATTTTGCCTGCTCAACATTAAGGCTTATTGTCTAATGTCTGTGTCTAATCAGTTGGTGGGGGAATGTAAAGAGCTCTTTAGGTAATGATAATGATAAAGGATTTAATGTGGAAAAGACTAACTTTAAGGCCAAACAGATGTAGAACGGAGTCAATGCTAGAATTCAGATTGAAATTTCCAATGTCGTCTTATTTCTCAAAAGGAGACAGCATATTGTAAGGTAAAGGTAAAGATAAAGGTTCCCCTTGCACATACATGCTAGTCGTTCCTGACTCTAGGGGGCAGTGCTCATCTCCGTTTCAAAGCCAAAGAGACAGCGCTGTCCGAAGACGTCTCCATGGTCATGTGGCCGGCATGACTCAACACCAAAGGCGCACGGAACACTGTTACCTTCCCACCAAGGGTGGTCCCTATTTTTTCTACTTGCATTTTTACAGACTTTCGAAACTGTTAGGTTGGCAGAAGCTGGGACAAGTAATGGGAGCTCACCCCGTTACACGGGCAGCACTAGGGATTCAAACCGCTGAGCTGCCGACCTTTCAATCGACAAGCTCAACATCCTAGCCCCTGAGCCACCACGTCCCTAGTATATTGTAGATTTCCACATTTAAATGTATATGACATACAGGTAGCCCATGAATTACAACAGTTCATATACCGTTGTGACCGTTCAAAGTTATAACAGCACTGAAAAAAAGTGAGTTATTACCGTTTTTCACGCTTACAACCTGTCAGCCCTGGAGGCCATCTTTTTCTTTGTATCTTCAGGCAGGGGTGGGCGTCAAAACCTATAGCAAGGGGTGCTCTGCCTGGTTGCTAGATGGGCGTGGCCATGGTGGGTGTGATCTGATTGGACTCCTTCACCACAGCGGGTGGGGGGGGAGCTTTTGCCTTCCCCGGGCTCTGGAGGCTTTACTAGAGCCTCTGGGAGGGTGAACATGGCCTCCCCAGGCTCCAGAGGCCCTCTGGAGGCTGGAAATGGGCCAGTTTCCGGCCTTTCCAAACTTCTAGGCCTGTTTTTCACCCTCCCTGAGCATCCATGCACACCCTGCACTTACCTGCATCCAAAATGGGCCGCATGGAAACTCCTGGGAGGGGCAGGGTGGGCAGGGTGGGGCCAGCCAGGAGTAGGATTTGGGGGTTCTCCAAACTGCACAGAATGTTAGCTAGAGGTTCTCCCGAACTCCTGCAAGCCGCCAGCAGCCCACCCCTGTCTTCCAAGCTGCCACACTTGGTGCTGTGGGAAACCGGGAGGGTGGATTGCATGGAGTTGTAGAGATATCTAGCGATAACAACATTCTTTTCTCTGGGAGTCAAGGACGTTCAGCCTGCACCCGGAGTGGCGTGACTGGGAGGCATCTCCAGTTGGGACGGTGGATTGATTGGACCATGTGATGGACATGTGGGTGCAGGGGAAGGGACTTGGACTTTCCTTTTGGTGGGGAAAACCTGGAAACTTTCAGATTCGGGTTTTCCCAGATGTGCCAATAGGACATCTCTAATAAAATGGAACTTTGAGGAACTTCTAGCCTCAGAGTCTTCTTTCGTTGGGGTGGGGGGTGTTACTTGGAACCCTGACACAACCATTTCAGCATTCCCATGGTCACTTAGTCAAAATTCAGCCATTTGGCAACTGGCTCATATTTATGACGGTTGCAGTGTCCTGAAGTCATGAGATCCCCTTTTGCGACCTTCTGACAAGCAAAGTCTACGGGGAAGCCAGGTTCACTTAACAACTGCGGCCAGAAAGGTTGTAATATGAGGCACAACTCACTTAACAACTGCCTCATTTAGCAACAGAAATTCTGGACTCAATTGTGGTCGTAAATCAAGGACTGCCTGTACTATTAGACAAAATAGAGCTTTCAAGTAAAAATAATGGTGAACATATATTTGATTTTCTTTAATGATTAGTTGCAGGCGTCGTTTCCTCTAATAAAAAGGGCGTGCTAGCTTAGAGTTAATTTTAAAATTATAGGTAGTTCTCGACTTACAACAGTTCGTTTAGTGACCGTTCAGAGTTACAACGGCACAAAAAGTGACTTATGACCATTTTTCACACAACTGTTGCAATGGTCATGTGATAAAAATTCAGACGCTTAGCAATTGTCTCATTTTTGTTATGGTTTCAGTATCCTGGGGTCACGTGATCCCCTTTTATGACCTTCTGACAAGCAAAGCCAGATTCACTAATTTGACTAATTTGACAACTAGAGTGATTCACTTAACAACCGGGGCAAGAAAGGTCATAAAATGGGGGCAAACTCAGTTAACAAATGTTTCACTTAGCAACAGAAAATTTGTGGACCATTGTGGACGCAAATCGAGGACTACCTGTATTCTTGCTGTTTCCAAACTCTTTGGAAATTGCAATCCAACCCCCACCAAAAAGTGAAAGGAAATATTTGTTCTAACTGTAATGCAGTGACTTTCATCTAAATTAGCCCAAAGATTAAATGTATCAGCAGTTTGGGAGCAATGGATCAAGTTCCTGACACTTCAGTCAAACTCAGCCCAGATAGAGAACTGCTCATCGTTAAGGACGATGGCTTAGTACAAGAGTGTCAAACTCAAGGCCCGGGGGCGAATCTGGCCAGCAGGGTATTTAGATCTGGCCTGCAGGGCCATCCTGGAAACAGCGAAGGACCAGTCCGCAGTGCAGGGGTGGGCTTCAAAAATTTTAGCATGGGGTTCTCTGACCGCTTGCTGGGTGGGCGTGGCCTAATCAGCCTCCTGCACCACAGAAGGAGGGCTTGTTTTTGCCATCCCTGGCCTCTGGAGGCTTTCCTAGGGCTTCCGGAAAATGCCCCCCCCCCAGGTTTGTTTGTTTTGTTTTGTTTACATTTATACCCCGCCCTTCTCCGAAGACTCAGGGCGGCTTACAGTGTATAAGGCAATAGTCTCATTCTATTTGTATATTTTTACAAAGTCAACTTATTGCCCCCCCAACAATCTGGGTCCTCATTTTACCTACCTTATAAAGGATGGAAGGCTGAGTCAACCTTGGGCCGGGCTCGAACCTGCAGTAATTGCAGGCTACTGTGTTCTTAATAACAGGCTTTTACCAGCGTGAGCTAAACCGGCCCAGAGGTCCTGTTTAGGTTCCAGAGGTCCTGTTTCCAGCCTTCCCAAACTTCTGGTAGGCCCGTTTTTTGCCCTCCCTGAGCCTCCGTGCGCGCCCTGCACTTACCTGCATCCAAAATGGGCCGCATGGGGACTCCTGGAAGGGGTGGGTGGGGCCAGCAAGGACTGGGATTTGGAGGTTCTCCGAACTGCACAGAATCTTAGCTAGAGGTTCCCCCGAACCCCTGCGAACCCCCAGCAGCTCACTCCTGCCACGGTGCTTTTACTAGCAAAAACATGGTCCCAAGCTCCATTTTTGGCTGCCACGGCCTCCTTTCACTTGCCAGTGAAAACGGAGCTCTGGAGGGCCGCATGCAGCCGAAAAAAATGCTTTTAAAAGTTAAAAAAAAAAAGGCTTTGATGATTACACGGCTCAGCTGGAATCGTCAGAACCTTTTAAAAGCATTTTTTTACAACCCCTTTGGCCAAAGAGGTTGTAGAAAAAATGCTTTTAAAAGTAAAAAAGAAAAAAAAAAGTTGCCCACGCCCACCCAGTCACATTACCATCCCCCACCCCACCAAGCCACGTCCACAGAACCCTTAGTAACAAATTTTACATTTCACCCCTGGGTAAAACTCAGGTAACAGATTTCACACTTAGCAACAAATGCTGGGCTCAATTGCGGTCGTAAGTTGAGGACTTCCTGTACACCTGTTTTCCTATCTTATCAAGAAAAACAGGGTGTTTTTTTTCCTAACTGTTCAACATCACTTGGTTGCATTGGCAGATTTTATAAGTGTCTCCCACTCACAAACACACACACACACACACACACACATTCAAGTCTCAATCTGAACATTTTAGCTGTGTATTTCTGGCACCCAAGTGAATAAAGAGCCCACATCAATTTCTGCTCCCTTTGCATACTAAAAAACCTGAAATAATCATGGCAATTAGAGATAATTACAGTTATTTTGAAGTAGGAATTCAGGCTGGAATTCAACTAGGCATCAAGGAGAGAGAAGGGGAAAGAGGGGGGGGGAAAGGAAGGCAGGAGGAGGGAGATTAAATTTGACTGAGTGTGGCTGTGTTTCTCATGCAAAAACTGCTCCCTGCTTCCCTTGGCTATGTACAAATTGTGCATAAATCACCCCATGCAAGACAATCGCTTTGTAAGCTAATTTATTCAGCCTGGCGGGGAAAGTTTCTTCTGCAAAAGCCTTAAGCAGCTCAGAAAATGTTTTGGAGCCACACAAAACGCTTCCCACCACCTTCGTTCATAGGTGCCTCCTTTTGCATTGATGTTTAGGCATTGATGATTGCATAGAAACAAGGGTTGGGTGGAGAAACATGTCAGTTGCTTGTCATTCACCACAGCAACTGGCATGTGTACACATATGTGTACGGCTCTCGTAGCCTACCCAGCTGGGAGACAAGAAAGGCACAGATAGCTATCTTTAATGCTAGTTGTGAGGTGTTGTGTCTGCACCCCCCTGAACCGGGGCCCCTGCCAGAAAGTGACTCGGAAAGTGAGGGGGAAGGGCCATCAGGACTTACCTCTGGAGCGCCAGCTTCCCTGGCTCAGCTCCAGGAGCCAGAGGCAGGCCAGGTGGAGGAGATAACAAGGCCTCCATCCCCTGACTCTTTCCCCCCACAGGCCACGCCTCCAGACCCAGCTGATGGCAATCAGGCTTGGCTGGACCCTAGGTTTCATAGGCAGGAGAGGCAGGAACAACAGAAGCAGGGGTGGAACAGGCCTAGGAAGTGCTGAGTCATGGAGCCACACCCCACAGGATATAAAAGCAGCAAGGGCTGCTATACCACTTCGTGGCGAGCAAATCAACTGCTTAGAGGGAGAGAACTAGAGCTGAAGTCCTGTTTGTTCCTGGTTTCCTGGCTGACTCATCGGCATCAAGAGAGATAACAGAGATACTTGGCAGATGCTCGCTAGTTTGCTGCCAGAGCTGATAGTTGCCGGCTAATTAAGTCATCGCTCGTGTCTCCCAGACTGAGGCGAGGAGGACAAAACATGAGGTTTGTTTATTAGGGTCGGAAGCATTTAATTGGACAACCAATTAAATATGAAGCAACAGTCTGTGGCGGCAGCAGCCACAAAAGCCAATGCAACCCTAAATTGCATTAACAGAGGGATACAATCAAGATCAAGTGAGAGGTACTAATACCACTCTATAAATAAAGTCTTAAAGTAAGACCACACTTAGGGACGTGGTGGCTCAGGGGCTAGGATGCTGAGCTTGTCGATTGAAAGGTCGGCAGTTCAGCGGTTCGAATCCCTAGTGCCGCCGTGTAACGGGGTGAACACCCGTGACTTGTCCCAGCTTCTGCCAACCTAGCAGTTCAAAAGCATGTAAAAAATGCAAGTAGAAAAAATAGGGACCACCTTTGGTGGGAAGGGAACAGCATTCCGTGCGCCTTTGGCGTTGAGTCATGGCGGCCACATGACCACGGAGACGTCTTTGGACAGCGCTGGCTCTTCGGCTTTGAAACAGAGATGAGCACCGCCCCCTAGAGTCGGGAACGACTAGCACATATGTGCGACGGGAACCTTTACCTTTACTTTAAGACTACACTTAGAATACTACATCCCGTTTTGGTCATCACACTGCCAAAAAGATGTTGAGACTCTAGAAAGAGTGCAGAGAAAAGCAAAAAAGAAAAAGCGATTAGGGGTGTTATGTTGGGCGAGTGAGGCTGGAAACAGGCTTCAGACAACAGCTCTTTATCTGACAACTATCTGCAATCCAGCAGCTTGCCTCTCTGACAGCTTGCCCTTTTATAGGGAGCTGTCAGGGGTTTCAACCAAAGCGCATTTGAGTATTTTTCCCATTCAAACCCCAGACCTGACTGAAGCCTTTCAGGCTGTCAGTATCTAACAAGGGGACTGGAGGCTAAAACATACGATGAATGTTGCAGAAACTGGGCATGGCTAGTCTAGTGAAAAGAAGGACCAGGGGAGACATGATAGCAGTCTTCCAATATTTGAGGGGCTGCCACAAAGAGGAGGAAGGGGTCAAGCTATTTTTCCAAAGCACCTGAAGACCAGTCAAGGAATAATGGATGGAAATTGAACAAGGAGAGATTCAACCTAGAAATAAGGAGGAATTTTCTGACAGTGAGAACAATCCACCCATGGAACAGAAGTTGCCTTCGGAAGTTGTGGGAGCTTCAACACTGGAAGCTTTCAAGAAGAGACTGGACTGCCATCTGTCAGAAATGGTGTAGGGTCTCCTGCTTGGGCGGGTGTTGTTGTTGCTGGACTAGATGACCTAGATTGGTCCCTTCCAACTCTGTTAATCACAATTAAAATAAGGCATACTATATATGACGTAAAATTTAAAATATCAAATACAAGGTTAAAACAGGTCCAAATTAAACAAATCTTGCCCAGACACTAGCAAACATGAATTGCGTTCCATCATACTGCCGTGAAGTCTTCAAGTGTGCACTGATCGGGGCACAAATGACAGGTATATATATATATATATTGTTGTTTGCAAGTCAACACAATTGCAAAGAGCAGTAGCCACCATATAGCCCCATTAGTTCAGTGTGTCTCTCTGGATCTTGTACCCGTGCACATTCTGTTCCATGATTTCTATACTTGTGAAGCTGTGGGGCAAAGGCAGAGTCTTGGAAATGGCAAAGGAAATTCTTGCCTTTTTTCTAGTGAGTTCATTGAGCATCTCTGAATGCTTTGAAACCCTTTCTCTCCAACTGGACTGAATTGCCATTTAGGACTGGGGTGTTGTGGCCTGCCAGTGTTGTGGTCTGTCAGCAGCTTACGGAGTTGGCAACGGAGTCAGACAGCGATGAGGCTGAGGTGGAGCCAGAGCCATCGGGAAGTGAGGTATGGACTCCAGAGCCTCCAGAGGCTGATAGTAGTGAGGCAGAGGAACAGGAGGAGTCTGTTCCTAATGCACACATGAGAAGAGCTGCCAAAAGGCAAGAGCAGCTCAGGCAGAGAGGACAACTCGGGAGTAGGGCCAAGAGATTATTGTCCCTCCCATAAGGCTTAAAACAGACCAGCACAGGTGTTTCAGCTTGCCGGAAAACAACGTTGTAGCTGCGTCCTCTGCTTTGTGTATTATTTATTATTTATTATTTTATTTGATTTTTATACCGCCCTTCTCCCGAAGGACTCAGGGCGGTGTACAGGCATAATAAAACCGACAATACAATATACAAGTTTAAAATACGATTTAAAAAACTTATTTAAATTAGCCCAGTGATTAAAATTTACCATACTAAAAAACCCCGTTTAAAATTAATAAATTTAACATTAAAATCCCAATTTAAGCCAGCCCCGCGCGGATAAAAAGATGAGTCTTGAGTTCGCGACGAAATGTCCGAAGGTCAGGTATTTGGCGTAAACCCGGGGGAAGCTCGTTCCAGAGTGTGGGAGCCCCCACAGAGAAGGCCCTTCCCCTGGGGGCCGCCAGCCGACATTGTTTGGCGGACGGCACCCTGAGAAGTCCCTCTCTATGGGAGCGTACGGGTCTGTGGGAGGCGTGTGGTAACTGCAGGCGGTCCCGTAAGTACCCAGGTCCTAAGCCATGGAGAGCTTTAAAGGTCATAACCAACACCTTAAAGTGCACCCGGAAGGCCACAGGCAGCCAGTGCAGTCTGTGTCAGTGCAGTGTATGTCTTTTGTTTTTGTGGTTTCTGGACATTTGTCAAGAAGGGCCTTTAGCAGTTTGCCTAATTGGACTAAGGTTTGTGAGATAACTGAAGAATTTATGTTTGGGAGGCAGTTGTTTTACTTTGAGTTGAAAGAGGCTGGGAATAAAGTAATTCCCAGCTGTTTGAATAAAGTTTATTTTTCCACGGACTACGTTTATTACTACCTACTTGGGTCTGGGTCACAACAGCCAACGGCCAGCTGCTGGCGGCAGATTCAGATACTGAGGAGGTTGGGGAGGAACTTGGGCCAGTCCTGGAGTCTGGGGAAGGCTCTGATGAGGGCTCTGCGTAGGAGGCAGAGAAGGAGCCAGGGCCATATGACAGGTATCAGCTGCCTTCGGGGTCAAACATCAGTAAGGCAGACGAACAACTGGAGCCTGTTCCCAGTGTGAACAACTGCAGAGTTGCCAGATGAAGGGAACAGCTAAGGAACAAGGGTCGACTTGGGAGTAAGGCCACAGGTGGACGATGAAGGGCCCTTCCCAGAGGGAATGAAAGAGGAGCGAAAAAGGAGGAGTGTTTGCAGGAGACAATTAGTTCATTCTTGCCAAGAATTGAAGTGTCTGAAAAGATATCGGCCTGGCCACTTTCCAAGCCTGATAAAGGTCGGTAATTGTGAACTATCTTGAAAGACTGTGGGAGAGGAAAGACTTTGCTGGAGAGGAATTCACTGTAAATTAAATAAAAGGTGGTTTATCTGGACGAGGACTCGGCTTTGTGCTGCTAGGGAAGTCTAGGTCAGAACCGGTGTCAAACTGAAGGCCTGCAGGCTGGATCCAGCTCACGGGGTGCTTAGATCTGGCCCATGGGGCTGCCCTGGAAACAGCCCACGGTGTCTCTGCCAGCAAAAACAGAGCTTGCGAGGGCCGCGTTTTCATTGGCAGGAGGCCGTCGCAGCCAGAAACAGAACTCGGGAGTCCGTTTTTGCTGGCAGAGCACTTGGGCCACTCCCATGCATCCCCAACAAGGACGGACATCGAGCTTGCCATGACCCCACCCCAGGGATAAAATCCAGCAGGTTCTGGGGAACCGGTAGCGGAAATTTTGAGTAGTTCGGAGAACCGGCAAATACCACCTCTGGCTGGCCCGAGTGGAGTGGGAATGGGGATTTTGCAATATCCTTCCCCCGCCACGCCCACAGAACCAATAGTAGTGGAGGAACATTGTCCATGGGGCTGCGATGGGTCAGACATGACTGCAACTAACAATAGATTTCCTTATCAACAGGCCATCATCGTCTTTCTATTCTTTTTCTTAAACAGGTGACCATGTTCTTGGGCCAAGAACCAGGATGCTGTGACCTTTCCCAAGTTTGCAGAGCAAATATTTCCAGCACGATCGCTACCGCCATGATGATTAGGGCTTATGTTTTGTGCATGTTGCTATGGCGTGGGGCCAGGATATCTGAGGAACCATCTTGTCTTAATAGGATTGGCCCATCTCACTCGCTCCAGCAGAAGAGGCCTACTCTGGATCCCACCTGCTGAAGAATTTTGGCTGGTGGGGCCTAGGAGTCTTTTCTGCGGTGGCCTCCAGCCTTTGGAATATTCTTCCATTGAAGTGGGGCTGGATTCCCATATTCTTGGGTCTCCTGGGAATCTTTGTTGGCTGGCCTAGGGCCCCAGATAGGGAGGCTCTATGCTGGAAGTGGCTGATGGATTTAGAGCAGGGGTCTCCAACCTTGGCAACTTTTAAGACTTGTGGACTGCAACTCCCAGAATTTCTCAGCCAGCTTTGCTGGCTGAGGAATTCTGGGAGTTGAAGTCCACGTCTTAAAAGTTGCCAAGGTTGGAGATCCCTGGGTTAGAGAGAAGATCCCCACCCCCTACTCTTTAGTATTTAATCTTTAATCATTTTTGTATTATGTTGTGAGCCACCCAGAGTTGCCATAACAGCCAGATGGGTGGCATTTAAATATGTCATAAAGATGACCTAAAGGTGTACAGATAATCCTCATCTTATGACAATTGAGCCCAAACTTTCTATCGCCAAGTGAGTTATCACATGAATTTTGCCTCATTTTACGATCTCATAAAAGGGCCTCCGTGGCTCAGACTGGTAAGACAGTCTGTTATTAACAGCAGCTGCTTGCAATTACTGCAGGTTCAAGCCCCACCAGGCCCAAGGTTGACTCAGCCTTCCATCCTTTATAAGGTAGGTAAAATGAGGACCCAGATTGTTGGGGGCAATAAGTTGACTTTGTATATAATATACAAATGGATGAAGACTATTGCTTGACATAGTGTAAGCTGCCCTGAGTCTTCAGAGAAGGGCGGGATATAAATGCAAATAAAAAAATATATGCCATACTTAAATGGATCACTGCAGTTAAGTAACATGGTCGTTAAACGAATCTGGCTTCCCCACTAACTTTGTCAGGTCACTAAAGGTGGTCACATCACCCCAGGACATTGTGTGTCTGTCATAAATATGAGTCAGTTGCAGTGTCTGGATTTTGATCAGGTGACCACGGGGATGCTGCAAGTCACAAGTGTGAAAAACGAGCATGGCACTTTATCAGTGCCATTTTAATTTTGAAGTCCCAAAATGAACTGTTGTAAGCCAAGGATTACCTTTAACTTTGCGCCTCCCCAACAATGCGCCAAATTGAATAGAATTTGATTGGTCACACAAGGAATTTGTTTTGGTGCATATGCTCTCAATGTACATAAAAAGAAAAGAAAAAAAATACCTTCATCAAAGGTACAACATTTACAACACAAATGATGGTCATAGGTTGCAATTTAACCCTTAATGATAGCAACAAAAAGTTAGTCATAGTCATAAGTGGAAAGAGATCGGTGATGATTGTGTACATATTTGTGTACATTGGTGTACATATTCCACCCCAATTCCCCCGCATACCCCCCCAAAAAACACTCAACAACGTTCTTAAATGTGTCAATTCAATTTTAATGTTTTTGAAAAATAAAAAGGGTTAGTCTGAGCAACTGCGGTTAGGATGGAAAGGATTACGTCTCTCGCCCTCCACGAAGTTGAGCTTATTCACAGTTAGACTCATGCACAGAATT
The DNA here is from genome assembly GCF_028640845.1 of Ahaetulla prasina. NCBI lineage: Eukaryota > Metazoa > Chordata > Lepidosauria > Squamata > Colubridae > Ahaetulla > Ahaetulla prasina. The sequence goes on from NC_080539.1 coordinate 11,747,410, forward strand.
AAAGAAACAAGACAAAGTCTTCCCATTTTTATTTCCAATGAAGGGGCGGTGCTTGCTGTAGGACGGTGCCCTTTGAACCCGAGGCACTTAACTTGGCCACTGCCTCCCTGCCTCTTGGATGGGGGGGGGGGGAGGGAAGTATCGGCAAACATTGAACATAACAGCCGTTCCAAATTTTTAACATTTTGTTTTGTTTCATGAAACAAGTTTCTACAGCGAGCCTGTGGTTTTTTGGTTTGTGTTGGATTCGGCACACAGCGCAGGTTTTTCGTTTGATTTGGATCCCGTCTTGTTCTTTCAGACGCAGCCTCCTTCCCGATAAATGAGGGGCGACGGCCCTATTTCTCTAACCCGGGACTTTGGGTATCGAATGGAAAGACAAGGGAGCTGTATTCTCACATTTTGAGCCTTTTTTTCTCTCTCCAAAAGGCAATTAATTGGACTTTGGTTTTTTTTTCTCCCTTGAAGATGTTTCGCTTCTCATCCAAGAAGCTTCTTCAAGTTCTTGGATGAAAAGGGAAAAGTTTTCAAAGCGACTAAAAGAAAAAAGAAAAAGAATCAAAAAAGTCCAGTTGCCTTTGGAAAAAGCAACTTTGGGACAACCAGGGCCTGGATGACCGAGAATCTCCATGAATTAAAGTGCTCCTTCAATAAAAGTCTTGCTTCTTCGCTTCCCTTTCGTTTTTCCATCTCCATCTCCATCCCCACCCCAAACCAAAGTAGAATTTCTAGGCTCTTTGAACTGCGAAAAGCAACCAGAGATATTAAAGGTATCACTGCATTTCGTACGTCACCATTGCAAAAAGGAAAAAAAAAAAAAAACCAATCCCATTTTATTTTATTTTTATTGTTGCAACAGAACTTAGAAGTATTCCTGTACAACCATAGACTAAGGAAGCTAAGAAAGCCCAGAGACGACCTTTTCTTGCACGTTCAGGAGCTGGTTAGGGTACAGAGCTGCTCCTCCTTTTGTTGGGTCAAAAGGGGACCAGAATAGAAAGCCAACAGAAGAGAGGACTGGGGGTTCAGCCTCTAATAGATGAAGCTGGTCTATCCATCTTTACTGGAGACATTTAAAGCACAGCAACATTTAAGCCACTGAATTCGGACAGGATCTTCCCTGCACAACGAGAGGACGTGAGCTACAATAAGGCAATACCGTACGGACTCAAAAAACAGGGGCATAGAAAATCCTGATCACATCCATTGGGCATCACGACAGAATCTTGGACACACAGAGTAGACATCTTTCCTTTGAAAAATGCTTTGGAAAAGCCGATACAGACCAGGCCAGCCGATTGGGGGGGGGGGCATCTCCTCAAAGAGGATACCACACATTTTGCAGATCCGTATCAGCTTTGTTTGCTCAATCTGTGTTGGAGGCAGCACGGGCAAGTCAAAGAGAAGCAAAGAAAATTGGGCCAAGACAACACACAGATACCACGCGCACACCCAGGGCTGCCTCCGATCACTTTGTTTAGAGCTAAGGCGACTTCACGGGACAATAGTGCCATTTCGGGAAAAGGAAGCTTTGACAGGAATTTAAAAATAATTTAGTTAAATTTTAGACAAGATTCTACACCTAACAGAGTTTTTTTTTTTTAATTTTTTCCTCTGCTAGGGTTAGACCTCCAGCCTTCTGCAAGAAAGTTAAACCCGAAGATTTTTGTGTTCGTGGAATTGAAGTTTCTTATTTTATTATTTCATTTCATTTCTTTTTTCTCACTTTAAAGGCCATTGTTGAAGCATTTTACAGTTCTCCTAGTGCAAAAGAACAGAAAAAATAAGAAGCAGGAACATAAAAGGGGAAAAAAAAAAAGAAGATAAAAGAAGAGGAGGAAGAGGGGATAATACGCTGCCTTTCTTCTCCTAGGCAATCCCCCCAAAACAGAGAAAGAAATGAGAATTGTAGGTATTTTTTACGGCAACATATACACATTAAATATAGTATCGAGTCCATGCAGTGGCGCAGCCATGGTTAAAGAGCTGGAGCCTGTCTTTAGTGCTACAGTCCATGTTCCTCACCAGCCGTGACCCCCACAGGCGCTGGCCTGAACCCCTAGCCGGATTTGAAGAGGAGAATCGCCACTTGGCCCAAGTAGAAGTAAATGAAGTGCTTCGTCTCATGCGTTACGTAGCTACCGAAGTTCCTGCCCACGATGCAGTGCCAGGTGGGGTTGTATTTCTTGTCAAATTCCTGGGGAAGAAGCAAAAGCAGGAAAGGAAAGGTGAAAATCAGTGATTTGTTCACAGAGCTTTTTCAAGCATGCACTCAAGTCTCGGGCTTGTAAAGGGAGAAAGAAGGTGACAAGAGCATCTGGATGTCAGGGTTCCAAGGAACACCCCCAACGAAATAAAGCTCTGAGGCTTGAAGTTCGTCAAAGTTCCAATTTATTAGAGATGTCATGTTGGCACGGCTGGGAAAACTCGAAACTGAGAGCTTCCAGGTTTTCCACACCCAGTTGACAGTTCACAGCCCTGCCCCACACCCACAAGTTCATCCCATTGTCCAATCAACTCTTCACACTCAATTGGATACAATCTTCAGGCAGTCTCCATCAGACGCAGGATGTCCTTGAATACGGAATGTTGCTATGACTAACTTTCTACCGCTCCAACAACAACCCCTTCCCAAATTCCCCAGCTAAAATATGTGGCGGTTAAGAAGCAAATAAGAAAATTGCCTTCCAAAACTGACACTGGAGTTGTGGAGGCCTGCCGTGTATTGTAGAAAAGGGCCATGGCTTTTGACTGCATGGTGGAGGCCACCATCTTGAATTGCTGGACCAGCCCTGAGGAACTGGGGGAGGGGGGTCAAAAAAGTCAAAATGGCAGCTGCGGGAGGGAAACTACCCCATTCATTGAGCTATCAGACTCTTGCCAAAAACTCAGTTACAGTACAGTAGATGGTCTCCAAACATTGCCAATTGCTTTCAATTTTCTATCCCTGTGGTTTTCTTGGTAAAAATACAAGGGGGGGTGGACATGTAATGCTGTGGACCTTCTGTAGGCTGAATTGATCCTTTTGCTAAAGTGATCATCAGCCTCTGGCATCTTCCACCACAGGAGTGTTTTACAATTTTGTCAGCTTTAAACTGTGTGGACTTCAATCCCCAGGATTCCCCAGCCAGCATGCTCCCTAAATCTCTCAGACCAGTTTGAGAAACAATGCTCTATATCAGGGGTCTCCAACCTTGGCAACTTTTAAGACTTGGGGACTTTAACTCCCAGAATTCCCCTGCCAGCATGTCTGGCCGAGGAGGGAGTTGAAGTCTCCAACTCTTAAAGGTGCCAAAATTGGACACCCCGTTCTACTATATTATTGCTGCTCAAATTCAAATTTAAATTTAAATTCAAATTTAAAGCCTACGTGCTTTAACTAGGCAACTAGAATGACCTACACACCATACTTTTGGCATATACTCCCGGGAGTTTTGATCGCATTCTCCCAGCCCATCTCGGTTTTAAAGGCCTTGGGGAACCACCTCTAAAGTCAACCAAATGACACTTTTTAGTGTGACCCAAGGACAGTATTAAAAATGTATGGCGGGATTGTGCCAAGTCTATTTTTCCTTTGACAAAATGGACTTGAGCGTTTCTCTCACGAGAACATCTACATACAGACTACATCTTCTCTTGACTTTGGACAATGCTTCAAATATTCTTGGCTACAACTACCACAATTCGTTGCCCTGGGAATACAGGTAGTCCATCTTACAACAGGTTCATTTAGTGACTGTTTGAAGTCACTAGGGCACTGAAAAAAGTGACTTATGACGCTTACCACCGTTACAGCATACCATGGCCATATGATCAAAATTCGCAAGCTTGGCAACTGGTTCACATTTATGACGGTTGCAGTATCCCAGGATAACATGGTCGCTTTTGCGCCCTTCTGACAAGCAAGTCAATGGGAAAGCCAGATTCACTTAACCTTGATGAACGTATCTTTTCTTTTATGTACACTGAGAGCATATGCACCAAGACAAATTCCTTGTGTGTCCAATCACACTTGGCGAATAAAATTCTAATTCTAATTCTAACCATGTTATTAACTTAACAACTGTAATGATTTACTTAACACTGCAGCTAAGTGGCAAGAAAAGATCACAAAACTCATTTAACAGATGCCTCATATAAATTTTGGGCTCAATAGTGGTGGTAAGTCAAAGACTACTTGTATGGGGTAAGCAAAGAGAAATTGGGAACCTCAAAGATTTAATATCCAGCTGTCTGCCTCTGATCATTTCAATGATTTTTCAAAATAAAATCTCACACTCCATGGCCTGTAAACTGCATCATACATGAAGCGAAGCACACCTATTAGCCGTGAACATGTATTTTTTAGACAGTCCTTGACTTGTGACCATTTGAAATTACAATGGGCCTCTCAAGGGGTATAAATGACCTGGTTTCTAAGTTCCAATGCGCCCCCCCATGGTCATATGACTGCATTTTGGGCACTCAGCAACTGCCCCACTCTTTGCAGTGTCCCGTGATAATATCAACATTTTGCAATTTATTTGTGTGTGTGTGCTAAAAACAAGCTTTTACTTCCAGTTTTAAGCAAATCTAGCCTATATGAAACAATTAGTTCACTTAACGACCGCAGAAGGTTGCAAGCTCCATTGCAAGTTAAGTTAACCGCTCTTTTCAGTTCTAGGTAATAAGATATCCCTCCTCCTTTCTGAACTGGCATCTACCACATTTTCTCAGGAAATTTACACCCATTTAACGCATCAGTGTTTTCCAATCTACAGATTTCCACAATGGAAGAACGGTTGGTGAAGTTAATGGAACCATCCTAGATGGTGAAACTATTTTAATTAAAGAAAAGATGCTGTCTATCTTTGTTTTTACATGGAGGTTACTTTGGGACTTTTTGCTCGAAACTGAAATGAAATTTTTAATGTTGGGATGTGATGATTAACAAGTTTAGAACTACAGAAGTACTGTGTACTGTTGAATTTTGGAGCAAAAAGGTTAATGTTTATTTGTAACTGTGTTAAGGTAAAGGTAAAGATTCCCCTCAGATATATGTGCTTGTCGTTCCCGACTCTAGAGGGCGGTGCACATCTCCATTTCAAAGCCGAAGAACCAGCGCTGTCCGAAGACGTCTCTGTGGTCATGTGGCCGGCATGACTCAACGCCAAAGATGCCTGGAACGCTGTTCCCTTCCCACTAAAGGTGGTCCCTATTTTTTCTACTTGCATTTTTTACGTGCTTTCAAACTGCTAGATTGGCAGAAGCTGGGACAAGTAATGGGAGCTCACCCCGTTATGCGGCGCTAGGGATTCGAACCGCTGAACTGTCGACCTTTCAATCAACAAGCTCAGTGTCTTAGCCAACTGAGCCACCCTGTAACTGTGTTGAAGAAGGTCAAAAGTGATTCTTTTACTACTGCCCACAATTTTAAATAGTACTTCTACTTCCGCTTCTCCTTGAAATAATATAAATGAATACCCCACCCTCCCAAACCAAATTCCTTGTTGCACTGTGATTTGATCAGGCTACTGCTTAATTTCCTTCCATTCCATTTTATCTAATAGGTGCATTTTGCCGGAAACCAAAAAATACTGAAAACTGGCAAAAACCTTGCTGAAAATCAGAATAACAGAAACAGTGTAAGAGAGTTGGAAGGTACCTTGGAGTCCAAACCCCTGCTCAAACAGGAGACTCTATACCAGTTGTTGGCAAACCTTTTTGATACTGAGTGCTGAAATGGGCGTGCGCGTGCTGGAAACCGGAAGAGCAGCTACCCAGTGCGCATTTGTGCACCGGGGAGATGATGTTCTAGTTTCCATGCACACCGGCCACCTGGTCTTCCGGTTTCTGGCCAAAGAAAAAATGCTTTTAAAAGTAAAAACAAACAAACAAACTTCTGATGATCGCAGGGCTCAGTTGGGCTTTTTTGGGGGGGGGGCAGGGATTTTTGCTACCGGTTCTCTGAACCACCTGCCGCCATCGCTATCGCATCGGGCGATCCAGTCCGAACCGGGAGCATTTCACCCCTCACAGAGCGGGGTAGCAATGCTAATTCAACAGGACACTGACAAGAATCTTCCCTGACCCAATAACAACCGAATCCTAAAATTTATTTGGGGGAAAAAAAAAAAACCAAAAGAAAACAACCCCTCCTGTGCAAAAAAGTACAGTGCCAATTTGTTTAGCAATCCGGGGGCTGCAAAAATGTGATCTAAGTAAGGTACATTCTCTATCCCTCTAATAAGGAGAGGTGAAGCTAGATACATCTCCTTGATGTATTGAAATTTAAAGGTACAGTTTCACTTTTCAAAGGGCGAAAATTAGTCTGATGTATAAACAGATCTATGCTATAATACAGGTAAGCAATTATTATTTATACGGACTCTACTGAGAGAACCCTTCCAGCATACTGTTTCTGCTGTATAAAGGCAGAGAGACTGGCAGCTTTAAGGATTTAAACATTCACAGAGAAGGCCTCAAATTCATACAAAGACCTAAATTCTCTTTGTAGCAAACAGCTGACATTTTGGCAATGACAGAGCAAAACATCTGACACTTTACATTTTGAATCAGGAGTCATAAACATCTTTTATTTAGGCACAATTTTCCAATGCATGGGAAAATTGTTACATATAAAAGTGTTATAAAATAGATAAACCCACATAAATAAGAGTGGGGCCTCTTCCTTTTAATAAGGCATTGTGCTCACTGAAAAAAAAAATACATAGGCACCATGGGTTTATAAGTGTGTGACTGGTTTCAATTTGACATGTTGCCTGAACACAAAAGCTGTGATTTATAAGAGCTTATATGTCGCTCAAGGTTGAACTGTGGGGGTGGCCCTTGGTGCACTCGGGAGTTTGGTTGTTTTCTTGCAGACCTTTCAGTACCACACTGGGTAACATCATCAGTGCTGATGACAACCTAGTTTGGTAATGAAAGATCTGCAAGAAAGCAACCAAGCTCAGAGAGCAGCTGGGATCCCACTGTGATGATTTTTGGTTTAATGTCCCGAAAATAAGAGCCCATCTTATACTTTTTTGAGCCCTGAAATAAGCGCTTGGCCTTATTGACTCAGCCTTCCATCCTTTATAAGGTAGGTAAAATGAGGACCCAGATTGTTGGGGGCAATAAAAGTTGACTTTGTATATAATATACAAATGGATGAGACTATTGCTTAACACAATGTAAGCCGCCCTGAGTCTTCGGAGAAGGGCGGGATATAAATGCAAATTTAAAAAAAATTGTCATGCACTCAAAAGCCCGATTGGGCTTATTATCAGGGGATGTTTTATTTTTGGGGAAAATAAATGTTAAGCACAGTGACTCAGTTCTGTGTGCAACTATCATAAATATATGCTGGTTGCCAAGCACCCTAATTTTGATCATGGGACTGTGAGGAATGATGTGATGGTTGTTAAATGCAAGGATTGGTTATATGTTACTTTTTTCATTGCCACTGTAACTTCAAATGGTGACTAAATGAATGGTCTTAAGTCAAGGATCACCTGTATTTACTAATACCTGGCTTTTCCACATTTAGAACAGAATAGAATAACAGAGTCAGAAGGGACCTTGGAGGTCTTCTAGTCCAGCCCCCAGTTTAGGCAGGAAACCCTACACCATTTCAGACAAATGGTTACCCAACATCTTCTTAAAAACTTCCAGTGTTGGAGCATTCATAACTTCTTGTTCCACTTATTGATTGTTCTCACTGTCAGGAAATTCCTCCTTAGAACTAAGTTGCTTCTCTCCTTGATTAGTTTCTACTCACTGCTTCTTGTCCTGCCTTCAGGTGCTTTGGAGAATAGTTTGACTCCCTCTTCTTTGTGGCAGCCCCTGAGATACCCTTCTAGACATACAAAGAACAGTTGCAGGAACTGGGTATGTTTTAGCCTTCAGTCCCTTAATCATCTTTGCTGCTCTTCTCTGCACTCTTTCTAGAGTCTCCACATCTTTTTTTACATTGTGGCAACCAAAACTGAATGCAATATTCCAAGTGTGGCCTTATATTATATTATAAAGTATTATAAAGTGGTATTAACACTTCACTGATTTTGATTCTATCCCTGTTCATGCAGCCTAGAACCGTATTGGCTTTTTTGGCAGCTTCGCATTGCCAGTTATTTTTCCCTCACATCCTGAAACCCAAATCTTCTTAATCTACTTAATTTATCATTTTAATTTATAAAATGTATTAGTTTATAGACTGTTATAAATTATTAATTTATAATAATTTTAGTAAATTAAATCAACTTAAATCATCCTGAGATTCTGAACCTTCAGAGATAGGCAAGCTCAGTTAACTGCACCTAACCCTAACTCTGTTTCCCCAATCCATTAGCGCAGGGGTCTCCAACCTTGGCAACTTTAAGACTTGTGGACTTCAACTCCCAGCAAAGCTGGCTGAGGGATTCTGGGAGTTGAAGTCCACAAGTGTTAAAGTTGCCAAGGTTGGAGACCCCTGCATTAGCGCGCTCAACTCTTCCGAAAAGTTTTTTATTGTTAACAACTCTTGCAAATCAGCTTGGATCTGGTTCCAGTAGAAAGTATCACTTTAAACAAATCCCCACTTAATGTTTATTTTGCCTAATAGCTTTGAATTTAAAAATAATACTACTAATTGAAAGCAGAACACAATATTAAGCCTTCCAATTCAGAGAGAGTTACTCAAGACGTAACATTTATGTTCTGTCCCTAAGTGACAGACCAGGAGAAATCTTTCTTTGAAATCCTGCACACAGAATTTAGACAGGCCAATTATACTGCCTTGTTTCGGTAGTGTCATTACCGCCAAATTGCAGTTAAGTTTTCTTCAGTGTTGGTTTAATTATTTTGCATTAAGATACTCATTGTGGTTTACGACTGTTTTTCAAACTTGGCAACTATTGAGATACTTGGATTTCAACTCCCAGAATTCCCCAGCCAGCAAAAATGCTGGTTGACTATGATTCCTTGCTTAAGGAAATCAGTCTGTGATGGGCAAACTTCCCTTCTATAATCATCAGACAGAATCTTCTAAACCAAATACAGCAGCTACAGAAAAGCTGTAACTGCTTTTAAAATTCGCTTGAGGTTTTTCCGGAAATATCCAGTGGGCATTGGGTCAGATAAGCCAGGATAAGTAGCCCTTGACTTACAACTGGTCACTTGGGGACTCTTTGAAATTACAATACACTTTCCCCAAAGTTGATTACAAAACCCTGATTTGATGTTCCAATGTCGCTCCCCTTGCACTGATGTGCCCACATTTCTGATACTTGGCAACTATCCAGCATTTAAGGCCATTTGCACCATCCCATTGTCACATGACCAGAATTATTTTCTGCAGAAAACTGGCATTTACTTCATATTGACCTATTGCAATACATTTTGGGGAGAAACCCCTGAAATTATAGCAAGAGTTGGTACATTCCAACAACTCTCTGCCTAATTTTTTTATTTTTATTTTGGCTGATGAAGTTGTTTGGATGAGCAACAAAAGGTCTCAGATTAATAAATTTTGGTCCAGTTGCCATGAATGCAACCTTTTAAGATACAAAACAGTTAGTCCCCTTTAACAATTTAAACAATTGCAGTAGATGCAAGCATTTGCTATTGACTAGTCAGTACCAAACTTACAAAACAATATGGTTAAAAGCAACATTGAACATAGCGTCTAGCAAGAGCATTAGGTAAAACATGTGACGTATGCGGAAAACCAGCCCATGACAAACCTTATACTCATGTCATCTACGCCTTCCATGGGTATAAGGGTTTGTCATGGGCTGGTTTTCCGCATACATCACATGTTTAACTAATGCTTTCTATGTTGCTTTTAACCATGTCATTGTAAGTTTGATACTGACTAGTCCCATGATGGCGAACCTACGGTACGCGTGCCACAGGTGGCACGTGGCGCCATATCAGTGGGCACGTGAGTGTTGCCCTAGCTCAGCTCCGGAGCCAGCTTTCTGATTTTCGTGACTTCCCATGCCACCAGAAGTTGGCAAACGGGACATTTCCAGTCTCTGGAGGGCTGGGGGATCGGGGCAGAAGGCCTTTTTCACCCTCCCCAGGCTCCAAGAAAGCCTCTAGAGGGCAAAAAAATGGGCCTATCAAGCGCTCCATGGCATAGGGCCGGGATACTTACGGGACCCCCTGCTGCTACCGAATACCTCTCACCGACCCGTGCGCTCTCACAGAGAGGGGCTCCTCAGGGTGCCATCGGCGCGACAGTGTCGTCTGGCGACACCCAGGGGAAGGGCCTTCTCTGTGGGGGCTCCCGCCCTCTGGAACGAACTCCCCCCAGGACTTCGTCAACTTCCGGACCTCCGAACCTTTCGCCGCGAGCTTAAAACCTACTTATTCATCTGCGCTGGACTGGGTTAGGGTTTTAATGGGTTTTAATGGGTTTTAGTTCTAAATTTTAATTCTGGCCAATTTTAATAAGTTTTTTAACTGTATTTTAATTTGTATTTATAGTATTGTATTTTTACTTGGCTGTGAACCGCCCTGAGTCCTTCGGGAGAAGGGCGGTATACAAATTTAAATAATAAATAAATAAATAAATAAATAAATAAATAAAAGGGGGGGACTGCAGATGGTCGTGCATGCGTAGGGGGGTGGGGCACATTGAATTATCGGTGTGGGCGACGCCCCCGCCCTCTCCCCACTTTTGGCACGCGAAGGCAAAAAGGTTAGCCATCGCTGGACTAGTCGATACGAAATGCTTGCATCTACCGCTGTTCACTTTTTAACTGCATTGTTTAAACCTTTAAGATACTGTGTTTCCCTGAAAATAAGACCCTGTCTTATATATTTTTTGAACCCTGAAATAAGCGCTTGGCCTTATTGCCGTGTTCTCAAAAGCCCGATTGAGCTTATTATCAGGGGATGTCTTATTTTGGGGGAAACAGGGTACCTTTGGCCTGGATGGTTGAGTTTTCAGCAAAACTGTCCCATTGCGAACAATGAACTTGTTGAATAGAATAGAATAGAATAGAATAGAATTTTTTATTGGCCAAGTGTGATTGGACACACAAGGAATTAGTCTTGGTGCATATGCTCTCAGTGCACAGATACGTTCATCAAGGTACAACATTTACAACACAAATGATGTTAATATATGATGGTTAATATATGGTTAATAGCCAAAGCTATTAATGCAACTGCCAAAAAGCACATTGTAAAATTGGGTCAGTCGTGTGGATGATTCACTTTACAACTGTCACAACTTACAACCATTAATAGGCAGGCTCTATTAGGGTCACAAGTCAAGGACTACATGTAGGGCTATACAATCCCACCCCCAGCCCACAGAAACCTGCAAACAGGAACATACCTTCTTGATGTATGCTGCAATATCCTTCTCTATGTTGTACTTCTCCATGGCCTGCGTAGCACAATCGACCGCATCCTGCTGCATGTCCTCAGACATGTCAGCATTTTTGATCACAGCCTTTCTGTCAGACATGATGGACCTGTGGGAAGACACAGGAGAGGAAGGCCAAGTCAGAATGATATCTATCCCAGGTGCCATTTCAAGAAAGCACCCAAAACCTGCAGCCTTGCTTTTATTATCTGTTGAAGGTGACGATGGATAACTACAGGTAAGAGGAGGCAGGAAATTACACCGGTCATTACATTACATTCTACAGAGGAAGCAGGAAATTCCATGTCTCTGAAAGAATATCCATTATTCTTCGACGTTACTGGGGAATTCAACAGCTCTGCGTGGCTCAGACTGCTAAGACAGTCTGTTATTAACAGCAGCTGTTTGCAATTACTGCAGGTTCAAGTCCCACCAGGCCCAAGGTTGACTCAGCCTTCCATCCTTTATAAGGTATGTAAAATGAGGACCCAGATTGTTGGGGGCAATAAGTTGACGTTGTATATAATATACAAATGGATGAAGACTATTGCTTGACATAGTGTAAGCCGCCCTGAGTCTTCGGAGAAGGGCGGGATATAAATGCAAAAAACAAAAAACAAAAAAAACAACACTAAACACAGGAGGTATTTCTCACCAGCGCACAGGCGCCTTCACAAATTTAAGAATCCACCTAGAATGCACCCTGGAGGTAGTCCTCAACTCAACATCCAGGTGCTTAGCAACTCGGTGAAGTCATGGTGGTGCTGAATAATGTGACTAGCAAGTGGTCCTTGCACTGTACCAAAACTGGTAGAGTGGTTGCAGCATCTTGCTGTCACGTGATTGCAATGTGTGGTCTTCCCAGCCTGCTTCAGTCAATGTCAATGGGGAAATGAGCAAGGAAGGCCACAAGTCATAATCACCTGTCTCAATGACTATGGCAATGAGTACAGCAAAGAAGTCCCAAAGGTGGACCAGACAGCTGGTCATTCGCATTCTTTTAGTGAGTCATTAAGACCCCCTGGAGGTTTATCTGGGTCTTCAGGGTCACCTGAGTGGTACAAATAGGTGAGGAGCCTTCTTGGAACTGCTGAAAGGACAGTGTTGTAGACTGGAGATAGATGATGTCATCGCTCTCCCCAGGAGTGAAATCCAAATGTTTACTACCGGTTCTGTGGACGTGGCAGGGGAAGGATACTGCAAAATCTCCATTCCCCCCCCACTCCAGGGGAAGGATACTGCAAAATCCTTATTCCCTCCCCACTTCTGGGGGAAGGATATTGCAAAATCTCCATTCCCATCCTACTCTGGGGTCAGCCATAGGTGGTATTTGCTGGTTCTCCAAACTACTCAAAATTTCTGCTGCTGGTTCTCCAAACTACTCAAAATTTCCGCTGCTGGTTCTCCAAACTGCTCAAAATTTCTGCTACCGGTTCTCCAGAACCGGTCAGAACCTGCTGGATTTCACCCGTTTCTCCCCCTCTGCTGAGAGAGGGCTGACACAGATGGCCTCTTTGACCCCTCTTTAAAACCAGTGGTCTTCTCTGTCCAAAATGTGGACTTTGCTGTCCTCAAAAGACTGGCCTTTGTCTTTTAAATGCAGATGGATTGCTGAATCTTGTCCTAATGGGTTTGTTCAACCAAATGACCAGCTGTCTGCAAGGAATATAAACCTTCCATTCCCCACCATCCAGTCAGAGCTGAAGAATGGATGAAGACTATTGCTTAACACAATGTAAGCCGCCCTGAGTCTTCGGAGAAGGGCGAGATATAAATTCAAATTAAAAAAAAAAAAAAAAGCTTCTTGGATGAGAAGCGAAACGTCTTCAAAGAAAAACCAAGAAAGTCGAGGTGCCCCTCGAAAAAAGCAACTTTGGGACAACCATGACCTGGATGGCTGAGACTCTCAGGGGTCTCCGACCTTGGCAACTTTAAGCCTGGAGGACTCCAACCAAGCTTTGCTGGCTGGGGAATTCTGGGAGTTGAAGTCCTCCAGTTTTAAAGTTGCCAAGGTTGGAGACCCCTGCAAAAGTTTATAAAATAGGGTGTGGTCACATGATTATTCACTGTGCCTGACTAGCCTAAGTGGCTAAGACACTGACTTTATTGATCAGAAAGGTAGGCAGTTTGGCAGTTCGAATCCCTAGTACAGGCCTCCTGCGTGAGCAGGGGGTTGGGCTAGATGACCCTGAAGGCCCCTTCCAGCGCTGTTACTGTTACTTAATGCCCATGCTCAGTAAAGAAATTCCTACTCCCTATTCCGGTTGTAAACTGAAGACTACCTATAACTGCGGCGAGTCCTCCTGTTGAAATTCTCACCTTTATGTCTATCTAGGAATTCTGGGAACTCACCTGAATGGTGATATTGTTCATATCTACCATATTAAAACCTCATTACATTATGCCATGATGTGTGAACCAGTTCGTTATGGATGAACAAACCACAATTAATTCATAGGAATATTGATTCAGACTAATTTATTGGTAATTCTCAGTGAGGGGGGCTTCTCACTGCATTAACCAGTAATAGGGTTTTGGCTTAGCATGTACATAAACTGAGTCATTGTGGCTGTAAACCTAGAGTAGGCTTAATCCAATGTGCCAACTCAGCACTATGCCTTATTCCAGGAACAATGGTTGAAACAAACTAAAATTTCGCTGCGGAGAGAAATCTCCAATTTGACCCCCACGGCTAGCCTTTTGGGACCTATCAGATGATTTGTAGGAAGACAGAGATTCAAAGCGCACAAAAAGTTCGTCAAGAAAACCAAGCAGATACTCAGCCTGAAATCCATGCAATGCTTATTTATGTAAGTATCCGAAATAAGCAGTATCAAATAAGACATGCATCGTAACATCTCTATGCAAATGTTAACACGAGGCACATCTGATGCAAGCTGTGCCCATTTACATGGTGGCACGTGTTGGCTTTAACTTCCCTTGCAAGTAACTATGGTGGCTCTCATGTTAGAAGGAAGGCCAGGAAATGTTGCAATAGAAATAAAAGTTTGCTGCACTGCCTGGGAGACACACACACATATACACAGGCTATGCCGCCCTTTTATCAATTCTATCTTCCAGCCAGAGCAGGGGTGAAATCCAGCAAGTTCTGAAGAACTGGTAGCGGAAAATTTGAGTAGTTCAGAGAACCGGCAAATACCACCTCTGGCTGGCCCCAGAGTGGGGTGGGAATGGAGATTTTGCAATACCCTTCCCCCAGGAATAGGGAGGGAATGGGGATTTTGCAGTATCCTTCCCTTGCCACACCCACTAAGCCACACCACGCCCACCAAGCCACGCCCACAGAACCCGTAGTAAAAAAATGTGAGCCAGAGCTATTAATATCTGAAGCAAGTCAGATTGTTATATGCAAAGACTAAGACTATCAATTGTCCAAACTAGTATTGGGTCTCCTGCTTGATCAGGGGGTTGGACTAGATGTCTTCCAAGGACCCTTCTCATTCTATTATTCTGTGTTCAAGTTGACCTACAAGCACTAGTTAAGCCCCCCCCCCCAATCCTCGAATCTAGTCACATATTAGTAATTATAGCCAGTCCTCTACTTAATTAGGGTTGGAATTTCCGTTGCTAAACAAGGCAGCTGTTAAAAGAATCACTGTAGCTGTTAAGTGAGGGCTCCTTGGTACTCTCTAAGCTTGGTTGTTTTCTTGCAGACGTTTCATTACCCAACTAGGTAACATCATCAGTTTGGGTAATGAAAAGTCTGCAAGAAAACAACCAAGCTCAGACCGCTTCAGGGACCTCTCATTTGAACCCTGAGCTACAAATATTCTCCCTTATTGGTTGTTTAGCGAATCATGCAAATAATTTAAGCAAATCCGGCTTCCTCCATGGACTTTGCTTGTCCGAAGTCAGCTGGGAAGGGTTGTACATGGCAACCTGGAATGCTGCAACCATCATAAATAGACAGTGACCTGAATTTTGATCACATGACCACCCGAGAATCGGCTGTAACTGTTTTCAATGTTGTAACTTCAATGGTTGTAAGACCAGCATTACATCTAAGCACATAATACATCTCAATCTTAAACCCTCAAAATCCAGACAGGTAAGACTAGAAATTCTCACTTTACCCTATGTTCTGTAAAATAACATTGACCATAAAGTAGCAAATATATTATTGGACCAAAACATTAGAATGCTAGTGAATCACCCCCAAGGGGTGGGCCTCTGGTGGCTCAACAGACTAATGCAGTCTGCATTTGTATAATAGACAAATGGATGAAGACTATTGCTTGACATAGTGTAAGCCGCCCTGAGTCTTCGGAGAAGGGCGGGATATAAATGCAAATAAATAAATAAAATAAATAAAATAAGGGACAGCAAGGACTACTCCTGAGGCTGAAAAGATTGCTAACCATGATTTACCATGGTTTCAGAACACTATCCAAATCCAGCCACTGTGATCTCTAGTCATTTATCATCTTGCGATAAATGCAGCTTATGAACTGAACCGCAAAACTTCGTTCTGCACAGCTGAACCCAATTTTCTCCAAAGGTGATGTATTGTTTTAAGAATCAATTTTTTCGCCTCTTTCTAGTTTGCAAATGCTTTTTAAGATGATGTTTCTCTATCAACCCTTTCACCTAAATTCTTATCTAGTTCAAAATCCAGAAACCCTTTCTACTCCAACGTTTTCCTTTTATGCTCACCTCCTTTTAACAGATCACCCCTCATGCAATTCCATTTAGTGGGTTGTTCGTTTATTTTCCTGCCGTTATTACTTTTATGAATAACTCAAAGTGGGGAACACATCCAACATGTTTTCCTCCTGTTTTCCCCACCACCACAACTCTTTAGTTGGGCTGAATGTGAGTGTGAGAGAACTCACAATGTCCTGCTTTCTACCCTGGTGCCTTAATCATTAGACCAGATTTGAGATATTCTTTATTAAGATATTGTTGAAACAGCACAATGGCTATGCTCATTCCCTAGTGGATATGGGAAAACAGGAGGGAGAGTACTATGTAGGAAGTCCTGAATCCAGAATTACAGGCAGGATACATATGATTGTGGGACGCGGTGGCTTAGTGGGTAAGCCGCTGAGCTTGTCAATCAAAAGTTCGGCAGTTCAGCGGTTCGAATCCCTAGCGCCGCATAACAGGGTGAGCTCCCGTTACTTGTCCCAGCTTCTGCCAACCTAGCAGTTCCAAAGCACGTAAAAAAAGCAAGTAGAAAAATAGAGACCACCTTTGGTGGGAAGGGAACAACGTTTCGTGCGCCTTTGGCGCTGAATCATGTTGGTCACACACACACACGCATATATATATATGGCTTAAGTCAACAAGCTTCTATGTAATGCCAGCACTTTGCTTCAAACCTCCAGGCCATGAATTTATATCCTTCATCAAATCCGAGCTTAAAAAATGTTCCAACGAGAGACAAATATTCTTCCCATTTACTGTTATTTCTATTTCCCTCTGCAGCACAAACTACGAATAAAAAGCTGCTTGGGGCAGAGATCTTCCTACCTCTTACCTTTCAATGGATAAAGCAAAGTGCTAATACATTGCGTAAAACTAACTTGATGTTCAGCTGTTTACAAGGATAGTGAGGCATGTTGTGTGTGGAAATTTCACCAGCATTTACTAAAAAGCTAGAGTTCCAAAGGCTTAAGTTGCCTAGCTATTTGCCTATTGAAATGACTTGGTAGTGCACAAAATTTGTTCCCGACTAGCTGTTAAGAGACATCAATAGTTATGTATCTACACTGACTAAAATAGTGGCTTTCTACTCAGCTGCCTAAGCAGCAGACATGGGGAAGGATTTGATCCATGGAACTGGTATTTTCTCCCCTATCCAACACATTGATATTACAGCTTTTAAAAGCAGATCCACAGAAACTAGATTCGGGGTCTTCAAACTTGGCAAGATGAAGACTTGTGGACTTCGACTCCCAGAATTCCTCAGCCAGCATGGCTTGAATGAAGGATTCTGGGAGTTGAAACCCACCAAGTCTTAAAAGTTGCCAAGCCTCAAGACCGTGAACGAGATGGTAGCTTCATGAGGAATGTTTCCTACTTACGGTATTCTCAACACAAGGACAGATGAAGAAATTCCCGTCAAAGAAGGAAGCAGGAGTTAAGCAAAAGATTTGTAAATAAATTACCGGTCCACACAACTATCAATATTCTCTGCCAGTTATGGCACACGCTGTGTCCTCTAGGCCAGGGGTCTCCAACCTTGGCAACTTGAAGACTTGTGGACTTCAACTCCCAGAATTCCTCAGCCAGCTTTGCTTTGCTGGCTGAGGAATTCTGGGAGTTGAAAGTCCTCAAGTCTTCAAGTTGCCAAGGTTGGAGAGCCCTGATGTAAATCACATAGTCAATGGGTAAGTAAAGCAAAAGCCACAGAAGTAACACCCTGGTTTTCTAACCAAAGAAAAATACTCTAAAGTATTAAAAAATACCACAAATTCCGACACCCTCTCATGTAGATTACTGGTCTTTTCCAGATGTGTGGGCACTTATCGTCCCATCACAGCTGGAGAATAGCATTTCTAGAGAAGATGCTAGGGCACATGTCTCTCTCAAGGCCATTTTATAGTATTAAGATACAACAGCTAAACTTTTTTTCTTTCTTTCTTCTTGCAGCCATACTATCAAAGTGCCACAGTTAAAATATGCAGCCAGTTTGATCTTGGGGTTAAGCGTTAAGTCACCAGGTTAGAAACCAGCTTTGAGTTTGAGTTTCACTTTAGGCATGAAAGATGACCTGGTGACTTTGGGCCAATCACAGGAGAATGTGAGTTCTAGTTCCATTTTAGGCATGAAAACCAGCTAGGTATCTTTGGGCCAATCACCAGGAGACAGTGAATTCTAGTCCCACCTTAGGCATGAAAGCCGGCTGGGTGACTTTGGGCTAGTTATTCTCAGCCTTAACCACCTCAAGAGGTTGTTGTGGGAAAAATAGGACTATTAGATAGGTTTGCTACCTTGAGTAGTTTATAAAAGTACTAAAAGGCAAGATAAAAACAATTTAAGTCTGTTTTCAGCAGTGTGATTTTAGTCCCACTCAAAAATCAAGAAGGGAGTGAGTGGGAGGTAAGTCCACATCAAAAATTCAGCCATCAAAAATTTCAGTGGCACAGTTTGAGTGGCCTTTAAAGGATGGAAATGGGACTAGGGGGTCTCCAAAAAGCATTCTGCCCTTGTTACCCATTCAATTTTCTATGAGATTACCTTTAATATGAAGAGATAATTGTCTGTTATTTGTCCTCTAGGTATGTGATTCAGTTCTGCCATATCTTAACACAACCATTACGGATGATACCAATTTGTGTCAGCAGTGGACAAAACAAATGTCCTTTTTGCAGTCCCTGAAGATCAACTGCTGAATTTTGGCAGCTGTTCATTAATAAAGCATGTTTTCTCTCCCCCTTAATGATCAATATAGTACAACTGAGTAAGGTTTTCAATAGGTTTAATGGAACTGGCTTATTTTAAAAAAAAAAAACACACACCATGCTAATTTGCAAAGCAGCTAAAAGTATCTGCCACTCCCTTGTAGTAAATAAAGGAAAAGACTATTTTTTTTCCTGGAAAAAAAATTCCCACTGGATTGCCAATTATGGCTTAGTGCAAAGTTACTCAGCCCTAAAAATATATGTTTTCTGTTAAAGAACAGAATCTAACTGGCTAAGAGGATCCATGTTCTGGACTGCAATTTTCCCAAACTACAAATATGCAAAATGAATTGTCAAGTAAAGAGTGGCAGTGTTTCTATCGGGAGCGCACATTAGCACTTCCCCGTTCTGTTTAACGCAGAGCGCGTTGTCGTCCCTTGAAAGCAAGTCTCACTAGCCTTTTAATCCCATTAGAAAGTCACTTGGCACTCTGGAACTATCCAGGAATGGATTATTTTTACCACCCACCCAAGGCTAAATACCCAGTTCTTTTTGTTGGGCAATGGAAGCTAGAATGAGAGGCCCTTTGTGGAAGACACAGCAAATTCAAGGCAAATTTCACATTTTGGCAGGGACCCCCAAAAAGGATCCGAAGCCATGAAATAGAGCTATTCAAGAGGAGGGAGAGGGGGCCCATCACATTAATAGCCACGGCAAGGTTCTAATTCTCCAAAATGTTGATTGCGATTTGATATCAAGGTTGAATTTTTTGCATTTGCACATCATAAAATAAGCCAAAAGTATGCAAGCATCAGGAGATGCTACATTTACTGCAAGCCTTCCTCTGACTGGCATTTTCATGAGTTTTTTTTTTTAAAGCTATTTTTTTCAGTAGATGTTGTTTGGCCTCATTTTTCAGCTATTTTACCCAGTAGGCTCAACAGAGGGCCTTCCCACAGGAAAGGTTTACACTCATTTATGGAGTGTAAAAACACTCCATAAATGAGCACCCCTTAACCATGTAATGGGAATTTCCCAATATACTACAGTATTTCAATAGAAGAGGCAGTCCTTCACTTACAACCATTTGTTCAGCAGCTGAAGTCCCAACAGCACTGACATTAATTTATAGCCAAGTCCTTACACTTACGACCATCTCATCACCCTGGACAGGTGCTTTGCAACCTGCATGTAGTTATAACAATGGGTTAAAGTATCCCAGGGTCATGTGATCACCATTTGAACCTTCTTTACTGCCTAGCCGGCTTCCAACAAGCCAAGTCAATGATGGATGCATGATGAAGGTTCCTTTAAACTAAAGGTTCCTTTAAAAACCGTGACAAGTCAAAAAAATATATATAATCCATCATGACTCACTTAACAATCACCTCACACAGCAACAGAAATTTTGGTCCCAATGGTGGTAGTAAGTTGAGGATTTACTGTAAATCCTCAGGCTCTCATTGGCTGGTTCAGCAAGCAAATCTGAAGGTAGCAGGTGTCCTTCCGTGCCAGACAGGTTATAAATGGGGAATAATTATCCATCACCTGGTACATTCCAGCATACATTCTACCTCTAAACTTCAGCTGTTACTCTTTGGGGGGGAAATCAGCATTATGTTTGTTTGTTTTTAATTTGCATTTATATCCCGCCCTTCTCCGAAGACTCAGGGCGGCTTACACTATGTCAAGCAATAGTCTTCATCCATTTGTACATTATATACAAAGTCAATTTATTGCCCCCAAAAATCTGGGTCCTCATTTTACCTACCTTATAAAGGATGGAAGGCTGAGTCAACCTTGGGCCTGGTGGGGCTTGAACCTGCAGTAATTGCAAGCAGCTGCTGTTAATAACAGACTGTCTTAGCAGTCTGAGCCACTCAAGGACCCTTGAGTGTTGGCTTATTCCAGCTGAAAACCAGGTTGGACAAGCAGTTCCCTCTTCTGAGATACCCACATAAATCTGTCCACCAGCGTTATAGCCACTATGACTTTAAAGCAAGATCAAGTGACCCATCTCAGCTCCTCTGTGATCAAAAACTGGATCAGGAGAGAAATTTTAATATTTTTTGGGGGGTGGGGGCATTTTCATCCGCTTCCTGCCAAGATTACACCACCAAAATCGGACGAGATGCCCATATCACAATGAGGATTATTAGCAGGTAAATCTTCCATGTGGACGTGCTTATTGCAGCATGTGAATTTCAGTTCCCAGGATCCACACCCAAGCAGCCACCGCTGGAAGGGATGGCAGCTGCTGAAGCATCCAATACCTGAAGCGCCCCAAGATTGGAGAAAGCTGACACAGCACAATAATATGTGCAGTCACTGCCATTTGTGCAACAACAAAAAAAGAAGAAAGAAAGAAAGAGGAAGGAGACAACCAGGGTCATTTCGAACTCCCACCACCAAAAAGAGGGTGAAAATAAGATTGTCTGTTCTTTTGAACCCCCCCTCCCCAATAACAGGTATGAGCTATTAATCAGGATCCCCTTCACACCCTAGAAGAGAAACCTTTCTCCATTATAGTCCTAAGTATAACCACAAGCGCTATTTAAAAGATGATGTATCCTATAAGGAAAAGACCCCCCCCCCAAGTTACTTGGAGAAGTACATTATACTATTATCCATGTATCCTGGTGCAGGTTGCAGTGGGGGGGAGGGGGAAGAGACGGGACAACTTTTCTCACCCTTTTACACAACCCAGACACTTATGGGGCTGCACAAAGGAAGTTTCCTCACTTGCAGCTTTTTGGGGGGGAGGGGGGCATATTTGAATGTTCCAATGCCCTCCCCCCCCTTCTTTTTTTGGATCCAGTCCAAGAGAAACTCCACCTGCAGGCTAGGAGAAGACGGTTCTGGCTGATGATAAAACCTTGGACCAAAAAAAAAAAAAGGGAGAGAAAAAAGAAAAGCCACCCCCTCCCATTTCAAAGCTACTGACTCTAGAAGAATCCAGTCGCTTGCTTGGCTTCCTCACTCAAGTGTCCACGGGGATAAAGGCATTGGATTGCAAAGGAGAAGCAAGGTTAAAAGCCGGCAAACCGAGAACTGCCACCATCCCTCAGCCCCACACACCATCGTTTCAGGTCATGTTACTCTACCTTTTCCCCACATGACAAGGCAATTTTCTGAGACCACCTCTATGGATTTTTTTCTCTCTCTCTTTTTAATCTGCCCTTTGATATTACAAAGGCAAGACAGTCGAATCCAACCTTCCTCCTTGCAAGGGGAATGCCCCCCCACTAGATTTCTCCACAGCCCCCCCAAAAAAGTCCCAAAGCTGATTGAGTTAAAACTGTCTACCACCCACCCCAAAAAAAGATGGAAAAAGGAGAGGGGGGGGGAGGCTAAGATTTCTCTAACAGGACACCCGGGAAGGTTGGAGGAAGCCCAGGAGAATGCAGATCAGAATGGACAGACTTCAGATCAGTGGTACCCATCCATCCATCTATCCATCCAGAGGCACCCCATGCAGTGGAAAAGGCGGGTGTTGGGGGGGGGTCAGAAAAGTCAGGAAGGGACCAAGTCTTCCCCATAACATCCATCTAAGAAAGTCAGACTTCGGCCAAGGTGGGTCCAATTGACAGATTAAGACTAGAGGCATATTAAAAACGACAGGTGTGCAGTCCAAAGCATCAAAGCCAGGAGAGTTGCGAGGCGGGTGGGGGGGGGGGTCTTGTGTAGCAGGACTTGCGGGCTTCCTCCCCCCCCCCCCCCCCCCCAAAGCAGAGCCTTCTAACTTACCCCAACCCTGCAGAGAACACCCCTCCCAAAGCGCAACCACCCCCACTCCCCAAAGAAGCCCAAGCGGATGGAGAGGGGCAGCTTTGAAAGACCCCAACCCTCGGAGGGAGGCGGGCGTCGGCTGCCCCCCCCCCGGGAAAGAGAGAGAGAGATGCCTCCTTTACTGGGGGGGGGGAGGGAAGCTCCATTTCCCAGCAACCAAGTTATCGGGAGGGGGGGCTTTTGGGGAGTGGGGGGCAAAGCAAGCGAGGGGCGTGGACCAAAACAAAACGCGCGCAAAAAGCAGAGGGAGCGCAGTTAAAAACACACACACACACACACACACACACACACACACACACACACAAAACCCTGCCGGCATCTCCTATAGCCCGGCTGCATCTCTAGGCTCAGAGCATCGCTTTGGAAACTCACCCACCCAACCCAGGGCTAAATTCCTTCCTCCTCCTCCTCCTCTTCCTCTCAACCCTGGTTGCAAAAAGAAAACGCCATGCATGCATGCATGCAAAGACGCCCAGGGGGAGTCCCCCGTGTTGCGCACCCACACACACGCGCGCGCTGCCCGCCCGCCCCGCTTACCTTTAAAACAGTGGTTCGCCTTCGGAAACCCGCGTCAACGACGACGGCAGCCCCTGGCCGGCGTCCGTCCGCCCGTCCGTCCCTGCAACGGCAGCAAGGTTTGCAAGGCGCCCCGCGGCCGCCCCAGCGCCTCTCTCCACCACCTCCCACCGGCTTCTCTCCTGGCCCGGGGTGCCAAAACGGGGAGCGAAGCAGCGAGCAAGCGAGCGAGCGAGCGGCCGGCCAGCCGAGCCAAGGAGGCGTCTGGACTTCTTGGAGCGTGGCGTCTCTCTCCGCTTGCAACAGCGCGCTGGCGGTGGGAGAAAGTAAAGTGGGGGGAGGCGGCGGCCTCGCAGCACAGCAGAGTAGCGGCAGGAGCAGCAACGCCCTCCGCTCCTTTTCCCCAGCAAGCCTCCTCTGGCGAGCTGCCCTCTCCCTCCTCCACCCCCCCCCGCCCCACCAGCGCTGAAATAGCCGTCCCACCCCTTGCAGTGGCTCAGCCACGCCGCGCTCCCATTGGTTGCCGCAAAGCCTCGTCCCACGGCGGCGCAGCGTTCTCCTCTCGCTCTTCTCGGCCTACATCTTGTTTCCTCCCATAATGCCACGAGGAAATTGCAGAAGCGATTGGGGAGGAGAAGAGAGAGAGAGTAGAGAGAGAGAGAGAGGGAGGTGGGGGGGGGAGTGGAAAAGGGAGGGGTGGGGTTTGGAGCGTGCAAGCCGGGTGGGTTGCCTTGCGCGCTGTGTGCGCAAAAGCCGGGTGCGCTTTTCTTTTTCTTTTTCTTTTTTTTTGCCAGCCAAGGAAACTGGGCGGCCGGGTCAATTTTGCAAAAAATATTTTTTGCAAAATCAAATTTTGCAAAAAAAACCATTTTTTTTCGGCAAAATCACATTTTGCAAAAAAAAAAATTATTTTTTTTTGCAAAATCAAACGGGATCACCTTTTAAATCATCTTTGGAGTGCGGGGAGTGATCTCCTCTCTGATCCTTTAAATGAAC
Source organism: Ahaetulla prasina (assembly GCF_028640845.1). Lineage (NCBI taxonomy): Eukaryota > Metazoa > Chordata > Lepidosauria > Squamata > Colubridae > Ahaetulla > Ahaetulla prasina. The sequence continues at coordinate 11,771,416 of NC_080539.1, forward strand.
CGCTGCATGTGCATTCCCCCCCCCACACAAACAGAGGGAGACACAGGCAGGATTGCAACAGGTAGAGCTTGCTTTCCACCACGGCCACTAGCCGCAGCAGCAGCCCCGGTTGCATCGCCGGAGAGGGTTAAAATAAAAAAAAATAAAAAAGGGGGAGGACCTGTTGCATTGGTGGGGTTTCGATCGGCAGTTACAAGAGCCCCCATCAGGAGACGGAGATTGCAAAAAAAATAAAATAGAATAGAATAGAATATAAAAATCAAAAGCTAAGGCTCCTGTAAAGCGGCGTAATTTTGATGATGACCGGACGTAGGGTGTGAAATCTTTTAACGCCTATATTTTATTTAGGAGCAAGCCCAGCATGGGAATTAAAAGTGCTGGGATTCGAACCTACAGGTTGACTGAGATTCGTAGGTGGTGGTGGGGAAATAACAAGCCATGATTTGGATGAGGGATAAAGTTAGGCGACTTTGTAAAGAGGTGGGAACGTGAGAGAACGGATTGAAAAGGCGTTTGTGCAGCTTTCTTTTTCTGCATTGAAGAAAAGTGCGCTTTCCCCCATCATTATGAATGTATTGGGAAATTATTAGTAGTTTACTGGGATCATTTTTTAAAGTTAAATAAAAGTGATCGCTTTCAATAAATGGTATAATTGGGTCCAGGGGTGAAATCTAAAAATATTCCCTACCGGTTCTGTGGGTGTGGCTTAATTGGTGGGTGTGGCTTGGTGGTCAGGTGACTCAGTGGGCGAGGCCAAAACAATAGATAATAAAAATAATAAAGTACACAAAACAATAAGAGGTACCAAAAACCAACTTTCACACTTTACACACACAAAACACAACACAACACAACTAACACACACACATAATGTAAAAGCAGCTGCATTTCACCCAAAATGGCCCCTGCAACAAGCAGGAACCTCACACAGCCACAAAAAGCTCAAAAACCAACTTTCACACTTTACACACACACAACACAACTGATTCACACACACACAGAAAATGCCACATACAGCTTTGTGAGATTTTGCCTGTTTGTGTAGTTAGAGTGAAACACTACAGAAACACACCAAATCTCAGAAAGCTGTACAAATATTTTATTATTTTATTTTATTTATATTTTTAGATAAAAGCAGATAAATTTAAAACTTTCTTAACTTTAAATTGCTGTCTAAAAAAACCTCCTTAAAAAAAACGCCAATTAACTATTTTTTTAAAGCCCCCCCCCCCCCAGTTACTTACCCAATTGAAGGCAGGCAGATTTAGTTGCTCACCTATGAGATGGATTGCAGGCAGGCAGATTCAGTTGCTTGCTGATGCAATTGATTGCCGCAGCTGAAGCAAGGCTTAGCCAGCCCGAAAGCAGCAGAAAGTAGGCAAGTGGGGAGCGGGCGATTGGGTGAGCATAGGTGGTGGGGGAGGAATTTTTGCTATTGGTTTTCCGAACTCCCCGCCCCCATCGCTACCAGATCGTCCGATCCGGTCCGAACCGGGACCATTTCACCCCTGATTGGGTCGAAAATAGGAAAAAAAGGGGAAATAACAGATAGTAGAATTAGTAAGAATTAGTAATTCTAATTAGAATTAGTAATATAATTTATTACTAATTATATTATTAGTATTAATATAATATTATAATAAAATAAAATAATATTAATTATAATAAGTTAATAAATTTATTAATTTATTATAATTAATGTATGGGATGCGGTGGCTCAGGGGCTAGGATGTTGAGCTTGTTGATCGAAAGGTCGGCAGCTCAGCGGTTCGAATCCCTAGTGCTGCCATGTAATGGGGTGAGCTCCCGTGACTTATCCCAGCTTCTGCAAACCTAGTAGTTTTGAAAGCACGTAAACAATGCAAGTAGAAAAATAGAGACCACCTTTGGTGGGAAGGTAACAGCGTTTCGTGCACCTTTGGCATTGAGTCATGCCGGCCACATGACCATGGAGACGTCTTTGGACAGCACTGACCCTTCGGCTTTGAAATGGAGATGAGCACCACCCCCTAGAATCGGGAACGACTAGCATGTATGTGCAAGGGGAACCTTTACCTTTTTAATATAATTTAGTAAAATTATATAAAGTATAGGAGAACACTAATGGGATGATATGTAAATGGTCACAGTCATGCACAAGAGTTGAATGAAAATCGTTTAATTGTTAAAATTCAATAAAACTTAAATAAATAAAGTGATTGCTATCTGTCCTTGGGATACTTCTAGCAGAGGGAGAAAGGAAAAGAGTGCAACAGTTTACCAAATTGATTTTCAAGCTGAATTTCCGAAAGAGTTTACAAGCAACAAATAAGAGAAAACAAGAACTATAAAGCTTAGAAAAAAGTGTGGCCTTACCAAGGTATTATAAAGTGGTATTAACACTTCATGTTATCTTGATTCTGTCCCTCTGTTTATGCAGCCCAGAACTGTGTTGGCTTTTTTGGCAGCTGCTCCACACTGCTGGCTCATATCTAAATGGTTGTCCACTAGGATTCCAAGATCCCTCTCACAGGTACTACTATTGAGCAAGGTACCACATATACCACGCTCTGGAATGAGCTTCCCCCTGGTTTACGTCAAGTACCTGATCTTCGGACCTTTCGCCGTGAGCTGAAAACGCACTTATTTATTCAAGCGGGACTGGCCTAAAATTTTATTGGGTTAAAATTTTATTGGGTTATTTATATTTTAATATTTTAATTCGTTTTAAATCTGGCCATTTTATAATATGCTTGTTTTAATTTCTTTTAATATTGATATTGTGATTTTTTACTTGGCTGTACACCGCCCTGAGTCCTTCGGGAGAAGGGCGGTATAAAAATTGAATAAAATAAATAAATAAATAAATAAAATACGGTACCTGTGCATTTTGTTTTTTTGGCCTAAATGTAGAACCATACTTTTTTCACTATTGAATTTCATTTTCATTAGCAGAAAGTAACTGTGGTAGCTCTTTTTTTAAAAAAAGTTCACTGTAAAAATCCACATAACCATAAAATTGGTTATTTGTCAAATTTATATAGCTGCCTGTCTCACAAACGACAGAATGTATTTCTTGAGTATCTTGCTAATATGAAAGGTTTAACTTTTTACCAATTTCCAGAACCCCATGAAGAAAAGGAAGGGAGATGGGCCAGGCCTGTTTAAAACTGCATCAAATTTACAAGAAAAACACAGACTTCAGAGGATAATTAGAACTGCAGAAAAAATAATTGCTACCAACCTGCCTTCCATTGAGGACCTGTATACTGCACGAATCAAGAAGAGGGCCGTGAAAATATTTGCAGATCCCTTGCATCCTGGACATAAACTGTTTCAACTCCTACCCTCAAAACGACGCTATAGAGCACTGCACACCAGAACAACTAGACACAAGAACAGTTTTTTCCCGAAGGCCATCACTCTGCTAAACAAATAATTCCCTCAACACTGTCAAACTATTTACTGAATCTGCACTACTATTAATCGTTTCATAGTTCCTATCACCAATCTCTTTCCACTTATGACTGTATGACTATAACTTGTTGCTGGCAATCCTTATGATTTATATTGATATATTGATCATCAATTGTGTTGTAAATGTTGTACCTTGATGAACGTATCTTTTCTTTTATGTACACTGAGAGCATATGCACCAAGACAAATTCCTTGTGTGTCCAATCACACTTGGCCAATAAAAAATTCTATTCTATTCTATTCTATTCTATTCTATTCTATTCTATTCTATTTAAACATTTAGAGGAAAGAAAAAAACGATTTTTTTTTGCTCAAGGTTCATATTGTCTAAATATGAAATATGTTTAAAAAATGACTACGGATCTAGAGGAGAAACAGACTTTAGATGTGATTAAACTTTTATGACATTGATTAAATGCAGGCCACATAAATAACCTCTTTGTATTTTAATGGGAGAGAAGGAGAAAAAAAAATAGCATTAAAATGTATGGCATCTTTTGAAGAAGCTCTATCTATATAACTACCTATATGTGTACTACGAACTTACGACCACATTTGTTAAGTGAATCACTGCAGTTGCTAATAACCATGTTATTAAATTTGGTTGTTAAGTGAATCTGGCTTCCCCATTGACTTTGCTTGTCAGAAGATCACAAAAGGTGATTACATAACTCCTGGGCACTGCAACTGTCATAAATGTGAAGCATTCAAATGTGAATCATGTGACCATGGAGTTTTAAGTGTGAAAAACAGTCATGTCATTTTTTTCAGTGATGATGTAACTTTTTTTTTTTTATTTACATTTATATCCCGCCCTTCTCCGAAAACTCAGGGCGGCTTACACTATGTCAAGCAATAGTCTTCATCCATTTGTATATTATATACAAAGTCAACTTATTGCCCCCCCAACAATCTGGGTCCTCATTTTACCTACCTTATAAAGGATGGAAGGCTGAGTCAACCTTGGGCCTGGTGGGGCTTGAACCTGCAGTAATTGCAGGCTGCTGTGTTTTAATAACAGGCTTCTTATAGCTTGAGCCACCACGGCCCGTTCAAAGTGAACTTTGAACGGTCACTAAATGAACTGTTGTAAGTCAAGGAGTACCTGTATTCCCCTTCCTATACTTGCTCCTTACATTTTTCCCCATGAGATTAAGATCTTTTTGAATCTTCTCTTTCTCTTCTAAAATTGCCACTCCAACTTGGTGTCATCTGCAAATTTGATTGGCCTCTCCGTGTCTCTCTCATGCAAATCATGGATAAAACTGATTTCCCATCCCAAGGATTGGAGCCCTGTGATGGGGGAAGGCACAAATAAATATTTGTCTTAAATAAAGTGATGTTTGTTGCTCATGTTCTTCTACAGCTGCTGCAAAACAGGGATCAGAAAACTTGCAAGCCAATTTTTAGCTCCATGTTTGCCTCAGTTTGCATGCTTGAACAAGGGCACTAATCGGAACTCAGTTTCACATTTTGATTATTTTCCATTATCATATTTTCCTCCTCCCCCACCACTTAATAAAGAAAAATTATTTTGTGCACGTATATTTCCAGCTTCCTATTGTCTTGGAAAAGAACCTTAGATATTCGGATGCTGTTCTAGTGAATGAGTCAGGTGCCATGTAAACGTATTTATAGAAATGTGTAGTAAATCTAACATCTGTCTCTTTCATACTCTATTCCTATCTCCTAGGCTGCCTTTAAATATTAGAATTACTTCAGTCCCATGCCCTAATCCGGAACCGCTTCAAAAGTTTGGGTGGATAGAGCTTCTGACAAACCAAAGTCAATGAGGAAACCAGATTCACTTAAAAACTGTATTTAATAACATGGATATTAGCAATGCAGTGATTCACTTAACAAAAGTGGCAAGAAAAGTTGTAAAATGGGGCAAAACTCACCTAACAAATTTCTCACTTAATAACATAAATTATGGGCGTAATTGTGGTCGTACGTTCGTAGCACAGATATTGGTAGTCCTCGCTTAATGACCCTTTAGCGACCATTTCAAGTTCGGTGGCACTGAAAAGTGTTACTGATGACTGGTCCTTGCACTTAACAACCATCATATCAACCATCACTTAACAACCACCGTAGTATCCCAAGAGCCCTATGTGTCAGGCCTGGAAACCATACTAGACTTTAGGGTTCCAGACGCTGCCACATTTTTCCCCTGAGGGGAAGAAGGGGGGCTGAAGGGTATGGTAACATTCTTCAAGCGGTCAAGGTCGGATGGTGTTCACATCTGCAGGAAGAGTGGCGAGAAGATATTCGAATGAACTGGGAGAACGTGGGGCCATGTGACCATCAAAGGGGTCAGGGGGGTGGGACTCTTGGGGTTTGTATATCTGGGAAAAGAATCCGGAAGTTCAGTTTTGGAATAATGTCAAGGTTCCAGAAAAACCTCTTCTGCATAAAAAAACTCAGAAGCCATTGTTTTTCAGAGTTCTTTACTAGCATGAGGAAACTGGCACACGATGAGTGAAATTCCAAAACTGAATTTCCGGATTCTTTTCCCAGTTATACAAACCCCAAGAGTCCCACCCCCCTGACCCCTTTGATGGTCACATGGTCCCACGTTCTCCCAGTTCATTTGAATATCTTCCCGCCACTCCTCCGGCAGATGTGAACACCATCCGACCTTGACCGCTTGAAGAATGTTACCGTACCCCTCAACCCCCTTCTTCCCCTCAGGGGAAAAATGTGGCAGCGTCTGGAACCCTAAAGTCTAGTGTGGTTTCCAGGCCTGACACTACGATTGTGATTCGAGTGTTTGAGAGCCATTGGACATTTATGACAGTTGCAGCATTCTACATTCATGTGATCATTTGTGACCTTCCCAGCTGATTCCCGATAACCAAAATATCAGTGGGGAAGCCAGCGGGAAATCTTGCAAGTCACGCAATGGCTTATCACAAATGACCACAGTGATTTGTTTTCAACAACGGTGGTAAAAACAAAAAAAAGGTCGATAAAATTCGGTACGCTTGCATGATGCGTCACTTAACAAGTGTACCACTTAGGTGGCCCCTACCCCCAACAAGAATTGCTAGAATGTTCAAGGACAAATCTGAAAAATGCTGGAAGTGCCACCAGATACCTGGATTATATTACCATATGTGGTGGACATGCGTTGAAGCGAAAAGATATTGGACTAAAATACATACGTGGTTGGAGAAAATGATTAAAAAACTCATAGATTTTAAGCCAGAAGTCTTTCTGTTGGGAATTATTCCTGAGATATATACTAGAGATGTAAAATATTTGATTGTGAATATTATTACAGCAGCCAGGATTGTGTTTGCTAAAAATTGGAAAAATGAGAAACTACCTTTGCAAGATGAAATAATTAGGAAGATGATGGAATGTGCAGAGATGAGCAAATTGACATTTGAAATTAGAGATCAAGAAGATAAGCAATATTATAAAATATGGGATTTATTTTACCATTGGTTAGAAGGAAAGCTATGTTAGAAAAGACAGTATAAGATATACATATGAAAGAGATGTTTATTTTGAGATTGCACAAGAAGATATGTAAACACCCCTTCAGCACATTGTAATTGTTAGATGAGAGTATCTTTTTTTTGTTGTTGTGAAAAAATAAAAACTTTTTAAAACGCACACAAGTGTACCACTTAATGATGAATTTTCTGGTCCCTATTATGGTCTTAAGTTGAGGACTCCTTATAAAAGGCTCTAAACTAAATCTTAAACTAGAGCCAGCACTGTGATGCAGGTGCTAAAAAAAGCAAATACAATGATAACCTTGGTGCTTAGTCCTATTGGTCCCAATCATAATGGCCATCCTTAAGAGGCTGAAAACCTAACCCTAACCCTTAAGAAAGGATAGTTTAAATCCTTTTTTTATATAAAATGTTTTATAGATGATATTTGGAAATTAAGTTGGGGTTTATTTGTTTTAATTTGCAAGTAAAATGTGGGAGATATATTTTATTGACATTATTTTATTAATGGTGGATTTAGTTACTTTGGATAAAAATTGATGTTGGGTTTAAAGTGTTGGGGGGGGAATTAAAATAAAAATTAAAACAGAAAGGGAGTTGCTTAAGGTTAAAATGTTAAAATGGTTATAAAATATTTGCAATTTATTGTGATGATATTAGTGTAATATTGGAAGATGGATTATATGTTTGTTATCAAAGACTAGAGGTTAAAAATATTGAACTTGTAATGTACCAGATTGAAAATCCACAAGAAAATATACCGGAATGAGGAAGATGGACTGACTATATTTAGAACAATTATTGGATGAAGAAACATCAAATATTTTATGAACGAACATTTCCTTCTTTTTTGTTTCTTTTTATGGAGAAGGAGAGTTGAGGTTTTAGGGGAGGGATGGGAATTTATGGATAATTAGGGTATTTTAGCTTATGATTGTCAGATCTTATACCTTGTATTCTGCTCTGGGAAGTCCGGGGTGGGGGTGGGGGTGGGGGGAGGGGGTGATGGTGGGTGGGGGGAAGGGGGTGGGATGTAATGGGAAAAATTTTTATTGTAAAACTTTTTCAATAAAGAGGCTGAAAACCTGGTTCTTCACCCAGCCCTTCAGCCAGAACATGGGATGAGCCCCAGTGATGGGATTCAATTTTTTTTTACTACCGGGTCTGTGGGCATGGCTTGGTGGGCATGGCAGGAAAAGGATACTGCAAAATCCCCATTTCCTCCCGATCAGCTGGGACTCGGGAGGCAGAGGATAGATGGGGGCAGGGCCAGTCAGAGGTGGTATTTACCGGTTCTCCGAACTATTCAAAATTTCCGCTACCAGTTCTCCAGAACCGGTCAGAACCTGCTGAAACCCACCTCTGATGAGCCCCTCCAAAAATGAAAGCTCTAGAATGCGATAGTGGGCCTCACTTAATCTACTTTTCTCTTCTGGACGTTTGTTGTTGTTTGATTTTCTAATTCTTTTTATGTTTAGAATAGAATAGAATAGAATAGAATAGAATAGAATAGAATAGAATAGAATAGAATAGAATAGAATAGAATAGAATAGAATAGAATAGAATTTTTTATTGGCCAAGTGTGTGATTGAACACACAAGGAATTTGGGTGCATATGCTCTCAATGTACACAAAAGAAAAGATACGTTCGTCAAGAATCATAAGGTACAACACTTAGGTACAAATAAGCAATCAGCAATCAGGAAACAATATCAATATAAATTGTAAGGATACAAGCAACAAGGTTACAGTCATGCAGTCATAAGTGGAAGGAGATGGGTGATGGGAACCATGAGAAGATTAATAGTAGTGCAGACATAGTAAATAGTCTGACAGTGTTGATGGAATTATTTGTTTAGCAGAGTGACGGTGTTCGGGAAGAAACTGTCCTTGTGTCTAGTTGTTCTGGTGTGCAGTGCTCTATAGCGTTGTTTTGAGGGTAGGAGTTGAAACAGTTTATGTCCAGGTTGCGAGGGGCCTGTAAATATTTTCACAGCCCTCTTTTTATATTTCTAGCCAATTGAAAGCCAACCAGCGTCGCCTTTGTGAGTTATGTGCAGCCGCAGAAATAACATAAATAAATAAAATGCAATTCCCTCTAAGTAGAGATATAGCGGTGTGTGTTGGTACAAGAAATACTGCCTTCATATACACGCTGATAGGATTTGAGCTGTCTGAAACGCATCAGATATTGGTTGTCACAATGGACCAATCCAGTAATGAGATTGACTTGGCATGTAGCAGCAGAGAAAAAAGAAAATTTCCATAGGCAGGAAAGGGATTGAAAATAAAAATGCCTTTTAGCAATAATATGTTCACCATTTGTACAAGCAGTCCTCGACTTATAACAGTTCATTTAGTGACCGTTGAAAGTTACAACAGCACTGAAAAAAAAGTGACATGACCATTTTTCACACTTAACAACCGTTGCAGCATCCTCATGGTCGTGGGATTTCCAATTGGATGCTTGACAATTGATTCATTTTTATGATGGTTGCAGTGTCCCGGGATCACGTGATCCCCTTTTGTGACCTTCTGACAAGCAAAGTCAATGGGAAAGCCAGATTCACTTAACAACTGCAGCGATTCACTCAACCACAAAAGGTCGTAAAATGGGGCTGTTATGTATTAATGCTGTACCTTTAAATATTTGAGCGGGAAATCAGCACGTTGCTGATTGGTCAAAACCTCCAACAGAACTATATAAAAGGAGAGGGTTTTCGCCCAGCCTGTTGCTGGGTTCACCCTATATTAAAGAGCTGTTGTCACTACCCTGGTCTCCAGCCTCGTTACTTCCCGAACATAACATTGGCGACGAAGGTGGGATGTCGAGGCTAAGGAGAACCAGAACCGAGCTGAAGCACGATAGTTCCGAACCCAGCAAACTCAGGGCAGAAACGCGGAAATGGCAAACACGCCACCCGCACCGTACAACCCGGTCAAGGAGAAATGGGGAACGTATATGACCCGTTTCGAAAGCTTTCTAGAAGCCAACGAACTACAGGGGATCCCGGATAACCGCAAACGGGCTTACTCCTTAAGCCATTGTGGGCCGGAGGTCATCGAGATTGCGGAAGCCCTGGCAGAGCCAACGCCGATACAATCGGTATCGTGGCCGACTCTGCAGACTTTGCTGAAGAACCATTTCGCGCCGACGCCGTCCAAATACGTGCAGCGGTTTGAATTGAGAACGTAGACAGATGGGCGAGTCCGCCGGTGACTATATGGCCGCTTTAAGAAGAGCGTCCAAGGACTGCGGATACCGAGACCTGGGCGAGGTGCTACTCGAACAACTCGTCCGAGGTCAAGGACATCCGTCTGGCGACGGCTGCTAGCCAAGAGCAACCTGACACTAGCCAACGCTCTGGCGAAGCCAGAGCACACGAAATGTCTACTAAAGCAGCAGAGACCCTGCAAAAGCCTCTTCAATCCAAGGCGAGCTCAAAGCCAACGCCAGTACACCAGGAGGAGATTCAGTCCGAATCCGACGGTGAGGGCGAGGAGGAGGAAGGGGTCTGCCGGACTGAGAAACGCGACTTTGAGGACCGTGACGAGTGCGGAAGCTGCGGAGGGCAGCATCAGCGCCAACGCTGCAGGTTTAAAGACGCAACATGCCGGCGGTGTGGGAAGAAAGGGCACTTAGCTCAGGTCTGCAGAGCGGCCCAACCTTCCCGCCGAAAATTCAAATCGGCCAATCAAAACGCGGAACCGGAAAGGCGGCCCGCGATTGGTTCAAACAAGAAAGGCGCGAAGTCTAACCAAACGACTGTCATTATAGGCCGCGCCTCAACCAAAGTGGAAAAGAAGATTTTCACAAAGCCCAAGATCGAGGGAGTACGGTGCAGGCTTGAAGTGGACACGGGATCAGCGATCACCATCATGTCCTGGGACACTCTGGCGGTCGCTGCCGTCCGTCATAAGCGCCACCTGCAAGCACAACGGCTACGAGTGCACGACTACCAGGGGAATCGCATCCCTGTTCGAGGGACCACCTCCGTCCGAGTCGAGTATGGTCCACATAAAAAGACCCTGCCCATCACGATCGTCGAAGGAACTCTGCCCAGTCTGTTGGGACTAGACTGGTTTCGTGCCCTGGGCATGGGAGTGACTGGCATCTACCGAAGTGACTGTAACCTGAAAGACATTCTCTTTAACGAGTTCGAAGATGTCTTCAAGGACTGCCTGGGCAAGTACAAAGGGACCCCTATTTCCTTCAACTTAGACCCCCAGGTAGCCCCCATTAGGCTTAAGGCGAGGAGAGTCCCTTTTGCCCTAAAACCAAAAATTGATAAGGAGCTGGATAAGCTCATTAATCAAGGGATCTTGGTGCCAGTCGATCACGCAAGGTGGGAGACGCCAATCGTCACCCCCATAAAACCGGACGGGTCAATTAGAATTTGCGCTGACTACAAGGCGACGCTTAACAAAGCCTTACAGAAAAGCGCTTACCCGGTTCCCGTAGTGCAACACTTATTGCACTCTTTGGGGCAAGGGCAAGTCTTTGCAAAGTTAGACTTGGCCCAAGCCTACCAACAACTGCCAGTAGACGCCCGCACAGCCGAAGCCCAAACGACAGACGCACAGGGGTGCCTTCAAGTGCACCCGATTACAATTCGGGGTCAGTGTGGCACCAGGGCTGTTCCAAAACCTGATGGAACGACTACTGCAGGGCTCCCAGGGTAGTTCCTTACTTGATGATGTCCTAATTTCAGGGAAAACATGGAGGAACTGGGGAGCGGTTAAGAAAGGTCTTGAGCATTTTCCGGACAGCCGGGTTAAAAGTCAAGACAAACAAATGCCAGATCGGGTCGAATCCGTCGATTTCTTGGGCTACCGGATAGACAAGAAAGGAATTCACCCTACTGAGAGCAAGGTTAAGGCAATTAGAAGGCTCCAGCGCCCAAAAACAAAGCAGAGCTGCAGGCATTCCTGGATTGGTTAATTTTACGCGGTCTTTTAAAGAACAAAGCAACCGTTGCGGAACCGCTGCATAAGCTCTTAGGGAAAAATACTGTTTGGTCTTGGGGAAAGTCGGAAAATAGGGCTTTTGAAGCAGTAAAGAACCTGCTCTCAAGTGATAGCCTGCTCATCCAATATCACGATTCATTACCCCTAGTGTTAGTTTGCGACGCCTCCCCTTATGGGGTGGGGGCTGTACTCAGCCATAGACTTCCAAACGGTACAGAAGCCCCTATAGCGTTCTATTCGAGAACGATGTCCTCCCCAGAGAGGAACTACAGCCAGTTAGACAAAGAAGCACTAGCCATTGTATCAGGGGTCAAGAAATTCCACGAGTATGTATTTGGGCGGAATTTCGAAATCGTGACTGACCACAGACCGCTACTAGGAATACTGGCTGGCGACCGCCCAACGCCTGTGGCACTTTCGCCGCGATTGACCCGATGGACTATATTCTTAGCCGCTTATTCGTACAAGCTGCAACATCGACCAGGAAAAGAAGTGGGGCATGCAGACGCGTTAAGCCGATGCCCATTACCTGGGGCAACCGAAGACCCCACTCCAGGGACACCCATCCTACTTATTGACTCCTTGGACTCTGGCCCAGTCACATCTAAGGAAGTGGCTCGGGCATCATACCGGGACATTGTGTTAAGGACTGTACTCGGTTGGGTACAGAGAGGGTGGCCCGCTGCGCCGGGCGAAAGGTTCAAAGAATTTGTCAAAAAACGAGATGAGCTCTCAGCTCAAGGGGGGTGTCTGTTATGGGGTGATCGTGTAATAATTCCTGAAAAGTTAAGGGGAAAGGTATTGGACCTCCTCCACGAGGGTCACCCAGGGATCGTAAGGATGAAGGGGTTAGCCAGAAGCTATGTATGGTGGCCACTCATGGACGCAGAGATTGCTGAAAGGGTAGGGAAATGTCAGGCTTGCCAAGAATCCAGACCTCTACCCCCAACGGCCCCAGTCAGAGAATGGGAAAAGCCCCAAGGGCCCTGGTCAAGAATCCACATTGATTTTGCCGGCCCTTTTCACGGCCAAACATTCCTAATAGTTGTGGATGCATTTTCAAAATGGTTGGAGGTCATACTCATGAAATCCACTACGGCCGAAGCAGTAATCGCAACCCTGCGCCACCTATTCGCAACTCACGGATTGCCGGACACTCTGGTGTCCGACAATGGGCCTCAATTCACGGCAGCCCAGTTTGAAGAATACCTGGCAGAGGAAGGCATCCGACATGCCCTCTGCGCCTTTCCACCCTGCGCCGAATGGCCTTGCAGAGCGTTCCGTCCGGAGCGCTAAGGAGGCATTGTCCAGGCTAAAGCCAGGTGACTGGCAAACAAAAATAGACTTTTTCCTAGCAATCCAGCACAGAACCCCAAGCACGGCCACCGGGAAAAGCCCAGCCGAATTGCTAATGGGACGGAAACTCCGGTGCCCACTGGACCGTTTGAATCCCCATTACACACCAGAGGGTTATAAAGGAAAATTAGAAAAGACCAGGGAAATGAGCATAGGCGACCAGGTGTGGGCCCGAAACTATGGGGACGGCCCTAGTTGGCTCACAGGACAAATAATTAAAGTAACTGGCCCAAAATCATACGTGGTAGAACTACCCGACAACAGAGTGTGGAGGCGCCACATAGATCAGTTAAGGAAACGAGTAACCGACCAAACTGAGCCAAATGAAACATATCATGATCAATACCAATTTGATTCCACAGCCAACAATGACCCGGGGGAGGCGCAAGACTTAGCTGAGGTCCCTGAGTTCCAGCGACGCCATCAGGTTCCCGAGGGAAGCGGCAGGGAAATTGAAAAAAGTAATCCAAGGCCCGATGGCCAAGAAAAAGAGTCGGCCAATAATCCGGAGCCCGTTGGCCCAGAGAAAGTGCTGGGAGGAGAAAACAGCCCCTCCGACCAGCTCAAAACACCACCCAGAACTGAACCGCGCAGGTCAGAAAGGACTAGGAGACGCCCAGGTTATTTGCGTGACTACGTCGAAAAATAACATGTAAATATTTATGTAAATAGAGGCAAAGTGTTTTCTGGGAGGGGAGGAGTGTTATGTATTAATGCTGTACCTTTAAATATTTGAGCGGGAAATCAGCACGTTGCTGATTGGTCAAAACCTCCAACAGAACTATATAAAAGGAGAGGGTTTTCGCCCAGCCTGTTGCTGGGTTCACCCTATATTAAAGAGCTGTTGTCACTACCCTGGTCTCCAGCCTCGTTACTTCCCGAACATAACAGGGGCAAAGTTCATTTAACAACTGTCTCGCTTAGCAACAGAAATTTTGGCCTCAATAATGGTGTAAGTCAAGGGCTATCTATTACACAGCTCTGTTTCAATGTCAGTCTTAACACTGAGCATATGCACCAAGACAAATTCCTTGTGTGTCCAATCACACTTGGCCAATAAAAAAATTCTATTCTATTCTGTTCTGTTCTGTTCTGTTCTGTTCTGTTCTGTTCTGTTCTGTTCTGTTCAAAGCCAAAGATTCTTTGGTCTACTTTAAAGCTTTCTATTAGTTATATATAAACCATTGGCAAACTTATCTTTCTGTCACCAGATCTTCTCTTCTTTTATTTTACATTGCCCTTGACAAAATTATTTTGTATTTTCCTTGGCAAAATGCTCATCTATCACGATCGGCTAGCCATTTGGGTGTACTTATTATTTCTCATCTGTAAAATGTTTCTTGTGCTACCAACCACAAGGGTATTTTAGGGCACATCCTGGGTTTATATCTACAGGTATTCCTCAATTTATGACCAGAACTGGGCCCAAAATTTCCATGGCTAGTGGTTGTTAGATGAGTCCTGCCCAATTTTATGATCTTGTTTGCCATGTTGTTAAGTGAATCACTGCAGCTGTTAAGTGAATCCGTGGCATTCACTAGCACAAATCCTGATGTGACCTCACTTAGAAAAAAGGTTTTGGAATGGTCACTTAAAACAAAGGTATGGATAAGACTGAGTGAGTCCAGAGACGGTCAACAAAAAATAGTTCAAAGTTTGATGGACAAAACATATCAGGAGGGATTGGAGGAACAGAATATGTACAACCTGGAGGGCAGAAGGAAAAGGGGTGACATGAGTGGAACCTTTAAATGTATTAAAGATGCTGAGCTTGTCAGTTGGAAATCTGAGAGCTCAGGTTTGAGACTGCGCAATGGGGTGAGCTCCTGTCATTTGTTGCAGCTCTTGATCACCTAGCAGTTGGAAAGCATGCAAATGTGAGTAGATGAATAGGTACCACTTTGATGGGAAGGTAACAGTGCTCCATGCGCCTTTGGCTTATAATCATGCTGGACACATGACCACGAAAATGTCTTTGGACAGTGCTGGCTCCATTGGCTAAGAAACAGAGATGTGCAGCACACCCTAGAGTCGGACACAACTGGGCAGGGGATACCTTTATTGTTACCTATAAGTTCTAGAACAGGGGTCACCAACCTTTCAGACCTCAGGGACCACTAAATTAATAATTTTAAATCCCATGGACCACTAATAAGATCTGCGTAATGACCAGCTGGGTGGGCATGGCTAGGTGGTCATGTGACTGGGTGGGTGTGGCCAACTCGATGTCACTCACATTGAGGGGCGCCTTGCCAGCCACTCCATGCTTCCCCACCCGGGCTCCTTAGGGCCCCAAAAGGAAGCGGTTGTTCGAGCTAAGCAGCTGACCATGAGAAAGAGTTGGCAAAACAGCTCAGTTCAAATTGGATCTGACCGAGATGGAGGCTCAGCAGAAGCACTTCACTGAGGACTACGAGCATAGGCTTTCCAAGCAGAGGGAAGACCTGCGGGAGTGCAAGGTCAGGTATCTGGAGGCTCAGAGGGCTGAAATGATCAGCCAGTTCCAGGCCATGATGCAGTCCCACTGGAACAAGGCCCTCCAGCTCTTCGCCACCAGCAGCACTTCCCTCCAGCCTCTAGCCTTCGCCCAAAGCCTTGCACCAGGAGGCTGAAGCAGATCCCAAGTTGGAATTTCTGCCCCCCTCCAACCCACACAAAAAGACCCAGAAGGGGGAGACTCTCTGCAGCAACACAAATGTTCATTGCACGTATCCAGCCCAGGGGCCTTAGTTTGAGGACCCCTGATTTAGTGCAAGATAAAAAATGCAAATATTTTTTCTGCGGACCACCAAAATTTTCTCGCGGACCACCAGTGGTCCATGGACCACCAGTTGGTGACCGCTGTTCTAGAAGGCAGTATTTTCAATATTAAGCAAAAATCAAGAACACGGGAGCATAACCTCAAAGCGACGGGTGGGAAGTTCAAAAGTCATGTTAGAAAAAACGACTTCACAGAAAGAGTAGCGGGAGCTTGGAATCAACTTCCAGCAGAGGTAGTGGGTCAATTATCAGAAACTGAATTTAAACATGCCTGGGATGATAATAAACCCATGCCCATCATTATCCAAATTAAAAACAAAAAACCTCAAAGGTCAGACTTGACGGATCACTAGGTCTTTTGGGAATTCTGGGAATTGAAGTCCCAGTTCATCAATAGCCTGGTAGATTGGGAAAAACTCGCAGTCTTGTAACATTTTTCCTTTGACAGTCATTGGCAGGCTGTTAAAACAAGGAATCTTTCAGGGTTCTGTCAGCCAACATCGAGGGCTGTTGGTGAATGGCTGGCTTGTCACTATGTGTCATAAACTCTGCTGTCACAGCAATTTCTCTTTGGCTGATTCAAATGTTAATTATTACAGCAATTCCTGTTTTCTGTTCTCTGCCTGTGATGGAAAATCAGGAGGCTAAATTTGCTTCTCGCCAATCTCTTATTAAGACCTACTCCTCGACTTACAGCAGTTTCATTCAGTGACTGTTCGCAGTCATTAAAGCATTGAAAAAATGTGACTCGTGACCATTTTTCACACCTACGACCGTTGCAGCAGCCCCACGGTCAGGTGATCAAAATTCAGATGCTTGGCAACTGGTTCATATTTATGACGGTTGCTGGGGTCTTGTAAATTGCCTTTTGCAACCTTCCGACAAGCAAAGTCAATGGGGAGGTTAGATTCAATTAACAACCATGTTACTAATTTAACAACTGCAGTGATTCACTTAACAAATATGGCAATTTTGTAAAATGGGAGGAAATTCACTTAACAAATGTCTCACTTAACAGCATCAATTTTGGGCTCAATTGCAGTGGTACGTCAAGGACCACCAGTACAGATAGTCCTTGACCAGCAGTCATTTGTTTAAAGACTGTTCAAAGTTAAGAACAGCACTGAACAAATTGATTTATGATCAATTTTCACACTTATGACCATTGCAGCACCAGGTGCCGGGTAACCAGCAAACAAATTCCTTCCTTCCTTCCTTCCTTCCTTCCTTCCTTTCGCTCATAAATAAATTGATGAGAAAGGAAAGAAGGAAGGAAAGAAAGTAACAAAGAAACTAAAAGAAAGAAAGAAAGAAGGAAGGAAAGAAAGAAAAAGAAAGAAGGAAAGAAAGAAAGAGAAGAAAGAAAGAAAGAAAGAAAGAAAGAAAGAAAGAAAGAAAGAAAGAAAGAAAGAAAGAAAGAAAGAAAGAGTGAGTTTCTGGCAAGCAAAGTCAATGAGGGAAGCCAGATTCGCTTAATGATTCAGCTTCACAGCTTCACCGATTCGCTTAACAACCAATGCAAAATGGTTGTAAAATGGGGCACGATTCGCTTAACAACCGCCTTAGCAACAGAAATTTTGGGCTCAATTATGGTCGTCAGTTAAAGATCACCTGCCGTTAACTTGGCCTTCTTAAAATGTGGTTTCTACCTCAAGGTCCAGTCTGAAAATTAGATGTCTTTGTCAATTACCCTGGAGGAGGGCTTTCGTTTGAGAACCAGATATTGCAGAACTATAATTCCCCACATCCTTCACCATTGCTTGTTTCAGCTAGGATTGATGGGATTTGTAGTTCAGATTCTTTGTAGGCACTGGGGATGTCTGTAGGGCATAGTTCAAGAGTCGAAAATGCCAGCCAATTGTGCAGTGCAACCAAAGCTTGTGCTTTCGTGTGTGTGTGTCGTCATGGATGGAGCTTAATTTTTTTCAGTGCCATTATACCTTTGAACAGTCACTGACCAAATGGTTATAAGGCGAGAACTACCTGTACATCATTTCTGCAAACGTTGAATCCACAAGCAAAGTTTTTAAAAGCCTTGAGCTGGAGGGAGCACAGTATTACACATCTGTGGGAAGCCCCTCACCCTTCCTAGAAGAATGAAATGTTTTGGGGAATATTAAAAGAGACAGAATATTATATTTCCCCAAAGGAGAAATGGAGAATAATCTTAACGAAGGCAGAAAGCAGCCCCAACAGCATCCAGCAAATACCTGAAGCCTTTAGAGGCAGATATTTATTAAGAAATCTGGGCCAATCTATTCACAAACAAAACACCTTCAGCTCCAGTTGATGGGATTAAGGACAGGACTTTTAGGACATAATAGGATTAACCCACCACCAATCAAATAATAAAAGCACACAAAGCAAACCTCAGAATTACAACATACTGTAAACTGTATAAAAAGCCTTGCATTCATCAGGCTAATTTGTCAGCTGTCCCAGAACTACATGCTGTTGTTGGATCTAAACAGAGTCCTCCTTTCCAATCAGCCTCCATTTTATTTCCAGCGCCTATCTCCTGGCTTGGAACCAGACCGGCTTTTTCTTCCCTCACATCTCTATTAAAAGAGTTCTTCTGTGGTGTTGGAAGAAATATCCAGGTCCAGTTCCAAGCTGGGAGAAAGGCACTGAAGACAAAATGGAGGCTGGAGGCTGATTAGAATGATGGTTTAATGATGAAGTGGGGTTTTTTTATACCTTCTCTTGGGCTTTGCATTTCAACTTCCTGTTCCTGTGCAAAAGCATGTATTCTATTCGCTGTTGTAGGGCTCATAGCTGGCTCTATAGCTGTGATGGTGAACCCTATGGCATGTGTGCCACAGATGGCACGCGGAGCCATCTCTGTCGGCACGTGAGCCGTTGCCCTACGTCAGCTCCACCGCACATGCGCGTGTGCCTCCCGCTGGCCAGCTGATTTTCGGGTCTGTACCACGCATGCGGGAGACATGTGCGCATGCATGGGGGGGTTATGCGCGGAAGCACAGGGGGAGTGGCGCATCCTCCCCATGTCCCATCCCCCTAGGAGGCTTCAGGGAGGCCTGCTAGGCCCAAAACGGGGCACGGGGGGGCACATGCACATGTGCGGAAGGGCGGGAGGTGTGCGGGCTATCACGCTTGCATTTGCAGGGGGTGGGGTCCATGGAGGCATTGCATTATGGGTGTGGGCAGGTGCATGCATGCTGTCTCGTGTGCACATGTGCTTTCGGCACATGAGAAAAAAAAGGCTAGCCATCACTGCTCTATAGGTTGTCTGAGCTAAGTTTGGTTGAAGTTTAGAGGGTGATGCAATGTCCTTAGGAGGTTGTACAATGTAGCGAGCTCTGCTGCTGGTGGTAGTGGGCTAATCCTATTATGTCCTGAAGGGTCATGTCTTAATCCCATCATCCTGGAGCTGACGGTCTTTTGTTTGGTAGATAGGATGGCCCAGTCTTTTTTAATGGGCACGAAATATCTGCTGTGGGCAGGGAGCTAGGGCTCCGAGTTTCAGTCTCCCTTAAGATTATTATTTCTCTTTTAAGGGGAAATATTTTAGCCTGCCTTTTTTAGTATTTCTCAAAATATTTCATTCTTCTACCCTGTTTCCCGTAAAATAAGACATCCCCTGATAATAAGCCCAATCGGGCTTTTGAGCGCATGGCAATAAGGTCAAGCACTTATTTCAGGGTTCAAAAAAATATAAGACAGAGTCTTATAGGTAGGAGGTGCTAACTTTCTACAGTGGAATCAGTGGTGGGTTTCAGATTTTTTTACTATTGGTTCTGTGGGTGTGGCTTGGTGGGTGTGGCATGGCTTGGTGAGAGTGGCAGGGGAAGGATACCATAAAATCTCCATTCCCACCCCACTCCAGGGAAAGGATACTGCAAAATCCCCATTTCTTCCCGATCAGCTGAGTCTCGGGAGGCAGAGAATAGATGGGGGCGGAGCCAGTCAGAATTTTTACTACCGGTTCTCCGAACTACTCACAATTTCCACTACCGGTTCTCCAGAACTGGTCAGAACCTGCTAAAACTCACCTCTGAGTAGAATGCGATAGAGGTTGCTTTTATTTATAATTGTTACCAAGTTCAGCTTGCAGTAATTCCGTTTCCACCATATTGCTAATAAGGATTATTAATCAGGGTCTCTTCTGTGCTGAACTTCTCAAAGGTTTCTCAGTCCCTGGGCCAGACCAAAAAGACGCTGCTTGGGTTCAAAAGCTGACTTTTCCAAAGCCGGATTTTTGGGTTCTACCACATTCTCTGTAGAGCAGGGGTCTCCAAACTTAACAACTTTAAGACTTGTGGACTTCAACTCCCAGAGTTCTGGGAAGTGAAGTCCACAAGTTGCCAAGGTTGGAGACCCCTGTTGTAGAGAATAGGTTGGGTTTTTTTCTTGAATTCATCTGGCACGTGTTGGACGATGAAATTGCACACTCATCCTTTTATTTAGAAAAGAAAGAAAAAGAAGAAGAAGAAGAAAATCCAGCTTTTCTGCAATGGATTACCTCACAGAGATGTTGCCTTTTTGGGTCCAAATGGCCCAAGTGGGGAAGCCTCATTTGGATGGCATTCCTGAGTTTTCCGCAGTAAATCAGGGCTATGGCAATCCCCAGATCCAGACTGCCCATCAGTTAATTGGTTCTCTGGAAAGCCTACGATTCAGCTGGAAATGGGTAATTCCTCCATTTAATTTACTGCCGATGTTGGGTATGTCTAGTCGAACAAAGAGAAAATGACCGGAGGAGACGTGATGTTGTGATCAAGGCCCAAGTAGTGATTGCTAAACACAATTCAGTCCTCAACAAACTTATTTTATTAAAACATCTGAGAATTAATTCATTCTCAGCTTCGTCCAAAACAAAATTCTTAATAACCTGTCCTTTGGCCTTATCACCAACCTTTGATCTCTTTGGCCACCTGCCAAAGGCTTTTCTTGGCAAAAACCCCACAAAGTTCAAGAGACGCTGACAAGAAGCACGGAAATCAACGTTGCTTTCCTACAAAGAACACAACGGCTCGTTGCTGCTCTTTTAAGCCTTACGGGAGTGGCCAATCATCTTCTGGCTTTACTCCCGAGTTGTCCTTTTTGCTTCAGCTGCTCTTGCCTTCTGGCAGTTCTTCGCATGGGTGCACTAGGAACAGGATCCTCCTGTTCCTCTGCCTCTCTGCTGTCAGCCTCTGGAGGCTCTAGAGTCCACGCATCGCTCCCAGATGGCCCTGGCCCCATCTCTGCATCCGATGCAGAGCCCTCGTCCGGGCCTTCCCCTGACTTTCTCTTCTGGGGAGTAAAAATTCAAAATGGCAGCCACAACCATGTGATTAAAGCTCTCCTTTTTAAATATATGCCTTGTCTGGGCAAAATATCTTGCCTTGAATTACAGGCTCATGACCTTTTAAGCTTTTTAACCTTCCGGACAATCTTGGCATAGATGTCCCCAAGAGGGTCAAAACTGGCAAGATGGCAGAGAAAGCGTGAAAACGAAAGCCCCTTTTGAAATATCTATGCAGGGGTGGGATTCGACTGGTTCGGACCAGTTCGGGGGAATCGGATGCTAATTTTACATCTGGTTTGCCGAACTGATAGTTGCAAGGACTGGCTGGCCCCGCCCACCCTGCCCCTCCCCTCCCCAGAGTCTCCACGCAGCCCATTTTGGATGCCAGGTAAGTGCAGGGCCTGCGCAGAGGCTCTGGGAGAGTGAAAAACGGGCCCCCCAGAAGTCTGGAAACAGGCCCGTTTCCTGCCTCTGGAGGGCCTCTGGAGCCCAGGGGAGGCCATTTTTGCCCTCCCAGAGGCTCGAGGAAAGCCTCCGGAGCCTGAGGAGGGCAAAAAACAGGTTTCCCGGAAGTTCTAGAAGTCCGGAAACGGCTTGAGGAAAGAATACGGAGCCTGGGGAGGGCAAAAAATGGGTCTCCCGGAAGTTCCAGAAATCCAGAAACGGCTTGAGGAAAGCCTCCGGAGCCTGGGGAGGGTGAAAATGCCCCCTCCACACCGTGGTGGAGGAGGCTGAGTAGGCCACACCCACCATGGTCACGCCCATCCAGCAACCTGGTAGAGAACCGGTTGCTAAAAAAATTTAATCCGATCCCTGTATTTATGCCAGGGTTTCTCAACTGTGGCCACACGAAGAGGGATGGACTTTCAACTCCCAGAATTCCCCAGCCAGCATGACTGACTAGGGAATTCTGGGAGTTGAAGTCCACCCCTCATCAGGTTGCCAAGGCTGAGAAACACAGACTTATGCAACATCCACACAGGGCAATCTACCACCTTGCAGATTCTGATCTTCGCAGATTCCTACGCCAGGATCTGCATCTGATTCAAAACGCAGCAATGAACGTCTGAGGTCAGAGAATGGTTCTCATGGTGGACCTCAAACGCTATTTGGAAATGTTCTCCTAATGGAGAAGCTACCTGCAAGGAAAAGTAAAAAAATAAAATAAAATAAAAAGATCAGCTGGGCAGATCGAGAGAACATTTCCTCCTGGATTTTCCAGTGTTTTATGCTTACTTGCAGAAAGATTGGTGTTTCTTTGACTTGATTATGCAAAAGGCAGCTTTCCAAAGTGATATTTCCTCTGCCTGCAGTGCTCACCTCATTTTGGGGCCAAGCTCACCCACAATCTAAAATAGAAATAGATGAAATGGCTCCTACAGATACCTCCTGTCAGGCTCTCTGCCCACCTGACCTTTTTTATTAGATTATTTTAATTTTACCAAGAGGGAAGCTGGCAGGTCAGAAGGCAAAAAAAAAGCACTAGGATCAAACATGGTCTTTATTTCCAAGAATGCCTCTGGAATTCACAGGGACAACCCTGGTGTATATATATAGATATATATTTGTTTTCTGAGGTTTTTGCGGGTGTTTGTATGTAGGTCTTTGGTTGTTCGGGTTTTCTCCCGTGTAAAATTGGAAGTGTCTTGGCGACGTTTCGACGAAGTCTCATTCGTCATCTTCAGGCCGGTGTTATCAGCTTCGTGCTTCTAGGAGCAAATGAAGTCTCATTCGTCATCTGCAGGCTTCAGCTTCATGCTTCTCAGAAGCACGAAGCCGAAGCCTGAAGATGACGAATGAGACTTCGTTGAAACGTCGCCAAGACACTTCCAATTTTACACGGGAGAAAACCCGAACAACCAAAGACCTACATACAAACACCCGTGAAAACCTCAGAAAACAAATATATATATATGTGTGTGTGTGTGTGTGTGTGTGTGTGTGTGTGTGTATACATACATACATACATACATATATATATATATATATATATATATATATTTCCGGGGGACAGACGGAATGAAGGTATCTGAAGTCCAGGCCTGGTTGGAAGGGTGCCTATCTGCCTGAAAAAGGGAAGGCAAATTAAATTGGGATAGACGGGAGTAAATAGGAGCGACCTCATCAATTCAATGTGTCTTTATAAATCCCTATCATTTTATTTGTTTCTTGTATTTATTTATAACTCATATGAATAATTCAAGGCGGTAAACATAGCTAATATTACTCCTGCCATCTTCTTTTCCCCCCCCAAAAGGGGTGTGTGTGTTAGGTGGGTTGGACTGAAAGGGAGGGATTGGCTGAAAATCACCCAGCTGGCTTTCATGCTTAAGGTGGGACTAGAAGTCACAGTCTCCTGGTGACTGGCCAAAGGTCACGCAGCCAACTTTTATGGCTAAGAAGGAACTAGAACTCAGGGTCTCCTGGTGATTGTGCCAAAGTCACCTAGCTGGCTTTGTTGCTTGTTGGGACTAGAACTCACAGTCTCCTGGTGACTGCCTAAAGGCCACCCAGAGAGCTTTTACACCTAAAGTAGAACTAGAACTCACAGTTTTTTGATGATTGGCCCAAAGTCATCCAGACAACGTTATACTCGAATTCACCGTCTCCCAGTTTGTAGCCTGGAAGCCACTATAAACCAAACTGGCTCTTTTAATGTGGTATTTACCTGCTGCTTCTGGTACAAGCCATACCTGTGTAGCCCATCTATGGCACCTAGTATTAACATAAGGCAAGGATCCAAAGGCCTGTCTTACCCAATTGGTCACTTGAGCCTGTTTGGGGCATGCTCTCCCCTTTGGTCCCTTATTAAGGCTGTGGGAGAATCAGAGCCGGCTCTCTGAGCCCCAAACCTCCCCTTTCTCCTTTCTTTTGCTAGTCCTGACAGATGTGGCAGCAAATTCCCAAGTTGGAGGGAGAGAGTAGAGTACAGCAGAGCAGAGGTGGGTTTCAGCAGGTTCTGACCAGTTTTGGAGAACTGGTAGCCGAAATTTTGATTAGTTTGGAGAATCGGTAGTAAAAATTCTGACTGGCTCCACCCCCATCTATTCTCTGCCTCCTAAATCCCAGTTGATCAGGAGGAAATGGAGATTGTACAGTATCCTTCCCCTGGAGTGGGGAGGGAATTGAGATTTTACAGTATCTTTCCCCTGCCACGCCCACCAAGCCATGTCACGGCCACCAAGCCACACCCACAAAACCAGTAGTAAAAAATGTTGAAACCCACCACTGGAGTAGAGTAGAGTAGAGTAGAGTAGAGTAGAGTAGAACAGAACAGAACAGAACAGAACAGAACAGAACAGAACAGAACAGAACAGAACAGAACAGAACAGAACAGAACAGAACAGAATAAACAGAGTTGGAAGGGACCTTCTAGCCCAACCTCTTGCTTAGGCAGGAAACCCTACACCACTTCAGACAAATGGTTATCCAACATCTTCTTAAAAATTTCCAGTGTTGGAGCATTCATAACTTCTGCAGGCAAGTCGTTTCACTGATTAATCGTTCTAACTGTCAGGAAATTTCTCCTTAGTTCTAAATTGCTTCTTTCCTTGATCAGTTTCCACCCATTGCTTCTTGTTCTACCCTCAGGTGCTTTGGAGAATAGCTTGACTCCCTCTTTTTTGTGGCAGCCCCTGAGATACTGGAAGACTGCTATCATGTCTCCCCTGGTCCTTCTTTTCATCAGACTAGACATACCGAATTCCTGCAATTGTTCTTCATATGTTTTAGCCTCCAGTCCCCTAAAGAGGACATAAGTCTTGTTGAGGTTGTTTGGGATGAGTTTGAGTCTGTGACTCTCGAGGACGTAGACAGGTTGCTGGGAAGGTTACATGCAACCACATGTTTACTGGACCCGTGTCCTTCCTGGCTGGTGCTGGCTACTCAGGAAGTGACACGAGGCTGGCTCCAGGGAATTATAAATGCTTCGTTGTTGGAAGGGGTTTTCCCCGCCGCCTTGAAAGAGGCGGTGGTGAGACCCCTCCTCAAGAAGCCTTCCCTGGACCCAGCTATTTTGGGTAATTATCGTCCAGTCTCCAACCTTCGCTTTGTGGCGAAGGTTGTAGAGAGTGTGGTGGCATGGCAGCTTCCCCAGTACATGGATGAAGCTGTCTATCTAGACCCGTTCCAGTCCGGCTTCCGGTCCGGTCACAGTACGGAGACAGCTTTGGTCGCGTTGGTGGATGACCTCTGGAGGGCCAGGGACAGGGGCTGTTCCTCTGCCCTGGTCCTATTAGATCTCTCAGCGGCGTTTGATACCATCGACCATGGTATCCTGCTGCACCGGTTGGAGGGACTGGGAGTGGGAGGCACCGTGTATCGGTGGTTCTCCTCCTATCTCTCCGACCGGTCGCAGACGGTGTTGACAGGGGGGCATAGGTCGACCGCGAGGCGCCTCACTTGTGGGGTACCTCACGGGTCGATTCTATCGTCCCTCCTGTTCAACATCTACATGAAGCCGCTGGGTGAGGTCATCAGTGGTTTCGGGGTGAGTTATCATCTGTACGCTGATGATACGCAGCTGTACTTTTCCACCCCGGACCACCCCAACGAAGCTGTCGAAGTGCTGTCCCGGTGTCTGGAAGCCATATGGGTCTGGATGGGGAGAAACAGACTCAAGCTCAATCCCTCCAAGACGGAGTGGCTGTGGATGCCGGCACCCCGGTTCAGTCAGCTGCAGCCGCAGCTGGCTGTGGGGGGTGAGTTATTAGCCCCGACGGAGAGGGTGCGCAACCTGGGTGTCCTCTTGGATGGGCGGCTGTCGTTTGACGATCATTTGGCGGCCGTCTCCAAGAGGGCCTTCCACCAAGTACGCTTGGTGCGCCAGTTGCGCCCCTTCCTTGACCGGGATGCCTTATGCACGGTCACTCATGCCCTCGTCACTTCCCGCTTGGATTATTGCAATGCTCTCTACATGGGGCTGCCCTTGAAGTGCACCCGGAGGCTGCAGTTAGTCCAGAATGCAGCTGCGCGGGTAATAGTGGGAGCAACTCGTTGCTCCCATGTAACACCAATCCTGCGCAGTCTGCACTGGCTTCCTGTGGTTTTCCGGGTGCGCTTTAAGATTCTGGTTACCACCTTTAAAGCGCTCCATGGCTTAGGACCCGGGTACTTACGGGACCGCCTGCTGTTACCTTTTGCCTCCCACCGACCCGTACGCTCTCACAGAGAGGGCCTTCTCAGGGTGCCGTCCGCCAAACAATGTCGGCTGGCGGCCCCCAGAGGTAGGGCCTTCTCTGTGGGAGCTCCTACGCTCTGGAACGAGCTTCCCCCTGGGTTACGTCAAGTGCCTGATCTTCGGACCTTTCGCCGTGAGCTGAAAACGCACCTATTTGTTCAAGCGGGACTGGCTTAAAATTTTAGTGGGGTTATTTATATTTTAATGTTTTAAATGTTTTAAATTCGGCCACCTTATAATATGCTTGTTTTAATTTCTTTTAATGTTTATATTGTGACTTTTACATGGCTGTACACCGCCCTGAGTCCTTCGGGAGAAGGGCGGTATAAAAATTGAATAAAAATAAAAAAAATAAAAAATAAAAGGCGGCGAGGGTAAGACAGAAGTAGCTCTTTAGCTGTCATTTCAGTCTTCACATTTCCCAAGAATGCATTCAGGGCAGAAACAGCTCTTTAATTCTTGAATACAGCGCGAGCACAAATGGCATGATTAACAAGGGAAGGCAGTGACTGGGGATGGAGTGTGAGACCTTCGTTTTCCCTTCGGCAGCCTTGCGTGGCTCAGCTCTCCTTTGTCTTAAGAGGTTCTGGGAAAAAGCTTCCGAGGGGATTGAGAGAAATGGCTGACGCATGGCCGATCGGTCATTTCATCCCATGTGCTGACGATGCACAGAGGTGAATCAGTTGACTGGAGCCGGCCAGATCAGCTGTATTGTAGAAATATGGTGGGTTGCAGGAATTGGGTATGTCTACTGTACTGAAAAGAAAGACCAGGGGTGACACGACAGCAGTGTTCAAATATTTGAGGGGCTGCCACAAAGAAGAGGGTGGGGGGAGTTTCAACCTATTCTCCAATAGGTTAACAACTATCTTGTTTATTTTTTAAAAAATGTTGATGCTGCCCGTTTCCCTGATATGGCAACTGTGGTCTTGCCCAGCAAACAAAACTTCTGGTCCCAATTGTAAGTCAAGGACTATCTGTCCCATGTTCTTTTCCATCCCCTTCTCTGTTGTTTTAACTTCCTTTCCCCCCCACCCTTTTTTTTTTGGCAGATGGTTTTATGTGTTCCAATTTGGGAAGTTCTATCTTCTCTTTTTCAAATACAGGTAGTCCTCAACTTACAACAATTAGTTTAGTGATTGTTGCTTCAAACATATCTTTTCTTTTATGTACACTGAGAGCATATGCACCAAGACAAATTCTTTGTGTGTCACTTGGCCAATAAAAAATTCTATTCTATTCTATTCTATTCTATTCTATTCTATTCTATTCTATTCTATTCTATTCTATTCTATTCCATTCCATTCTAGTGATTGTTGCTTCAAAGTTACAACGGCACTGTAAAATGTGACATTTTCACATTTATGACCGTTACAGCATCCCCTGTGGTCACCTGATCAAAATCCAGATGCTTGGCAACTGGTTCATATTTATAATGGTTGTGATCACCTTTTTGCAACCTTCTAAGAAGGAAAGTCAATGGGAAAATCAGATTCATAGTGCATTCAGTTTTGGTTGCCGCGATGTAAAAAAGATGCTGGGACTCTAGAAAGAATGCAGAGAAGAGCAACAAAGATGATTACGGGACTGGAGGCTAAAACATATGAAGAACAATTGCAGGAACTGGGTATGTCTAGTTTAATAAAAAGAAGGACTAGGGGACATGATAGCAGTGTTCCGATATCTCTGCAGCTGCCACAAAGAAGAGGGAGTCAAGCTATTCTCCAAAGCATCTGAGGGTAAAACAAGAAGCAATGGGTGGAAACTGATCCAGGAAAGAAGCAACTTAGAACTAAGGAGAAATTTCCTGACAGTTAGAACAATTAATAAGTGGAACGACTTGCCTGCAGAAGTTGTGAAAGCTCCAACACTGGACGTTTTTAAGAAGATGTTGGATAACCATCTGTCTGAGATGGTGTAGGGTTTCTTGCCTGGGCAGGGGGTTGGACTAGAAGGCCTCCAAGGTCCCTTCCAACTCTGTTGTTATTATTATTATTATTTAACAACCGTTTTACTAATTTAATAACTGCTTCACTTAAACAACTGTGGCAAGGTAGGTCGTACAGTGGGGCAAAATTCACTTAAATGTTTCGCTTAGCCATAGAAATTTTGGGCTCAGTTGTGGTCGTAAGTCAAGGACTACCTGTATACAGGTGATGTCCTGAATTTCCGATTGAAGCCTTTTTTCCAAAATAAGCAGCCAAAAGTCTAAAATAGAAGCAGTGGCATCCTGGGTCAAAGTGCTGCTGTCGGTGAGGGAATTACATGACTGAGGCTGATGAGGCGATTTGTCATTAGGATTCTCCTCAGCTCCAAGCAAAGCTTTCTTTTAAAGCAGGATGGAGACCTTGATCAGGGAACGGAACGGTTGGGAGTCTTAGAAGCTGTGTCATAACCGCTCCGAAGGAACAAGGGAGGCTGACACAGCTAAAACTTGGAAGACCTCTGGCTGTGTTTTAAGCCTGTCGTCTCCCCCAACCTTGGAATTTCATTAAAAAGTTTTAAAAGGGAAGGGGGAGTTGCCTTAGTTAAGGATGCTACATCCTTAATGTCATACGAAAATGTGCCCTGAATGCAGGTAGAGGGATAGAATCAAGATCTCGTGAAGGGTTAATACCATTTTATAATGCCTTGGTACTAAGGCCACACTTCGAATACTGCATCCATTTTGGTCACCACGATGGAAAAAAAGATGTGGAGAAAAGATTTAGAAAGAATGCAGAGCAACAAAGATGATGAGGGGACTGGAGGCTAAAACATATGAAGAACGGTTGCAGGAACTGGGTATGTCTAGTTTAATGAAAAGAAGGACTAGGGAGACATGATAGCAGTGTTCCAATATCTCAGGGGTTGCCCCAAAGAAGAGGGAGTCAGGCTGTTCTCCAAAGCACCTGAGGGTAGAACAAGAAGCAACGGGTGGAAACTGATCCAGGAAAGAAGCAACTTAGAACTAAGGAGAAATTTCCTGACAGTTAGAACAATTAATCAGTGGAACAACTTGCCTCTAGAAGTTGTGAATGCTCCAACACTGGAAGTTTTTAAGAAGATGTTGGATAACCATTCATATTTGGCTCACATATGTGACGGTTGCAGTGTCATGGAGTCATAGATTCACCTTTTGCAACCTTCCGACAAACAAAGTCAAAGTGGAATCATGGTTCATTTAACAGCCATTTTACTAGCTTGACAACTGCAGTGATTCACTTAACAACAGTGTCAAGAAAGGTTGTAAAATGGGGCAAAACTTATTTAACAGCTATCTTGCTTAGCAGCAGACATTTTGGTCTCAATTGTGGCCATATGTTGAAGTTTATCTGTATTTCATTCAATCTCATCCTCCTGTGTAGGAGATAACCAGACCAAGGGCTGGGTGAAATGTGTTATCAGTTTAGAGTTGCTATGCTTCCATTAGAGACCTAAGTCCAGCGTGCGCGCGCACACACACACACACACACACACACACGAATTCCATTGGTTTTTATCTAGTGCCAATTTGGCTTTACTGTTAGTAGATCAGATTCTTGTCTATTTGTTGTTGTTAGTTGCGAAATTGTGTCCAACCCATCGCGACCCCATGGACAATGTTCCTCCAGGCCTCGCTGTCCTCTACCATCCTCTGGAGTCCATTTAAGCTCATGCCTACTGCTTCAGTGATTCTATCCAGCCACCTCGTTCTCTGCTGTTCCCTTCTTCTTTTGCCCTCAATCTTTCCCAGCATTAGGCTCTTCTCCAGGGAGTCCTTCCTTCTCATTAGGTGGCCAAAGTATTTCAGTTTCATCTTCAGGATCTGGCCTTCTAAAGAGCAGTCAGGGTTGATCTTCTCTAGGACTGACTTGTTTGTTCGCCTTGCAGTCCAGCACCATAGTTCAAAGGCCTCAATTCTTTGGCGCTCAGCCTTTCTTACGGTCCAGTTTTCACAGCCATACATTACAACTGGGAAAACCATAGCTTTGACTATACACACTTTTGTTGGCAGGGTGATGTCTCTGCTTTTTAGTATGCTGTCTAGATTTGGCATAGCTTTCCTCCCCAAGAGCAAGCGTCTTTTAATTTCTTGGCTGCGGTACCCATCTGCAGTGATCTTGGAGTCCATATTATATGTTATAGGTAGCATATAATAACCTTGAAGCGCTTTGAATCAATGGTGAAATTCAAATTTTTTTACTACCGGTTCTGTGGGTGTGGCTTGGTGGGCGTGGTGTGGCTTGGTGGGCGTGGCTTGGTGGGAGTGGCAGGGGAAGGATACTGGAAAATCCCCATTCCCTCCCTATTCCTTGGGGAAGGATATTGCAAAATCTCCATTCCCACCCCACTCTGGTGCCAGCCAGAGGTGGTATTTGCCGGTTCTCCAAACTACTCAAATTTTCCGCTACCAGTTCTCTAGAAACTGTCAGAACCAGCTGGATTTCACCCCTGCTTTGAATTCAAGTCCTGTTACTGACTACTTCTGTCTGATACCTGTGTATCTCATCCTTTCAGACTCATGTGGTTGCTTTCTTCCACAGATAAATCCTCACTTAACAACTGCCCTGTTTAGAAACCATTCCAAATTACAACAACATTGAAAAAGCCACTTTATAACCCAGTCTTCACACTTAGAGGTAGTGCTTGAATTATGACCGTAATGGAGCTTGCCCATTATGATCATAATTCGTGAGTTATAAAACAGGTCATCCAGTTTTATGACCATTTTTGCAGTGGTTGTTAAGCAAATGTCACAGTCATTTAAAAAAAAATAAACCAATGGTTTGCTATGAGCCCCTTTTGCTAAAAACCAGAATTAAATGTCGTTTTCCTGCAAAACCTTCGTAAAATGCGGTCACATGAATGGTGTGATTCCGTTAACAACCATGGCAAAAACGGTTGTAACGTTGTGTGCAACTCTTTTAACAACTGCTTTGCTAATCACAGAATTTGGAGCTCTTGCCTCACAATCAGGAGGCTGCGAATTTGAGCCAAATAGAGGCAGATATTTCTCTCTCTGGGCGCGATGAGAATATATCTGCTGAACAAAACTCCACACTGGCCATAGGAAGGGCATCCGGCCATTAAAACATTCTGCTTGCTCCATTCAGTTGCCCAGACTCAACCACCCCGGCAAGGGATTATGGGGCCATTAAAAGATTATGATGATGAAGCAAGAACTACCTATAAATGGTAGCCACCCATTTGCAGCCACCTGGGCTGGTGTATAACATAACATAACATAACAACAGAGTTGGAAGGGACCTTGGAGGCCTTCTAGTCCAACCACCTGCCCAGGCAGGAAACCCTACACCATCTCAGTCAGATGGTTATCCAACATTTTCTTAAAAATTTCCAGTGTTGGAGCAACTTCTGCAGGCAAGTCGTTCCACTTATTAATCGTTCTAACTGTCAGGAAATTTCTCCTTAGTTCTAAGTTGCTTCTTTCTTTGATCAGTTTCCACCCATTGCTTCTTGTCCTGCCTTCAGGTGCTTTGGAGAACAGCCCGACTCCCTCTTCTTTGTGGCAACCCCTGAGATATTGGAACACTGCTATCATGTCTCCCCTAGTCCTTCTTTTCATTAATCTAGACCAGGGGTGTCCAAAGTTTTTTTGGTGAGGGCCAAATACAGAAAAATAAGCAAAGGCCCGGGCCATACCATTGAATGGGGGGGGGGCGCTAAATTTTTTTCGTACCAGTTCTGTGGGCATGGCTTATTTTGGGGTGTGGCTTGGTGGTCATGTGACTGGTGGGCGTGGCTAACTGCTGGGACATTACAATACAGATGGATACAGTCAGTCTACTAAAAAGCAACAATATGTGGATATCATCTTCATTTAAGGGGGGGAAATGTTTCATATTCATTCATCTTGGCCAGGGGTGTCCAAACTTGGTCCCTTTAAGACTTGTGGACTTCAACTCCCAGAGTCCCTCAGTCAGCAAAGCTGGATGAGGAACTCTGGGAGTTGAAGTCCACAAGTCTTAAAGAGACCAAGTTTGGACACCCCTGATCTTGGCTTTTGTTTTGTATTTGGTATGAACTTGAAACTATGTTTGCGATATAGTTTTTGTCTGGAGACATTCTGCACACTTGCCCCCACCAACGCTGTTCGGCCCCTCGCCGCCCTCACCTGTTTCTCGATGGCTGTCACTGCCGACACGCGTGTCCGCCCCCTCCCTTCATTATTCCCTGCCCATGGGGTGGAGGCACGAGGAGCCTCGCCAGGCGGCCCGAGGAAGGCGAGGGTAGAACTGCTGGGGTCAGGCACAGCCAGCAGCCTCTTTCCCGCTCGCCGCTTCCTCCGCCCCCTCCCTTCATTATTCCCTGCCCATGGGGTGGAGGCGCGAGGAGCCTCGCCAGGCAGCCCGAGGAAGGCGAGGGTAGAACTGCTGGGGTCAGGCACGGCCAGCAGCCTCTTTCCCGCTCGCCGCTTCCTCCGCCCCCTCCCTTCATTATTCCCCGCCCATGGGGAGGAGCCGCGAGCCTCGCAGCGAACCACCGGGCAAGCACCGGGAGGCGGCCGAAAAGGGCCATATTCAATTATATTTTCAGAATTTGCTGCGGGCCAATAAAAGCTGACCCGCGGGCCGCAGTTGGCCCGCGGGCCGTAGTTTGGACACCCCTGATCTAGACCTACCCAGTTCCTGCAACCGTTCTTCATATGTTTTAGTCTCCAGTCCCTTAATCATCTTTGTTGTTCTTCTCTGCACTCTTTCTAGAGTCTCAACATCTTTTTTACATCGTGGCGACCAAAACTGGATGCAATATTCCAAGTGTGGCCTTACCAAGGCATTATAAAGTGGCACCAAGGCATTATAAAGTGGTTTGCTGAGATAGGTGGCTATAGAAATCAATCCATCCATCTGTCCGTCTGTCAAATACATACATATACTTTTTATTTTATTTTAACGCAACTGCATTCTCAATCATGCTTCTCCTCCCAGAATTCCTGCAGTTCACCAGGTTCAAGTTACAGCGTGATAGAGTTGCCTTCCAGGGAAAGCATTCACACCCATGGCTGGTGTTGAACATCTGAAGTGAGAGTAAAGAGCCAGAGGCATCTGAGCAAAAGCTGGCTAGAAACCTTTTGCGTATGATGGATGTATTTTCTTTTAGCAAGTTTGGAAGCGTTAAGTCTTCAGAGAGGTGTAGCGTCTTTGCTTGGCATTACTCAGTCATCGGGGATTTGTTGTTTCACTTTTCATTTAATCCCCTGAATAAATTAAGGGAGTGAAAGGATCGCACAGGTGTCTTTCGACTCCCTCTCCTGTCATTTCATTTCACAGGTGTTTTGGCCAGGTATGAGATAGGCCTCCTGCGTAATTAGGTAACCAGACTTGTCATGAAACTACCGAATGAGAGAAACAAGCTAAAGTAAACCGCAGCCCACTCAAGGAATCATCAAGTTCACTCCCACACCACAACTGACAGGATGAGCCATTTGTACGGAAAATGAGAACAAATTTTACTCCCTTACTAGCACTGATGATGTTATCCAGTTTGGTAATGAAATGTCTACATCAGAACAGACAAGGAACGACCACCGAGAGGTGAAACTACTAACTGAGACAAACAAGCTAACAGTAAATAGCAGCCCAATCCGCAAACCATCAAGAACACTCCCATCAAAATCGACATGCAAACCTCCCTCCCCTGTAGCACTGCTGATGTTACCTAGTTGGGTCATGAAATGTCTGCAAGAAAACAAGCAACTCAGAAAACACCAAGGACTCCACAGTCCTGGTCCTGCTCCTCTTCCTGCTCCTCCTCCTCTACCATCACCAGCAGCCTGCACACCCCACCTCCTTCTAGCATTGATGATGTTACCTAGTTGGGTCATGAAATGTCTGCAAGAAAACAAGCAAGCGCAGAAAACACCAAGGACCCCACAGTCCTAGTCCTGCTCCTCCTCCTCCTCTACTACCATCAGCAGCCTGCATACCCCACCTCCTTCTAGCATTGATGATGTTACCTAGTTGGGTCATGAAATGCAACCAAGGGTTGGGCAAGAATGCAACCAAGCTCAGAGAGCACCACACTTCAACCCTGAGCTTCAAATATTATCTTCTATTGCAGGGGTCTCCAATCTTGATCCCTTTAAGACTTGTGGACTTCAACTCCCAGAGTTCCTCAACCAGCTTTGCTGGCTGAGGGACTCTGGGAGTTGAAGTCCACAAGTCTTAAAGGGACCAAGGTTGGAGACCCCTGTTCTATTGGACATATCCATATCAGACCAGATCCAACCACAGCCAATTTAAAGAAACTCTGGTTCTATTCAGAAAGAGAAGAAACCAGATTCAGAAACCAGGTTCTTTAATTTACTGATTGGGATGAGCATATTTCTTCAATGCCTATAATCAAGTTTCTTGATGCAACCAACCAAGTCTCTATTATGTCTTTTTCCTACGGCTGTTTATTCTGCTTTGTTTTCTTCATGCTGATCCTTTAATTTCACAACTGTGCTATTTTGAAGTGCATCCCACATTAGAGAGACTGTATTATTCATTTTAAAATGTGCTAAAGCTCTCTGAAATAACAATATTTTCAAAGAAGAGAAGCACATGTTTCTCAACCAATTTTAACTCCAGTTTCTAAACATACTTTTCCCTCAAAATGTGTATTGCTTAAGACATCTTTATACATACCCTCTGAGCTGGGAAATGGTGAAAAGATTTTTCACAAACACGTTTAAAAGACCACCAGAATTTGATTGGGAACATTAACCCCAGGATACAAGCAGCTCAGGCAGGGAATTGCAAATCCTGAACTCTTTAATTAATTAACCATAGGAAAAAAAAATATGTATCCTTTTTATCTCTGACAGAATTTTTATTGCGCTATTCGTCCTATGCCAGGGGTGTCCAAACTTTTTTGAGTGAGGGCCAAATACAGAAAAATAAACAAAGGCCCGGGCCACGGGGGGGGGGGGATGGGGGGATGGGCGTGGCTTATTTTGGGGTGTGGCTTGGTGGTCATGTGACTGGTGGGTGTGGCTAACTGCTCATGTGACTGAGTGGATGTGGCTATGGGCATAGAAACTACTCAGATTGGATAAAAATTTAAGAATTTAAGCTGGAAATATGAATTATGTTTGGGACACTGTTAAGGAAGAAAGGTATATTATAGAAGAATTTTTGATGAATACTGGAAGATGGAATATCGTTTTGGTCTTGATCGATGAAAATTGGATATATATTTGGTCTTAATTGATGAAGATATTTTATTGATGAACTGAAAATACTAACTTAATTGGAAGATTCTGAAGATTTTAGGAGTGGAATGGACTGATATATAATGGACTGGAAGAAGAATGTTTTTTGTTTTGGAAGGGAGTTAAGGTCTTGACTTATGTTGTATTTTAATTTATGATTGTTAATTTTATACCCTGTACTTTGTTCTGGGAAGTCTCGGGGTGGGAGGGGAGGGGAGGGGAGATGAAGGATCAATGTAAAGGAATGATTGAAGATATGTAATTAAGAAATAGAAATAATTTGAAATGAAAGCGGGGCTGCTCAGCTGCCATTTCAGAAGGGAATGGAAAGGGAGAGGAGGGAGTGAAGGAAGAAAGCAGGTAGGAAAGAGAGAGGTAGAAAAGGGAAAGGAGAGGAAGAAGAAAGGGGAAAGAGAGAGGGTTAGAAAGGGTGGAAGAGAAGAGTAGGGAAAGAGGAGAGGACGTAGAAAAGCGAAGGAGAGGAAGGATGAAGAAAGTAGAAGAAAGTAGAGAAGGGAGGAGGAAGGTTTGTTAAGGAAGGAAGTGGTAGCTGGGCAGGTCCGAATAAGTAACAAATGAAAGTTAATGATTAATGTTGAATAAGAGTCTGTATATTGAATAGGTTGTTGGAAAATGAAAATAAAACTTTTTACATAAAAAAAAAAAAAGAAAGAAACTACTCAGAGGGCTAAAAAAAGTAATTTTTGACCAGTCCTCACACTTATGACCATCCTCACATTTATGCCCATTGCAGCATTTTTAACAACCATATCACTCATTTCACAACTGCTTCTCTTCACCACGGTTACAAGATAGGGTGCAAAATGTAAAGATAGTTGTACGTGTGAGGACCAGTCAAAAGTGTGAGAACCTGTCAGAAATCACTTTTTTCAGCCGTCTGGGTAGTCCCTATGCACAGTTTAGGCTTAAGTATACTATATGTGTGTGAGTTATATATGTGCATGTGTATCTCTATGTTTGTGTACGTGTGTGTTTGTGTTATGTTGATTTTTAATGTAATATTTTTAAATATAATTATTCAGAAAGGCATGCGGCTGGACAACAAACAGTATATAAGCCTAGTAAATTCATGTGTGGCCCGGGCCACACACAAGAGGTGACATATTGACACATGATTACTGTGTGTATTTCTAACTCGCCTATAATGTGAAGAACATTGCTCTCAGTGGGAGCAATGATGCTGTCCTTTGGATTGAAGGATGGCTGGGATGTCAGGAGAAAGTTTGGTGGTTGAGACACGAAGGACTTCACAGAGATGGCTATCAGTCATTCTGGATCTCAGTCTGCTTTTGTTCTGATTTAACAGAGAAAATGTTTGTTCACATATGTATGTTGAGCCGAACAGGCTCATCATTCTTTGCATGGCGTCTCATCAGAGGAAACTTGGCATGATCCAAATTCTGATAGAAGTCAGGGAAGGAGAGAAGCTGATGTTGACTCTTCAGAGAATCATCACATTGCATTTCAATCAGTTCTAACTGCAGACTCTCCTCCACTTCTTCTGCATCCACCAGGAAGGGGGTCGAGAACAGCTTGATTTGTTTTTCAATGACAGAAAAATCTTGAAAACGCTGGTTGAATTCTGTCACGAGAGATGTAATTACAGAAACATATTTCTCCTTTTTAGCAGAAAGGTCTGCCTTTGGAAAAGCAGACTTGATTTCAGACAGCGCAGGGAAGTGTACAGCATTAAAGCTTCGTAGTTGTGTCTCAAACAGGCGGAGCTTTACACAGAAGGCTTTCATCTGCGCATACAGGTGTGATACCAGCTGTTCTTTGCCTTGTAGGTTCTTGTTCAGTGTATTCAGTTGATGAGTAAGATCAACTAAAAATGCCAGGTCTGCCAGCCACAGAGGGTCATTCAGTTCATGAAGAGGTCGGTCCTTCTCTTTCAAAAAATTGTCGATTTCTGATCTCAGCGAATAAAACCGCTGCAGCACAGAGCCACGGCTGAGCCAGCGCACATCAGAGTGGTAGAGTACATCCCCGTATTCAGCATCCACGTCAGATAAGAAAGCTTGAAATTCCCTGTGGTACAGTCCTCTAGCTCGAATTATGTTGACAGTTTTTACAACAGTGTTCATCACATTGCCCAGCTGCACAGTCTTGGCACACAGTGCTTCTTGGTGGATTATACAGTGCATCCTAACAGCCTCACCTCCGCTCTCTTTTACCTTGACGCACACCATGGATGCCATTCCTTTGCGCTCACCCGTCATGGCGGAGCTCCATCCGTTGTTACTCCACAGAGCTTGTCCCATTTAAGCCCCATCTTTTCAACTGCCTCTGACACAGCGTCAAAAATATTTCCACCTGTCGTTGTGCCTTTTAGGCTCATCATATCAAGCAGCTCCTCCGTACAGCAAAAATTATCATCGACTCCCCGCAAAAAATTAAAAGCTGTGCGGTGTCTGTGGCGTCTGTGCTCTCATCGCATGCTATCGAGTAAAAATCAAAAGCACAAGCTTTCTCTCTCAGCTGAAGTTTCAGGTTAGCTGACAAGTCCTCGATTCTCCGCACCACTGTATTTCTGGATAAGGTCACATTGTTGAAATCCTGCACTTTTTCCGGGCACATTACTTCTGTGACTTTGATGAGGCACTGCTTTATGAAATCACCGTCTGAGAACGGTTTGCCATGCTGGGCAATAAGTTTTGCGACTTCATAGCTTGCTGCTGTGGCGTTTTCCTGTATTTTGTTAGCACGAAATAAAACTGTTGTTGAGCTTGCAGGCTAGCTGCCATTTGCTTGAATTTCTGTGCTCGTTTGGCACCTGTGTACGATCGTAGCTCTGATGCTTGGTCTCATAGTGCCGACGGACATTATACTCTTTCATCACGGCAACATCTTCATTGCAAATCAAACAGACACACTTTCCGTTGATTTCTTTAAAGAAATATTCATTTTCCCACCGTGTTTGAAATCTTCTACACTCACTTGCTATCTTGCGTTTCTTCGGTGCTGCCATTTCTGATGACTCGTGGTAAATATTTAGGACTATATTAGAGGCCTGAAAACCTGGGACATTACAATACAGATGGATACAGTCAGTCTACTAAAAAGCAACAATATGTGGATATCATCTTCATTTAAGGGGGGAAAATGTTTCATATTCATTCATCTTGGCCAGGGGTGTCCAAACTTGGTCCCTTAAGACTTGTGGACTTCAACTCCCAGAGTCCCTCAGCCAGCAAAGCTGGCTGAGGAACTCTGGGAACTGAAGTCCACAAGTCTTAAAGAGACCAAGTTTGGACACCCCTGATCTTGGCTTTTGTTTTGTATTTGGTATGAACTTGAAACTCCCTTCGTTATTCCCTGCCCAAGGGGTGGAGGCGCGAGGAGCCTCACCAGGTGGCCCGAGGAAGGCGAGGATAGAACTGCTGGGCCGGGCATGGCCAGCAGCCTCTTTCACGCTTGCCGCCGCCTCCTCCCCCCCTCCCTTCGTTATTCCCTGCCCGAGGAAGGCGAGGATAGAACTGCTGGGCCGGGCACGGCCAGCAGCCTCTTTCGCGCTTGCCGCCGCCTCCCCTCCCTTCGTTATTCCCTGCCCGAGGAAGGCGAGGATAGAACTGCTGGGCCGGGCACGCCAGCAGCCTGTTTCGCGCTTGCCGCCTCCTCCCCTCGCCGTTATTCCTGCCCGAGGAAGGCGAGGATAGAACTGCTGGGCCGGGTACGGCCAGCAGCCTCTTTCACGCTTGCCACCGCCTCCTCCCCTCCTTCGTTATTCCCTGCCCGAGGAAGGCGAGGATAGAACTGCTGGGCCGGGCACGCCAGCAGCCTCTTCGCGCTTGCCGCGCCTCCTCCCCTCCTTCGTTATTCCCTGCCCGAGGAAGGCGAGGATAGAACTGCTGGGCCGGGCACGGCCAGCAGCCTCTTCGCGCTTGCGCCGCCTCCTCCCCTCCTTCGTTATTCCCTGCCCGAGGAAGGCGAGGATAGAACTGCTGGGCCGGGCACGGCCAGCAGCCTCTTTCACGCTTGCCGCCGCCTCCTCCCCCCCTCCCTTTGTTATTCCCTGCCCGAGGAAGGCGAGGATAGAACTGCTGGGCCGGGCACGGCCAGCAGCCTCTTTCGCGCTTGCCGCCTCCTCGCCTGTTTCTCGATGGCTGTCACTGCCGCCACGCGTGTCCGACATAGGGAGGCGCGAGGAGCCTCGCCAGGCGGCCCGAGGAAGGCGAGGGTAGAACTGCTGGGGGCAGGCACGGCCAGCAGCCTCTTTCCCGCTCGCCGTCTCCTCTGCCCCCTCCCTTCATTATTCCCCGCCCATGGGGAGGAGCCGTGAGCCTCGCAGCGCGAAAAGGGCCATATTAAATTATACTTCCAGAATTTGCTGCGGGCCAATAAAAACTGACCCGCGGGCCGCAGTTGGCCCGCGGGCCGTAGTTTGGACACCCCTGTCCTATGCTGTTCTAGCAGGGATACAAAAATAACAATGGTTAAAACAGCCAAACAAATTAATAATTAAGGCCTACTGGGAACGTATCTTAATTGCATGTCTCTAAAAATATGAGTCCTTCAAGTTTGTCTCAAGATACATATGGGGGATATGTATTTGTGATATGTATTGTGATATTGTATTGTGTATTGTGATATATGTATTGTATTGTGATGTTTTATGATACATATTGTGATATATATAATACATATTATATATATGTATTGTGTTCATTTGTGATCACAGCGTGCATTTACAGTAAGGTGAAGAGCACAATTTGGACTTGAGGCTTGCCTGGAACTGGCCAAACCCAAATTCATGGTTTATTGTATAGATAAACAGCTATTAGTCCCCTGGGCCTCTGGTGGCTCAGGCTGGTAAGACAGTCTGTTATTAATCACAGCTGCTTGCAATTACTGCAGGTTCAAGTCCCACTAGGCCCAAGGTTGACTCAGCCTTCCATCCTTTATAAGGTAGGTAAAACGAGGACCCAGATTGTTGGGGGCAATAAGTTGACTTTGTATAATATACAAATGGATGAAGACTATTGCTTAACATAGTGTAAGCCGCCCTGAGTCTTCAGAGAAGGGCGGGATATAAATGCAAATAATAATAAAAAAAAGAAAGACTGCATTGCAGTGGTGAAATCTGAACCTCTGGTGGCTCAGCAGACTAAGTCTGTCTGTTATTAACACAGCTGCTTGCAATTACTGCAAGTTCAATCCCACCAGGCCCAAGGTTGACTCAGCCTTCCATCCTTTATAAGGTAGGTAAAATGAGGACCCAGATTGTTGGGGGCAATAAGTTGACTTTGTATATAATATACAAATGGATGAAGACTATTGCTTAACACATTGTAAGCCGCCCTGAGTCTTCGGAGAAGGGCGGGATATAAATTCAAATAATAATTAAAAAAAACACGGTTTACTACCGGTTCGTTGGCTGCGCATGCACGCTGCACATGAGCACACGCAGTGCGCACCACACACCAAATGGGAGGTGTGTGTGCACACGCAATGCAAGCCAAAAGGAGGCATGGGGTAAGTAGAATAGCGTGCCGGGGGGTGGGGGTGGGAGTTGATCAGCTGTGGCACACGATCTTTTTTTTTTACTTTAAAAAACATTTTTTCGGCCGAATAGGTTGTAAAAAAAATGCTTTTAAAAGTTAAAAAAAAGGCTCTAACGATCGTGCAGCTCAGCTGTGATCATCAGAGCCTCTTTTTTTTTAGCTTTTAAAAGCATTTTCTAAAAGAACTGGTAAGCGGGTGACAGGGCGAGTGGGTGGGCGTGGGTGTAGGGGAAGGGATTTTTGCTACTGGTTCTCCAAACCACATGCCGCCATTGCTACTGGATTGACCGATCCGGTCCGAACCGGGAGCATTTCATCCCTGCTGCATTGCCATAAAAGGTAAAGGTTCCCCTCGCATGTATGTGCTAGTCATTCCCGACTCTAGGGGGCTGTGCTCATCTCCATTTCAAAGCTGAAAAGCCACCACTGTCTGAAGACGTCTCCGCGGTCATGTGGCCGGCATGACTCAATGCCAAAGGTGCACGGAACTCTGTTACCTTCCCACCAAAAGTGGTCCCTATTTTTCAA
Source organism: Ahaetulla prasina (assembly GCF_028640845.1). NCBI lineage: Eukaryota > Metazoa > Chordata > Lepidosauria > Squamata > Colubridae > Ahaetulla > Ahaetulla prasina. Next base: position 11,813,081 of record NC_080539.1, read on the forward strand.
CTTGCATTTTTTACCTGCTTTCGAACTGCTAGGTTGGCAGAAGCTGGGACAAGTAACGGGAGCTCACCCAGTTATGCAGCACTAGGGATTCGAACCGCTGAACTGTTGACCTTTCAATTGACAAGCTCAGCATCTTACCCACTAAGCCATCACGTCCCTTCATTGCCATATCTGGGCTGCAAATATGATTGTGGAGATGGGGTTTTCTATCAGGACAGTGTTTCTCATCTTCAGCAACCCTAAAATGGTGGCTGGGGAATTCTGGGAGTTGAAGTCCACATCATTTAGAGTTGCCAAGGTTGAGAAACATTGAGATGGGATAACTCTACATCAGGAAAACAGAGCAAGATAACGCCGGGCAGCTGTAAAACTAGCTACTCTATCTCAAGTAATATACTGGCTGGGGAATTCTGGGGACTTGAAGTCCACGCACCTTCAAGCTGCCCAGGTGGAGAAACACCGGTATAAACAAAGAACAGGGACATTGGCAAGGCTATTGGGAGTCAGTCTCTTGAACTCTCAGGAAATCGATTCCCCAGATACGTTTCTGCTACTTAGCTGATGAGAGGCTGTGAAGCATGACTGAGGATGGAAGAGCACTCTTAAGGTGGAGAAGTCTAATCTGGTTTCAAGACCCCCTTTTGACTACAAAATTCACAATATGAGTTGGCTTGCTCTTATGCTGACACCCCCCCCCCTTTCAGTTATTATGACCTTCCAATTGGATAAGAGAGGCAATTTGGTATAGTGGTTACAGTCAGAGGTGGCATTCAGCCAAATTTGGACCGGTTCAGCTGAACTGATAGCAGAAATTGTGGTGTGGGGTGGTGTGAGCCTCCCCAGCTCTATGCCCACCCTCCCCAGCTCTATGCCATCCTATTTAGGCACATTTTTGAGGCCGGGCACATGCGCGGAAGGGGTGCATACCAGCAAAACACATGCGCGAGAGGCTGAGCACATGCATGGATGGTGTGCTCACATTTGCAAACCGGTACGGAAAGTATGTGAATACCACCCCTGATTACGATGCCGGCCTAGAAACCAGGAGACTGTGTTCTAGTTCTGCCTTAGGTACGGAAAGGCGGCATGACTTTTGGTCAACCAACAGGAGACCATGAATTCTAGTCCTGCCTTGAGCAGCTGGATAACTTTGGGCCAATTATCAGGAGACTGTGAGTTCTAGTCCTACTTCAGGCATGAAAGCCAGCTGGTGGACTTTGGGCCAGTCGTTCTCTCTCAGCCCAACTCCTTTCACAGCTGTTGTGAGGACAATAGAAGGATGAAGTACAATTAGGTATGTTTACTGCCTCGAGAGTTGCTTATAAAAAAGTAAAAAGGCAGGATAAAAAAAAAGTGATAATAATGAGATCTCTTCTTTCAAAGCCATCCTGCACAGCTTCACTGCAAATATTTTGGAGGGCATCACCAATAAATACATTAATAAGTATCAACCCTTTAATATACATACATACATACATACATACATACATACATACATACATACATACATACATACATATATATATATATATATAAATGATTCAGACCTTATGCATATGTATCTGGGTCACATGCTTTGTGTAATTTAAATTTTTTAAAGTATTTTTGTTGTTGTTGCAAGTGTTTTCTGGACTCCTGCCTTGCTCAAAAGCTATAAATAAAACATTGATCCCGAAAGCATCCAGATTGCTCATCTCCAGGAGCAGAGAGGAAACATTCTGAAATATCCTCACTCTGGGCATTTGGATGATAGAAACACTCATAAAATATGCTTAACAGGAGATTCATTAGAAAAATCAAAAATTGTTTGGATGATAAGACATTCCAGGACAAGTGGAAAACATGTCCTCTTCTGCGTGTCACCACGTTTGCGTAACATGTTGTCCTGAGGATAATTTCTCCATCGTTTATTGAACTGACCGAATTTCCTGGATCTGCACGACAATAAGCAACCGTTGAATAACCACACAACACAGAAGAGTTGGCTGAAAAGTGGCTGAACTACCCTGCAGATCAATGACTGTGCCCGCATAAAATATTAATGCTGAAATTTTCTGTGTTTGGTTACCTTTTTCTGTAGGCTAACAGGTCTTTACAAGAACAAAACCTCCAAACTTTCTGTTTAATCCCGCAACCCTTATCAGTTGTGATAAAAACTGTTTTTGGGGTAAAACCGGTCCTCATGCTTATGATCATGGCAGCATCCTCAGAGATATATAGTCAAAATTCAGGCGCTTGGCAACTGGCATGTATCTTCAATGGTGGAAGCCAGGGGTCAAATGCTCCCGGATCGGACCGGATTGCGTGATCTGGTAGAGATAGTGGCTGGTAGTTTGATGATCCGGTAGCGATGGAGAGTGAAGCTCTGCCCACCCGCCTGGGTGTCATTACTTCCTGGTTTTAAACAGGAAGTAATGTGTTTTTTTATGGATGCGGTGGCTTGGAGAGTAAGACGCTGAGCTTGTCGATCGAAAGGTCGGCAGTTCAGCGGTTCAAATCCCTAGTGCTGCCATGTAACGGGATGAGCTCCTGTGACTTGTCCCAGCTTCTGTCAACCTAGCAGTTCGGAAGCACGTAAAAAATGCAAGTAGAGAAATCGGGACCACCTTTGGTGGGAAGGTAACAACGTTCCGTGCGCCTTTGGCGTTGAGTCATGGCGGCCACAGGACCACGGAGACGTCTTCGGACAGCGCTGGCTCTTCAGCTTTGAAACAGAAATGAGCACCGCGTCCTGGAGTCGGGAATGACTAGCACATATGTGCGAGGGGAACTTTTACCTAATGTGTTTTTTACCTTCTGCGCATGTGCAGAAGGTTTTGTGCATGCACAGATGGTCTGTGCTTGCATGTGATGCACTTGTGCGTGTGCGCGGCACATGCATCCCGGACCAGTAAGGAAGGTAAGTAGATTTCACCCCTGGTGGAAGCATCCTGGGGTCATGTGATCACAATCTGTGATCTTCCCAGCTTGCTTTGGACAAGGTCAATGAGGGAAGCCAAATTTCTTAACAACTGTGTGATTCAATTAACAACTTCAGTGATGTACATAACAACCATGGCAAAAAAGATTGCAAAATTGGGAATGACTTACTTAACTGCTCTGCTTAACAATGAAAATTTTGGTCCTAATTGTGGTTATAAGTTGAGGACTTTCTATATTTATGAATTGTAAACAGGTAGTCTTTGACTTAGAATCATTTGTTTAGTGACTGTTCAAAGTTACAACATAGCCTTATGACCATGTTTCACACTTATGACCATCCCTATGGTCACATGATCAAAATTCAAATGCTTGGCAAGTGGTTCATACTTAGGATGGTTGCAGTGTCATGGAATCATAGATTCACCTTTTGCAACCTTCTGATAAGCAAAGTCAATGGGGAAGATGGATTCACTTAACAGCCATGTGACTAACTTAACCACTGCAATGATTCACTTACCAACTGTAGCAAGAAAGGTTGTAAAACAGGGCAAAACCCACTTATGAATGGACTACCTGTAATGATCAGTCACCGCGGCATGTTTTTCCTGTCTTCCTTTAGAAATGAAAAATTCTGAGAAGTTGAAAATCATTTCAGAATAGAATAGAATAAACAGAGCTGGAAGGGGCCTTGAAGGTCTTCTAGTCCAACTCCCTACCCAGGCAGGAGATTCTACACCACTCCAGACCAAATGGTTATCCAACATTTTCTTAAAAACTTCCAGTGTTGGAGCATTCACAACTTCTGCAGGCAAGTTGTTCCACTAGTTAATTGTTCTAAACCAGGGGTGTCCAAACTTGGTCCCTTTAAGACTTTTGGACTTCAACTCCCAGAGTTCCTCAGCCAGCTTTGCTGGCTGAGGGACTCTGGGAGTTGAAGTCCAAAAGTCTTAAAGGGACCAAGTTTGGACACCCCTGTTCTAAACTGTCAGGAAATTCCTCCTTAGTTCTAGGTTGCTTCTCTCCTTGATCAGTTTCCACCCATTGCTTCTTGTCCTGCCTTCAGGTGCTTTGGAGAATAGCTTGACTCTCTCTTCTTTGTGGTAGCCCCTGAGATATTGGAACACTGCTATCATGTCTCCCCTGGTCCTTCTTTTCATTAAACTAGACCGGGGTCAGCAACTCATGGCTCTGGAGCCGCATGTGGCTCTTTCATCCCTCTGCTGCGGCTCCGTGTCACCAGTCAGCTCCACAATTGATAGGACTTTCGTTTAGGACAGGTAGAGGAAAAAGGATGCTACGCTAGGAGGAGACTCTATGGTGGAGGGAACCGGACTTCCTGTTGGCTCCAGAATTCAATGGGGGTGCTGGGGCTTCCGGTTAGGACCTTTGTGGCTCTTTAAAGTGTTTAAGGTTGCCAACCCTTGAACTAGACATACCCAGTTCCTGCAACCATTCCTTATATGTTTTAGCCTCCATTTCAATCCCTCTTAATTCTTAATTTTTTTTCTCTGCCTGTAGATCCCCAACTGAGCCTGTAATCTTCACTCTTTCTAAGTTTTGCCCACTATTAGGGAATCTTTTATTTCAGTTTTGGATCTGACAGGATTCCTATTCTCTTTGAGACACATCTGGAGTTATCATGAGCAGCATTGCTGGCCGGTTCAGGTGTGGCTCTTCAGAAATGAGAAGAACCAAAGAGCAAAACCAGTTCTTCCTGTACAGGAACATATAGTACTGAAGTTATTATTATTACCCAAATTGAACTCTGGGGCTTTTTTTCCCCATTCACTTGGGGCAGCTGCACATACAACTCCTGGTGAGCTGCAGCAACCTCCTTGGAAGGGTTAAAAATATGAAGTTGGGAACGGAGTTTCAGTTATATGGTTGTGGCCATCATCTTGACATTTTTAATCCCTTGACTAGAACAAGGGTCTCCAACCTTGACAACTTTAAGCCTGGAGGACTTCAACTCCCAGAATTCCCCAGCTAGCAAAGCTGGCTGGGGAATTCTGGGAGTTGAAATCCTCCAGGTTTAAAGTTGTCAAGATTGGAGACCCCTGCTCTAGAAGATGTACAAAAGATGTGGAGACTCTAGAAAGAGTGCAGAGAAGAGCAACAAAAATGATTAGGGGACTGGAGGCTAAAATATAGGAAGAACGGTTGCAGGAACTGGGTATGTCTAGTTTAATGAAAAGAAGGACTAGGGGAGACATGATAGCAGTGTTCCAGTATCTCAGGGGCTGCCACAAAGAAGAGGGAGTCAATCTATTCTCCAAAGAACCTGAGGGCAGGACAAGAAGCAATGGGTGGAAATCAATCAAGGAGAGAAGCAACTTAGAACTAAGAAGAAATTTCCTGACAGTTAGAACAATTAATCAATGGAACAACTTGCTTCCAGAAGTTGTGAATGCTCCAACACTGGAAGTTTTTAAGAAGAGGTTGGATAACCATTTGTCTGAAGTGGTGTAGGGTTTCCTGCCTAAGCAGGGGGTTGGACTAGAAGACCTCCAAGGTCCCTTCCAAATCTGTTATTCTATTCTAGGACAGTTGTCTGGTCACATCTGCTAAGAACCAGCACCATGTTTTCCTGCCGCTTTGAGGTGGGAAGATCATGAAAGCGGAAGTCTTAAGTTCTCAAATTAGCTAAGGATTGATAAAACCTTTCAGAAATATCCAAATGCAGGCTCTGGCCACAAAATGTCAGAAAGGTGGTTGGTGTTACAGGTAGTCCTCTACTTATAGCCATTTGTTTAGCGACTGTTCAAAACTGTTGACTGTTAGTGCACTACGGGTTCCATCAATGAAACAATGCCATCTGTCTGGGCCCCAAAAAGTCTGTAGTAATGCTTGCCTTCTGGAATGTGGTTTCTGCTGAGTTTTACAACTGGCTTCCATACTCTTTTGGCATTTCCAAAGGTGCTCAATAAACAGTTCCAAATGATTATAGCTGAGTTTACTCATTGCTCTGAAATATAGTTAAGTTAATTGAGGTTTCTTGGAGGAAAACTGGCCCGGTTGGGAGGTCACAATGAGTTAATATTCCCTCATGGCACTTTGTTTAACCATGATTTCTCAAACAAGCTCCAATGGCCTATTGCTCGATGACTTGATTTCAGTCAACAAAACCACAATACATTCAACCATGGTTTACTGAATCAGTGGTGGGTTTCAATTTTTTTTTACTACCAGTTCTGTGGGCGTGGCTTGGTGGGCGTGGCATGGTTTGGTGGGCGTCAGAGGTGGGTTTCCGCAGGTTCTGACCAGTTCTGGAGAACCGGTAGTAAAAATTCTGACTGCCCACCCCCCATCTATTCTCTGCCTCCCAGGTCCCAGCTGATTGGGAGGAAATGGGGATTTTGCAGTAACCTTCCCCTGGATTGGGGAGGGAATGGAGATTTTGCAGTATCCTTCCCCTGCCACGCCCACCAAGCCATGCCACGCCCACCAAGCTACACCCATAGAACCAGTCGTAAAAATTCTGACTGGCCCTGCCCTCATCTATTGTCTGCCTCCCAAGTCCCAGCTGATCAGGAGGAAATGGGGATTTTGCAGTAACCTGCAATGCCCACCAAGCTACACCCACCAAGCCATGCCATGCTCTCCAAGCCACACCCACAGAACCGGTAGTAAACTTTTTTGAAACCTACCACTGGTGGGCGTGGCAGGGGAAGGATACTGCAAAATCCCCATTTCCTCCCGATCAGCTGGGACTCTGGAGACAGGGAATAGATGGGGGCGGGGCCAGTCAGAATTTTTACTACCAGTTCTCCGAACTACTCAAAATTTCCGTTACCGGTTCTCCAGAACTGGTCAGAACCTGCTGAAACCCATCTCTGTATTGAATGCACCATGTATAATGCACCATGTGTGCATTAAACAAAGTCATGGTTTACTTGGCACACAGCATTCCAAGAGAAAACCAAAAATCACAGCTTACGGTGTAGTTTACAAGTTGCTTGGCTGCCACTCGTGAGAGATGCTCAGTCCACAAAAATCTTTTCCAGTTTAGTGACCTCCAGGTGAATTTGAAATTCAGAATCTGCAGGTTGGGAGGCACCAGAAAGAACCTTGGATAGCATTAGCGGTAGATTATTTTGTGCAGACTGTATACAGCAAAAACATGCACATACATGTTCACAGGGGCAAGGTTTTACTCAGGTATCTATTTCCAGGTAGTTAGTGGGATGAAAAAGAAATACCTCATAGAAAGGTAGTGAGTAAGAGAGAAAGCCTGGCAAAATCTTGTTCCTTTCAGCTTGTGCCAAAATTCTGCAATTCCCATCTGGCTTGTGGCAAAATGCTGAATCAGCTAGACTGACGCCCTCCATCTGGAAGCAAATGTATATAGAGACATACAGGATTTAGGGAACAGTTGGGGGAAGGAGGAGGAGGAGGAGGAGGAGAAGAAAAAGAAGGAAGGAGAAGAAGAAGAAGGGAGGGAGTAGGGAGAGGGTGGAGGAGGAAGAAGAGGAGGAGGAGGAGACGAAAGGAGAAGTAAAAGGAGGAGGAGGAGGAGGAGGAGGAGGAAAAGGAAGGGGAGGTAGGAAGAGGAGGAGGGGAGAAGAAGAAGAAAAAGGAGGAGGAGATGGAGATGGAGGGAAGAAGAAGGAGAAGGGAAGAAGAAGGAGAAGGAGAAGGAGGAGAAGGAGAAGGAGGAGGAGGGGGAGGAGGAGAGGGAGGGGAAGGGGAGAAGAAGAAGAAATAGAAGGAGGAGGAGAGTGAGGGAAGAAGAAGGAGAAGAGGAAGAAGAAGGAGAACGAGAACGAGAATGAGAAGAAGAAGAGGAGGAGGAGGAGGAGGGGAGGGGGAGGGGAGAAGGAGAAGAAGAAGAAGGGGAGGAGGAGGAGGAGGAGGAGAAGGAGAAGGAGGGAGTGGGAGGAAAATCAAATGAAGCCTCTTTCAAATTGAATGGCAATATGCTAAGGTAATATTTCTCATGTACATACAGGTAATCCTCAACTTACAACCACAATTGAGCCCAACATTTCTGTTGCTAAGGGAGACATTTGTTAAGTGACTTTGCCCCATTTTACAAGCTTTCTTGTCACAATTGTTAAGTGAATCACTGCTGTTGTTCAGTTAGTAGCATGGTGAATCTGGTGAATCTGGTGAATCTGGTGAATCTAGTGTCAAGGTTCCAGAAAAACCTAAAGTCTAGTATGGTTTCCAGGCCTGACATCTGGCTTCCCCATTGACTCTACTTGTAATAGGGATCACACAAGACTGCAAAGGTCACAAATATGAGTCAGTTGCCAAACATCTGAATATTGATGCTGCAACGGTCATAAGTGTGAAAAATGGTCATAAGTGACTTTTTAAAGTGAAGTTGTAACTTCGAACAGTCACTAAATGAACTCTTGTAAGTCGAGGACTATCTGTATATTTCCAGAAGAATAGTTATTTTTTTTTTATTTGCATTTATATCCCGCCCTTCTCCGAAGACTCAGGGCGGCTTACACTATGTCAAGCAATAGTCTTCATCCTATTTGTATATTTATATACAAAGTCAACTTATTGCCCCCCAACAATCTGGGTCCTCATTATTAGAAAAGTGGAGGGGAATTGCAGATCTAGGCACACAGTCACGTTAGATGGAGTTTACAGGTAGTCCTCCACTTACGAACAGATGCTAGGTGACCATCTGAAGTTACTGTGCACCTCAAAAATGAGATTTAGCCCCTGGATTTGAAGTCCCTGTGTCCATCCTCCTCATGGTCACGTGACTTACAACCACTCATTTAATGGCTGTCTGAAGTTACAGCGTCACTGCAAAAAAAGTTACTTACGACCAATCCTTCCACTTATGACCGTTGCAGCATCCCCCATGGTCACGTGATCAGAATTCAAGTGCTTGGCAGCTGGCATGAATTGCAACATTCCTGGGGTCACGTGATCACCGTTTGGGACCCTTCCCAGACGGCTTCTGACCAGCAGAATCAATGGGGCAAGCCCGATAAGACTTAATTGTGCGATACAGTTCGCAACTGTGATTCGCTCAACAACAAAAACGGTCGTAAAAGCGGACGTGACTCACTTAACTGCTTCTCTTGGCAACCGAAATTCTGGTTCCATTTGTAAGTCATAAGTTGGGGACCGGGAGCAGTGGTAAATCACCTGTAGCCAGTTCAGTTCCAAACTGCTGCAAATCGTCTTTAATCTGCAAACTTCCTTGATCTGAAATCTCAAATCTGTGGTGGGAAAAAGAGAGGATGGTAAGAATGGGGAAGAAAGAAATACCTTTAAAGCCCTGGTGAAATGTAAAATACGTTACTACTGGTTCTGTGGTGTGTGGCTTGGTGGGGGGGGTGTAATGTGACTGGGTGGGCATGGCCAACTTTTTTTTTTTACTTTTAAAAGCATTTTTTCAGCCAAAGAAAAAATGCTTTTAAAAGTAAAAAAAAAAACCTCTGATGATCGTGCGGCTCAGCTGGGCATGGGGGGGTGGGGGCAGGGATTTTTACTACCGGTTCTCCGAACCACCCGCCGCCATCGCTACCGGATCAAGCGATCCGGTCCGAACCGGGAGCATTTCACCCCTGCATTAAAGTTTTGCTAATGTTTTCCTTCTAGAGTTCCACGCTATCGTTTGTTTTTATTGGAACAAAAGAGGTATAAATCTCTTTTTTTCCTATCCCTCACGAAGAAATATTGTCTGTTTCCAAGGAGACACACAGAACAGCTATTTATTCATTTTAAAATCCGGCGCAACTTTACCCCTGGCTGTTATTCCTTCCCCACAAATGTCAAGTCAAAAGGCCCACAGAGAGGAGGTAGCCAGGTAGCCAGAAGAGAGAAACCGGCATTGTTCCACCTAAAATGGCCAGGAGAAGGTGGACGGGGCCTGTCTCCATCGCCATCCTTGGGGAGCCACGCTAGATTGTGCCCACGGAAAGCCCTGATTCAGATGAGGAGAAAAACTGCCTCACTCCTGAGGGAAGTATAAAAATGGCTTTAATCTGCCTTAAAGGTGGACTGGAAAGGAGAATGTTATGAAGTTATGGCACGAAGAAGAGGTTATGGGACAGATTCATGGCATAGTTAAGAAGGCTGTGAGGAGGAATTGTGTAAGCAAGTCCCATCATCCCCAACCAACACAGTATTGGCAATGTCCAGTACAGGTAGAAGATGGGAACGAGCAGCAAAGCTGTTTTGATAAATAGGCATTTGTAGGGTCCTTAGCACTCTCTTGAGCTTGGTTGTTTTCTTATGGACGTTTCCTCACCAAACTAAGCAACATCATCAGTGCACTGATGATGTTATCCAGTTTGGTAGTGAAACATCCTCATGAAAAACAACCAAGCACAAGAGAGCATCGAGGAACCTGCAGTTCAACCCTGAGCAACAAATATTCCCTTCTAAATATGCACCACATATGCTGGGCCGGATCTTCTGTTGGAAAAAATGATTGATTGTCCGTGTATTTATTTGCTAAGGCAGCCCAGGCAGTTCATCTAAGCAAAACCAGTCTATTTATGAAATGTTGGCTGGAATTCTTCTGCCTCTTCCCACAGAAACACAGAGGCGCTATTCAGTTGGTGCCTGAATCGAATGCCAGATGCTGCTGGTATTGTCATGTGCTGACTGTTTATGTTTTTGCACCGTTTTAATAGAAAATAATGCTGTGGTAGTCAGGGAAAGGGGCCGGGCTGGATTTAATACAAAGCAACAAGAAGCCAGAAAAGATTGCCATCTCTTTATGGCAGAAAAGATGGGGGCAGAAGGTTTTAAATTAAGCTATGTAATGGACATACAAAACAAGGAGCATTTTTTACCCTTCTGGTTTCAAGTAAATACTGAAATGACATGAACTTTTACCCCTAACTTACCTACCTTCCTTCCCTCCTCCCTTCTTTCCTCCCTCTCTTTTCCCTTTCACTTTCTTTCCTTCTGTCCTTTCCTTAACCCACCCTCCCTTCCTCCCACCTTCCCTCATATTCCCTTCCTTCTTTCCTCACACCCTCCCTTCCCTATATTTTCTCTCCTTCCTTCCTTTCCTTCCTCCCACCTACCCTCCCCTTCCCCCATGTTCTCCTACCTTCCTTCCTTCCTCACACCCTCTCTGCCCCATATTCTCTCTTTCCTTCCTTTCCATCCTTCCTTCCTCACATCCTCCCTTTCCCATATTCTCTTCTTCCTTCCTTCCCTTCCTCCCATCTTCCCTCCCCTTCCCCCACATTTTCCTTCCTTCCTCACACCCTCCCTTTCCCATATTCTCTTCTTCCTTCCTTCCCTTCCTCCCATCTTCCCTCCCCTTTCCCCATGTTCTCCTTCCTTCCTTCCTCACACCCTCCCTTCCCCATATTCTCTCTTTCCTTCCTTTCCATCCTTCCTTCCTCACACCCTCCCTTTCCCATATTCTCTTCTTCCTTCCTTCCTTTCCTCCCACCTTCCCTCCCCTTTCCTCGTATTTTCCTTCCTTCCTTCCTCACACACTCCCTTCCCCATATTCTCTCTCTTTCCTTCCTCACACCCTCCCTTTCCCATATTCTCTCCTTCCTTCCTTCCCTTCCTCCAACCTTCCCTCCCCTTTCCCCATATTTTCCTCCCTTCCTCCCTCCCTCCCTTCCTTCCTTCCTTCCATTGTTCCTTCCCTAATCCACTCTACCTCCCTTCCTCCTCCTTTCCATTCCTTCCTGCCTTTCTCCCTCCCCTCCCTCCCTCATTCATTCCCTCCTCCTATTCCAACCGATAGAGCAGCCATGAAGGCCTTGTACAAGCTACTCAAGATGCCGTGATGCACACTTTCAACATTCAGCATCCAGCAGGCTGTGATATTCCCCGTGGTGCTCTATGGAAGCAAAAGATGCTCTTCAAAGAAGCAGGATAGGAAGAAGAGCATTGAGGCTCTTTGAACTCTGGGATAAGAGCCCAGAGAATACTGTGGGAAGCCAAGAAAACGATCCAAAGGATCATCAAACCAACCAACCAACCCAGAGTTCTCATTCAAAGCACAATGGCCAGGCAGAAATTACCCTACTTTGGACAACTTACAAAGGCCCAACTCTCTGGAAGAAGACTTTAACACTGAGAAAGGTGGAAGAAAAGAGGAGAAGATGACCAACCAGAAGGTGGATGGATTTTGTTACAGCACCAATGGGTGCGCCGTTGGGAGATTTGAAAACCAAAGTAAGGACAGATTATTAGAGAGAAAATCTAGCTATGGGGTCACTAACAACTGACATGGATTTGATGGCACATAATCAATTGATCTAGCGCAAGGGTGAAAAGCTCCCGGTTCGGACTGGATTGCGCGATCCGGTAGGGATGGTGGCGGGTGGTTCGGAGAACTGGTAGCAAAAATCCCTCCCCCCCCATGCCCAGCTGAGCCGCGCTCAGAGGTTTTTTTTTTAACTTTTAAAAGCATTTTTTCTTTGGCCAAAAATGCTTTTAAAAGTAAAAAAAAGCCTCTGATGATTGCGTGGCTCAGCTGGGATCCTCAGAGCCTTTTAAAACCTCTTGGGCCGAAGAGGTTGTAGAAAAAATGCTTTTAAAAGGCTCCTCTGACAATCCCAGCTGAATTGCCTGATTGTCAGAGGCTTTTTTTTCTTTTAAAGGCAAAAAAAATGCTTTTAAAAGAAAAGAAAGGCCTCTGACGATTAGGCAACTCAGCTGGGATCGTCAGAGGAGCCTTTTGAAAGCATTTTTTCTACAACCTCTTCAGGCGAAGAGGTTGTAGAAAAAAATGCTTTTAAAGGTAAAAAAAAGAGAAAAGACCCACCCAGTCACATTACCACCACCACCAAGCCACGCCCACAAAACCAGTAGTAACAAATTTTACATTTCACCCCTGATCTAGAGGTTTTAACAGAACAACAGCTGAATATTTTATTTTATTTTATTTTCATTTATATCCCGCCCTTCTCCAAAGACTCAGGGCGGCTTACACTATGTCAGGCAATAGTCTTCATCCATTTTGTATACTATATACAAAGTCAACTTATTGCCCCCCAACAATCTGGGTCCTCATTTTACCTACCTTATAAAGGATGGAAGGCTGAGTCAACCTTGGGCCTGGTGGGACTTGAACCTGCAATATTGCAAGCAGTTTCTGTTAATAACAGGCTGCATTAGCCTGTTGAGCCACCAGAGGCCACCAGAATATGAACTAGCCATGCGGAGGGGGGTGTATGTTGAGGTGTCCACAGCCAACTCTTCACAGGATAACTTGCTGCGGCACAAGAGTTACACTAATACCTGTTCCAGAAATAGAACAGAATAATTAAAGAAAGGATGTCAAAGGAGAGCCAAAATGAAATGGCAATGGCAAAAAATTAAAGTAATTTTAAAATTATTTTAAATAATTGTTGAATTATCTGATAAAATATTACAGGTTTCCTGACTTACAACAGTCCGTTTAGTGACAAAGTTAGATGGCTCTGAAAAAAGTGAAATAGATGGTTTTTCACCATTAAGCCCCCATAGCCACATGATCAAAATTCAGAATGCTTGGTGACTGGCATGTATTTATGATGGTTGCGGTACCCAAGAGTCACGTGATCGGCTTTTGCAATCTTCTGACAAGCAAAGTCAACAGAAGCCAGCTTCATTTAATGACCGTATTAGTAACTTAATAACTACGGTGATTCGCTTAAACACTGTGGCAAGAAAGGTTGTAAAACGGGGCAAAACTCATTTAACAATTGTCTTGTTTAGCAACGGAAATTTCGGGCTCGACCGGAGAGCTACCTGTAATGATCACCTTAAGGAATGGATGAGCAGTACTAAATCACGTCCGCAGGAACCGGGTTTCCCCAAAAATAAGACCCTGTCTTATATTTTTTTGAACCCTGAAATAATAAGCGCTTGGCCTTATTTTCCAGGAGGTCTTGTTATTTTGGGGCGCATGGAGCAAGACAGGGCTCCTATTGCCGTCTTACCTGATTTCCAGCTCTGTCTCCCTAACCCTAACCAGAGGAAATGGTGGGGACTGGCTGCGCATGCATTTAAATATTTTCAGGGAGGGCTTATTTTGGGGCGCATGGAGCAAGACAGGGCTCCTATTGCCGTCTTACCTGATTTCCAGCTCTGTCTCCCTAACCCTAACCAGAGGAAATGGTGGGGACTGGCTGCGCATGCATTTAAATATTTTCAGGGAGGGCTTATTTTAGCGCATGCGCTCAAAAGCCCAGTTGGGCTTATTATACAGGGATGTCTTATTTTCAGAGAAACAGGGTATTACCATATTCATACATACCTATTGCTCAATAATAGTAACTGTGAGAGGGATCTTGGAGTCTTAGTGGACAACCGTTTAGATATGAGCCAGCAGTATGCAGCAGCTGGCAAAAAAGCCAACACAGTTCTGGGCTGCATAAACAGAGGGATAGAATGAAGATCACGTGAAGTGTTAATACCGCTTTATAAGGCCTTGGTAAGGCCACACTTGGAATACTACATCCGGTTTTGGTCGCCAAGCTGCAAAAAAGATGTTGAGACTCTAGGAAGAGTGCAGAGAAGAGCAACGAAGATCATTAGAGGACTGGAGGCTAAAACATATGAAGAATGGTTGCAGGAACTGGGTATGTCTGGTCCGATGAAGAGAAGGACTAGGAGTGACATGATAGCAGTCTTCCAATATCTCAGGGGCTGCCACAAAGAAGAAGGAGTCAAGCTATTCTCCAAAGCATGTGAGGGCAGGACAAGAAGCAATGGATGGAAACTCATCAAGGAGAGAAGCAACATAGAACTAAGGAGAAATTTCCTGACAGAACAATTAGTAAGTGGAACAACTTGCCTCCAGAAGTTGTGAACGCTCCAATACTGGAAATTTTTAAGAAAATGTTGGATAAACATTTGTCTGAAGTGGTGTAGGGTTTCCTGCCTGGGCAGGGGGTTGGACTAGAAGACCTCCAAGGTCCCTTCCAACCCTGTTATTATTATTATTATAAACCTCTCCTGGCAGAGTCTCTACCTCCTCTGATTTTATTTTTAAAAGAAATGGTCTTATATGATAAATGGGGAAGATGGAACGTTGCCAAGTTGTGTGAGCCTCCATGATCCCCTTAAAATAAAAGACGTCTCTGGGACCCGGAGGGATTCTTGGAAAGCAAGATTGGTGGATTGCTCTATTCGAGAACTTTTGGAAGGGTGCCCAGCCGCCCAGGAGAAGGCAGGGAGAGACCAACGTCTGCTGCAGCAGGAGCAGAGGTATCCGCAGCGTCAATGGATCATTAAAAAGACCTCAGCAGCCTTGGGTTTGCACATTGCAACACAACAGCCTCTTGCGCAGTTGCATGCAACATCATGGTGCATGGATAGAAGGGGCAGAATGTGCATTGCACCAATGCAAGGGTGTTTTCTGTCATTCCTTCCAGTTCCTCCTCTAGATGCTTCTGGGTAACAAACAAACACAAAGGATTTTATTACCCAAAGGCATCCTTGCCAGGAATTTTATAAACCCATCCTTTAAGCTTCAAATCCCAAAGATGTTCACCATCAAAGGTCCCCGTTTTATTTATACATCTGTCTGCCTGTCAATCAAATTTATATAGCTGCCTATCTCACAAGAAGTGACTTTCCTTTTATATTCTTTAAGGCAGCGTTTCCCAACCTCTGCAACTTTTAAGATGCGTGGACTTTAAGTTCCAGAATTCCCCATCCCCAAATTCCCCAGCCAGCATGCCGTAGCAACTCTAAGATAAGTGGACTTCAACTCCCAGAATTCCTTAGCCAGCTTGCCATAGCAACTCTGTGGAATTACAACTCCCAGAATTCCCAGCATCTTAAAAATTTCCAGGTTGGAAAATACTATTTTAAGGTGTCTCTCCACTATCGTGTTTCCCTGAAAATAAGACCCGACCGGAAAATAAACCCTAGCACGATTTGTCAGGATGCTCGTAATTTAAGCCCTCCTCCAAAAATACGCCCCAGTTAAAATCGTCAGTTAGATGGATGCATTTAGTGCCATATTTCCCCGAAAATAAGACCTCACTGGAAAATAAGCCTTAATGCGGTTTTTTTTAAAGCAAAAATTAATAGATTTTCAATTAAGATTAATTAAGAGAAATCTGTCCATTATAATCCTTGGAATGCCTGCTCATAGCTAAGACTTGGGCGTGCTCCTGGATGGTCGGTTGTCCTTTGAAGATCATTTGGCGACCGTCTCCAGGAGAGCTTTTTATCAGGTTCGCCTGATCCACCAGTTGCGTCCCTTCCTGGACCGGGATGCCCTATGCACGGTCACTCATGCTCTCGTTACCTCTCGCCTGGACTACTGCAATGCTCTCTACATGGGGCTCCCCTTGAAGAGCACCCGGAGACTCCAGTTAGTCCAGAATGCGGCTGCGTGGGTTATTGAGGGAGTTCAGAGCTCCCACGTAACACCTATCCTGCGCAGACTGCACTGGCTACCTGTTGTTTTCCGGGTGCGCTTCAAGGTAATGGTTACCACCTTTAAAGCGCTCCATGGCTTAGGACCGGGCTACCTACGGGACCGTCTACTGCCGGCCTCTATCTCCCGGTGTCCAGTGCGTTTCCACAGAGAGGGACTCCTCAGGGTGCCGTCAGCCAAATAGTGTCGACTGGCGGCCCCCAGCGGGAGGGCCTTCTCTGTGGGGGCTCCTACCCTGTGGAACGAACTTCCCCTTGGGCTTCGACAATTACCTGACCTTAGGACCTTTCGCCGCGAACTTAAAACCTATTTATTTCATATGGCTGGACTGGCCTGATTTTAATTTTTAAATTTTAAATTGAATTGTGATGGGTTTTAAATTTCTGTAATTTTATGGGGTGTAATGTCATTTTAAATTTTCTGGCAATTTTGAATCAGTTTTTTAAGGGTTGTTTTAATTATTGTGTATGTTTGTTTGTATTTTATTTGCCTGTTCACCGCCCTGAGTCCTTCGGGAGAAGGGCGGTATACAAATTAAAACATTATTATTATTATTATTATTATTATTATTATTATTATTATTATTATTATTATTATATGAGCACAAGAGATTGGGCCTTTTCTGGGACAGCGCTACTATGGTAGGACAACACAAGGGGGTTGTGAGGGTTTTTCTTCCATTTTATTTTATTAGTGTTTTCAAAAACGGTAAGAACCGGCCTTAAATAGAGATAGAGAGGCAAAGGCCCAGGTAAGCATCTCATAGATGTTTCTTCTTGGTTGGTCTGCCCTCTGGTGGAGGATAAGAGTTGTGTTTCACACAGCTTGTCCTGATCCTACAAACTGGTTCCCCGGGGTCAATACTGTCCCGTCTGGAGGACTGAAGTAAGATCAAGATGGTGGTGGTGGTGGGGGGTCAATGTTGCTTATCAGAAGCACCCTAGGAAGGTAGGTTGTAAATGGGGATCTTGTGACCCTGGCATGCTGCAACCATCATCAATACATGGTTACCAAGTGCTCTGATTTTGATCTTTTTTGATTTGCGGGGATGCTGCCATTGTTGTTCAGTGCAAGGCTCAATCATCAGTTGCTTTTTTTCTGCATCAGTCACTAAAGAAATGGCCATAAGTCAAAGATTACCTGTATTTCTATGCCATTGGGAATGCAACTTTTGGTTGCCACTGGAAAAAGTGCAAAGCAGAGCAACTAAGATGATTAAAGGCCTGGAGGCTAAAACATACGAAGAACGGCTGCAGGATTTGGGTTTGGCTAATCTAGCCAGCGGTGTGCGGCGGCCGCCAAAAGAGCTAATAGAATCCTGGGCTGTATAAACAGAGGCATAGAATCAAAACCACATGAAGTATTAGTACTGCTTTATAAAGCCTTTAGTAAGGCCACACCTGGAATACTGCAACCAGTTTTGGTTACCACATTACAAAAAAGATGTTTCTGCAATTCTAATTATCCTCTGAAGTCTGTGTCTGTCTTGTTGGGTTGCAGAACCGAACCAGACAGTTATAGAGGTGCAGATGACAGACTCAATCATTCCTCTGTAGAACTGGATCAGCAGCTCCTTGGGCAGCTTGAAAGAGAAAGGATGCTGCCGAGGGAATGATGAGGTAAAAGAGGGCATAGCCTGCAGCAGCATTATGGGAGAGGAGAAGCTAATTCCTCAGCAATGGTGGGATTCAAATAATTTAACAACCGGTTCTCTGCCCTACTGGCAAGCTGGGAGCAAAAACGGGCTGCGGGGGGCGGGGGGCACTGTACTCCCCTGCGCCCCGTTTTGGGCCTAGCAGGCCTCCCTGCAGCCTCCTAGGAGCCAAAACGGGGACTCCTGGAAGGAGTGGGGAAGGGAGGAGAGGGGCCAGCCAGCAATTTAACAACTAGTTCGCCCAAATTTGCTTAATTCCACCACCGCTTCTTAGGCTGTAAAACAGAAAGTGGGAAATTTACATCTTCAGACTTGCAAGATTGATATCAGTTAGACCAGATAGAAAATATGATGACTACAGGTAGTCCTCAACATACGACCATAACTGAGGCCAAAATGTTGTTAAGTGAAACATTTGTTAAGTAAGTTTGACAAGAAAAGTCATAAAGTGGGACAAGAGTTGTTAAGTGAATCACTGCAGTTAGTAAAATTAGTAACCGGCTTGTTAACTAAGTCTGGCTCCGCCCCCCATCCCATTGACTCTGCTTCTCAGGTCACAAAAGATCATCATATGATCCTAGGACACTACAACCGTCATAAATGTGAGTTAGTTGCCAAACATTTGCATTTTGATCATATGACCACAGGAATGCTGTGAGCCTTAAGTGTCAAAAATGGTTGCAAGTCACTTTTTTCAGTGATGTTGTAACTTTGAATGGTCACTAAATGAACTGTTACAATTCTACCTTGTGGTAAGAGTACAACATCCACATTTATTTATTTATTTATTTATTTATTTGTTCACACTTTTATACCGTCCTATCTCCCCAGGGACTCAGGGCGGTTTACAGCCATATAAAACACATATATATACAGAATAAAACACCAATTTAAAAAACTTATTACGTAAGGCCGAATATTTAAAATAAGAATATAAATAATAAAACCCCATTAAAATCCGATTTAAAATTTAAAACATTTAAAAATTCTAGTCCAGTCCTGCGCAAATAAATAGATGTGTCTTAAGCTCGCGGCGGAAGGTTCGAAGGTCAGGAAGTTGGCGAAGTCCTGGGGGAAGCTTGTTCCAGAGGGTGGGGCCCCCCACAGAAAAGGCCCTTCCCCTGGGTGTCGCCAGTCGGCACTGCCTGGCCGACGGCACCCTGAGGAGTCCCTCTCTGTGAGAGCGCACGGGTCGGTGAGAGGCAATCGGTGGCAGCAGACGGTCCCGTAAGTAGCCCGGCCCTATGCCATGGAGCGCTTTGAAGATAATTACCAAAACCTTGAAGCGCACCCGGAAGGCCACAGGCAGCCAGTGCAGTCTGCGCAGGAGAGGTGTTACGTGGGAGCCACGAGGGGCTCCCTCTATCACCTGCGCAGCCGCATTATGAACTACCTGGAGTCTCCGGGTGCTCCTCAAGGGGAGCCCCATGTAGAGAGCATTGCAGTAATCCAGGCGGGATGTCACGAGAGCATGAGTGACCGTGCATAGGGCATCCCGGTCTAGAAAGGGGCGCAACTGGCGAACCAGGTAAAAAGCTCTCCTGGAGACGGCCATCAAATGGTCTTCAAAAGACAGCCGTCCATCCAGGAGGACGCCCAAGTTGCGCACCCTCTCCATTGGGGCCAATGACTCGCCCCCAACAGTCAGCCACGGCTGCAGCTGACTGTACCAGGATGCCGGCATCCACAGCCACTCCGTCTTGGAGGGATTGAGCATCTTGCAAGTCTAAAATTACATCTTGCAAGTCTAAAATTACAAATCTCTCACCGTCTCTTTTACAACCTGAGTCATTACAGAAGTTCCTTTCTGAATCTGCTCATTATGCAGCTGAGGGCTATCCCCACTCTTATCTCACCATAATTCCATAAACAACATCTGTTTTCCCAACCCCTCTGTTTCCCAATGTCATTCCCATATACTCATCCATTAAGTATCCAATTGTAGGCAGAGGATATAGGAAATGACTAGGCTGAGCCTGAGGGAAGGGTCAAATGCATCATTGGTCTCGAGTCCCACCTTGAATTCCATTGACTCTTATCTACCACCAATTTGCTTTGACCTTTAGTAGTTCAGATTTTTTTTTTAATTCAAAAAGTTTTACAAAATTTTTCCCCCCCCTTTCTCCCCCCTCCCTTCGCAACCCCCCTCCCCCCCGACTTCCCGGAACGAGCACAAGGTATAGTTAAAAATAAAACAAACATATGCTAAAAAATTTTCGTCCCAACTTAATTATACCCCTACAATCATCAATTCCTAACTTCCCCCAAAAGCAATCAAAAATAATACATCATAATCATTCAAAAACAGTCTGATAACTCTTAGTCTGATATCTGCGTTGAATATAGTCAATCCATTTTTTCCATTCCTTTAAGTATCTTTCTTGCGTATTGTCTTTCAAAAAGGCTGATATCTTCGCCATCTCAGCCAAATTGGCAACTTTCAATATCCATTCTTCTATTGTTGGTACTTCTTTTTTCTTCCAATATTGTCCTATTAGTAATCTTGCTGCAGTTATTAGATTTAAAATCAATTTAGTCTCAATTACTGTACAATCCGTAATAATTCCCAACAAGAAAAATTGCGGCAGGAACTTTATCTTCTTTTTCAGAACATTTTGTAAAATCCACCAAATTTTTATCCAAAAGGCCTTTATGTCCTTACAAGTCCACCAAATGTGAAAATATGTAGCGTCATCACAATTACATCTCCAACATTTTGCTTGCATTTCTGGATACATACACGATAATTTTTTAGGATCTAGATGCCATCTATAAAACATTTTATAAAAATTTTCCCTCAGATTCTGTGCCTGCGTGAATTTAACATTTCTAACCCAAATTTTTCCCACGTTTCCAATAATATTGGCTCCTGAAAATTTTGTGCCCACTTTATCATACAGTCCTTTACCAAGTCCCTTTCAGAATCTATTTCAAGTAACACATTATACAATCTCTTTATATGCTCCTGAGACTGATTTCTAATTTGCTTTACCAAATTTCCCTCATTCTGCTCTATACCAATTTTCTGATCTCCCTTCCATCTAGCACGTAGTTGCTCATATTGAAACCAAGTATAATTTTTCCCTTCCTCTCTTAATACTTGCAGAGATTTTAACTGCAAATTACCTCTTTCAGTATACAAAAGATCTTTATATGTAATCATTTCCTGATTCTGTTCTATGTTTATATTTTCTACTGTATGTCTAGGACTTGCCCATATAGGAACCTTATAATTTAGTTTATAAGAGTATTTTTCCAAACACGCAGAAGGGCATTTCTTAGCACATGATTTTTAAAGGCCTTATCCACTTTTTGTCATAAATTAAATATGCATGCCATCCATATAGCAAATCATAACCTTCTATATTCAAAATTCTGTCCTCTGTTAAATTAAACCAATCACTTATTGCAGAGAGAGCAGCTGCTTCATAATATAATTTAAAATTAGGCATTTTAAACCTCCCTTTCCGAGAATCTTGAATTATTTTCATTTTAACCCTAGCTTTTTACCTTCCCATATAAATTTGTTAATTCCTTCTGCCATTCCTCAAGATTCTTATCTTTCTTAATTATTGGTATCATCTGAAAGAGGAATAAAAATCTAGGTAAAACATTCATTTTAATAGCAGCAATTCTCCCCAGCAAAGATAATTGCAATTTTTCCAAACAATCAACTCCTTCTGAACTTTTGCCATAAAACCTCATAGTTATTCTTATACAATTTCACATTTGATGACGTAATATAAACCCCTAAGTACTTAACCTTCTTTACAATTTCAAATCCTGTTACTTCCTCTAGTTTTTCTTTCTGTTGTCTGGCCATATTTTTATTATCACTTTTGTCTTTTCTGATTTACCTTAAACCCTGAGACATTCCCATATTGATCAATTATTTCCAACAAAGATTTACTAGAATTTATAGGGTTTGTTAAAGTAATCACCAAATCATCTGCAAAAGCTCTTAACTTATATTCATACTGTCTAACTCTAATTCCTCTATCTCCTTTACTTCTCGTATTTTATCCAATAATGGTTCTAGAGTTAAAATAAACAATAATGGTGATAAAGGACATCCCTGTCTTGTTCCTTTCGCAATCTTAAAAGGTTCTGTTAAGCTACCATTGATTATAATCTGTGCTGTTTGCTCTCCATAAATTGCCCTAATTATTCTTAAAAAACCATCTCCAAATTGCATCTTTTCTATTAATTTAAATAAAAAATCCCAATGCAATCGATCAAAAGCTTTCTCTGCATCGAGAAAAATAAATGCTGCTGGAATAAAATTTTTCTTTTCTAAGTACTCCAGTAAATTAACAATCTGCCTAACATTATTCCTCATCTGTCTCCCTTTTATAAATCCAGATTGATCATTATGAATTCTTCGCTGCAGAATCAACATTAATCTATTAGCTATTATTTTAACAAAAATCTTATAATCATTATTTAAAAGTGAGATTGGCCTATAATTCCCAGGTTTAGAACAATCCTGTTCCTCTTTTGGTATCAATGAAATAAAAGAGGTTCTCCATGAGGGGGGAATTCCCCCTCCTAGTTGTATCTGATTAAATAATTCCTTAAGTGGACCTAACATCTCATCCTGTAAATTCCTATAATAACTAACTGTGAGCCCATCCGTACCAGGAGTTTTCCCCATTTTTAATTGTTTAATTACCAAAATAATTTCTTCCGAAGTTATAGGCCGATTCAGTTCAGATTCTTGTAGAGAGAATTAGCATCAGTACACTTATACAGTGTATTAATTTGAATTGCCAAGAGCAGTGATGGTTAACCTTTTTTGCCATCGCGTGCCAAAAGTGAGGGGAGCGTGTATGTGTGTATGTGCATGTGTGTGCCCACACTCATAATTCTATGTGCCCCGTCCCCCGCCTGCACGCGTGATCCCCCCGCACTCCCCCTGCTTTTGGCACACAATGGGCCCGGTTTTTGCCCTCCCCAGGCTCGAGGATTTCTAGAAGCCTGGGGAGTGTGAAAACAGCCTTCCCCACACCCCTGGAGGCCCTCCAGAAGCCAGAAATGGCCCGTTTGCTGACTTTTGGTGGGACCGGAAGGCCCATTTTTTGCTCTCCTCAGGCTCCAGAGCCTTTCTAGGAGCCTGGGGAGAGCAAAACGGCCCTTCCCCACCTCCCCAGGCCCTCCGGAGGCCAGAAATGGTCTGTTTTCCTACTTCCAGTGTGCCCAGAAGGCCCGAAAATCAGCTGGCCACTGCACACATGCGCACCGATATGGC
The DNA here is from genome assembly GCF_028640845.1 of Ahaetulla prasina. Taxonomy (NCBI): domain Eukaryota; kingdom Metazoa; phylum Chordata; class Lepidosauria; order Squamata; family Colubridae; genus Ahaetulla; species Ahaetulla prasina. The sequence goes on from NC_080539.1 coordinate 11,836,235, forward strand.
TCCACATGCCACCTGTGGCACACGTGCCATAGGTTTGCCATCACGGGCCTGGAGCCCGATTTCCTTCACAGAGATAGATGAATGCACCAAAACAATGGGCTGTCTTGCTCATAGCTTGATTATGGGAAGCCAGTGGATACAGCAAAAATGCACAGAGCTGGGGATGTATCACACACTGGGAAGGCCCAGCATTTATTGGGTGGAGAGGGTGTCTGATTTTTTTTTAAACAAAAGGGAATGACTGTTGGTTTGTGATCTCTGATAGTTCACAATGACAAGAAATTCTATGGCCAGTTTTTGGCAATGGCATTACAGGTCTTACGACTCGGAGACCAAATTTCCATTGTTAAGCGAGACATTGGTTAAGGGAGCTTTGCCCCATTTTACGACCTTTCTTGTCACAGTTGTTAAGTGAATCACCACAGTTGTTAAATTAATAACAAAGTTGTTAAATGAATCTGGCTTCCCCACTGAATTTGGTTGTCAGGTCACCAAAGGTGATCACATGACCATAGCATATTGCAGCAGTCATATAATATGAACCAGTTGCCAAGCATCTGAATTTTGATCATGTGACCATGGGGATGTTGCAACTGTTGTAGTGTGTGAAAAACAGTCCTAAGTCACTTTTTGCAGTGCTGTTGTAACTTTGAACAGTCTTTAAATGAACTGTTGTAAGTGGAGGATTACCTGTACTCGAATTCAGTGCAGAGATCCAAGGGGACTGTGCAAAAAGAAAAATCCCAAACCCACATTCCAACAAATTTAGACAAGCTCAAGCTATCAATGGCAATTAGTGCTGGTGGCTGTTAACCAGCTTCAGAATCACAGACAGGAAAGAGATGGATGGATGGATGGATGGATGGATGGATGGAGAGGGAGAGAGATGTGAATAGATATATACATAGAGATAGCTAGATGATAGATGGATGGATAGATAGATGTTAATGGATAGCTAGATGATAGATAGATGTGAATGACTAGATAGATAGATGTGAATGGATAGCTAGATATACATAGATATAAATGACCAGATAGATGTGAATGGATAGATATACATAGCTATACATAGAGATAGATAGATAGATAGATAGATAGATAGATAGATAGATAGATAGATAGATAGATAGATAGATGTGAATGGATAGATAGATGTGAATGGATAGATATGAATCGATATAGATAGCTATACATAGATAGATAGATAGATAGATAGATAGATAGATAGATAGATAGATAGATAGATAGATAGATAGATAGATGTGAATGGATATAGATAGCCATACATACATATAGATAGATAGATAGATAGATAGATAGATAGATAGATAGATAGATAGATAGATAGATAGATAGATATGAATGGAGATATAGATAGCTATACATAGATATAGATAGATGTGGATAGATAAAGATAGATAATATAAATAATAGAGATTATTAGATAGAGGTAGGTAGGTAATGGAAGTAGGTAGGTAGGTAGATGGCTGATAGATAGATAGATAGACAGACATATATATAGATATAGCTAGATATCCTGCCTTTACTATTTTTTACAGATAATTCATGACTGCAAACATATCCAACATACCTTTCTCCCCCTCTTCCCATAACAAGCATTAAGAGGTTTAAGAAGTCCCCAGTGGGGGCTTATCTGTCTGCTCACGTCTGCTCCGAATCTCATTTTGCCTTTGAATTTGGATCACTGCATAATCCCATTCAATATTCCTCTCTGGGGAGAAGAGCAGGAAAGAGAATCACTGTCCTGTTCATCCTTGGGAAGTTTCCGAATGCATTAATTTGCGGGAGTCCAGATTAAAAACATTCCTCCAGATGGCTCCCTAGCCTCCATTGGGACACCTCCAATATTATCCATCACCCGCAATATTAAATCAAATTCAATATGGATTCAGTACCGTGGCAATTTTCTTCCCATTTAAACAATTTGAACTTTGTACAGTTAGTCCTTAGACTTACGATCACAATTGAACGCACAATTTCTATCGCTGAGTGGGACATTTATTGAGTTTTGCCCCATTTACTGACCTTTCTCACCACAGTTGTTAAGTGAATCATTGTAGTTGTTAAGTTACTAAAATGGTTGTTAAATTAATCTGGCTTCCCCATTAACTTTGCTTGCCAGAAGGTCACAAAACGGATCACATGATTTATTTATTTTATTTTATTTGAATTCATATCCCGCCCTTCTCCGAAGACTCAGGGCGGCTTACACTATCTTAAGCAATAGTCTTCATCCTATTTGTATATTATATACAGTCAACTTTTATTGCCCCCAACAATCTGGGTCCTCATTTTACCTACCTTATAAAGGATGGAAGGCTGAGTCAACCTTGGGCCTGGTGGGATTGAACTTGCAGTAACTGCAAGCAGCTGTGTTAATAACAGACAGACTTAGTCTGCTGAGCCACCAGAGGCCCTTGATCCTGCGGCACTGCAACCATCATAAATACACGCCAGTTGCCAAGTCTCTGAATTTTTGATCATGTGACCATGGGGTTGCTGCAACGGTCGTAAGTGTGAAAAACAGTCGTATGTCACTTTTCAGTGCTGTTGTAACTTACAACAGTCACTAAACACTGTTGTAAGTCGAGGACCACTTGTATTGGATCTGATCCCGAGATGAAAAGCCTTCAGTTTATTGTCTATGGAGATTCTCAGTCATCCAGGTCATGGTTGATCCAAAGGTGCTTTCTTCAAGAGGCAACTGGAGTTCCTGGTTTTTCTTTTGAAGACGTTTTGCTTCTCATCCAAGAAGCTTCTTCAGCTCTGACTGGATGGTGGGGAATGGAAGGATTTATACTCCTTGCAGACAGCTGGTCGTTTGCATTCTTCTGCCTTAAGTGTAGTTTTTGGGATTGAAGTGTGCACACATTGTAGGAAGTTAGCACCCCCCCCCCCCTCCTAGAAGAATGAAATATCTTAGGAAATATTTAAAAGGGCAGAATATTATATTTCCCTGGATGAGAAATGGAGAAACATGTTTTAAGGACAAAGCAGCTCCCTGCAGCTTCCTGCCCCCCCCACCTTTGTCAATGGGTCACAGGCAGAAACCCAATCCCCCCACCCCGGCCACCTTTGTCAATGGACCATCATCTGCAACACAATAGGACCCATCTAGCAACAGAAACTCACCACATGGCACCTGGGAAGATTACATCAGCCAGCAAAGCTAGCTAAGACCCCACCCCCTGGGAGTCTGACAACCAATCAGGGTACTCTTCCTGTGCCCCAGGAAGTTCAAAGCTCAGAGAGGGCATAAAACCAAGGCACGCTCAGCATCTTGGCCCTTTTCTGTTCAGGAACTCAAACCATGTGATCCTGTCCACCATTAAACCATCTTTCCAAGCAGTCTCCACGTTTCCAGTGTCTTTTTCCCCCCCACTTGGAACGGAACCCAGATGGATGTTTCTTCCAACAGATGTTTTTATCCTTGGGGTGGACAAGCTTCTGCCTTGGCCTATGGAGATCATCCAGGTCACAGTTGTTCCAAAGGTGCTTTTTTTCCAAGAGGCAACTGGACTTTGTTTTTTTCTTTTGAAGATGTTTCGCTTCTCATCCAAGCAGTTTCTTCAGCTCTGACTGGATGGTGGGGAATGGAAGGATTTATACTCCTTGCAGACAGCTGGTCGTTTGCATTCTTCTGCCTTAAGTGTGTTTTTGGGTTTGAAGTGCGCACACATGTTGCATTGGCTTCAGTTGATTGATTTCAGCACTGCCCAAGTCCAGGTAGCTGCCAATATAAGGAAAGCAAATTAAAATATGCAATAATAAATTATTAAAGTGGCAAAGCCAGACAACCCTGGCTTTGAAAGGGCCTCTGGTGGCTCAGCAGACTCTGTCTGTTATTAACACATGTAGGAATTTAGCACCCACCCCCCTCCTAGAAGAATGAAATATTTTAGAAAATATTTAAAAAGGCAGAATATATTTCCCTGGATAAGAAATGGAGAAACATGTTTTAAAGACAAAGCAGCTCCCTGCAACTTCCTGCCACCCCCCACCTTCGCTAATGGGCCATCATCTGCATCATAATAGAACCCATCTAGCAACTGAAACTCACCACATGGCACCTGGGAAGATTACATCAGCCAGCAAGGCTAGCTAAGACCCCCACCCTCTGGGAGTCTGGCAACCAATCAGGATACTCTTCCTGTGCCCCAGAAAGTTCAAAGCTCAGAGAAAGCATAAAGCCATGGAGTGCACAGGATCTCAGTCCTTTTTCTGTTCAGGAACTCAAGCCATGTGATCCTGACCACCATTAAACCACCTTTCCAAGCAGCCTCCATGTTTCCAGGGTCTTTGTCCCCACTTGGAACTGAACCCAGATGGATATTTCTTCCAACACACAGCTGCTTGCAATTACTGCAGGTTCAAGTCCCACCAGGCCCAAGGTTGACTCAGCCTTCCATCCTTTATGAGGTAGGTAAAATGAGGACCCAGATTGTTGGGGGGGCAATAAGTTGACTTTGTATATAATATACAAATGGATGAAGACTATTGCTTAACACTGTGTAAGCCGCCCTGAGTCTTCGGAGACTTTTATTTTATTTATTTTATTTTATTCAAATAAAAAAAAAACACCCCACACTGAATTTGTATGCAACAAACGCCACCTGAAGAACATTTATTTTATTTATTTATTTATCACATTTCTATACCGCCCTTCTCCGAAGACTCAGGGCGGTTTACAGCCAAGATAAAATCGCACAAAAACAAACGTTAAGAACATTATTAAAAATCTAATTCAAAATTTGGCCCAAGTAATTTAAAACTAATAAAATATAAAATAAACCCTAATAAAACCACCCATGTTAAAATTGCGGTTAGGCCAGCCCTGCACGATGGAATAAGAGAGTCTTTAAGCTCCCGCTTAAAGGTCCGGAGGTACATTCTAGCAAATGGGGAATTTCCTACATCCGGGAAACCCAAGCTTTCCGTTGGCAATACACACGTGAATATAAACACGTGTTTTCTCTGCCCGCACGTTAACGAACTGCAAGATTGAGGGAATTTATTTAAAAAACAACAACAGGTGATGCGTCCGCTGAGCTTCACTTTTAAAGCTGCCATTTGTTTCCTCAATACGACTTTCTTTTACACGGATTTTTTTTTTTTCTGTCAGCGTGTCCGCATTTTAATTTTCGTTTCCAGTCGCCGCCTGACCTCAAACCTATTGGCAGCCCTCGTTCTTCGCAATGCATTATGGGAACATTCCTCTCTTTGGCGCCAAGGCGGCCCTTCGCGTGATGCATTGTGGGATTACTCACTCTCCTCCTTTGTGCAAACTCCTAATAACAGCCGGATCTTCTTCGCACGCACTTTTAACGGTTCGCGGCCCCTGGACGCTAGCGGAAGTCTTCAGCCACGAGGCCTGTTTGAAATTAGGTGTTTTCTTTCAAGTTAAAAGCCCAAGAGGGTGACTTTAAAAAAAAAACGCCGCATCTAACGTCGGCAAATATCGAACGGCACCCCATAAGCTGTTCGATAGTAACAACTTTGGAAAGAAATCTTTCGAAGGGAGTGGGTGTAGGGAACAAACACAAATTTGGAGAGCCGCGCATGCGCCTGACGAAGGGCGGGAAGGTCGCACTCGCTCAGCTCCCCCCCCTCGGGAGTGTGACGTCAAGGGCGCGGAGGGATCCTTGCGCAGGGCAAGTAGGGCGCATGAGTGGACGGCCATTTTGTGGCAGCTGAGAGAACCGAAGCGGGAGGAGGCGTCGCTGCTCCTGTCGTTGCCCGTTGGCCTCGCCCGCTTTTTATTCCCCCCTCTTTCGCTCCCTTTTTTTCTTCGGTTGGATCGGATCGTAGCCGGTTTTATTTTTTTTAAATCCTTTCTTTTCTTCTCTATCTCCCCCCGCTCCTTCTCGGGCTGCTTCCCGCCCGCGCTCCTCCGCCTTCTTCTTCTCACACACCGACCAACCCCAACCGCAGCCATTGCTGACCTCGCCATGTCTGGTGGCGGCGTGATCCGCGGCCCGGCCGGGAACAACGACTGCCGCATCTACGTGGGCAACCTGCCGCCGGACATCCGCACCAAGGACATCGAGGACGTTTTTTACAAGTACGGAGCCATTCGGGACATCGATCTCAAGAACCGTCGAGGGGGGCCGCCTTTCGCCTTCGTCGAGTTTGAGGACCCCAGGTCAGTGGCCGGGACGGCAAGTGTGAGAGGGGGGAATAAAACGCCCGTGGGTGGCGGAGATCGCCGCCCTGAAAAAAAGGGGATAGAGGGGGCAGCTTCTCTTAGGCCTAAACTCACGTGCCTGGTACTCCAGCTCCCATCATCCTCGCCTTAACACGTGCCGGACGATCGAGGCGATGCGGGGAAGGGCGGGACGAGGTAAATCGATCGCCCCGTTTTGGGGCGTGGGAGCCGCGTTGGGATATTGTGGACTACGATAAAATAACATTTTGGGATAAAAGGCGCGGCTTGACGTCCTCCTCCTGGGCAGGGGTCTCCAACCTTGTCAACTTTAAGACTTGTGGACTTCAACTCTCAGAATTCCTCAGCAGCCAGCTTTGTTGGCTGAGGAATTCTGGGAGTTGGTCTACAAGTCTTAATAAAGTTGACAAGGTTGGAGACCCCTGCTCCTGGGGATATCGGGGAGGCTTTCAACGGGTCCTGCCCTGTAATGAATCCTGTGCATTCATAATGATGAGTAGGGAAGAGATGGCCAAACTCCTGGGGTGGTGAACTGAAAAGCAGGACTAAGGGGGTACATGATAGCAGTCTTCCAATATTTGAGGGGCTGCCACAAAGAAGAAGGAGTCCAGGTATTCTCCAAAGCACCTGAAGGCACGACATGAAGCAATGGGTGGAAATTGATCAAGGAGAAAACCTAGAATGAGAAATTTCCTGACAGTTAGAACAATTAATCAGTGGAACAACTTGCCTCCAGAAGTTATGAATGCTCCAACACTGGAAGTTTCTAAGAAGAGATTAGACAACCATTTGTCTGAAAATGGTATAGCATTTCCTGCCTGAGCAGGGGGTTGAACTAGAAGACCTCCAGGATCTCTTCCAACTCTGTTATTCTGTTTCATTCCCATGCACGTGGCACCTTAGGTGTCTCTGCACCCAATTAACTCGAGGAAAGTCAGACTTGTGGTCAGAATATGGGAGGGTTCTTAATGGCAAAAAAAAAAATTATGGAAATCTTTTGTGAGGCCATGAACCTGTAAAGATAGAGGGTTGAAATCCATTTGGAAGTTTTTGTATTTTGTAGATTGTTTTCCCTCTGCAGCATTTGTACCCTAACAGGTAAATTCGTGGGTGTTTTTTTTTTCCAAAAGGCAACTGGACTTTGTTTTTCCTTGAAGATATTAAGATGTTTTGTTTCTCATCCAAGAAGTTCTTCTGTTCTCAAAAAGCTTCTTGAATGAGAAGCCAAACATGTCTTCAAGGAAAAACAAAAGTCCATTTGCCTTCTGAGAAAAGCACCTTTGGGACAACAGGCATGACCTGGATGACTGAGGTTCTCCCTAGACATTTAACAGGATATACTTTGCAATATTGGTGTTGCAAAAATTGAGAAAGAGGGATCAATTCCAAGAATGTTGATCTCTGGCCCATGCAAGATGAAGTGGAATCCACCAAGTTTTGGGAATGTTTATTTGGAGTCCAAAAGCCTATTTTAAAACAGTGGCATAACTTAATTTCTAGTTCTTCTAATGCTTGCATTTAGGCCACTTTAAAATACTTTATTTTGTAGTTAAGAGTGAAAGCTATGTTGCTAGATTTGGAATAGATAGAAAATAAACAAGTTTTAGTTGAGTGTTTGGCCTTCCTGTCTTTAAAGTGATACAGCCTTGCTGCTTATTCTGAGGCACAGCTTCTATAACTTAAGTGCCAACTGCATCTTTATGGGTTCCAATCCATTATTTAGCAGTGAATTTACCCATAGATTTGCACATTCATTGTTATTAAAGCCAGATTCTAAATTGACATTTGAATAAGTACGTAGGCTATTTTTTACAAATAAAAAAAAAAAATATTTTCAATTAATGAACATTCAGAAGGGAAAATGAAAAGTAGAAAAAATAAAGAATATAGTAGTAATCTTCTATAGTCACACTTACTGGGCAGGTAATATTGTAATTCACCTTTACTCCCCAAAATATATGCATTGAGATTTTTCCCCCTCTTGGAATATAAAATGTCTATAAGGTTGTTTTGTATGTTACTCTTATTGCTTTACAGTTTAAACAAACAGCATTGCTTTTTATATATATGCAAAAAAAGTAATGCATTAACAATGCATTGTACTGCAGTGTCAAGTGGAAGAACCTTTGTTGCTTATTTACAGAAAAGAAATGTGTATTGTAATACTGTTGGGACAAAATCTTCTCTTGTTTTTGTAGATTGAAGACAAAGGCCAATTTCCTGCTCGCAGTGTGTTCCTGCAGGGCCTGTGATGCAGTTGTCTTTCAGGAATCCTGGATCCAAGCTCAATGTGGTTTTCTTTTTTCTCTTGCAGGGATGCAGAAGATGCAGTGTACGGACGGGATGGATATGATTATGATGGGTACCGTCTACGGGTGGAGTTCCCTCGAAGTGGTCGGGGCACTGGCAGAGGAGGAGGAGGCGGTGGAGGTGGTGGGGCCCCAAGGGGCAGATATGGACCCCCATCGAGGCGTTCTGAGTACAGAGTGATAGTATCAGGTAAGCTTTTCCCCTTGGGCTAAAACAAATTCCTCCAGGATCATTTTGAAAATGATTTGACTGATTAAAAATTGAATAAAATTGTTGATGGCGTATATTTATCTAAGCTATCTTTCAGTTGTTTTCTGGGTATCTAATTAGCTCATGATTTGGCATCTTGAAAATCTGTACATTGTTCCTCATTTCCCCCCAAAATACTAGATCTTCTGGTTTCATTGAGATACTTTAAACTGCTTACTTTTAAACAACTGTACTGCAAATAATCACAATGAGATTTCAAAAGTTTATGTTCCTGTTGCATGTGTTCACTTCAAAACTACTAACAATGAAAAGCAGTAATAGAATTAAAATTTATGAAAGAATGCGTAGATAATTGAAGAACATGTAATTTTTAACTGGTGAATTAACCGCATGTCTAGACAAGATGGATTGCTATGAAGAACAATCAAAAAGAAGGCTAAGCTGGCATTCTGACCCAAAAAAATATACAACTCAAGGGTAGCCCACAAGAAAGCCCTTTTCTTTTACTTTGCGGCTTTCAGTCTTTGATTGCATTTTAGTTGGAAGATAAAAAGAATGCTTTAACTGCTGGATTTTGGAGACAGAGAAGCTGATTTTGGAGGAAATGGTTAAAATATTTTATGCGAAATCCCTTTGGGCTTTCAGGATAAGCATCCACATGCTTTAAACTGAGTTGAGAAATACAGTATACAGTTTAAAATAACAATCCGGTAAGCAAGTGCTCATTTGCATTCTGACTAGTTATAGTTTCTGTAGACTCTTCAAAGCAGTTCTTAAGTAGCATACGTTACCATAATCCTATTAGTTTTTTTAACTAAATGCAAAAAAGAAGGGAAAAAGACTTATAAAATATGTAACTTTTAGTCAAAATTAAGAATTCTTTTACATGGGCTATTTTTGAGTCAAGATACCTAACAGGAAAGAGAAATTAAAGTTACAAATGAAAAAACGTACACATTTCTGAATGGTTCTTCAGTTGAAAAAAAAGTGACATAAGAATAACTGAATGCTTATTCAAATATAGCAAGAGGTGAATTTTAGAGACTATTTTGTAATTGATACAAAGCAAATGTCCTTCCAGTATTAGTCTTCTAACCATAAAACATGTAATATAGTTTCATTGTCAGCTTATCACTTTTTAAACAACTCATACATACAGGTAGTTCTCTACTTACGGCCACAATTGGGATTGGAATCTCAGTTGAGTGAAACAGTTGTTAAAAGAAATTTTTGACTGCTTTGCTCAAGAATTGCAAACTCCACACTACTGGTTGTCAGTAAGCGATCTTGTAGAACACTATATGGATGGAGCTACAGATAAGGAGCATGGGGTATTTCAGGAGAACGGGGTAGACCCTAGGAGATCCAGCACAGGCAGAGTGTAAGTGTCCCTTTACTCAGGAAATCCTAGAAATCCTCATCTCTGGAGGCTGCCTGAGAAAGCTGCCTTCTCTAAAGGATTTCAGCTCCATGTCTGCTTGGATTGATGAAATCCTCCAGTAGCTTACAGCTTTTTCAGGCAGCCCCCAGAGACCAGAGGAAGTTCTCTTGGCAGCCGCAAAGAAGATGATGAATGAGAATCGAGTGCAAACAGGTTGCAAGCAACCAGATCATGATCACATGGCCACAGGGTAGGGCATTTTGCAGAACTTGGATGTTCTTTATAAGCTATTTATTCAAACTTCTTGAGGAAACGGTCAAAAGTCAAATCATGATTAACATGTGAAATGAATAATTTCCAGTGTGCACAGGGAAGGACTAAGTTGAGGAATGCCTGTATTTCACTAGTAATAACTTAACAATTGTCTCTTGTTCAGGACTGCCTCCCAGTGGAAGCTGGCAGGATTTAAAGGATCACATGCGTGAAGCAGGTGATGTATGTTATGCTGATGTTTTCCGAGATGGAACTGGTGTCGTGGAGTTTGTTCGGAAAGAAGACATGACCTACGCAGTGCGAAAACTGGATAACACTAAGTTTAGATCTCACGAGGTAGGTTTTTCACTTAATATTTTAGCAAGAATTGGATTCAGAGGGTTGCATTTGGATGCAGTAAAAACTGAAGGTAAGGAAGTGCAACTTTTCTGCTTATAGTATTTAAAAATGTAGAAAGGGCTAGATGGGTGTCATGCTTAAGTAATGTATGGAGACGTAATGCAACTTTTCTTGTTAAAAAAAACCTTCAGTCTATCAGCATGCCTGCAAAAGACTGCTTAAAAACTTAGACCTTTCAATCGAAAGTTGTGTCTATTTGATAGGGAGAAACTGCCTACATCCGTGTTAAAGTTGATGGCCCAAGAAGTCCGAGTTATGGAAGATCTCGTTCCCGCAGCCGTAGTCGTAGCAGAAGCCGTAGCCGAAGCAACAGCAGAAGTCGCAGTTATTCCCCGAGACGAAGCAGAGGATCTCCACGCTACTCTCCCCGTCACAGCAGATCACGTTCTCGTACATAAATGATCTTTAATAGTGCTCCTTTTTGTAGAATTTCTCCATGTTGTATGCAGTTTTCTTTTGCCCATAAATAGTCCATTCTTTTAGGGTGGGGGGGGGGGAGAACAGATCTGAAACTGTTTTACTGAAAATTGGCTAAAGTGTTGAATTGCAGTTTTGTATGATACCCCTAGTGAGTATTTGTTCTTTAACATCAACATTCCCTTGCATCTTTCATAAATTGTATTTTAACATGTCCTAGTCAGGGTTCTTTCTAGCTATAGTTTGCTGCCCACTTTCTCTTCCAACTGTGATATTGCTGTATTAAAAATGTCTTTGTTCAGCTATGGTTTATACAAGCTTGGGATGTTGGGGTGTTTAAATTGTCTCTTTTGGGGGAGCTTACATTTTTATCTTGCCTTTTCATGTGTCTTTCTGTAGACATATCTGAAGAGATGGATTAAGAATGCTTTGGATTAAAGGATTCTGGAGCACATGTCAATCATTTTAGGATTGTCAAAAGGAGGATTGAGGAGGATCAGATCAAAAATGGAGGCAATGGTATGACTCCAAGTGCTATTGTCACAGATTAAATTGGCAGTATTGACCTTATACAGAAAGAATAGTGAAATAGGCACGCCTGTTCTCTATTGTTCCACTTATTTTCGAGTCAGCTGAAGTTTTCTGACTACCATCATGACAATTGTGGCTTAGCTGGATCCAGGTGGGGTGGGGGTGGGGGGATATACTGTGTTGGTTGATTACAGGTGTTGCCTGTTTTTATCCTTGTAACATGCAGGTTTTTCAGACATGGAAGTATAATCTCAATACTGCTAAAATCTGCATGTCCTCTGTGTGACTGAGAGCATTTTGCTGTTTCATCTTTAATGGAATGGAAGCAGTGGGGGGGAGCACACTGGGGATTTCTTTCCGTCTTCCCCTGCAAGATAAATCAGAAACTGACTCTGATAACTTCAGTTAATCTTGTCACTTCTAGACTGAGTATAATGAGCTTTTAGTTTAGGCCTGGATAGTTCTAGCAGCAGGATTTGGCAACTTCATAACATTTTTTTTTCAACCACAAAACCTGTAATGCACATATAGTAATTGAAATGTTGAAATTATCAGTTATCCTTTGTAAATATTAGAATGTTTCTTCCAAATGATTTAACACTGCTAAAATTTGAGCTTCACAATACAAAAGTTTGTCTTGGGGAACTGATAGTTATCAATGCCTGTTTTTATTATTCAGCGGCAGACATAACTGATCATTCCCCAGAATCCTATTTTTCATTACGGTATCTAACTTTTTGCCTCCTCTTTTTTGGTTTTGCTGGTTATAAAGGTTTGGATTGGAGAGGGCTCACTGGATCCCAATCCTTGGAGCTGGATCATTGGATTCAAATCATAATGTGGATAGGATAGGGAGGATCAATTTCAAGGATTCATGGAGCGGGATCAGATTACCAGGAACATAGGAGTGGATTCCTGCCCCAACCAAACCGCACTCGTATGGAGTTTTATTCAACTCAATTGGCTATTCCAAAGATTTTTTTTCCTATTTTTGAAGATTGGAGCCCATCCATAAGATGCACGATGGAGTTTTCATATTTTTTTTTGTAAAAGGAGCAAAGCAAGGACCTGGAGAGGTACGCTGGAGCATTCTCCTTGGAAGGATTCAGCACAAGTAGATGGTAAATGTTAAAGGGGAAAAAAAGGGGGGGTTGTTTATAAATGTTAAACCAATAAGTCATTTACCTAAATTTAACAACGCAAAGAAATTGGAATCTTTTAAGATTAAGTAGGCTTTCAATTGGCTATTGCCTTTTTCTTTTTGACAAATAAAATTTTATAAAAAAGTGCATGGTGGTTTTGTTGTATTGAATAATGCCCATATATGTTGCTCTTCTGCTATGATGAATTCACTTGTTAAGTTCCTCTGATTCTTGGCCTGGTAATTGACCGGGCTTCATTTTGGGCTCTGTGGCCCATTCATAAGCATTGGAGCACTGGTAATAAGACTGGGCACAAATAAGCCCTCATGCAAAGGTGTTGAGAATGAAGATAATAAACATCCTGGAGCTTACATGGTCAGGGACATGGAAAGGAAATACTTGGCTGCTCTAGCAGGATGCATAGCCAAGGGTTCATGCAACTTGGTGACTGCAGAATGTGGATGATAAGGTAAGAGCTACAGAATTCTGTATCAAGTAGGACTGGTCAATAAAACGGCTGCTTTAGCTTCACATGGATAATCCTTGAGCTTTAGAATAGTTAAACATCTGTAACATTTAACATTCTTGCGGAGTTTTTAAAGTCCATTAACCGTTGGCACTTGATTAAAAATTAATGGAATTTCCTAAGGGGTTATTGAAAGTACTTGGTCAGGACCTATCCTCTCAGCAAGCCCTGGTTTCCATCTTGGTGCCACATTAGTAAACTCCATCAATGTTTTTATTTTTTTTAAAATTATCCAACTAGCATGGGAATGGTTTTCTATTGCTGCTTTTCTAATGCAATTTACAGCTCTAGTTTTCCCAGGCTGCCTAGAGTTACTGGGAATTGGATAGCATATAAATCTAATACAATGGTACCTCAGTACTCATCGTTAATTGGTTCCGGGAGGTATGATGAGTACTAAATGTTTTCCCCATAAAGGGATAATGCAGTGAGTCACAAGGCAGCTGACACCAACAGGTTCTCGCTTGTGTGTTGAGCATCAAATGAGTACCAGGACAAAATTTTCATGTCAAAATGTGTTCAGTGCCAAAAATCTGATGCGTTTCAAAGCAGTGAGGTACCACAGTAAATTTTCTCCTATCAAAGATCTTAGCAAGCTGGCTGTACTTGGCTTCCAACCCCAGAAAACACCATGGGGTAAAATAGTCTAGGATTCATTATGCCCCTGCAAAACAAGGACATGAATCTCTGACATGCTTCTTAAAGGTATGAAGGAATTGCTTTTGGACTTGCATAAATCATTTCAGGGTTATATGCTGTTTTGATACGCCCTACATTAGATATTAAGGCTATCCTCAAAAAAGATAAAATAACAGACAAGCATTTAAGGCTAGGATTTTGAGGGGAAATAAGCAGTTGGTTCTAACTATACATATGGTCCTGGACTTACAACCATTTGTTTAGTGACCAAAGTTAAAATGGCACTGAAAAAGGTGACTAGTCCTCCAACTTGTTGACCGTTGCATTGTCTTCATGGTCACATGATGAAAATTGAGCTTGGCAACCAGCATGTATTTGCTGTGCCCGTGTCATGCGATCACAGCATGCAACTTCCCCAACCAGCTTAGGACAGTCATGGAGGAAGTAGGATTCATTTAACAAGTGCAGTGATTTGCTTAACAGTGGCAGAAGTGGTCATAAAATTGGGCCTGACTCACTTCTAATTGTAAGTCTAGAACTATCTGTACCTTACATCTCAAGTCCTTGTTCTAGTTAATGATCATCAGATGCTGGTCAAGGTTGGTTACTGTTAAACTGATTTAAATATTAGGTGTTCTAAAAGATTGAAGGAAGACTAAAAACACCTCAAAATAGGGAATGGAAGCAATAAGATATTTGAAGTGTTAAAAGTATTGACTGAATCTCCTTAGGCAGATCCAAAATACTTTAGAATGACACAATTCCTCATTTAGCTACTACAATTTGGATTGACAACTGATCATTAAGTGAAGGCACTAGGTGAAACCAACTACTTACAGCCTTTGGTTTCACGGGCTCAGAGGACCAAACAATCTGTGATGGTCATAAAGATGAGGATTAGTTTTTACTTTCTTTTTATCACTGTCATAACTGAACAGTCACTAAATGAGGCAGTTGCTTTTTTGGTGTAATTTTATCAATACGGCAGTTGTTAAATGACGACAATTGCACTGAAGGGATCATGTCTCCCCCTGGAACATTACTTGAAATGTTGATAGCTTCAGATTGCTCATAAATCACTTGCTTAAATTTCCTCGCAAAATTTGAAAATCGGCTTTCGAGTAACTGCTTGCGTAAAAAGGCTGCAGAGCTGAATAGTAACATTCTAGTGAAAACATCTCTTGCTTGTTTACTAAAGGTTAAAGAAGCAGAATAATGAGATAAGCCCTTCTGATGTAGCAGGGGAAAGTTGGTAAAGCAGACCTGTAATTAGATTGTGATTTGTTTTTGTAAACACTGTAGTTCTGTAGCCTCAGGCTAAAGGTTTTCAGCCTGTATAAGCTCTGGGCGAGCACCTAGGCTGATGCTGGTAATGATAGCTTTGTATAATTGCCCTGTGGTCACATTACTAAGTTTGGTGGAGTTATATTTTTCTTTTTTTGTATATGCACCTGTGCAGTGGAAAAATAGGACTTCTGAGGCCAAGTAATTTCTAGACCAGGCGTGTCTTACCTGCGGCCCAAGGGCTGCGTGCAGTCCTGGGCAGCTAGTAATGTGGGCCCACAAGATCGTAAAAATACTGAACTTCGTTATTTATATACATTGTATTATACATTTGATATGTGGGCAAAGACGATTCTTCGCTCAGTGTTGCCCAGGGAAGCCAAAAAATTGGACACCCCTGCTCCAGACTAACCTAGCCTAGAATATGGAGCACTACTGGGGAGATACATGTTTTCATTACATTCTCTTTTAATCATATATTGTGTAGATCAAAAGGTTCATGAAGTGTTGGAGGCAGCATGGAGAACTCTT
Source organism: Ahaetulla prasina (assembly GCF_028640845.1). Classification (NCBI taxonomy): domain Eukaryota; kingdom Metazoa; phylum Chordata; class Lepidosauria; order Squamata; family Colubridae; genus Ahaetulla; species Ahaetulla prasina. Next base: position 11,852,062 of record NC_080539.1, read on the forward strand.
GTGTGCTGTAGTTTTTAAGTTAACGGAGGATAATTATAATTATCAAATACGTCTGCTTTTTTGCAGAGTCATTTGTCAATGAGAGATGGGCAGCATACAAACATAATTAAAAAATAGGAATATGGACCTCTTGAAGGCCATATTAAATGGCCTAATGTGCCTTATAGGGGAAAATGTTTCAGACCTCAAATGACAAATTAGAAAGATCAAAGACCTGATTTTTAGGAAAAACACAGTTTTCCCAGTTCTGGGCTCAGTTTTATAGTACTCTATAGAGTGCTAAAATGGAGGAAGAAATTGGCAAAAGTTTTCTAATTTCAAATTTGATCGGCGGGGGGGGCGCGGAATCTATAAACTTCGAATTGCACAGAACCCTGACTAATTTGCTTTTAAAAAGGCATTAAAAATTGCTATAGGTGTTCCTGAAATACATCAATAAGGAATAGCAGGGTTATCTTTGTGAGGAAATTCCTGTTAATGTCACATGTGGTTTTTTTTAAGATTGGGCACGGGTTGCTCATGTCTCCAGGCAGACAAGCAAATCTGCACAGTGGCCACTGAGGGACCACTGTCAAAGGAATCCCCAGTCTGGCTGTTTTCCTCCACATGAGCATATTAGCCCTTATCACATGGGGTAGATACATAGAATAACACAAGATGGCTGTCTCGTTTCTCTAGCTGCTTCTCCCTGCTCATCCAGCCACTGGATGAGAAGAAAGCAAGAAAGTCAATCAGGACTTTATTTTAAAAAAAGAAATTGGTAGAAAAACAAGCACGCAAGTTAGAAATCCTCAAACCTGCTTAAAGTGGGAAATTTTCCAGCCCATATATTGGTTGCTAGTAAACATTTCCATGTATTTCCCTTTAATTGCTGCTGTTCCTTCCATGTTAGCTGAATATTCATACAACTTTGGTGATTTTCCTTGCCATCCTTCCAACGTGGTGCAGCTTCTATAAAACGAGGATCCCTGAACTTGGAATTGTCGATATTGGAATCTCCTTTTGATAAGCAAAACTGCATTTCATGTTTCCCCTTTTTTTTTTCTTAACTGCTGTACCTGCCATCCATGCATATGGCATTTGATTTGGTGACATGTACAATAGAACAATCTCTGTTTTCAAATCACTTGCAGCATAAAATGTGAAGTGACAGAAAAGGGAGTGATGGGCAAATCACTAGAGTATGTGACCTGTAGCAAATATTTCCCAGAATCTGTTGCACATACTGTGGAAAGAGCTTCCTGTGGTTTATTTCTGCTATGCACCTCCACCTGTAATCCTCTGGATTGCCTTAGATCCTCAAATGTTCCCGCCTTTTGCCTTGCTTATTGACATCTGCCTTTGCAATGCTCCTTCCATCTCTGAAGGATCGGTTGCCTTCAGTTTTTGGGGTTGTGGTGCATTATACAAGTCAGTCCTCAATTGCCCAAACTGGATGTTGAAAACTTTTTAGCGGAAATAAATTTTCTCTGTCACATCACAAATGCATTTAGCGAGATGTCCAGAAGAAAATTGACTAAACCAGGGGTCTCCAACCTTAGTAACCTTAAGGTTTGTGGACTTCAGCTCCCAGAGTTGAAGTCCACAAGCCTTAAATTTACTAAGGTTGGAGACCCCTGGACTAAACAGTTCAGCTAAAGTACCTAGATTAGATGTTAGTTAGACAGATAATACCAGCAAGAGTTAACAACATGTGTTCATCTGACAAGATGCAACCCTGACCTCTTGAGATTTTTGAGGTAAGAGTGGAAGTAAACTGAGCTGGTGAAGTTTGAGAGGGCAAATTATGGTCATCTTGCTATAAAGATGTTTTTAATAGTGTTGGGGTGTGTGTGTGTGGAATCAGATTTCGGTAATGGGTTGTGATTCCTAGCATGTGAAATAGATAGGCAGGCTAGACTTACATGGACTTCTGGATGCCTATTGTTAATCTGTTTAACCTGCTGTTTTTTCCTCTCCCTCCCCCCATGTTACTGTTCAGAACACTTTGAAAATAACCAGGAAAACCAGGAAATGAAAGCTGAGCCCCCTGGCTGCTCTTAAGGGTTGCATATCATTCCTGTTAACTGATGACTGGTGGTGCATGGAGACGTGGACCTCTGCTAATGGATGATTTGCACTTGGAGCCAGGAGAGGATTCCTTTGACTGCCCAAAAGACAAACCTTCCGCCTTTACATTCCCTTGCAGAACGGTTCACCCGTGCAGGAGGAAGAGGAGGAGCCGAGTTTTTATCGGCGGGAAACATTAGGGTAATATTTCTGCAGCAAGCACTGCCATCGTGTTTTTCAGAAACCCAGCTCCTCCCAAGGGGAGGTTATGTAGGCACTGAGATAGTTAAAAGGACTGTAACTCTTGGGCTTTGCTGGACAGAAGATGGGATTGGTGGCCTCGGCTGTGTTAATGAATATCTTGAAATGCAGGGTTCCCCCCCCCACAACATCTGTAGAGAAAGACCTGACATGATTGTGGTTGGTAGCTTGTTTTGTGGGTCAGGCTAGGATGATCTACAGGCCAGGTGCCCGTCAACGTAAGCTCTAAATACGCTGGTACCGTAATGGGCTGCACACGATCTCTACTTACAGCATCTAGCAACTGTTCATTAACCTGATGTTCAGCACTGCTCAACATCTGGAGAGCATTAAATTCCAGTGAAACGAGGGAGGTATGTGCCAGTGGACAAGCTGCTGGAATCCATCAGCCTTCACCGTCCATTTAAGGTAAAGTCTGCTTTGAGTTTGACTTCTAAGGACTTAAGAGCCTTGTCCGCGTTTTGACTTTTAAAATCTAGCCTGCAGACTTCACACTCATTTCTTAAGCTCCCATCCCAAGTGTGAAGGAGCCCCGAGCCTGCTTAGCTTTCTGAGCCAGTGAAAAGTCAGACGTGGGACGCCTTCTAATTTAAAAGAAAAAGAAAAAGACCAACCAACTTGGGAATGCAACGAAGCGTTAGCTTCTAGCGTAATTCTTACTTAACCGGATGCTAAAGAACGTCACGCATAAATAGTTCATAAGGAGTTGTTGGGTGGCTGTAATACAGCACTTGGAAGTGAATCCAATTGCAAAAAGGGATTGCAGTGAGATAAGTTGGTAGAGAAAATGCTACTACCAAGGGGAAGCAGGGAGGGAGGAAGACACAAGTCCCCCAATTTGATTTTGGTGAATGGTTTTAGGATAGGATGGAATAGATTTTTTTTTAATTGGCCAAGTGTGATTGGACACACAAGGTTGGTGCATACGCTCTCAGCGTACATAAAAAAAGATAAGGCTTGAATCGGAGGTTTCTTTTTTATAAATAAACATGCTTTCAATAATTTTTGTAGGAGGTCCCGGGACAGGGTCTTGAAATCCCAGCTATGCCCAGAAATTGCCTGTCTCTGAGAATTTTCCACTCTGCAAAGCTTATCCCCTCTTGCCTTCCATCGTTCTTCTCATCCGTTCTCAAGAAAATTGAAAAATGTGGCACACCATAACTGTGAAGGCTCCGTACATGATGGAGTCCCAAAGGATCTACAAGAAGTGGATGAAGTTGGGGCTCCAGACACCAAACCCAAGATTAGTTCAAATGGGTTATTTCCGTTAACAGTAAATGGACTGGTTGAATGTTCTGCGTAGAATAAGGCCCGAATATATAAGGGCTTTTAAATATATTAAAATATTTTAATATAAGGTCATGGTGGTGCCCCAGTCGTCTTGCAAGGAATACTGCTCCCTTTTTAGGAACCTAATTTTACTCTTTATTTTTCCTTTTTGGAATATAAACTGGAGACGTCTCTAGAAAAGTAGAACTACTTAAGATGGGAAGGCATTTTCTGACCAGTTGAGGTCAAGATGACTTCTTGTTTTGCTTTTTGAGCTCTAGTGCTCCAGTTTGAGCCATGCCTTTGAAAAGTCGTCTTCTGCCTGTTATATTATTTTCCCCCCTTAACATTCAGATTTTAGAACAACTGAAAAGCAGAGGTGAGGAAATTGGAAAGTACAGAGGGATGTAATTTTGGCTGTGAAGTAGGGATGCAGCCTTGCATGGTTTAAGATACGGAAAACATCCTGGTTTTTTGCATAGTTAGGGGCTAACTTTAACAGTTTCTGAATTTTAGTAGTTCTAGTTGATTGGAGACCTGTACTAGAGTAGAATAATCGCAGTAGGCATGTATCAAGGGTTTCCTTTAAAAAAAATACCATTTGAAGGAAGCTTTTACTGGGTCCTCTCTACTGTGTTAAAGTTTAAGCTTGATATTTTTCTTAAATCTTTTATCCTGCCGACAACTTTGATTTAGACTTGGAGAAACTACCTGTTTCCTTTTCTCGATTCTTTGACATCCTCACTTAAACATTTTCCTGTAATGTGCAGCTTGAATTACTGTCAAGTCTTTTTGTTACAGCAGACGTGTCAAACTCCTTGGCTCAAAACGTGTGCAACACGGCTTCTCTTTTTGTACATGGAAGAGAACAGGTAAACTGAGCAAATAGATTTGAGTGCCTGCCCAAACAATTATATCTAGTGTGATACACTGGAATTGGAAATAAGTCAGTATCGGATCCTCTGTTATCTTTAGCCTGGCCAATCTGTAAATTAAATTGCAGAATGGGACTGTCAGTTAATGACCACAAACATGTTACAGAACAAATGTTTCTCTAAAAAGCCCCTTAAAAAAGGCCACACAAATAGCGTCAACAATAAAGAATAGGTTCATTTAGAATTATTGTGCCTGGTTTGTGCTAGGTTTTTTTATATATATATATTTCCAGGGGTGTTTTAGGTAGACAATCTCAATGTATCTATTACAGAATTGTGGCATTTCAAAATGGCTTTACTGTAGCAGATGGTTCTGCTGCTGCTCTTAAGGAGCATAAGTTTGTAACATCAGAGGAAGGCACGCGTTTGTGTGACTTTCAAAACCAGTGTGCGAGAAGAGATTATTTTAAACCTCCACAAATTCAAAAGAGAACGGATTCACGAAAATACCTTCCCCACCCAGTTCTCAAGCCTGGAATAAGCCCTTTTTGTGCCGCTAAGTATTCTGTATCTTTAGAGATTTTGATTTGTAAGCCTCGTGGCCTGAAATGCATAAATAAAATTGCTGCTTATTATCATAAAGAGCATCTGAACTTTCTCCATCCTTGCCTTTGGTGTGTTTTTTTCCTTCTGTAATTGCAGTAATTTTCAGACCATTCATAGAAACGGCGCTAGGAATGAATCATCATAACTTGTCCTACAGAATTGAGTTTGTGAATTTTAACTTAGAGTGGCCGTGCCAGCAGGAAGGCAATTCCCAATAGGAGTTTTGAGAGTTTTCTATTACGATAGGGGTGTCCAATCTTGGCAGCTTTTAAGACCTGTGGACTTCAGCTCCCAGAATGCCCTAGCAAAGCTGGCTGAGGAATTCTGGGAGTTGAAGTCCACAAGTCTTAAAGTGACCAAGGTTGGAGACCCCTGCCCTAGCCAGCATGATTGGCTGGGGGTGGGGGGAGGGAAACCACATGACTCCGGGACCCTGCAACCATCGTCAATACGAGTCAGATGCCAAGTGAATTTTGATCCTGTGCCCACAGGGAACGCAGTAACAGTTGTATGAAAAAATGGTCATAACACACCTTTTTTTCAGTGTCGTTGTAATGAATGGTTGTAAGTTGAACAACCGTTCTTTCCCTTGAAAAACTAGGAAGTCCACCCCAAGGGTAAAAAAATCTTCAATAAGTAATTAGGCGGGAGCGTGGAGTAGCTAAAACACAAAATTGCTTGAAGGCACAGGCTTCGGTTGCGGATTCTGCCTGGTAGCACAATTAACGGAACTGGAGCTAATGGGAAGCTTTTGAAATCATGTGAAATGGCCGTCGGCCAGAACAAACAATATTGGGCTAAAATGTGAAGTTACGTAATATTTATTTGTTGAATAAGCCATAACTGATTGGGGTCATAACACCAAAGACATCAACCAGATACAACTTGGGAGGGCGATGGTGGTGGCATTTAAATGGGGCCAACATTTTCTACTTATTCTATTTATTTTGGGTACAATGGTCGGCCGGGGGAGGGGGGGCTTATGGAGCCAAAGGACATTCAGATAAACTATTTTTTTTATTATTATTATAAACCTTTATTAACATTTAAAATGTTAAAATACAAGTTAAAATACATCTACAACAAAAATATATCCATAATAATTATACAATTCAACGTTATTCTGACAGTACATAATCTATTCCCATATATTCCTACTTAATCAACATATTTAAACACATTTTGTATCTTATTTTCTATACATTCCTTATTTTTAATTTCTATCCATTGATACCAATTTTCCCAAGTTAAATAGTATTCCGAGGCTTCATTATTTTTACTTACTTTAGGTAAACTATTTTTTATTTCTGTTAAAAATAGTCCCTAGTACGGGAAAGTGGCTCAGTTTGTGAAAACTTAATTGAAGCGAAGCAAGAAAAGACTACAACATGAAGGGTTGCTGAGAAGAACTTTCATGACTTTTGGCAGATAAAACTCCCCTAGTTCAGAGCTCGGTTGGACTGCAGTAGAAGCTGGTCACTGCTGAAGTACAGTAGTCTGGGCTCAGTTTTGCGCTGCATGTTCTGTCAAATGGGACTCTGTAGTATCAGTTTTTCCACTTCTCTGCCGAGTCCCTAATCCTTGTAGCTGGTCAAGGCTTTTTGTAATGTGGAAAGGAGTTGGATCTGAGCATTCAAAACACTCCTGGGTCTATCTGTTCTGAAGGAGCCCTGCTAAAGAAGCTACTGTTTGATCTGACTCCTTTGGATAACCTTAGATCAGTTTCTTAAATCTCGTTTTTGGAAAAGATGATAAAAGTGATGATGCCACAACTTCAGAGGACCATAGTAGCAGCCGATTATCTGGAGCTGTGGCAGCTGGTTTTCAGGCCAACGCTTAGCATAAGAGTCGTGAACCCCTTGGTTAGCTTTAGAGAGACGAGATCTGGGGGGAATAGAATCCTGGAGAATTTTTGAGTTGACTTCTAAGTTTCTTGAAGCTGACTTCTAAGCAACTTTCAACACCATCAACCATTTATTTTTTTATTTTTATTTTTATTTGCATTTATATCCCGCCCTTCTCCAAAGACTTAGGGCGGCTTACACTATGTCAAGCAATAGTCTTCATCCATTTGTATATTATATACAAAGTCAACTTATTGCCCCCAACAATCTGGGTCCTCATTTTACCTACCTTATAAAGGATGGAAGGCTGAGTCAACCTTGGGCCTGGTGGGACTAGAACCTGCAGTAATTGCAAGCAGCTGCTGTTAATAACAGACTCTTACCAGTCTGAGCCACAGAGGCCCATGGTACCTTTGTAAAGCTACCTCTGAGGGATTGAACTTGAGGGACACCATACTTTGGTTGTTTCTAAGAAATTCATTCTAGGGGGTGATAGCAGTGGTGAAATCCAATTTTTTTACTACCGGTTCTGTGGGCGTGGCTTGGTTAGTGTGGCAGGGGAAGGATACTGCAAAATCTCCATTTCCGTTCCAGGAGAAGGATACTGCAAAATCCCCATTCCCTCCCCACTCCTGGGGGGAAGGATATTGTTGTGACCCAGGCCCAAGTAGATAGTAGGTGTAATGTATCTTTAAGAGTTTTGGAGGGAAATTTAGGCGGGAACTTGCACGTTCCTGATTGGTTAATGCACCGGAGAAAACTGTATATAAAGAGGGGTTTTTGCCGGACGCTCTTTGCTGGGTTCACTATAAACTAAAGAGCTGTTGTCACTCATCTGGTCTCCTGTCTCGTTATTGCCCGAATTTAACAGTAGGAAACTCAGCGTAAAAACAAACAAATCTTATTCGATCAGCTGAGAATTACTTCATTCTCAGCATAGTTCAACTAAATTAAAGCAAATTCCTCCCAACACAAATTCCTCAGTCCTATTGCAAACCTTAGTCCAATTAGCCAAACTGCCAAAGGCCTTTCTTCGCCAAAGTTCAGAAGACACCGATACAAAATAAATGCAAGAAGACGAAGCTATCAACGTTGTTTTTCGGCAAAGAGCCCAAATGCTGTTCCTGGTCTTTTAAGCCTTATGGGAGGGGCCAATCATCTCTTGGCCCTACTCCCGAGTTGTCTTCTTTGCTTTAGCTGCTCTTGCCTTCTGGCAGCTCTTTCGATGCGTGCATTAGGAACAGGCTCCTCCTGTTCCTCTGCCTCACTACTATCAGTCTCTGGAGGCTCTGGAGTCCACACCTCACTCCCTGATGGCCCTGGCCCCACCTCTGCCTCCGACGTAGAGCCCTCATCCAGGCCTTCCCCGGCCTCCAGGACTGGCCCACGCTCTTTCTCAGCCTCATTGCTGTCTGACTCCGTTGCCAGCTCCGCAGGCTGCTGGCGGACCACAACAGATATTGCAAAATCTCCATTCCCTCCCCACTCCAGAGGAAGGATACTGCAAAATCCCCATTCCCATCCCACTCTGGGGCCGGCTAGGGGTGGGTATTTGCCAGTTCTCTGAACTGCTCAAAATATCCGCTACCAGTTCCCCAGAACCTGCTGGATTTCACCCCTGGGTGATAGGATGTAAGAAATGTGCCCAAAGATCCCTACTCTTGGAATGTCCCAAGATGTCTATGCTCCACATTTGTCTAATATCTACTTTAATTTGCTATGAGAAGTCTTCATGAAGACAAGTATTATCGATATGCTGATCTGTCCAATTATGTCTCTTGGCTTTGGGCCAATTGAATCATGCAGCAGAAGTGGTGATCCAGTGTTGGAAGGCCATCAGAAGGCCTGGCTGGGGAAGAAAGATCAAACTGAAATCCCCCAAGAAAATGTGACTTTGGACCCCTGGGCCAAATGTCCAGGATTTGGAAATTTATGGGGTTCTATTCCCCAATTCAGAAGTATTCTACACCTTGACAATTCTGGACATTCTGTTACTGCACCAAAGGTCGGTGAGATGTTCTGTCCCAAGTTCATCTTGTGCACCACCTGCTGTCATTCCTAGACTGAGAAGCATGTTCACAGCAAGGGTGAAATGTAAAATTTGTTACTACCGGTTCTGTGGGCGTGGCTTGGTGGGGGGCATGTGACTGGGTGGGCATGGCCAACTTTTTTTTTTAACTTTTAAAAGCATTTTTTCTACAACCTCTTCTCTTTTTTTTTAATTTGAATTTATATCCCGCCCTTCTCCGAAGACTCAGGGCGGCTTACGCTATGTCAAGCAATAGTCCTCATCCATTTGTATATTATATACAAAGTCAACTTATTGCCCCCAACAATCTGGGTCCTCATTTTACCTACCTTATAAAGGATGGAAGGCTGAGTCAACCTTGGGCCTGGTGGGACTAGAACCTGCAGTAATTGCAAGCAGCTGTGTTAATAACAGACTGTCTTAGCAGTCTGAACCACTCAAGGACCCGAAGTGGTTGTAAAAAAATGCTTTTAAAAGCCTGTGATGATCAGACAACTCAGCTGGGATTGCCAGAGGAGCCTTTTAAAAGCATTTTTTCTACAACCACTTCGGCCGATAAAGAATTCTATTCTATTCTATTCTACCCCACCCTACTCTACTCTATTTTACCTTACCCTACCCTACCCTACCCTACTCTACCCTACCCTACCCTATTCTATTTTACTCTACTCTACTCTACTCTACTCTACTCTACTCTATTCCTATTCTACCCTACCCTACTCTATTCTACTCTATTCTATGATGCTGTTTAGAGTTTTATTTTTCTCAGTGGGATTATTTTTATTTTGGGTTTAAAAAAATTACTTGGGATTGCTAGCTGCTCAGAAAATTTGGGAATGGGCAGCGTACTAATATAGTATGTAAATAAATAAAGGATTCTGACCCATTTGAAAAGTTTGTTGCAGGAACCAGAAGAAAATAGTTAGGTGCATGTCCAGCGAAGGAAGGCTTACTGCATGTGCAGCAAAAGAGGCTATGTCTTTCAGGGGGGTGTTCTACTTACCTTAACTACCAGTTTGCAACAGGAGCACAGGTGCTTCTGTGCAGGCGCAGATCACCCGTGATGACATTGTGGCGGGTGGGCGGAGCCTCCCGCCGGTTTTACTACCGGTTCTATAGAACCGGACTGAACCGGGGGCAAACCACCACTGATCTCTTTCCTTTTTTGTCCTCGTTTTCCATCCAGCAAGCTTAACCTTAAAAATCAAACATTGTTCTATTTTTCTGAGTGTGTTTTTTAAACTTTTGGGCTGTTTTCACACCAATAATTCAAACTTCAGTGCCTCGTGACCTCGTAAAATGTCTGCTTCTCCCTTTTCTTTGTCCATTGGCAGGCTCAGCAGCCTAGATTTATGTTATTTCCCGATTCTAGCAATTGGCTTCAAACCAGACCCTTCCCACCTACTGTATTGGCTAGAACACTTGACTCATCGTGCAGCACGTTTTTATGGTGAAAGATGAACATTTATGGTGTTGTCGGTTCTATAGGATTACCAGCACATGTTCCTGGAAATTATTTGTGCTTAAAAAAAAAAATATGGCAGTTGAAAAGCCAGACTTTCTGATGCTGGAAAAAGTAATTTCACATACATGTAGAGTTAAGTACATTCATTTTTGCAGTTTTTCACGGCAATTTCTATTGCAGATGTCGGGTTAAACAGCTACCTTGTCCTTTCCAGCTGTGCACATTTCTCTTTTGCCTGTTCATATCTGATAAATCTAAACGAAGGTGACGTTTGACGTTATATCTCAATTATTTTGAATATGCCCCACCCCCTCTCTTTGGGAAAGGGCTAACTGCTCCGATCTGCTGCGATCAGCTTTCTGAACGGAAACAGTGGCCTGCTATAGCCACCTAGTGAGAAAAAATGGAAAATGCAGATTATGTTATCTGTGTAGAATCTTCCAAGAACCAGGTTGAACTTCTCTCCTATAGCAGCAGCAAGTTTTCTACAAGTATAAACCATTCCAGACCCCCAACACCAGGTTCAGGGAGAATGTCGGATGGAAAGAGCATGCTGACAAGCGTAGTGGTCCAACGCATTTGGAAGGCACCACATTTCAAAAAGCTTCTCAGGAAAACCTGTCAATCAGGATGGATGTTGCTAAGTTAATGGAGCATCTAATGAGACCAAAAAGTTTCCTCTTAGTGTCGAATATTTACAGACCCCTCACATCCTGGACATAAACTGTTTCAATTCCTACTCTCAAAACGACGCTATAGAGCACTGCACACCAGAACAACTAGACACAAGAACAGTTTTTTCCCAAACGCCATCACTCTGCTAAACAAATAATTCCCTCAACACCGTCAAACTACTTACTAGGAGCCTCTTGTGGCTCAACCGGCTAATGCAGTCTGTTATTAACACAGCTGCCTGCAATTACAATTACTGCAGGTTCAAGTTCCACCAGGCCCAAGGCTGACTCAGCCTTCCATCCTTTATAAGGTAGGTAAAATGAGGACCCAGATTGTTGGGGGGGCAATACAAGTTGACTTTGTATATAATATACAAATGGATGAGACTATTGCCTTACACAATGTAAGCCGCCCTGAGTCTTCGGAGAAGGGTGGGATATAAATTCAAATTAAAAAAAAAACTAAATCTGCACTACCATTAATCTTCTCATCGTTTCCATCACCCATCTCCTTCCACTTATGACTGTATGTCTGTAACTTTGTTGCTTGTATCCTTACGACTTATATAGATATTGATTGTTTCCTGATTGCTTATTTGTACCCTATGACTATCATTAAGTGTTGTACCTTAGAATTCTTGATGAAGGTATCTTTTATGTATACTGAGAGCATATGCACAAGACAAATTCTTTGTCTGTCCAACCACACTTAGCCAATAAAAATTCAATTCAATTCAATTCAATTCAATTCTATTCTATTCTATTCTATTCTATTCTATTCTATTCTATTCTATTCTATTCTATTGAATGGGAGGTCCTCATTCAACACTAAGGATATGGAGGAATCATCTGTTCGGACTAAGGCTTGCTGAGATAGTAAAAAGCACACGATTAGTCCCAAAAACCCTCTTTTTATTTCAACAGCTGTGAATTATTGTTCATTCACAGCCCGTAATGAGTCACAAAGAGTTGGTAAAGAGTCCGACAGAAGCCTGCCACAGTCCTTCGGGATAAGGCTGATAAGCATCCACCTTTATCTCTCTTGACACGCTGCCAAAGACCTGATTGGCAATTAGCTTTGCAAGGCCACACGGCGCACGGAGTCAAAACGGAGCTTCAGAATTTAAACCGACCAGAACAAACAAAGTTGCTTCCTGCAAAGGCTCATGTGCCTTTGCTCCTCCTTTATGTCTTATGGGAGGGGCCAATCATCTCCAAGCCCTACTCCTGAGTCGTCCCTTTTGTTTTAACTGTTCTTGTCTTCTGGCAGCTCTGCGCATGTGCGCACTGGGAACAGGCTCCCCCTGTTTCCTCTGCCTCATTGATGTCCGATTGGAGGCTCCGGAGGCAGCACATAAGTCCCAGATGGCCATGGCCCCCTCTCTGCCTCCAACGCAGAGCCCTCGTCCAAGCCTTCCCCAGACTCCAGGACTGGCCCATGTTCTCCCCCAATCTCCTCACTGTCTGACTCTGGTGCCATCTCTGCAGGTCGCCAGTGGACTACAACATCACCTCTGGTGGAGATGTGCTGGGCTCTTAGTGGCCCAACAGGATGCTGTGGAACTATGCCTGCCATTGGCCCTGGACTCTACTCTTCCATGTGCCAGCCAGAGAGATCAAACACCTTTCCAGTGCACTTCTCATTTTTTTCTCTTCTTTGACAAGTTCAGGACGGGCTCTTCCCATTGATGCACAGAACTCCAGAGTCTTGATGTGCTTCTTTTTTTAATCTGTTAAAGTGACAGCTGTGCTCTTCTTTAGGGTATAATAATTTTGGATAGATTTGAATATTTGTAGCTCAGGGTTGAACTGTGAGGTCCTTGGTGCTCTTTGAACTTGGTGGTTTTCTTGCAGATGTTTCATGACCCGAACTAGGTAACAATTAAGATAGCAAAATATGTTTGGAGTCTAGAGACCACAAATCACTTGGTTGTCGACATAGATTATTGACTAGAAGAACTAAATTAAAAGAATTTCCTCCCCCCCAAACAAAATTCATGGACCTCCTGAAATCGCTCTGTGGACCCCCAAAGAACTCTTGCGTCAAACAAGCTCTGTCGTTTGGACAATCCGATCCAAACCAGGAGTATTTTACCCCTGGATTTGTACCTATTATCTTGTACATATTTGACAAAACGAATAAATGAATGAATGAATGAATAAATAAATGCTGGGGTTTTTCTGGAGAGCTCTTTATTCAGCAATAGTTGCCATACTGTCCAGGACAGGAAGTGTTGTGCCTCACCCGCCCCCCTCTCCGCAGCCGGGCCCTTCTCATCTCCTGTTATCTCAGCCAGGGACTGATAGTGGAGACCAAGGGCCTGGCATGCCTCCAGCCCCCAGTCCTGGCACCATGCCCGGACAGACCGAGCAAATAAACCCCTCCCCCACAGCATGTGAGCCTGAGGAGCATGAAGCCAGTCTCGAGCTGGAATTGCCGGCAGCTGGAGGGTGGACAGATCCACGCTTCCGGAGAATGGAGAGGTGACGTCAGCAAAAGGAAGGGAGGGGCAGGCCTGGATAAATGCTGAGTCATGGAGCCACACCCCATGGCCTATATAAAGGATCTGCTTTCTGGCATTCTTTGAGTCAGGCAAAGTCTAATCTGGATTGCTGAAGTCACACCTTGGACTCCTGTCTGACTCTGAACTCTGACAGAACTTTGGCAAAGCTGCAGACGCTTTGTGGTCACGCTTGATACAGACTTGCCCGACCCGGCCGTCAGAAGAGGAGTGGGACACGACAGGAAGTGAAGAAAAGCAGGGCTGTTCCATCCGCTCTGCTGGGTCATCTGGTTCTTTCCTCTTTCCTTTCGAGAAATTATGTCGAAGGGCTCATCCTGTGTTAGTCTGGAACTTCCTTGGGGTGTCTTTGCGTGCAAGACCGTTCTTAGAAAATGGCTTTGCTGGAAGTTCAATTTCGTATCATAATTCGGTAAAGGGAAAGGTTCCCCTCGCACATATGTGCTAGTCGTTCCTGACTCTAGGGGGTGGTGCTCATCTCCGTTTCAAAGCCGAAGAGTCAGCGCTGTCCAAAGACGTCTCCGTGGTCATGTGGCCGGCATGACTCAACACCAAAGGCACACGGAACGCTGTTACCTTCCCACCAAAGGTGGTCCCTATTTTTTCTACTTGCATTTTTTATGTGCTTTCAAACTGCTAGGTTGGCAGAAGCCGGGACAAGTAACAGGAGCTCATCCCGTTACGTGGCGCTAGGGATTCGAACCGCTGAACTGCCGACCTTTCGATCGACAAGCTCAGCATCTTAGCCACTGAGCCACCACATCCATTATCATATCATAGTAATAACAGCAAAATAAGATTTTATGATTTGAGTGGAAGATTCTTTAGTGCAGGGCCTTGCTAGGCATCCTGTCTTGATGGCTAGCTTGGTTTACATCAGAGGTGGGTTTCAGGAGGTTCTGACCAGTTCTGGAGAACCGTTAGCGGAAATTTTGAGTAGTTCGGAGAACCGGTAGTAAAAATTCTGACTTGCCCCGCCCCCATCTATTCTCTGCCTCCTGAGTCCCAGCTGATCGGGAGGAAACGGGGATTTTGCAGTATCCTTCCCCTGGATTGGGGAGGGAATGGAGATTTTACAGTATCCTTTGCCATGCTCACCAAGCCACGCCCACCAAGCCATGCCACGCCTACTAATCCACGCCCACAGAACCAGTAGTAAAACATTTTGAAACCCACCACTGGTTTACATCTCTGTCCCCTGGTCTACAATGGGAATGGGAAAAGGGAACGAAATGTTCCAGTGAAGCCATGCTGGCTCAGGAATTCTGGGAGTTGGTCCACTGTTGCTGTTGCCGTAGTTGACCATCCCTTCTCCAAAGTCGTCTCCAGGGAGGACCTCAAAATGTGCAAGGTGGTATTACGAGCGCCAATCTTGCTTGCAGAGGAGAAGAAAAGACAGTTGGCTTGTATACTTGTGGATAGACAGATGATGCCTGGTTTGTTTCCGATCTGTTAAGTCGTTCTGGAAGCTTGCTTTGCATGAAGAGCAGGTCTAAAGAGCTTTAAATAAATGAACTAAATTAATTAAAACCACCATCACTATAACATTAAGCAGGGGAACAATTATATTGCTAAAATGGGGTGGCTGTTGTTAATTAAGAAGCAGGAAAATTAGCAGGAATCTGTAAACACTCTCAAGAGCTTTCTTAATAGTTGGTTTTGGCTGGCATCTTATCTGAGGGGCAGTATAATGTAATGGTTAGAGAGTTGTATCTGCACTGGGGGGGGGGAAATATCTCATTCTGGACTAGTGTGAATGAACTAGACATCTGTTTAGGGTCCAACTGGAGAAAGCGATTATGTTGGGAAGAGTTAACGATAAAAGGAAACCAGGTCGCCAAGGAGCACGATGGTTGGGACACCATCAAAGCTGACACCAGCCAGAACAGAGAAAAAAGTCAAAGAAGCAGTGCAAGATCAGAAGATTTTTTTATTTTATTTTATTTTATTTAATTTTTATACCGCCCTTCTCCCGAAGGACTCAGGGCGGTGTACAGGCAAAAGTAAAAACAACACAATATACAAATTAAAATACCTTTTAAAAACTTATTAAATTAGCCTGAAATTAAAATTTTCCATACTAAAAACCCCATTTAAAATTAATAAAATTTCCCCTTAAAACTAATTTAAGCCAGCCCCGCGCGAATAAAAAGATGTGTTTTTAGTTCGCGACGAAATGTCCGGAGGTCAGGTATTTGACGTAAACCCGGGGGAAGCTCATTCCAGAGTGTGGGTGCCCCCACAGAGAAGGCCCTTCCCCTGGGGGCCGCCAGCCGGCATTGTTTGGCGGACGGCACCCTGAGAAGTCCCTCTCTATGGGAGCGTACGGGTCGGTGGGAGGCATGTGGTAGCAGTAGGCGGTCCCGTAAGTACCCAGGTCCTAAGCCATGGAGCGCTTTAAAGGTCATTACCAACACCTTAAAGTGCACTCGGAAAGCCACAGGCAGCCAGTGCAGCCTGCGCAGGATCGGTGTTACATGGGAGCTACGTGTAGCTCCCTCTATAACCCGCGCAGCTGCATTCTGGACTAACTGAAGCCTCCGAGCGCACTTCAAGGGAGCCCCATGTAGAGAGCATTACAGTAATCCAAGCGAGAGGTAACGAGCGCATGAGTGACCGTGCATAAGGCATCCCGATCAAGGAAGGCGCAACTGCGAACCAGGCGAACCTGGTGGAAGGCCCCCCTGGAGACGGCCGTCAAATGATCTTCAAACGACAGCCGATCGTCCAGGAGGACACCTAAGTTGCGCACCCTATCCTTTGGGGCCAATAACTCGCCACCAACAGCCAGCCGCGGCTGCAGCTGACTGAATCGGGGTGCCGGCATCCACAGCCACTCCGTCTTGGAGGGATTAAGCTTGAGCCTGTTTCTCCCCATCCAGACCCGTACGGCTTCCAAACACCGGGACAGCACTTCAACAACTTCATTGGGGTGGTCCGGGGTGGAAAAGTACAGCTGAGTGTCATCAGCGTACTGCTGGTATCTCACCCCGAAACCCCGAAGATGTGGACAGACCTGGCCCACAGAATCACCAAGAGTCGGACTCGGCTGAATGGATAGCATTATCATGATCGTGGTTTGGTTCTGCAACTCAAGACAGACTCAGACTTCAGAGGATCATTAGAACTGCAGAAAAAACAATGGCTACCAACCTGCCTTCCATTGAGGACCTGCATACCGCACGAGTGTCGTGTCCCACTCCTCCGCTGACGGCCGGGTCAGGGAAATCCGAATCAGGCGTGCCTCTGAAGCTCTGCCAAAATCCTAGCAAAGTCCTCAGGGCAGGCAGGAGACCAGAAAGTGACTTCAGCAAGATATGTTTAGACTTTGCCTGACTCAGAGAATGCCAGAAAGCAGGTCCTTTATATAGGCCATGGGGTGTGGCTCCATGACTCAGCACTTATCCAGGCCTGCCCCTCCCTTCCTTCTGTTGCCTCCGTCTATCAAGTCTTCTGACGCGAGGGTCACTCCAGTCTGCAGCTGTTGGCAATTGATCTCCCTCAGGCTCACATGCTGTGGAGGAGGGGGAGGGGTCTAATTGCTCCGTTTGCCTGGGCATGGAGCCAGAGCTGGGGGCTGGAGATACTTCCTCCTCTTCAGCCTGTCTGGGCATGGAGCCAGGGCTGGGGCCGGGAGGCATACTAGGACATTCCTCCGTGTTCGGAAGCAGATAAGAAGGCCCCGGCTGTGGTGAGATCGGACGAGACACAACAACGAGTCAAAAAGAGGGCTGTGAAAATATCTACAGACCCCTCGCATCCTGGACATCAACTGTTTCAACTCCTACCCTCAAAGCGACGCTACAGAGCACTGCACACCAGAACAACTAGACACAAGAACAGTTTCTTCCCGAACGCCATCATTCTGCTAAACATAATTTCCTCAACACTGTCAAACTATTGACTAAATCTGCACTACTATTAATCTTCTCATTGTTCCCATCACCCATCTCCTCCCATTTATGATTGTATGACTGTAACTTTGTTGCTGGTATCCTTACGATTTATATTGATATTGTTTCCTGATTGCTTATTTGTACCCTATGACTATCATTAAGTGTTGTACCTTTATGATTCTTGATGAAGGCATCTTTTCTTTTGTGTACACTGAGAGCGTATGCACCAAGACAAATTCCTTGTGTGTCCAATCACACTTGGCCAAAAAAAAAAAAAATCTATCATCATCATCAGTGGTGGGTTGCCCCCGGTTCACACCGGTTCTATAGAACCGGTAGTAAAACCGGCGGGAGGCTCCGCCCACTGACCTGAATGTCATCAAAAGTGATCTGCGCATGCGAACCCGTAGTAAAAGGTAAGTAGAACCCACCCCTGATCATTGTCTTCTTTTAATGACCCCATAATCCCTTGCGGGATGGAGTCTGAGCAACTGAATGGAGCTGACTGTTTACTGGCCGGATGCCCTTCCTGTCGCCAATGCGGAGTTTTATTCAGCATTATCATCAGCGTCAATCTGGATCCATAAAACTTACCAGCAGCAGTGGTTCTCCCTGTCCCTAGAATTTTATGTCCCTGATAATTATAGTAGTAGCATAGTTCTCTTCCTCCTACATTAGGAAACCTGGTCATTCTAAAAATATTATGTCAATGGGAAGCACTTTACCTCTCAAAGTCCTACCAGTAGTTTAATAAGACCTGCAGATTCTGACATGATGTAGCTGGCTGAGAATTCAGCCAGGAAAACCACAACAAAGGGTTATCGCTGTCTTCGATATATCAAAACCTTCCTGACAGAAGTTCCTCCCTTCTTTCAATCTGTCCATCTTCTTCGGTATGTCGGAAAACAAAATTCATGGTGGTGGGTTCTATGCAAAGAGCTGCTTGTATGATTGAGGAGGCCGATACATAGATTAAATAAACGTGCTTCCAAATGGTTAGAATAGAATAACAGAGTTGGAAGGGGCCTTGGAGGTCTTCTAGTCCAACCCCCCCTGCCCAGGCAGGAAACCCTACACCACTTCAGACAAATGGGTATCCATAGTGGTGAAATATAAAATTTGTTACTACCGGTTCTGTGGGCGTGGCTTGGTGGTGGTGGGTAATGTGACTGGGTGGGCGTGGCCAACTTTTTTTTTAACTTTTAAAAGTATTTTTTCTACAACCTCTTCGGCCGAAGAGGTTGTGAAAAAATGCTTTTAAAAGGCTCTGACGATCCCAGCTCAGCTGCGTGATCATCAGAGGCTTTTTTTTTTACTTTTAAAAGCATTTTTTTGGCCGAAGAAAAAATGCCTTTAAAAGTAAAAAAGAAACCTCTGATGATCGCGCAGCTCAGCTGGGATCGTCAGAGCCTTTTAAAAGCATTTTTTTTTTACTTTTGAAAGCATTTTTTCAGCCAAAGGAAAAAATGCTTTAAAAAGTTAAAAAAAAAACAACCTCTGATGATTGTGTGACTCAGCTGGGCATGTGGAGGGGGGTGCAGGGATTTTTGCTACCACTTCTCTGAACCACCCACTGCCATCGCTACCAGATCGGGTGATCCGGTCCGAACCAGGAGCATTTCACCCCTGGGTATCCAACCTCTTCTTAAAAATTTCCAGTGTTGGAGCATTCACAACTTCTGGAGGCAAGTCGTTCCACTGATTCATTGTTCTGACTGTCAGGAATTTTTTCCTTAGTTCTAAGTTGCTTCTCTCCTTGATTAGTTTCCACCCATTGCTTCTTGTTCTACCCTCAGGTGCTTTGCAGAATAGCCTGACTTCCTCTTCTCTGTGACAGCCCCTGAGATCCATACAGTATCTTGTCACTGACCCATTCATTTCCCCCTCCTGCCCCTAGGTTTGAACAGGCAGTTCTTGACTTGTGACCACAATTGGGACCCAAATTTCTGTGGTTAAGCAAGGCGGTCGTTAAGTGAGTCATGCCCAATTTTATGATTCTTTTTGCCATGGTTGCTAAGTAAATAACTGCAGTTGTTAAGAATCTAGCTGTTATTAACCGAATCTTGCTTCCCTCCCCCACATAGATTTCGGTTGTGAGAAGATGGCAGTGAAGGTCGCAAAGGTCACGTAATCCAGGACGCTGCAACTGATCATAAATACAGATAGTTCTCGACTTACAACGGTTCATTTAGTGACCATTTGAAGTGATCACGGGAGTGAAAAAAGTGACTTGGGACCATTTTTCACGCCTATGACCATTGTAGCATCCCCACGGTCACCTGATTTACATTCAGTGCTTGACAACCGGTTCCTATTTATGACCGTTGCAGTGTCCCAGGGTCACATGATTTATTTATTATTTATTTATTTATTATTTATTTATTTATTCACATTTTTATACCGCCCTATCTCCCAAGGGACTCAGGGCGGTGTACAGCCTGGTAAAAAACATACATATAAATACAGAATAAAACATCAATTAAAAAACTTATTAAATAAGGCCGAATATTTAAAAATAGCAATAAAAATAATAAAACCCCATTAAAACCAAATTCAAAATTTAAAATTCTAGTCCAGTCCTGTGCAAATAAATAAATGTGTCTTAAGCTCGCGGCGAAAGGTTCGAAGGTCAGGAAGTTGGCGAAGTCCTGGGGGAAGTTCGTTCCAGAGGGTGGGAGCCTCCACAGAAAAGGCCCT
The DNA here is from genome assembly GCF_028640845.1 of Ahaetulla prasina. Lineage (NCBI taxonomy): Eukaryota > Metazoa > Chordata > Lepidosauria > Squamata > Colubridae > Ahaetulla > Ahaetulla prasina. Next base: position 11,872,249 of record NC_080539.1, read on the forward strand.
TCCCCTTTTCTGTGGGGGCTCATGATCCCGTTTTGCAACCTTCCAACAAGCAAAGTCAATGGGGAAGCCGGATTCACTTAATCAATGTGTTATTAAACTAACAACTGCAGTGATTCGCTTAACAACCGTGGCAAGTAGAGTCATAAAATGGGGCAAAAGCCGCTTAACAAACCTCTCACTTAGCAACATAAATTCTGGGCTCCATTGTTCCTGTACCACATACCGGTTGGCAAGCGCCAACATTTTGATCATATGACCATGAAGGTACTATTAACAGTTGTGTGGTTGCAAGTCCCTTTTTTCAGTGCCACTGTTAACTTCCAACGGTCACCAAATGAATGGTTGTTAAGTCGAGGACTGCTTGTAGTTTGTTCTCTGGCTGTGACACCATTGTGGTCAGCCAGCAGCCTGCAGAGCTGGCAACAGAGTCGGACAGCGATGAGGCTGAGGAAGAAGATGGGGCAGTTCTGGAGGCTGGGGAAAGCCCGGATGAGGGCTCTGCGTCAGAGGCTGAGGTGGGGCCAGGGCCATTGGAGAGTGAGGTGTGGACTCAAGAGCCTCCAGAGGCTGACAGTAGTGAGGCAGAGGAACAGGAGGAGCCTGTACCTAATGCACACATGAGAAGAGCTGCCAGAAGGCAAGAGCAGCTAAAGCAAAAAGGACAACTCGGGAGTAGGGCCAAGAGATGATTGGCCCCCTCCCATAAGGTTTAGAAGACCAGCAATGGCATTTGGGCTTTGCCGGAAAACAACATTGATAGCTTCGTCTTGTTGCATTTGTTTCGTATCGGCGTCTTCTGAACTTTTGCCAAGAAAGGCCTTTGGCAGTTTGCCTAATTGGACCAAGGTTGGTGATAGGACTGAGGAATTTGTGTTGGGAGGAATTTGCTTTCATTTAGTTGAACTGCGCTGAGAACGAAGTAATTCTCAGCTGTTCGAATAAAGTTTGTTTGTTTTTACATAATTACCTACTTGGGCCTGGGTCACAACAGAAGCCACCTCAACAACTTTTACAAACAGAAAAAAAGACATGGCACAATAAATGAGTCAGATTCTATCCATGGTAGTTGGGAGAAGGATGGAGATGTTGGTGGGCAGAGAATCTAGTGCGCGTACAATCCTTAGATTGTTTAAAAAAAAGTTTTACCCTGCAGTTTGCCCGGCCTGCCAACAAAGGCGTGGATAATTTTTGTGGACCAGCGCAGCCTGTTTGTCTGGTATGTGGCAGCTTGGACTGGAAAGCCTCGTTATGGTGCAGCATCTGCTGTTTGCTCCCTGCATGCCACCAACAGTGGCTGCCGAGGAAGGTTTCTGGTTTCCAATGGAATTCTAGCCATCCGCACTAATCTTTTGAGCGGCTTTGATGTTACTGTGAATCCGCGCCTTTGTCCTCTTCCAGGGGCCTCTTTCTCGCAAGGGATCCTTCTTGGCTTTCAATCTCTTTTACAGCAAGGGAACTCCTTTCTGTAGAAAGCGCCAAACTCCCCTCCCCTCCCCTCCCGTTTGTTACCTTCTCTTTTTCGTTTCTGTTTGTTTGTTTGTTTTTGCTGGCATGCAGAAGCAGATGTGTACAGGCGTTGCAAAGGAAAGAAAAGCAAGCTTTGGTAGAAAAATTATTATTATTTGCACCCAGCACCAAGGGTGAAATGCTCCCGGTTCGGATCAGATCGCCCGATCCGGTAGCAATGGGGGGGCGGGTGGTTCGGAGAACCGGTAGCAAAAATCCCTGCCCCCCCCCTCCACATGCCCAGCTGAGTCACACAATCATCAGAGGTTTTTTTTTTTTTTTAACTTTTAAAAGCATTTTTTCCTTTGGCTGAAAAAATGCTTTCAAAAGTAAAAAAAAAAAGCCTCTGATGATCGTGCGGCTCAGCTGGGATCCTCAGAGCCTTTTAAAAGTATTTTTTCTACAACCTCTTCGGCCGAAGAGTTTGAAAAAAAATTGCTTTTAAAAGGCTCCTCTGACGATCCCAGCTGAGTTGCCTGATCGTCAGAGTCTTTTTTTTTTCTTTTAAAGGCAAAAAGAAATGCTTTTAGAAGAAAAGAAAAGCCTCTGACGATCAGGCAACTCAGCTGGGATCGTCAGAGGAGCCTTTTAAAAGCATCTTTTCCTCACTTTTTTTAGCTGTGGTTGTTAAGCAAATCACTGCAATTGTTAAGTCGCTCTGGCTTCCCTCGTTGACTTTGCTTGTCAGAAGCCAGCTGGGAAGGTTGTAAATGGCGATCACATGATCCTTGGGACATTGCAACCACAACCATCCTAAAGACATATCAATTTTGGCCTCTGGTGGCTCAACAGACTAATGCAGTCTGTTATTAACACAGCTGCTTGCAATTACTGCAAGTTCTAGTCCCACCAGGCCCAAGGTTGACTCAGCCTTCCATCCTTTATAAGGTAGGTAAAATGAGGACCCAGATTGTTGGGGGGGCAATACAAGTTGACTTTGTATATAATATACAAATGGATGAGACTATTGCTTAACACAATGTAAGCTGCCCTGAGTCTTCGGAAAAGGGCGGGATATAAATTCAAATTAAAAAATTTTTTTTAAAAAAAATGCCAAGCACCTGAATTTTGATCATTTGATGATCAAATTTTGATCAAATTTTGATCAAATTTTGATCATTTGACTGTGGGAATTTTGATCATTTGACTGTGGGAACGCTGCAATGGTCATAAGTATGAGGATGGGATGTAAGTAAATTTTTTTAACGTCATTATAACTTTGAATGGTTGTTAAATGAATGGTTGTAAGTGGAGGACTAACTGTAATCCAATTTCAACTAGTTATATATCTGCTCACAGATGCAATGTATATAGTGGGTTTTCTCACAGCTATTCCCATATTGCTCATTACTTGCTAATTTGGTTTGCTCCTTTGTTCCGGTATCAACCTTCCATGGGTGGAAAGGTGGTGCTCACTTACTGACTGCAATTGGGACCACAACTCCATCGCTAAATGACGCAGTTGCAAAGTGAAACATCGCATAACCATGCCTGACTTACGACATTGGTTCCAGTTGTGGTTATTAAACAAACCAGTGGTGGAATTCAATGTTTTTTACTACCTGCTCTGTGGGCGTGGCTTGGTGGGCGTGGTGTGGCTTGGTGGGCGTGGCTTGGTGGGTGTGGAAGGATACTGCAAAATCCCCATTCCCTCCCTACCCCTGCGGGAAGGATATTGCAAAATCTCCATTCCCACCTCCACTCTGGGGTCAGCCAGAGGTGGTATTTGCCGGTTCTCCAAACTACTCGAAATTCCTTGCTACTGGTTCTCCAGAACCTGTCAGAACCTGCTGAATCGCACCCCTGAAACAAACCTCTGCAGGTTGCTAATCGCTGCTAATTGTTACTTCTTGGCAGCTTCCTCATCGACTTTGTCAAATGTTGGCTGGGAAGGTCGCAAATGATGATCACATAACCATGGGGCACGGTTATCATTGTACATGTACGCTAACTGCCAAAAGCCTGAATGTCTAGTTTAATGAAAAGAAGGACTAGGGGTGACATGAGGGCCTCTGTGGCTCAGACTGGTAAGACAGTCTGTTATTAACAGCAGCTGCTTGCAATTACTGCAGGTTCAAGCCCTATCAGGCCCAAGGTTGACTCAGCCTTCCATCCTTTATAAGGTAGGTAAAATGAGGACCCAGATTGTTGGGGGCAATTAGTTGACTTTGTATATAATATACAAATGGATGAAGACTATTGCTTGACATAGTGTAAGCCGCCCTGAGTCTTTGGAGAAGGGCGGGATATAAATGCAAATAAAAAAAAAAAAGACGTTAATGTTAATGTTTATTCAATTTCTATACCGCCCTTCTCCCGAAGGACTCAGGGTGGTTTACAGCCAACTAAGAACAATAAATACAAAAATTAAAAACACATTTAAAAGAATAATTTAGATAGGCTGAATATACTAAAAACTATTAGAATCCCCATTAAAACTATTAGGCCAGTCCTGCACAATGGAATAAAAGAGTTTTCAACTCACACCGGAAAGCCCGGAGGTCAGGGAGTTGGCGTATCCCTGGGGGTAGCTCGTTCCAGAGGGCTGGAGCCCCCACAGAGAAGGCCCTCCCCCTGGGAGTCGCCAGTCGACACTGTCTGGCCGATGGCACGCTGAGGAGGCCCTCTCTGTGCGAGCGCACTGGTCGATGGGAGGCCACCGGTAGCAGGAGGCGGTCCCGTAAGTAACCCGGTCCTAAGCCATGGAGCACTTTAAAGGTGAGAACCAACACCTTGAATTGTACCCGGAAGGCAACCGGCAGCCAGTGCAGCCTGCGCAGGAGACGTGTTATATGGGAGCTTCGAGTCACTCCCTCAATCACCCGCGCGGCTGCATTCTGGACCAGCTGGAGCCTCCGGGTACTCTTCAAGGGGAGCCCCATGTAGAGAGCATTGCAGTAATCCAGGCGGGAAGTGACAAGGGAATGAGTGACTGTGCAAAGGGAATCCCGGTCCAAGAAGGGATGTAACTGGCGTATCAGGCGAACCTGATAAAAAGCTCCTCTGGCGACGGCTGTCATATGTTCTTCTAACGATAATGTTAGCGGTGTTCCGGTATCTATGGGGTTGCCACAAAGAAGAGGGAGTCAAGCTATTCTCCAAAGCACCGGAAGGCGAAACAAGAAGCAATGAGGGAAAACTCATCAAGGAGAGAAACAACTTAGAACTAAGGAGAAATTTCTTGACAGTGAGAACAATTCATCAGTGGAACGACTTGCCTCCAAAACTTGTGGGTCCTCCAACACTGCAAGTTTTTAAGAAGAGACTGGACAACCATTTTGTCTGAAATGGTATAGGGTTTCCTGCCTGAGCAGGCGGGTGGACTAGAAGACCTCTGAGGTCCCTTTCAATTCTGTTATTCTATATTCCGATCATGTAACTGTGGGGATGCTATGATGGCTGCACATTCAGACTGGTTGTAAATCTCCCTTTTTCAGCACTGTAGAAACTTTGAACAATCACTGAATAGGTCAGTAAGTGAGGAATAGCTATATTTGAGTCCTTTGCCTCACTGAGGCCTAGAAACATTATTAGATCTATCGTCTTTTGTTTTTGATTAAGTAGATAAAGTCCACTTTGGTCCTTTTTGTTTCTGTTCCAAGAGAGTAGATAATAACCCCAGAAAGATTTACTTCCACTTTTTAAAATTTAAATTCTTCATTCTTTTGTCTTCTGCATATAAATTATCAGTACAATATATATCTTCTATTTTTAATTCATGTTTATAAGTATGGTTCAGCATTTCCCCGCTTGTCCGTGTTTTGCAATTTTTGGTTTATCAAACTACGCTTTGGCTGCTTGTTTTAGTTAGACCATATATGGATTTTTGCAAATTTGCATATCAGTTCTCCTCTTTCAAATCACTATGCAAAAAAGGAGACTTAATATTTAAGTGCTTCACATGCAGTATTCTAAATGGGGCTACATTTAGTCATGTCCTGATGCTTCCAAGTTTAACGATAGCTGCAAAATCTTTGGTTTGATATTTGCCATATTTTTGTGTAGCCTTTTGCTACAAACTTAGCCTTGGCATTACGTGAACATCTGGCTTTGTTTTGAAAACCCCACTTTCGGCCTTTGGCTATCCCAGGTGTCGGCAACCTTAAATACTCAAAGAGCCACAAAGGTCCTAACTCAGTGGTTCTCAACCTTTATAGTGCTGCGACCCCTTTAATACAATTCCCCACGATGTGGCGACCCCTTTAATACAATTCCCCATGATGTGGCGACCCCCAACTGTAAAATTATTTTCGTTTTGAATTTATCGCGCCTGAAGCCATATTGGCTAGTGATCTGAACTGCTTGTGATTGCCTTGAGGACGGAGGCATTAAAGCGGAGACTCCTCCCCTATTAAGTTTATCGCGCCTGAAGCCAGACTAGGCTAGCGATTGGGAGTGATTGCAGCTGGCTTGAGAGGGAGACATCAGAGCAAAGATTTCTCTCTTTTTTAATTGATCACGCCTGAAGCCGAATTCGTCTAGCAATTTGAAGAGCCTGCAGCTGGCTTGTAGAGTCAACCACTGGAGCGCGATTCTTCAACTCGCAAGTATATGTCCCATATTTCCGATGGTCTTAGGCGACCCCTGGCAAATCGTCATTCGACCCCCAACGGGATCCCGACCCACAGGTTGAGAACCGCTGTCCTAACTAGAAGCCTCCCATTCAATTCTGGAGCTGACCAGAAGTCCAGTGTCTCCCCCTAGCACAGCTTCCTTTTTCCTGCCCAGCAGCTTTCATGCTTAAGGCAGAACTAGAAGTCACAGTCTCCTGGCTTCTAGCCTGGTGCCTTAACCATGAGATCAAGTTAGCTCTCATACACTTACAAACATCTCTCACGGACTAGATGATCTACACGGTCCCTTCCAACTGTGTTAATCTAATCTAATCTAATCTAATCTAATCTAATCTAATCTAATCTAATCATGAGTAAAAATAAAGAAAAAAGAGTATTGTGGCATGACATTAAAATTTTAAGCTATTGCAAATTAACTTTTTTTTTAACCACCCCATTTTGACTGTTCAAGGGATGGTTTGGGCTGCTGCAGCATTTGGAGTTGGTGGTGTGCTGGATGGGTCTCATGCGGAGAACATTTATGAGCAGTGAGGATGTTGGCTATGCGGATGAGATCCCTGTGGGAACTGTTGTGACCCAGGCCCAAGTAGACAGCTCACCTGTCTGGAACCCACACCACATCTCTGACATTAATACAATTGAACGTGTCCAGAAATATTTTACAAGAAGAGTTCTCTGCTCCTCTGAAAACAACAAAATACCTTACACCACCAGACTTGAAATCCTGGGATTAGAAAACTTAGAACTCCGCCGACTCCGACAAGACCTGTGTTTAACACACAGAATCATCTATTGCAATGTCCTTCCTGTTAAAGACTACTTCAGCTTCAATCACAATAATACAAGAGCAAACAATAGATTCAACCTTAATGTTAACCGCTTCACTCTTGATTGCAGAAAATATGATTTTTGTAACAGAGTTGTTAACGCTTGGAACACACTGCCTGACTCTGTGGTCTCTTCTCAAACTCCCAAAAGCTTTAACCAAAAACTGTCTACCATTGACCTCACCCCATTCCTAAGAGGCCTATAAGGGGCATGCATAAGAGCACAAAAGTGCCTCCCGTTCCTGTCCTAATGTTTCCTTTCATTATATCAAATTAATACAATTATTACATACTTTTGCTCATATATATGCTTATATGATATTTTGCTGGTTTATGTAGATGCTTGTGTATACTGTTGTGACAAAAGAAAAAAAGGTAGAATAAACTTAGTCCGTGGAAAAATAAACTTTATTCGAACAGCTGGGAATTACTTCATTCCCAGCGTTGTTCAACTCAAAGAAAAACAAATGCCTCCCAAACACAAATTCTTCAGTTATCTCACAAACCTTAGTCCAATTAGGCAAACTGCCAAAGGCCCTTCCTGGCAAACGTCCACAAGCCACAAAAACAAAAACGTACACAAAGCAGAGGATGAAACAGAAGACGTAGCTACAACGTTGTTTTCCAACAAAGCTGAAACACTGGCGCTGGTCTGTTTTAAGCCTTATGGGAGGGACCAATCATCTCTTAGCCCTACTCCTGAGTTGTCCTCTCTGCTTGAGCTGCTCTTGCCTTCTGGCAGCTCTTCTCATGCGTGCATTAGGAACAGGCTCCTCCTGTTCCTCTACCTCACTACTATCAGTCTCTGGAGGCTCTGGAATCTGCACCTCACTTCCCGACGGCCCTGGCCTCACCTCAGCCTCATCGCTCTCCGACTCCGTTGCCAGCTCCGTAAGCTGCTGACGGACCACAACAGGAACTGCCCCAGTAATGCAGCAGGGGCTCAAACTTTAGTCTGCTCATGTCAGCCCTTTATGGTAGGCCAAGTCAAGAAATACTCCACAAGGATTACTGGAACACTACTTATTGTTATAGAGCAGTGATGGCAAAACTTTTCTGGACCAAGTGCTCAAAGCGTGTAAACCCCCAAAATGCAATGCGTGTGCACTGCCCCTGCATTCACACCCTGTGCATGTGTGCGTGGCCCCCTGAATGTGCCCCGCCCCATGCATGCACGCATGGCACCCCACATGCACCCCACCCCCGTGCATGCGCGACAGACCCGAAGACCAGCTGGGCGGCAGGAGGTGCGCGCACAAGTGTGGCGGAGCTGAGCCGGGGCGAAGGCTCATGTACCCACAGAGAGGGTGCTGCGTGCCACCTCTGGCACGCGTGCCATAGGTTCGCCATCACTGTTTTAGAGCAGGGGTCTCCAACCTTGGTCCCTTTAAGACTTGTGGACTTCAACTCCCAGAGTCCCTCAGCCAGCAAAGCTGGGAGTTGAAGTCCACAAGTCTTAAAGGGACCAAGGTTGGAGACCCCTGTTTTAGAGTATATAACAATACAGCAATTCTCAAATAGTTTGGGCTCAGGACTCCCTTTATGTTCTTAAAAATGACTGAGGACCTCAAACAGCTTTGGCTTATGTTTGTTGAAATTAAAACTAAGCTTTTTAAAATATACACGTGCACACACACACACATCCATCCATCCATCTAGACTCCCTGAAAGAGTTCCCAGAGGGCATTTTGAAAACCAAGGGTAGCAGAATTTGAAAGCCTGACAGGATTTCTCTCATACTAAAGAGAGCCAAGGCCATGCAATCTTGAGTTTCTTCCTTACAATTTCCTGCTTTCCCAGGAAATTGCATTTTCTGGGGGAAAGTTTACATTTTCCTAGGCCCCCAACTTACTGCTATTTCAAAAGGACTGAAGACTTACATATAGCTCTTGGCCCTAGTCCTTTGGCCAGCATTATTTATTTATTTATTTATTTTATCACATTTATATACCGCCCTATCTCCCAAGGGACTCAGGGCGGTTCACAGGCAGGTAAAAAAGCACCTATAAATACAGACTAAAATAACAGTTAAAAAACTTATTCTACATGGCCGAATTATTAAAAAGCAATATAAATAATAAAACCCATTTAAAACCAGTATAAATTTAAAATCTAATCCAGTCCTGCGCAGATGAATAAATGCGTTTTAAGCTCGCGACGGAAGGTTCGGAGGTCCGGAAGTTGACGAAGTCCTGGGGGGAGTTCGTTCCAGAGGGTGGGAGCCCCCACAGATAAGGCCCTTCCCCTGGGTGTCGCCAGACGGCACTGCCTAGCTGACGGCACCCTGAGGAGTCCCTCTCTGTGAGAGCGCACAGGTCGGTGAGAGGTATTCGGTAGCAGCAGGCGGTCCCGTAAGTAACCCGGTATAACAACAACAACAACAACAACAACAACAACAGAGTTGGAAGGAACCTTGGAGGTCTTCTAGTCCAACCCCCTGCCCAGGCAGGAAACCCTACACCATTTCAGACAAATGGTTATCCAACATTTTCTTAAAAATTTCCAGTGTTGGAGCATTCACAACTTCTGCAGGCAAGTTGTTCCACTGATTGATTGTTCTAACTGTCAGGAAATTTCTCCTTAGTTCTAAGTTGCTTCTCTCCTTGATTAGTTTCCACCCATTGCTTCTTGTCCTGCCTTCAGGTGCTTTGGAGAATAGTTTGACTCCCTCTTCTTTGTGGCAGCCCCTGAGATATTGGAACACTGCTATCATGTCTCCCCTAGTCCCTCTTTTCATTAAACTAGACATACTGAGTTCCTGCAATGGTTCTTCATATGTTTTAGCTTCCAGTCCCCTAATCATCTTTGTTGCTCTTCTCTGTGATAATTGAAGCCTCCTTTTTCTTTGTTCCTGTTTGAGTTTATCTTGGTCCTCTTTATTTTGTTTAAATGTTTTATCAATTTCTAAACTGTCCAAAGTTGCTGGGAGGCAACTACATTAGTTAATTAACTTCTTCAGGGCTATCTCTGGGTTCCTCCCTTCTGGCTGAGAGATATGCGGACACGTTCCCAACTACTGTTATGGGTTGCAGGAAATTATTTGGAGAGCACATGTGGCCTCCAGGCTGCAAGTCTGAAAGCCTTGCATTAAGCTGTAATAATATTAGGGCAATATGGTTTATTTCCTTGGGTGTGGCATGTTATGTAAACATTACTTGTCCTTTGTTAATCCTGGAGTTTAGCAAGTGATTTGAATCTAGACATAGGCCTGCCGTGTGAAAAGCTGCAAGATAAAGAAAGAAGCTGTACTTCTGAATGAAATCCTACATATGTTTAATATAATTTAACAACAGCTACTGTTTACACTACTTTTCATGGTAAGCTGCTCATGGAATTCAGCCAGACCTAGTTAATCAAAAATAAATTATTTAATTGGCCTTAAACAGGTGACTATCACTAACTGATTTCGTATATCAATCTCGCAAGAAATGCCAGTTTTGAAAGATGGGATTAAAACAAAACAGCATTCAGCCACCTGAAGCAGGTGGTGGATGAAAATCAAATCACATTTTTCGCTTTGGGCATCTCCCCAAGGCCAAAGAAAGAAAGAAAAACAGTGATTTTTTAGGAAAGAAAAGAAAGCCATAGTCTGTGCTCCTGATTCACCTAAATGGAGCTGTATTTTTTTTTAAAAAAAAACGGTAAATAAAAGCAATTCCTTGCAACAGGGAGCAGGTGACAACCCTACATAGGCATGCCTGCAAAAGAAGTTGCAAAGAAAACATGCCTAAGCCTCAACTCGTCAGAGAGCAAAGTGCCACCTCTTCAATTGCAAATGCTCAAAATGTGACTTATGAAACAAGCATATTCTGCTGAGTCATCCTGGTAGGAGGTAGAAATGCACACCAGGGAAGTCTCGGGCGCCGAATCATAAATCAGATTAACATCTCACCTTATTTCCGCCATTTCAACGCTGTCTCACACCTCTGGTTGACTTACCAATATTTCCTGTCTCTTTCCGTCCCCAAGGACTCGGTCCGAGGAAAGCACGACATGAACCAAAGACAAAAACCTGAAATTTATTGTCAAAGCTGAAACGGCATTGGTTGAGTTTGGAGCGAAGGAAAGCAGCGTACAGTAGGGGGGGAGTGCATTTTCTAGGTCATGCAAATCTGTGATTCTACCTAGCTGAATTTAACAGAATAACAAAGTTGGAAGGACTAGTTCAACCCCCTCCTCAAGCAGGGGAACCTGTACCATTCCAGACAAATGTCTGTCTAAACCAGGGGTCTCCAACCTTGGCAACTTTAAGCTTGGAGGATTTCAACTCCCAGAATTCCCCAGCCAGCTTTGCTGGCTGGGGTATTCTGGGAGTTGAAGTCCTCCAGGCTTAAAGTTGCCAAGGTTGGAGACCCATGGTCTAAACTCTTAAAAGCCTCCAGTGATGAAGCATCCAGAACTTCTGAAGGCAAGCCCATTCCACTGATTAATTGTTCTTATTCTTAGGCAGTTTCTCCTTAATTTCAGGTTGCTTCTCTCTCTCTTTTTTTTTTAAATTTGCATTTATATCCCGCCCTTCTCCGAAGACTCAGGGCGGCTTACACTATGCTAAGCAATATTCTTCATCCATTTGTATATTATATACAAAGTCAACTTATTGCCCCCCAACAATCTGGGTCCTCATTTTACCTACCTTATAAAGGATGGAAGGCTGAGTCAACCTTGGGCCTGGTGGGACTTGAACCTGCAGTAATTGCAAGCAGCTGCTGTTAATAACAGACTGTCTTAGCAGTCTGAGCCACCAAAGGCCCTTGATTAGTTTTCATCCATTGCTTCTTGTTCTGCTTTGGAAAATAGGTTGACACCCCCTCTTCTCTTCTTTGTGGCAGCCCCTCAAATAATGAAACACTGCTGTCATTTCTCAAAGGGCATGCATGCAATAACCTCAAGGTTAACCCCCAATATTTACAGATAGAATTCCAGATAGAGTGTGTGTATAGAGGGAAAAAACCCAAGATCACGGCATCCGGCCCTCTCAATTCCTGGCAGATAGATGGGGAAGAAATGGAGGTAGTGACAGATTTTATTTTGCTGAGTCACCGTGTCCCTCAAATCATTCTAAACTTGAGTATAAAAAAAATATGATTTCTGAAATAGAGCTGTCAGAGTCTGCAATGCCCTGGAATGCTACCTGATCCAGTTGTCTCAGCTACAAATTTTCACAGTTTCAGTCGCAAATTGACTTCCATGGACTTTACTTCATACATAAGTGATCAGTAGAGAGAGGGCGTGCATAAGGTGCACTAACGTGCCTATCGCCCCTGTCGTTGTATTGTCTTATTTATTTATTTTATTTATTTTATTTTATTAGATTTTTATACGCCCTTCTCCCGAAGGACTCAGTACAGCCAAAATAGTAAAAACCCCACAATATACACATTAAAACAAAACTTAAAACCAAGCATATAACTTAAATGGCCAAAATTTAAAACAATTTAAAACCCTAAGATACATAAAAACCCCAATTTAAAAATTTAATAAAACTTTTAAGCCAGTCCTGCTTGAATAAATAAATGCGTTTTCAGCTCACGGCCAAAGGTCCGAAGATCAGGCAATTGGCGTAAACCAGGGGGAAGTTCGTTCCAGAGAGTAGGAGCTCCAACAGAGAAGGCCCTATCCCTGGGGGCCGCCAGCCGACATTGTTTGGCGGACGGCACCCTGAGAAGACCCTCTCTGTGTGAGCGTACGGGTCGGTGGGAGGCATAGGGTAACAGCAGGCGGTCTCGTAAGTACCCGGGCCCTAAGCCATGGAGCGCTTTAAAGGTGGTAACCAAAATCTTAAAGCGCACCCTTATTCTTATTCTTGTTTCTCATTTTTGTTCGACAAATTCCAATAAATAACCAGCTAAGTAAGTAAATCAGTTTTCATGCAGGATATTGGGTCCTCAAGGTTTGCAGGAAAATTACAGGTGTGTGAAAGGATACATTTTCCAAAACTATTTCATCCCCCTCCCTTCCCTACCCCCAAAACAATCCAAGCAAGGTGATCAAGATAATAATAGCAATTCCTTGATCTGACTGGTAACCTACTTTTCCTCTAAGACAGCAACAAGCAAACCTTTATTTTGGCCTGAGGCCAAGGCTTTTAAGGAAATATTTTTACCTGTTAAGATCAGTTCACTCAAGGAGTTCATCCGGTCAGTTAAAAGCCCAGTGGTTCTATTTACACAACAGACTAAGCTTGGTTAACATTTTCTGCAGCTTAGGATAACTGAACACAAAGCAGATTTAACAAGAAATGTTCCATAGTGAAATGTACTGCATAAACTCAGCCTAACTTAACATTCATGGGGCGGGAGGATGTTGCCAAGTGAGTGGAAATGAATATTTCTAACCCTTTAGAGCAGGGTCTCCAACCTTGTCAACTTTTAAGACTTGTGGACTTCAACTCCCAGAGTTCCTCAGCCAGTTTTGCTTCAACTCTGGGAGTTGAAGTCCACAAGTCTTAAAGTTGACAAGGTTGGAGACCCCTGCTTTAGAGGGACAAGAAGGCGACATTTTCACTATTGAAATGATCAACAACGATTATAATAAAATCTAAATAGGATGCCAATAAAATTAGACATCTTGCTACCAAATGTTGGAGGTGTGATCTGAATTTGGGGGAGGCAGAGATTATGAGGCAGTGTGGGACTGGGACCCATAAGTTGCTCTAGAGCAGGGCTGTCAAACTCTCACCCCTTGGTCCGGATGTGCCATGCACTGGCCACGCCCACACTGGTGGGGGGGGGAATCCCAATATGTACGTGGTGCCGCCATGACGATGTGAGTTTGACATCCCTGCTCTAGAGGTTCAGGGTGGTGCACATATCTTTAAGGTATCTTTTATCCTCAGAGCAAACTACCTCTGAAGTTGGTTGGCGTGAGAAATATAAGCTGGTTAAAGTCCTTCGGGGAATGTCTTAGGGCCGTGATGACGAACCAATGACATGCGTGCCGGAAGTGGCATGCAGAGCCATTTTTCCGTGCATGTGAGCTGTCGCCCAACTCACCTGCAATTGCGCGTGCATGCACGCCCCAGCTGGTGTTCGGGCCTCTGGTGTGCATGCACACAATTGAGGGGACCCAGCCGGTCTGTGGGGCTCTCCTGCGCATGTGCGTGTGCATTTGTGCATGCCCACGAGAGTACTGGTGCGCAGCGCATGCATGCACAGATGGCATTTGTGAGAGTATATTGAGCACTTGAAAACCACGTGCACGTGCAAATGGTGTGATTGCACACACAGCGCACGGTGGGACACACATGCAAAAGCTGTGTGCATGCATAGATAGTGTGGTTGCACATGCAGCAGATGGTGGGGGCGCACATGAAAGCTGTGCGCATGCACAGATGGTGCAGTTGCGCACACAGTGCATGGGGAGGAGTCGCACGTTAGTACGGATGGCACATGCGCGTGCAAAGCGCGGACCTGTTTGGCACTCGGTGAGTGAAAAGTTCGCCCCCACTGTCTTAGGGCTTCCTTAGCCCTGGTTCAGCAGCCCCATTTCTCGATTCCAGATCAGAGCAGCAAAGCAGCAAGATACCAAGTCACCAGGAAAGGAGGAATCTTAATAGATGATAGTTTTTATATACTTGTGAGCTACAAAGGAACCCAGTTCCTTTTGCTTTGAAGTCCTGGAATAACTAATCACTCTGCCTGAAAACTGTGGAAAACTTCATCTGTGGAACTTCTGCTTAAAGATTTGGGAAACAATGCAGTCAGTGTCATTTGTCGGCATCTGATTTAGCATGCGGTACTAATCTAGCTACTGTAATTTATTAGTTATAATCTATAGTTTAACATAACATAACATAACAACAGAGTTGAAAGGGACCTTGGAGGTCTTCTAGTCCAACCCCCTGCCCAGGCAGGAAACCCTACACCATCTCAGTCAGATGGTTATCCAACATTTTCTTAAAAATTTCCAGTGTTGGAGCATTCACAACTTCTGAAGGCAAGTCGTTCCACTTATTAATTGTTCTAACTGTCAGGAAATTTCTCCTTAGTTCTAAGTTGCTTCTTTCTTTGATCAGTTTCCACCCATTGCTTCTTGTTCTACCCTCAGGTGCTTTGGAGAACAGCCCGACTCCCTCTTCTTTGTGGCAGCCCCTGAGGTATTGGAACACTGCTATCATGTCTCCCTAGTCCTTCTTTTTATTAAACTAGACATACCCAGTTCCTGCAACCATTCTTCATATGTTTTAGCCTCCAGTCCCCGAATCATCTTTGTTGCTCTTCTCTGCACTCTTTCTAGAGTCTCAACATCTTTTTTACATCGTGGCGACCAAAACTGGATGCAATATTCCAAGTGTGGCCTTACCAAGGCATTATAAAGTGGTACTAACACGTCATGTGATCTTGATTCTATCCCTCTGTTTATGCAGTCCAGAACTGTGTTGGCTTTTTTAGCAGCTGCTGCACACTGCTGGCTCATATCTAAATGGTTATCCACTAGGACTCCAAGATCCCTCTCATGTTGAGCATTCCCAGATAATTTACTTAATAGGTAAAGGTAAAGGTTTCCCTCGCACATATGTTCTAGTTGTTCCTGACTTTAGAGGCCACTGCTCATCTCTGTTTCAAAGCCGAAGAGCCAGCGCTATTTGAAGACGTCTCCGTGGTCATGTGGCCGGCATGACTAAACGCCAAAGGCACACAGAACGCTGTTACCTTCCCACCAAAGGTGGTCCCTATTTTTTCTACTTGCATTTATAGGTGCTTTCGAACTGCTAGGTTGGCAGAAGCTGGGGCAAGTAATGGGAGCTCACCTTGTTATGCGGCACTAGGGATTCGAATCGCTGAACTGCCGACCTTTCGATCGACAACCTCAGCGTCTTAGCCACTGAGCTACCGCATCCCCTAATTTACTTAATAAGCTATAGTTAAACCAATTCTGAAAAACCCACAAAAGGGATTCTTGGTATTAGCTGGGAGGATTAAAGGAGTTTGCAGCAAAGTTAAGAAATACATTAACTAAGTAAAGTTTACTAATGGAATACTTACAGAATGTTCTCCCTCCCCAGAGGTTTCTACAACATCGACCATTCTGCACTTCCAGGAGGTTAAAACTGTTTTTAACATGGTTTTGGTTCCAGCTGACTGCTATAGGGCCCTGTATTGGGCATATTAGGAATTTATTTTTGGCTTTTGCAATAATTTCTTTGGTTTTGACATTGTTCTGATTTACTTTATTATCAGAGTTTTGATTTTTGTGTCATTGAGGAGTGAGAGGGAGGGAGGGAAGAAGGGCCTTCTTTGGCAGGACAATGTGAAAAAGGAACAATCGGGACATTCACAAGGGGAAAGATCAAAAACGTCAATATGGCAGCCACAGTTACGTGTCTCAAGCCCTATCCTTTTCACATGCCATGGCCACCATATTTGGAGTGCCATCCCCTCCCCATAGGCAGGCCCTGACTGCAGGCCTTTGAGCCAACATCTGCCTGGTCTAGTTTACCCTATGTCTCTTTTGCCAGCCTGACCTAAACCTAAAGTTTTCATGGCTAATCAAGTCCGGTTAATTTAGCAACTTTAAAATGTCTAGAATCCCTCAGAGTGCATTGTAAGAGCTTTCTTCTGAAGCTAACCTAATGGAAAACTTTTAATAGGGTGATTGATTTTCACTCCCTTGCTTTTATGAGCAGCCTGGAAAAACTGACATTTTGCTGAGCAGAGATGGTTAAAAAAAAAACCTTAAAAAAAAGAGCAATTGTAAATTGACAAGTAAGACTTCTAATTCTTGGTAAACCTGTTTTTCTCTGATTCACAAAGACTGTTTACTCTTTTAACCGCAAATGTAAATGTTCTGTACTTTCAGAAATCTTATTTTAAATAGCTTCCCTTAACGTAATATCCATTTTTTTTTTCCAAGCGGGATAAATTTGTCTGCCTTTATATGCAGTAACAATTTCTGTTAATTGAATCATTATCTACAACGCTTTGTAATTTCATTCATTTTAAATAAGAATTAGATGCCTGCCTCTATATTGTCTATTTCCGCTGCCAAAACTTTACTTTCTTCATGCCAATTCTACTTTCACACCTATCAGCTTTTTCTTCCCAAGGGAAAACAAACCCAGATTTTTGACAAGATGAAAAAGGATTTAAGAAACCCCGAGGAAAGCATAAGATAATGGCTTGATAAGAAAGTCATAGAGATGCCCTGTTAAAAAACAGCCAGTTGATCAAAGCGCAGTTCTTTCATATTGCGTACTTCTGTGGGAGCACCAAAGTGTTCTTAATTTGCTGGAGAATGTGAGAATTTTACCGAGTGTATAATTAAAGCATTCCCCTTTAGAACAAGCTGGCTTGTCTCATAAACGGCCTTTTCTCCCTTTTCTTTCCCACTGCGTATGTAGCTTCGATTGCATCTCAGTTTCTGAATTTCAACCAGGTGGTGTCATGGATTTTTTTTTTTTACAACTGCTTTGCTTTCTCGCTTGGATTTTTGGGAGGATTGTTTTTATTTATTAGCTATATAGCATGTGTGGAAAGTCTGGAATAAGATGCAAAATGCCAAACCCTCTGCTGTGCGTACATATGAGTACACCAGAAAGGTGTATCTGGCTGTGAAATTGTGGAAGCCGTGGGTGGGTGGGAGGGGTGTGACTTTGAAGCAGAAAAAGAGCCTAGGGAATCGATAACCCTCATCCCTCCTGTTTGGCATTCTGCAAGCTGCAGTGTGCAACCTTCAATTTCAGCTTATCATCACTGCAGTCAATTCCCTCCCTTCCTCCCTCCTTATTTTTCCAATAGAAAAAGTAGTACATCCCTAGTGGGTTACAGATTGCAGCTTAACGGGGCATCTCTTTATCCAAGCAGCTGTATCAGCATCTTCCATTCTCTTTTCCTTCTTTTCCAGAGGTAAAGGAGAATACTTCTGCATGGTATGGCAGCTGAGGTGGGGGGTGGGGAGGAGAAAGATATTTTCCAAACAACAAGCTGGACTGCAAGATAGAAAAATGACAGCTTGCAAAACTTTAGCGTTGCAGGTTCACAAACGATGCATTGATTAGCTTTTTAAAAAAAAAATACATTTTTCCTCTTAGCTTCCCTACACTGTGGCAGTATGAAAAATCCCACTGGGATGCACAGATTTGCCTGGAGGAAAATCCTTCAAATGAGGGTTGTTGAAAGTACAATTATTACAGCAGGGTGCGGAAAACATAGGGCAGTGAGCTTAGCCAATTCTGCAGATCTGTGGCTGTCTTTCCCACACACTATCTCTTTCCTTTGGAAAGGTCTTCCAGACTTAAAGAGTTCCTAAAAGATAGGGTGGTTTTGAAAGTTAGAATGCTCTCTGCGTTTCTAAGAAGATTTCTCTGCTCCTGTATTTATTTTTTTAATCAATAAAGATATTAGCACATCAAACGTGACTCCCGATGACCAATCCATGCAATTCCCTCCCCCAATCATTTTACAACAAGAGTTGCCATTGTATCTTCCAGAATTTGGAATTTCTTTTTGGTCTCCCATCCAAGTACTAACCGATACTGAGAGGTTAATTTGGCTGAATCTATGGGCCAGCCCTGCTCACCGCCTCATGTTCGCTCCAGTCAGCTGGGTTACAAAATTGGATCAGTAGCTGAAACCACTGAATTGATAATGCAAGTACCAATGGAAATACTACAGTTTAGATGTTCTGTGCTGATCAGAATTTTGATTTTGCTCATGTAACCAGAAGAAGTAGAAATTGTAAATATGATAATATCAAAATATGGGATTTAATTGACAATGGCATGATTTGGGTTTTTTTATATGCAATGCAATATGTGATGAATATAAAAGTATGTGCAGCTTCAATCACAGCATTGTGGCCATCTTGACTTTTCTCAAGATACCAAAGGCATTCCTGCAGAGAACCCTATAGAACATTCCTGACTAGCAAGTTCTTTTAAAAGTTGTTCTTAAGATGGCATGACCTATAATAGTTCAAATGGTAGAAAAAAATAATTTTGGATTTTCTTGGTTAATTTAAAAAGCCTATATCAAAAAAAAAAAGGAAGGGGAAGAGAAGGCAAGCACCAGTGCACCTATTTGTCAAAAACATGAATTCTCATGCATTTAACAATAAAAACAATACAGACTGTTGTTAAATTGGATGGCAAGGTGGGGAGAGAGAGGGTTCCACATTAAACGCTTTTGATTGTGTAATTGTAGCCAAGATACTGACTTTTTTGACACCATCATTGGAGTGGTCCTCACAATGCTAATTGCTGATTGGTTCCAAGAGGTATGATGAGTACCAAACCATTTTTCCCATAAGAGATAATAGCAATAGCATTTAGACTTATATACCGCTTCACAGTGCTTTCCAGCCCTCTCTAAGCGGTTTACAGAGGCAGCCTATTGCCCCCAACAATCTGGGTCCTCATTTTACCCACCTTGGAAGGATGGAAGGCTGGGTCAACCTTGAGCCTGGTGAGATTCGAACTGCCAAATTGCAGGCAGGCAGCAGGTAGCAGAAGTAGCCTGCAGTAGTGCACTCTAACCTCTGCGCCACCAAGGCTCATGATGTAGTCAGTCAATTACAGGTAGCTGACATTGACAAGTTCCAGCTTGTGCATTGAGTACCAAACAAGCAATGAGTAGTGGGACAAAATTTTGTATGGAAATGCATTGTGTACCAAACTTGATGAGTTTCAAAGCAGTTGAGTACCAAGGTACCACTGTAACTTTAGTGGTCTACAGCTGCATCTGAAAAGTGTTACATCAGAGGGACCTCTGTGAAAGAAAAAAAAATCAGACAATTGAAGAAGTCAGTACCTCCTAAAGATAAATCCCAAGGAAACCAATGGATAAACCTGTTGGAGTCTGGGAGGTATTTTTAAGTAGCTGAACTCTGTTTCTTCCTGTTACAGAGTCTAAAACTAGATGTAACTAGATGAACAAATGGTGAGATTGTTTTTATTTCCTTACTGCTGGAAATGTTAGTGTTTTTTTTTCTCCATGGATCAGATAAATTTTCTTGTCTGTGGAAAAAGGTTAACAGCTGCTGTAAGAATTCTGCTTAAAGATAATTTACTGCATAATCTGTACAAGAGAACTATTACTGGGATAGGTTGGACATACAATAGAGTTTGGCTAAACAGAACTTCCAGCTTCTTAGTGTTGTATTCCTTAGAACAGGGATCTGCAAACTTGGCTGTTTTAAGACTTGTGGACTTCAACTCCCAGAGTTCCTCAGCCAGCAAAGCTGGGAGTTGAAGTCCACAAGTCTTAAAACAGCTATGTTTGCAGACCCCTGCCTTAGAGAAACAGAGAGCCATGGGTTCTATTTGCTTCTTCAAATAATCTGGTTAACTATTCTGGGAAATAAAATGCTTACATGACTTATTTTAATGCTGACATTCTTTACAGGCTATAGAAGAATAACTTTAAGTAGTTTATAACCTTTTTACTTGGAGCTATGTGAAAGGCAGCATAAGTTTTAACAGGTATGCTAAACCTTAATTTATTTAATTTTGACTTTATAAGCCTAACCCAACTGTGGGAATCCAGCTACAGTGGAAACTATAGTTGAAGAAATTTATGGCTTATCTTAGCTATTATAAACTCAGTCTTGATGGTGCCAGATAAAGCAAATTAATTCTACATATCTAGGGACTGAATGTACTGTTTCAAGTTGTTAATTTTGGTTAAGGTTTTGCTTGGACAGGTAATGAAACTGTTCAGTTCTCAGTCCACTGAATATTAGGGTAAGTGTAGGGTATGTGTGGCCAAGAAACTAGTAAATATTGGACTAATAATATTTTGCCCAAGTGGTAGTACATAATTGTAAGAATAAATAGTGGGTCCATTCATATTTAGTAATCCAAGTTCATTCATTTTGTTTGTAGTTGGCTTTAGTGGAAAAACTACCTGCATCCTATTTATGTTCTTCTATTTATGTTATTTATGTTCTATTTATTATACTTGGATAACTAATCATTTCTTAAAAACTAATGCTTGGACTTTGGATGGGAGATTTTGGAGCATTAAGTTATTCAAAAGAAGGTATTTTAAAGGAGATATTTTTACATTTTAGTGTAATAGAATGGTCTCCTTGTGCACCCTGCTTCTACTGGTAAAATAATTGACTAAATGTAATGAAATGGTAAGTACACAGATGACTTGATTTTACTATTAGATGTTTTTTCTACTTCTGTAGACAATGGACATTTCTGTCATAAGTTGTTTAACAATACATTTACCTGTGGTTACTCAACTCAGTTTTCTGGGTTCACATAACACACTGAATTAGAAACTAACCACATGCATGCTGGGCTTACACAATACTACTTTAGGCTAAAATATGGGTCAGCTTTTGGTTCAGTAGATCCTGTAAATAGAAATAGACCAGTACAGAAAAAATGATGCGTGACAGTACTTTATGGCAGCTCCCATTTGTTTAACATAACTAATTAAAATTAGAGACCTTTCAGGATTGCTGGTCACATTGGAGACATCGAAAACATGTGGGAGATTCTGTCACAAAATAGAACATGATAAAGTACAGGTAGTCCTCAACTTACAATCATGTTTAGTGACCATTCAGATACAATAGCACTGAAAAAAGTGGCTTATGGCTGATCCACATAATTGTAAACATCACAGCGCTGTGTCATGTGATCAAAATTTTGGGCACTTGGAAACTGGCATGTATTTATGACAATTGCATAATTCTGAGGTCATATGATCATCATTTGTGACTTTTCCAGCCAGCTTCTCATAAGCAAATTCAGTGGGGATTCACTTGATTCGCTCAATGATCATGTGATTCACTTAACTGCAGTAATTTGCTTAATAACCATGGCAAAAAAGTCATAAAATTGAACAGTGACTCACTTAACTGCCTTGCTCAGCAACAGAAATTCTGGTTTGAATTGTTGTTGTAAGTTGAGGATTACCCATATTGCATTTTACAGAATGATGGCTATTGGGGCCATCTTTCAAAAAACCAATTTATAAGTATCTTCTCTAACTCTCTGCTCTCTACAGGAAGCTGCCTATTCCCTGACTTGAAGACTTCCAAGATCCTTTCCAACCGCATTATGTTTTATGATTATATTTGCTGCTTTTCTGGTCAGGTGGGTATACTTCTGGTTTGCAGCCTACCCTGTTTTTTAAGAAAACTTTTGGGGCACAGGATCATCATAATGTTGGAGTGTTTTGTTTTGCAGCATGCCACTGTTCCAAATTGTTAAATGATGTAGAGGTGGGGGTGGGGAGAGGCCTAGAAGTGTCAAGGAAAGTATCTAGCATAGAAAATTGGGGTTTTTTTTACTTGTATGGATATTGAATATGTGATTTGCTTTTATCTCTAAAGGGACAGTTACTCAGATACTAAGATGGATAGATATATCAACTGTTTAATAAAATCACCTAAAATTTACTGGGATGACAACCAACTCTGTGGCAGGGGAATGTAAGAGATAGGATTATTTACTACCGAATTTAATGGGTTAAAATCCAATTCAAAGAAAAATATATTTAGCACGAAGAAGCAAGTTGGTATTGACTAACTCAAATAAGTGGATTTGTATTTTCCCCCCCACTAATATATTGAAGATACCAAGATGCTGATCTTGGCAGCTGAGAAGATCTTCTGTTTGAATGTTTCTCAAGTTGTTTAAAGAAAACTACATTCTCATCTTTGGATGCCTCCCCCCCCTTTCACTATGGGGTAGATAATGCTCACAAAGTGGCTATAGGGATTATATCAATATAAAGTGTTTTGAAGCACTTAAAACCCTCCAAACCTGTTGCATTAAATGCTGTATTTTCTTAGTAATCCTGGTATTAGTTGTTAAATTCCATTTCTTTGCCTTTGCTGTCTGTAGACTTATTTGAAGTCTTACATGAAGCCTTTCAGAAGGACAAGAATTATATGTAACCTGCCAAGAGTCTGGGATTGAAAGGGGTAGAAATAAATGAAATTCAGGCTAGTGGCAAGGAAGCAGGTGTGCATGGACCACTTCCAAGAGGAGGGTCAAGTGCTTTTTATAAGTGCACAGTTCATTTGATGCTTGGACTCTTAATTGTTCAATCTACAAACCACTTGGGTGGGAGGTTACGAATGCAATAGGATTTTAACCCCTTTAGCCGCATTACCTGTGATTTTAGGATTGGATAAGGAAGAAGTAATCTGTGTCTTTGAGCTAGGTAATTAAATCGAAGGAGTTAGCCCTATTATACAGTTGAGGAAACACAATGTAAAATTTGTGGGTTCTTAATGCCAAAGAAATTCAGTATTGTTACTGGACTTACCTGTATTTCTGGACTACTGTATCAGCGCTGGTAAAGTTGAGCTTAATTATGTGGTCAGAAACAACTTCGAGAAAAAGGCCATCATTATTTTTAATTGACAAACTGTCAGTTCCAGAATTAAAATGGAAAGAAAAATAATTATTGGATATTAAATAGGTTCACAGATCAAGGTATGTTTTAGTCATGATGTTCAAGGAGCTGTAATGGCTGGATTTATACCTCAAGTCATAAATTGTGGTTCACAGACCCTGTTGTCTAGGTTCATGCAACATGTTAACATAATTGGCATATTAGTTAAGTGAGCTCTGAATCCATCCTAAATAATGTCCTAAAATTATTAAAGGTGCAACGTGTTGTAATTTTTGATTGGCAATGAGTTGGATTTTATGAATCGCAATGAATGCAGAAATAAAATGCAATCGAAATTGAACAAGAGAAAGATACCAACAATATAAAAGCATCCATTCTTTGATTCAGTTGGAAAATAGGTACTGGGCAGTATAATTTTAGCAACTTAATATTTTATTTTGAAATGCTCAACATTGCCAGTTGGAAAATTGTTATAACTGAATGCCATCGATCTTGAATAACTTTCTAATATAGTCCTGTCCTAAAAATAGAGCTTAGAGTCTGCAGTAAGCCTGTTTAATGTTAATTGGAATTACTTCCAGGTTCAATTAGGATTGGACTGTCTTTGGCACGCCAGGGAGTAGGCTTTTAATGGTTATTTCTATTCTCTTCACCGCTACAGTGCAAAGGATGAGGTATATAATCTTTAACTATTAAATGCAACTTGTTTCCCAGTGAAATGGATAAGGTTTCGCTCCGGCCTGCAAGAAACCCTGGATGCAGAGAAGTATTCAACTTCTTCTCCAGCCCTTTTCGGTCTGCCCAGCTTGGGATTTGGTCCTTTTGGCCCTTCTGGTCTTTCAGGGTGACTTACTCCCCAGTAGATGCTCCCAAGGCCACATCCTCTGAGCTGATTTATAACCTCTGCCAGCCTTTGGGGGGGGGGATTGATATTATATCCACCCGAGGGTCTCCATTATTGGCGCATCACTAACTGGAAACCACTGAGGGAAAGGCCAAACTCTGAGGGAAAATGTGCCCTTTTGAAAAGCTCTTGAGGTGGTTTTATTTTATTTATTTTATTTATTTATTTTGTCACACACTATTTTTCCTGAGTAAAAAGTCAGTAGGTTTCCTAAGGCGATTTCCACCCCTCCCCGGTTTCCCCACCGTGAGGAAAGTTCTGATTTGAGGATGGGCTTGTCCCTACTTTGAAACAAATCCGAGTGACCAAAATTGGAGTGATATTTTTATTTTTTTAAAAAAACGGCGATTACAATACTGGGGCAGTTAGGGAATTCCCGCTCCTCGGGCTGCCTGGAGAGGCCTTTCTGCGACCCCCCACCCACCCACCCGACAGCACGCTCCGTTTCAAAGCGACAGCGAGGGGCGGAGGAGGGGGGTGACTTTGAGGGACCAGCCCCGGCCTTCACCCTCTCCTCCATCTTTCCCAGCGCTCAAAAAGAGGCTGCAGCGAGGTTCTTCTCTCCCCCACCACTTTTTTATAATCCCCCTCAGCCGCTTGAGGAGAGCGGGCCGTCCCATTCTCAGCCTCGAAGGGGGCGCCCGCCTCGCGACCCCCCCCCCCCCGGCGCTGGGCCCGCGCGCGCGCCGCTAGGAAGGCTGTGGAGTGGCGGGCGCGGCGCGCGCCCCCGTTTTTCCCGCACTCCCCCACCCCAAGCTCGATTTGTCTGGCTCTCCTCGCTTCTCTCTCTCCTCTCTCCCACCCCTCCCGTTGGCGGCGATGGTACGGCCCGGGGGTTAGCGGAAGCGCGGCCGCTGAGGCGCTGCCATGTTGAGCCGCCTCCGCCTCCTTCGCCGCCGCCGCAGCAGCAGCAGAGGCAGCCGCCGCCGCTTGTGCTTTGTTGTCGGCTCCATGTAGCTGGGGGCCCGGGGGAGGGAGGCGGGGAGGGGGGCGGGCGGGGGAGAGCGCGGCCCAGGGCGAGCCAGCCAGCCAGCCAGGCAGCCGGGCGGGCAGGAAGAAGCGAGCGCGGCGAGGAGCCGCCGCCGCCACCAGGACCAGGCCGCCGGGCCTGAGGAGAAACCATTTATATAGAGAGCGACGAGAAGACATTTATTTTTTACCAACCCCCCCCTCCCTCTCCTTCTACGAACGGCTCCTCCTCCTCCTCTTCTTCTTCCCCCCCTCCCCTTCCTTTCTCCCGGCCGCAAAACCATGGAGGCCAATTGGACCGCGTTCCTTTTTCAGGTGAGGGGGAGAACAACGCCCGACCGTTAAAAATATTTTATTTTTAAATATTTTTTTTTCTTCCCCCTCAGGTTTTTGTTTTCGCCTCCTTAGAAACATCATCAACACCAACCGGCCATCCAACCTCTCACCCCCACCCTCCCTGAAGGCGGCCAGCGTGCCCCCCCTCCCCTCCCTTCCCCGCTTAGGCCTCCTCGCTGGAGGAGGAATCCGGCCGGCTGGCTCTGTCAGCAGCGGGCGCCCTCTCTTTTCTCTGCCGCCGCCCCCCCCTCCCTCCCTCCCTCCCGCAGCGCAGACGGAGCGGGGGGGTGAAGAGAGAGAGAGAAATAGCGGGAGGAGGAAGAGGAGGAGAATCTGGTTGCGCTCGCCAGCGCCGTGGGAGGCCGACGGGAGCGCGTTTTCTCCTTCTTTTCCCCCTCCTCCCTCTCTGTTCCCCCATAAATAGCTGCTTTCCTCCTCAGCGCCGGCGGAGGAGACTCCCCGCGCGCTCAACCTTCGTAGGCGCGCAAAACTAAGAGCGACCTTTCTCTCTCCCCCCCATTTTATTTCCCCCCCCACAAAAGCCGTGTGGTCTGGGACGGGGCTGTGTGTTTGTTTGTTTGTGTGTGTGTGGGGGGGGGTGGATGGGTGAGTGGGAGGGTTTTTCCCCCCCTACTTTTTAAGCTTTGTTGTTCCCAATAGCGTTGGCCGTTCCCCGCCAAACTATTTCTCCGGGTTTTTCTTCTCTCTCTCTCTCTCTTCTTTCTGTTGTTTCGTGTTCACGAAAAGGATAAATAATGCTCTTATTGTGGTTGGGATTATGGGGTGGTGGTGGCTTGGTTTGGGGTTTGGAGACTTCTCGCTTTGGACCAGTCCTGTCCTTGGTTGGGTTGTTGTTGTTTTTTTAACTGGGGGGGAAAGTGATTGATTGTTTCTCCATCTCTCTCTCTCTCTCTCTCCCCCCCCCGCTTTAATTTTGGTTTAAAGATTGCAACTAATTTATTTATGGGGCTTATTCACACCCTGCTCTCCATCCTTTACCGGGTTTTTTTTTTCCTTTCCCTTGCTGCATTTTTTTAAAAATTATTTTTCTTCCCTCCAGTTCTCTAGAGCGATTTCATCAAATTCCCACTGTGGGAGATTTTCTTCCTACTCTTTCCTCGACTCAAAAATTTTGCTGCATTCCTTGTTTCTTCTGTCCCTATTAATGGGGGGTGGTGGTGGTGGTGGTGGTGGTGGTGGTGAAGGAATAGATTGCAGTATTACTCTCCTGCTCCTACATCCACTCTGTTTTCTTCTTCCCTCTCAACATTTCAGTGAGATATTCAAAATTATTTTCTTATCCCAATGTACTGCAAAATGGGATTGTGTGCACACTTCGCTGGCTGGAGTCTTTCTCCATCTTGTGTTTTCAAGCTGCTTATTTTCTCTCTCCTTCAGTACTTTATCATTGTCTTTCCTTGTTTCTCTGGGATTCCTGACTCCCTCCCTTGCGGATACACTCTGTGAGATTTTCTATACATTTTACTTCAGTCTGCAGTAATGTTTGCTTTGAATTATTTTCTTGTTACCAGATGCTTCTGTTACTTCATATTAAAGCATCATTCCCCTCTTATTTCTTTTACTTACTTTTACTGTTTACTTTGCATGCTTCCTTATTTTTTAATTGCAGTTGTTTCCCATCATATTGCTATCATTGGCACTCCCATTAGCTTTTAAGGTGCCACATGAGCTTGTAGCGGATGATCTGTACAGTATTAGACTTAGTCACCCTGGAATTAATTTCTGGCTTCTACATTTTCTGCCTTTTGCACATAATGTTATCCTTGATTGTCACTTTTTAAACATGTTCTTGATCGTTTATGCTATTTTCTTTTCATCATCTTTGTTCATTTTGTATGCAGTATCCTACTTTTGTCTCCATTGCTACCTCCTGTTGTCTTCCATTTTTAAAGTGCGCTACTTATCTCTACGCATGACAAATTTAGACTCTTCCACTGCTCACAATTTAGTCATCCAATTTTTTTCTATGTTCTCTGCTTTTGTACTTTCCCCCCTCTTATTTCTCCAGCTCTTCCTAAGATGTCATTGTCACCATTACTTTCTTTTGCTCCCCACAGTGTTGTCTTTCATTCCATCTTCCTTTTAATTTTGCTGTTTTTCTTTTTCCTTCAGGTTCTCATTTCTTAAAGAGATCATCTCTTACCACTTTCTGCTTTGCAGTTCTAGCTTTACTACTTTGTCTTCCTTTTTATAAGCATGTATCAAGATGCTTCATTGTATCTTCTTATCCTTTTTTTTTAAAAAACAGCCACTTTATCTACTCAGTTGTCTTTTGTTCTGCTCTCCTATATTATCCTCTTTAGCCTTTAACCTATTTTTCCTCTCTACCAATCTGCCACATTAAAGCATTTGTTTTCCTGTTTCTTTTTGCTGCAACTCTGGGAAATACTACATACATGTCTATTTTAAATTATTTTATGTGATTGTTTGCTTGATAACTTGATAACATCTTCAACTTAATAACAGACAGTATTCAGAGGCAGTCATTTTAGGAGATATAGCTTAGGTTATCCCTTAGATACAGATTATGTTATAGTCTGTTTTGACAGTTCAGAGGAATGGCACTGTTTACTAAAATTGAACTAAAATTAATATTGGGACAGAAGTGATTTTATGATCATGGAGATGATGGATAGGATAGTTTGAAGGAAAACGTATTCAGCTTTTTTTGCTTGAGCTTAAAAAAAAACTTGCTCAAGAGAAAATTCCAGAGGTTGTTCTCATCAAATTTGGACTTACTAAGTGATAAAGCATGTCTTCAAGTTAAACTGTGATTTCTTTACAAAAAGGACTGCTAAGAACTATTAAGGATTCTAGAAAATAAAATAAAAATGATGGTACTTAGCTTGCAAGTTGAGTCATTTGGAAGCATCAATCTTCTCTAAGGAATGCTGCATACCAGATTACTTTGTCTTTAAATCTACAAGCCAGATGAGAAGCTAGGTTATAATACATTTTCCTTTTTTTAGCTTGAAACTGTATACTAATTACAATACCTCTTCTCTTTCCTGAAGGTAAAATAATACCCTACAAATTATGAGTTTGCGTCATTTGCCCACTTAGTTTTCTGTTCTTTTTAAAATGCAAAGCATGACTCCAGTTTGAAAACATGAATTGGAGGAATAAATCTGAGGTGAATGCACTGCAGTCTTTCTTTTCTAACAGTAAAAGTCTTCCAACTACAAGATGAGTCATTTGCTTAGGTGCCCAGTCTCTGGAAACAGGCTTAGAACATGATCTTGAAAACAAAATTTCTTTGATCTTGTAACTCATACAAAGTTTGTGTGTCTTAACTACATATAGTAGGCATGAAATGTTCTATTGTTAACAATTATGAAGTATATGTATAGTTCAGCTAAGAATGTAATTATTTGGTAAATTCTGAATTTTGTTAATCTCTCTAGAGAATATTGCATGAATTAGGAAGTAACAGCTATCCTCTCTGAATCCTTGTGGATTTTTTTTAAAATAACCATTTAATTGACAATGTGGATTGTGGTGGGCTACAATGATGCTTTTCTGGAAAATATTAACAAACCTTGTTCTGAAAAGCTGTAATAGAAATGTTGGCATTTTTTTTCATTCTCCACTACAGTAAATAGGTAAAAATGTTAGAATCAGTTCTTAAAAGTCATCTTCAGATCATTGGGTTAAAATTAGAAACTATTGATTGTTATGCTTCCTTATACTTAGTATAGTTTTTGGTAGTTAAAGAAATATATTTCTGGCTTACATCAGAATTAACATGTGTTTTAAAACAGTATTTAAGTTGCCTAGAAAGTTCAGGCTGCATGTTAATAAGACATCATGCATCTAATAGCTCATTCAAGGTATGATTCACTGATGCTAATTAGCTACTCTGACATCAAGATACAATGCAAAAAACTTTGCCTCCAGCTACAGAAGTTTGTAGTGCCAAATTTTTCCACTCTAGGTCATGAAACAGGATTTTGTTTTATTATAAAAATCCCATTCATAAAATAGAAATCCAAGAAGTATGAAATATATATATAAATACACCAAATAAACTATGCTTTTTAATTTAGATCCTTGGTTTGGCTTTACAGGAGAGGGCAGGACACAAAGGAATATTTATTTAAAAATACTTCAAACATATTAAATGCTTTTGTTGTACATGCTTTTATTTACAGATTAATTCTTAAGATCACCTTATAGGGCATAAGATTTTTAGAATTGGTTACATGTTAACAGTTTTCCGTTTTAGGAACCAAGAGCTGTCCAAATAAAGCCTGTGTACCATTAGACAAAATAAGCTGGCAACTTTAGGCAATAGAGTACATGAATACATGAATGGCAGCAACATTACTTTTATTGTAATGTTTTCAGTTTCACGTGCAAAATAATTTATCCAGTTATTAGCATGCTGAATGCATTGGAGTAAAAGGGTGGCATCTGACTGACACACAAACTAGTCAGTAAGAGTTTGGGATTGGGTCAGTGTACATATAACCTTTATAATGGAAGGTATCTATATGAGTTATGACGTTAGTGAAGATTTGAGGCAAACATGCAACACATACAAGAGCCTACAAATTATGGCTGCTTGAACCTTGCCCAGAGAATTTGGTCTTACAGAATTGTACTCTTCTGTCTTCAGAGTCTGTATCTTGTGCTGTTAGGTCAGAAATCAGATGCTGGAGAATTTGGGCTAGAACTGTATCTCAAGTTATTTTTCAGTTTTATATCTATCTATCTATCTATCTATCTATCTATCTATCTATCTATCTATCTATCTATCTATCTACTAGTTTACTTTTCAGCACTGTGTTTGGCGATATTGGTTTAATTGCTCAAAAAGCTAGTTGCAGGAATCATTTAGGTGAAATCCTCATGGAAAGCAGAACCTTGTGTTGGGGTCATTCTCTGGTCACCATTCTCCATTCATGCTATCAAATACGCTTGTTTTTTGAGATGCAGGCTATGCTTGCAGCCCTTGTTATTTTTCTAAGGCAACAATGATCTGTGTAGCAAGAATAGGTTTTGGGAATTCAGTATAAAGCCTATTCTGAAAGCTACTTGCACTTAAAGGATAAAACAGCTTGCAGGCATCTCTCCCATCTCTAGTAAGTGATTAATTTTAACAGTACTAGTGTTGGTGGAATTAAAATTAACTAGTATATAGCAACAATAGCCAAATTAAAAACATCTGGTCATATTTTTATCCCAATTTTTCAGATTGGAATATAAGGAAATATCTTTGCATAGCCAAACCTGTTTTCAGCTGTCTCAGGTCCTGGCTAGAAATGCGTTCTCATTTCCACATCTCTGTTGTCATGTAGTAGACAAAGACAGAAGACTAGTCAGAAAAGCTGAAGAGCAAAATCACTCAATTGCCATTTCCTGTCTTATAGTGTGGGTAATAGATTGTGGAAGCTTGGCAAATCACATTATAGATCACCAGCTGATGCCTAAAAAGTATGAGCTATTTGACTTAGATCAGACTATTCAAGTGGAAAAAATCCTGTTGAAATGCAACTCATGAGAGGGTAGCACATTGGAGACTGGGGCTGGGATCCAAAGAACTCTTAAGTAGCTTGGGGGTGGGGCATTCAATCAGTTTTTGTCAGACAAAAGCCTTCTGTGTTTCATGATAAACTGCTTTTGAAATGGAGTGTTTCAAAACTAACTTGTGATGATGCATATAGTGCAAGACTTTAGCAAGTCTTCAGTCTGATTTTCTGCATGAAACATACAGTACTGTAGCCGTTTTAACTAGAAGAAAACCTATAAGCTACTTGTAAAGATTTGTGAAAATCTTTGTGGATTTTTGTTTTTGTTGTTATCATTTTTGTTGCTCTTAGACGTGGACTTATAGAATAGAAAGTTATGTAGCTGTTGGTAGTGGTGGTATACAAAGAACTGTTCTAAAATGTGGTTGTTTTAAAAGAACTCTTCTACCAAAGCATGTTCAGTGTCATCAAATCTATTTCAACCACTATTGTAATGGGAGAATAAATCCTATTTATTCAGAATAAGAACAATCCTGTCTATGACTAATTCTGTTTAAGCCTAAGTAAGGAAAACTGGGGTTTTTTTATCTTTTTATCCCAATTTTTCAGGGACTAACCTATAAGATAATAGAGAATTTGATATTGACAAGTGAATTAATAAATCAAACTTAGTTCATTCTTTAGATAGCAGTTCATTTGGAGTATCTAAAACTTGAATTGAGGTAAGTTATAGGTCAGGATCTAAGGCTAATACTGTACAGATAGTCCTTGACTTACAACAGTTCATTTGATGACTGTTCAAAGTTACGGTGGCACTGAAAAAAGTGACATGATCATTTTTCACACGACCATTGCATCATCCCCATGGTCATGTGATCAAAATTCAGATGCTTGGCAACTGACTCATTTATGATGGTTGCATCTTCCAGGGTCATGTGATCCCCTTTTGCCACCTTCTAACCAGCAAAGTCAATGGGGACCCCAGATTCACTTAATTATGTTGTTAACAATTACAGTGAAAATTTTCCCTCTTCCTATTATCTCTGCTTGAACTCTATATTTTTAACATGGTAATAAAACATTCAAAATACATCATATCTGCTGTATCTCTTGGGTAATAGGACTCTCTGTAAAATAAATTACTTGAACCCCATACCTCATTCTGTAACTTATTTGTGTCTGTACCCAAGCATAAGTGATCAGATGTCTAGACTTCAAACTCAGAATAGTTTTAGAGATCAATATTTTGGAATTATAACCTCCAGTTTCCGTATAAATGTTTTTTTCCAAGCAGCAACTGACCAAAAAGAATATTTCTGATTTTTCTGTTTTTAATTGCGTTGAATGCCATAATCATTCTATTATATTATTTCAGAAGGTGTGAGTTTCAAATTCATATTCCATAGATTTCTTTTCAGCAGAGACAATCTGTTTGCAAGTAACTGAATCAACTAGTTCTTTGTTTCTCTAGCTGTGGTTACAACCAGGCTGTTTCATGGATTTGCTACAGAAGCTAAAGCCTATCATTGTGCTTTTCTTTCTTATGTATTCACAATCTAATAAAATAAACTGGGTATTTATAATTATATTCGTAACTTGTAGTTAACCAAATAGTCTGTCATTAAGATAGAGATCATGTAATATGTTGAATATCATGAAATACACCCAGTCATTACCTCAAAAATTGCTCCCCTCAGGGAATCAAAAGATGGGTTGCTGTAATGAG
Organism: Ahaetulla prasina; assembly: GCF_028640845.1. NCBI lineage: Eukaryota > Metazoa > Chordata > Lepidosauria > Squamata > Colubridae > Ahaetulla > Ahaetulla prasina. The sequence continues at coordinate 11,904,902 of NC_080539.1, forward strand.
CACCTTACCGCATCCCTTTGTGATGAGTGCCTGTGTTTAGAAAATAAGTGGCTTATTGGGGAAATCACTGCGGGTAAAATTATATAACTGTAGTATCATCATCGGCTGAGGATTGGTTTTTATTTTATATAGAAAAAAAAGATTCCTCCATGGTTTTGTTTATAAGTGAAAATTGTTATTTTTTAAGTTTCCAAGAGTATATTTTATAAATGCTCTCACTTAGGAAAGCAGATGGGAGGTGTAATAGTTTTCAGACTGTCTTATTGAAAACACTTCAGTTACTTACTAAATTTTTAGTTTTCCCAGTCAGAAGTTCAGTATATAATAGATATGAAATAAGCTTATTAAGAATGTCTATGCTTTTCCCCACAAAGTGCAGATTTGTACAACTCATTATCTCAAACTACCAGTAAATAGAAAGAAAAATAGAATTGGGGTGTGTATACTCGGATTAAGACATAAAATGGGAATAAGATAAGAATAACAAAAGATGGGAATGTTCAGTTTTGAGGTCCCTGGACTGCTTTCCATGACCTTCAGAATAGCTTTTAAGCGCATTTTATTTTTTTAAAAAAATAATCTGGCTCCCATCAGGTGACACACACTATAGTGTGAATCTCAAAATAGATTTATTATGATGTTTTTAAAAAGATACTGTATTTTTCTGAAATCTATAAAAAAAAATGAAAAATCTGCCTCTGCCTCTATACAGCAAGGGTTTTTCCAGTTTATCACTCCATCTGCCATCTTCAACCTTCTGAAAAACATGTTGCCCTCAGATCAAGAACTGCCTACTTAACTACATAACTAACATCTCTTGAATTTTGATGAAGCAGAAAAAGTTCTGAATTTTATGGGGAAAATATATTTGGGGGAATTGAAAAATGTGCAGTACTTCTATCCATAACTTGATAGATTCATAAACATATGTTTGGTGTTGAAATACAATAATCATAAATGTTACTGACTGAACTTGCTTTATAAAGTAATTTAATTATAAATAAACTGCAGCTGCTGAACTCCAGCAACAGATTTTCATTTTTGCTTGCTAAGGAGAAGCAGACAGTCAAAAAAGTTAACATTAAAGACAAAAAAAACAACAACCCAGCTGTGGTAAAACAAAGAATGCTGTGTACTCTAAACTTTGTATCCTCAACAAGTACAAAAAGCACTGATTTTTCAGAAGATGAGAAAAAAAATCGAGTCAAAATTACAGATTTTGTCTAATCAGTCTCATTTTCTGAATCTGAAGCACTATCATTGCAAGCAGTTTTTACTTTATTATGGACTCCTGAAAATTAGTTTCTGTACCATTTCATGTGTTAATCTTGGTATAAATATCTCCAAATATAGTTCACATTTTATCAATTTTCATTTAAAATGAAAACATTAGCAAGTGAGTCATATTTTTTTCTTTCTTCAATATTTTGTGAGAAGAAAAAAGATCATGGGATCTTTCCCCTTGGACTATTATATTTCTGGCCTACTACATCGTTGATGGTCAACAATGAGTTCTAAGTGTTTTGAGTGTAGGAGTTGTAGAACACCAGAATATCTTGACATTCCTAATGTTTAGCAAATGTCATATATTTTTAAAAAGCTCGTTTTATATTTCCCTGTAATCTGTATTCACTACAGAACATAGATAGTTCTGTTGGCTATGAAGTAATTTGTCTTCATTAAATCAGTGGAAGAAGGGCTTCTGAAGTTATATTCAGATTTTTCCTAAAATTAGAAAAGGCAGGATTCTGCTGGACTATCCAAGGGAGATAATTTTATGAAAAGGTGTACACAATCTGTACTAAAGGTTGTGTATATTAGAACAAGTTTCATTTGTTAAACGGTATTGTTCTTAACTGAGATAAATCTGAAAGTATATTAGCTAAGCTTAAAGATGTCTACATGATTTTCAGCAGATGTGGCTCTGGTAAAATGTGCCATTTAAAGAGTTACTTGATGATTTTGCTGAGCATTTTTTATTTACAGATATTTCAAGACTTCAGACCACAATTGAGCCAAAATTTATGTTAAGTGAGATATTAACTTTGCCTCATTTTATAACCTTGCCAGTTGTTAAATAAATCACTGCAGTTGATAAGTGAATCTGGCTTCCCCATTGCCTGCTTGTCAGAAGGTCGCAAAAGGGGATCATATGATCTTGGGACACAGCAGTGGTCATAAGTATGAACCAGTTGCCAAGCATCTGAAATTTGATCACATGATCATGGGGATGCTGCAAAGGCCATAGCTCTGAAAAACTCATGTCATTTTTTTTATTGTAACTTTGAACAGTCATTAAATGAACTGTTGTAAGTTGAGGACTATCTGTATTTTTGATACGTTGGGATCTGGAGGAAGGAAATGTGTCCTGCTAGTTGTTTCTATGGCTTTTGATACAGCCAACTATAGTGTCTTATAGGACTGCCTACATGCAGTAGGGAAAGAATCATTGTCTTGCATTGGTTCCATTCTCTCCTTAGTGGGTGGTTTCAGTATGTAAAAGAAGGGACTGAGATCAGCTGAGTGGCCCCTAATTTTTGGGATGCTGCAGGAATCGGTTTCTCTACTCCTTGCTTTTTAACAAGAAGCTACTGGGCGAAATCATCCAGCAGTTCAAGGTATGATAACAAAGTATCCTTGTGTTGCTCAACAGTATGGCAGATGCTTATAAGGCAGATGCTGTTGTGATGATGCCTGGAAGCTGTAAGATTTCAGTTGGGAGAGGAAAGGTTGAAGCTGAATTTGGGTAAGATAGGGTAATTTATCCATTGGGATTCTCTATTGCTGCAATTCGGGAGTCCTTCTGGACTTACAGTTCCTGGTTTATCAAGTGGAGTTGTTGCCAGAGAAGCCTATATCTAGGTTCAGATGGTGCACCAATTGTAATTGCCCCTGGGTAAGAAGACTTGGCCACAGTAACTCACACTTTCATCACTACCCACCTTGACTATTACAATGCACTTTTCATGGGGCTGCCTTTAAAGAGCGCTTGGAAGCTGCAGCTAGCCCAGAATGCTTAGTCCTCATACTAGTGTTCACTTCTATTAGCAGTGATTTTCTGGGTCCTGCATTAGCTACGGAATAGTTTTCTAGGTGCAATTCAAGGTGCTGATGTTGTTCTATAAAGCCTTTTATAGCTTAGCATCTGATTACCTCAGCTCCAGAGAGAAAGCTGGAAAGAAACATTTTGTAATCCTACCTTTCCAAGAGATTTGTGGGGTTGAAATGAGTGACACTGCTTTTCTATGGCAGCACTGGAGCTTTGGAACAAGGGCAGGATAGGCAGGGCACCTCTTCGTTGGCTTTCTGGAAACTTAAAAACTGAGTTGTTTCAGAAGCCTTACCTGACGCCATCTTGCTTTTTGTTTTATTCTTGTTATTTTTTGCTTTATTTGTTTTATTGTTATTTTCTTTCTGATCTTGTTATTGCTATCATTTTGATTGCATTTAACCTCCCCATAGATAGTTTAACGTTGGTTCATGTAGCCTGAAGGCTATCAAAAATTGTTTGATTATGGTTGGTGGGGTAGATGATGGATGGATGAATGGATGGATGGAGTGGAGTGCTAATATAGTATCTGCAAAAGTTTTCTGTCATCATTTTTGGTTTCTAGTTAGAAATACTTTTAAAAAATGAAGTTGTAATTTGTATGGTAAACATCTGAATGTAAGAATTTTAGCCGTTAAGTGCCTTCAGTTTCTTTTTAAGTCAGAGTTATATGTTGAATCTCTGTTTGTAGATTGCTAAATTGTATGTTTTTTCTGCTGATCAACTGCACATTGCATCCCTCACTTCTGAAAGTATGAACATTTGGTTTCAGGCACATGAAGCATCGCATCACCAACAGCAAGCAGCACAAAATAGTTTGCTGCCTCTCCTGAGCTCAGCTGTCGACACTCCCGACCAGAAGCCCATTTTACCCTTGCCGATATCACAGAAATCTCAAACCCAACCTGAAACACTAAAAGATGCCATTGTTGGGATTAAAAAGGAGAAGCCGAAAACCTCCTTTGTATGTACATACTGCAGCAAGGCCTTCAGGGACAGCTACCATTTGCGGCGCCACGAATCCTGCCATACTGGGATAAAGCTGGTGTCACGGCCAAAGAAAGCCCCTGCCACGATGGTGCCCCTAATCTCCACCATTGCAGGGGACAACAGCCGGACATCGCTGGTTTCCACCATTGCAGGCATCCTATCAACAGTCACAACGTCTTCCTCCGCTACCAACCCAAGCAGCAGTGCCGGTGCCACAGCCATGCCAGGGACCCAGACTGTGAAGAAGCCCAGCAAGCCCGTGAAAAAGAACCACGCCTGTGAGATGTGCGGCAAGGCATTCCGGGATGTCTATCACCTAAACAGACACAAGCTGTCCCACTCGGATGAAAAGCCTTTTGAGTGCCCAATTTGCAATCAGCGCTTCAAAAGGAAGGACCGCATGACCTATCACGTGAGGTCTCATGAGGGTGGCATCACCAAACCCTACACCTGTGGTGTTTGTGGAAAAGGCTTTTCGAGGTACCATGTAGAAAATCCCAGGCGAGCTCAAGTATTGGATTTTCATTCTGCGTTCGCGATGGGTGGGTGGGTGGGTGGAAGGAATTAGGATAGGAAAGTAAGAAATGGGGATGGAGGGATGGAGATGGGAAAGGGGAAGAGGACACCAGGAGAAGTATCTTTGCATTTAAATCTGTAGTCAACCTTTGCTAATGGTGGGAAATAACTGCTTGTTATTATACTGCTTGTTTGAATTATAAATTCAAAATTAAATTACGTAGCCTTTGATTTGTAGTGAAGGTATAGGGATTTTTTTTTAGCACCTTTTGTAAGCATTACTATGCAAGGCATTAATTTAGCAGTATTGTAGAGTCACACAGCCTCCATTTTGCTTGGACAATCTCCCATTTTAAATGGCTAATAGCCCTTAAGATAATTTTTATCAATTTAGATTTTTCAGGGGAGGTTTACAATAATTACAGGAAGCTCATGTGTGTAGCTGAAGTTTTGTGATATTATGAAGATTTTCTCAGAAAAGTTGAGATCATAGGTTTGTGTATCTGGTAAATTCCTCATGTGCAGGAGGATGTTGGATTGAATAATTGATTAATTCTGTGTTTGTGTAACAATTTGCTTTCTTGTGTCTACTTTTCTTCTTTTTCCACAGACCTGATCACTTAAGTTGTCATGTCAAACATGTTCACTCTACAGAGAGACCCTTCAAATGCCAAGTAAGATTTTTTTATTGATCTGTATTGCTTAGCTTATTAAGACACCCAAATGGACTCTAGTAAACTCTGAAGTAAGACATCATTAGATAAAATGGAAGGTTCAGAGCCAAGTATTAAAATTAGCCCCCATTATGACCCTCGGACAGCACATGGCTAATCTCTAAAAGGTAAAGAGAGAGTTGGGCCTGATTAATATGGACAGGCACCAGCAGGAAACACTAGAATCGTAGACAACTGGAAAGCCAGTAAGGAAATTGCAGTAAGTGAGCTTGGTTCAGAAGACTATCCTTAAAAAAATACATTGGAAGTTAATAAGGGCCTCACCCTGGGCATTGTCCCCATGAACTTGATTAAGTAAGAATCAGAAAGAGTTAGAAGGCTTATTGGGAATAGGTTGAAAAAGTTAAGAGACCAGAGGAAGTCACACGTGAGCAACTGCAGCCAAAAATTGGTCATGAGAAAAAAAGTAACTGATGCTTACTAGGCCAGCTGAAGCTTTACAAAATAATTGCAAGTTTTACCGTTTTCAAAAAACTCTTCATTAGTAAGTTATTAAAATTGACCCCCCCCCCCCCAAAGAATGATGGTAGAAAATATTTATGAATGTGGCAGGTCCATTCTAAAATGGAGTGAAAGAGCCTCCAAAGTATGCAAAATGGGTTACGTCAGGCCAGAGATGGAGTTTGGCTGCATTCTCCCAGAGTTACTGGTGCTCCATCCTGGAGGTTTTTTGAAAAAAAGATTGGACATCCATTTGTCTGGGATGGTATAAGGTCTCCTGACTTGAGCAAGGGGTTGAACTAGAAGACCTCCAAGGTCCCTTGATTCTATGCCTCAAGAAAAAGAAATAAGCAGGTAATAGATTACTCCCTGTTTTTGGAAATACAAAATCTAGGTGATTATGTCAGGACTATTTTTATCCTATCCAGTGTGCATGTATTTTGGTTATAATAATGAGAGTTTTGAAGGTGAAAATGCACAAAAGGAGTATTTAGTGTGAGCCCTAAAATAACCTAATACTAAGATTAAAAAGCAAATTCCTAAACCTGAGGGAACAGGATAAAGCACCTGAGGGTAGGATAAGAAGCGATGTGTGAAAACTAATCAAGGAGAGAAGCAATTTAGAATTTAGGAGAAATTTCCTGACAGTTAGAACAGTTAATCAGTGGAACAACTTTCCTCCAGAAGTTGTGGGTGCTCCAACACTGGAAGTTTTTAAGAAAATGTTGGATAACCATTTGTCTGAAATGGTGTAGGGTTTCCTGCATAAGCAGGGGGTTGGACTAGAAGACCTCCAAGATCCCTTCCAACTCTGTTTATTCTATTCTATTCTATTCTATTCTATTCTATTCTATTCTATTCTATTCTATTCTATTCTATTCTATTCTAATCAAGGGCCTTCTTATGGTATGGCATGGCTCTGCCCATCTTACTTTGCCACCTGATCCACTGCGGATTCTCTTTTAAAAAGTAAAGAGTTCTCTGGTTACCAAAAGATTGCCGATCTCTGTTGGTTTGTTATTTTTCCTTTGTCCGGCTTGTCATTTTGCCTCTAATGTCAGACTCTGCACTTGTTTAGGCAGGCTAGCATTTTTTTAATGTGGGCTAATAATGTACAAAGTTTATTTTTTAAAAAAAAATCTCTAATCCTCTTCTGTTTAGCTTTATCATTGTGTTTCTAAGCTGTTCCTGATGACTCATTTTGGCCATTAAATGATTTGATTTAAAAGAAAGGGTGATTCATGACTTTAAATCTGTTTTTGGCTTTTTTAAATGTAACTGAATAATGGAAAAGAAAATCATGTCCAGGGGCATTATCAGGCGATTGTTATGGGAGATTACCTTGATCTGCTAGGATATATAAAAACACTCTAATGTCAACCTGATTAGTGTCTTTGCTTTAAGGAATGAAGGTTCTCTTTATACCTGAGTAATATTCAGCTCTTACACATGTAGAAATATGCTGCTGTGTCTTAGTATGGTCAATTTAATTTTATCTGGCTATATGTGCATTGAAGGTAGTCAGAGTAGTTTAAATAGTATTGCTAATGGCTCTTGATCCAGCTCTTAGGTAAGGACAGTTGACATCCCACTCCCATCTGGGTTTGTTTTCTCTCATTTTTGTTTTTTGTTTCTTATACTGTTACTTACTTGAAATGTTTTAACAATTTGTAAATCACCCAGTTTCTGGGAGCTATCAATTTATAATAATTATTGTTTGCAACGTGAGAGTTAAAGCATTTTTGTATTTATTTTAATTCAGTAAGCTTCATGTAATGTTATAGTCCAGTACTTCCAGATAGAAAACTTAGTTCTGCTAAGAGCACTTAATCATGATTCTTCCTGACCCTCTGTGTACTACTATAGTCCAAATTTAGGTTTGCCAGCTTATTGTTTGTAAAAGTTGTATGTAGTGAGAGGCATTATTATTGTGGGAGCAGTACACCTACTTGTTTAAATATGTCATATTTATGTACTTATTGGGGTGCATTAAATGCAGAGTTTTGAAACGAATGGCATTACATTCCTCTGCAGAGATTTATTGTGGGGAATTCAAGGTATTTATCATGCACTTACAGTTAACTATTAAAATTAGTGTTCAGTAAATAAGTATTCTGCTTTAGACCTTCTGTTTCTTTCTGTGTAGACCTGCACAGCTGCCTTTGCTACCAAAGACAGGTTGCGGACTCACATGGTGCGCCACGAAGGAAAAGTGTCATGTAATATCTGTGGTAAACTTCTGAGTGCAGCATATATTACCAGCCACTTAAAGACACATGGGCAGAGCCAAAGTATCAATTGTAATACCTGTAAACAAGGCATCAATAAAAGTAAGTGGCTACCTTTAAAAAAAAAAAAAGACTTTGTTTTGCCCTCCGATGTAGCGCATGCTACAGGGTTTTGAGGGGGAAAAACCCTGATGATTTAGATCATATAAGATGAGACCCGTATCATATACATTAGATCCATGAAGATGGGAATTTATATTGATGGAAGAGGTTTTTGGAAACTTTTTTTTCCTCTTAGAAAAAACAGTCTGAAAACTGCCAGGTTTAAAACTTTGTTTGCAGAGTCTCTCCAAAGAGTTTGGAATCTGTGCAAGGATTGGTTTCAGCTGTCTTTGCTGCTTCTGTGTTTTTGGCATGTTAAGATTGGCGACCAAATAAATACTTGGAAAAAACAAGTATTCATCCTGATGCAGTTATATTACTGAAGGTAAAGTCGTCAGCCGATTCAGCAAAAATGCCCAATCATGTCAAACATTTGTAAAAAGTTCAATTGGGGAAGATTTGGAGATTACTGGAGACTTTGTCAGACCAATAATTCGCTTTGGTTTCTTTCTGAAACCTTCCATTTCCTTCAATTCCTAAACTAGAAGACCAAATATGATCATACTACAGATAGTCCTTAACTTACAACCATTTATTTAACAATGATTTGAAGTTACAACAGCCTCAGAAAAAAGAGGCTGTTGTAAAACAGCCTCAGAAAAACTCTGCCCTCAGAGTTATGACTGTTGCGCAATCACGTGAATACCATTTGAGTGCTTGGCAACTGTCTCACATTTATGATGGTTGCAGTGTCTTATTGTCATGTGATCACAGTTTGCAACCTTTCCATCTGGCTTCTGACAAAAAATATCAGAAAAGCCAGATTTGCTTAAGGACTACATGGTGTGCTGAACAACCTCCACATGGTTGTAAATTCGTCCACCACATCAATTGGCAACTAACGTTCCCATCCAAATTGGTCATAAATCAAGGACTACCGGTATAAGCAAAAAATAGTAAACCCACCTGTGGTGGCAAATAAAACAGGAAGAACTAGGGATGCATTTACCATGGGTTCCTCTAAGAGTAGATTGGGGTTATATTCAAAATTTGCAGAATTCTAGCCTATGTTTGTAAACAGTTAATTAGGTTGTGTAACAATTTTGCTTAGTGTTTAGGCAGGCATTCTATGAAGGTTAATTTTTTTGTGGATTACAATGAGCTCTAGCTGCTGAATGCAATAGAATGAGACAGTAAAGAGATGAGGTAGTACAATAGTCTGTGTACATTTTTTTTAGCTGTCTGCAACTACAATTATGGCACAAGAATCCACCTACAATAGAATATTTTTTCTTGTGTGCTAGCTTTTTTCCACTTATAGAACATGTCAGAAGACATCTGCCACCTGTTGCCTAAGTCTTGCCTACAAGTCTTGTCTGCCAACTGTGTCATCTCCTTGTGCTTATGTAGATCACGTTTGATGAAAGCATCTGTGTAAATGGATACTTTTTGGCTCATATCTCAGCCCTATTTCCATGGTTGCCCAAACATAGATGAAATAATATAAATTTATGCTTAAGAAAAATGCAACTGTTTAAATATTAAGTCATGGGAATCTATGTAATCAAAAGTTGGTGTGTACAGTTTTGGACTAGCCCTTCCCAATACTGTCATTCCTGTCCCTAAGTTTTTCAGATTTTGGTTTGTTCCGAATATCTTTTGTTCCTGCAACAATCCAGGGAAGGTAAGTTAGGGTGAATCAATTTCATGAGCTTCATGGCTTGACAGGAATTTCATTCAGGCTCTCCATATCTAAAATATAAGTTGTATCTATTACTCAGATTCAGTACAATAAATTATACAGAGCTGTTTCATTTACATTGCAGAATTTGGTTTTTTCAAGCAAGAAAATCTACATCTTCCTGCGTGTGAGTAGCCATGGTTTAAATTTGATATGTTTTAGTATGCTGATTAAAAATACTTGTTGCAAGATTGATAACTTGTATTTACTTTAAAGATTGTTTGCATTTCATTTTCTGTTGAATGGTATTAAATATTATATTGGCCTTTACGGTGGAAACTTCCTATTACCTCCCATTTGTTTGTTGTAGCAACAGCTGTGATCACTATGGAAGAAACAACTACATCCTTCTTTCCTCTGTGTACACACTCAGTTTGTCTTAGGGCTATGTCCTGCATTTTGGCAAATCCATATTATAGAAATGTTGTAGTTCCAGTATACATTTACATGAAGAAAAACAGTTACAGGTAGTCCTCGACTTACAACTGTTCTATTAGTAACGATTCAAAATTACAATGCCACTTGAAAAAAAACTTACCACCAGTCCTCATATTTATGACCATTGCATTGTCTTTACAATTACATGATTTAATGATTGACTCACTTAACAACTGCAGGGATTCACTTAACAGCTATGGCAAAAAAAAATAATAAAATCGGGCATATCTCACTTAACAACTACTTTGCTTAACAATGGACATTCTGGTCCCAATAGTGGTTGTAAGTGAAGGACTACCTATGTCTCCCTTCTAATAGAAGTCCTCTTAAAACCCTTCATGGTTAGAAAGGGTTAAGCTACGTTTGTCGAGGAACACCAGCAGTAGATTTCATGATAGGGATTCAGTTTTTCTTCTTAAATGTGTTTAAAATGCAGTTGATCTTGTGTGGCTGAAATTAAGATGTGTCTCAGCAGAGGGTAAAATCACTCTGCCTCAAAAATTGTACAGTTTAGATAGACACAAATATATCAAAACTCTCCCTCCCTCCCTCCCTCCCTCCCTCCCTCCTATCAATACTAGAATATTTAAAATACCTGGTCTTTATAGCTTGAGATGAATAAGATAGATTCTAGCTTGCATTATATTTCTGTAACTCCATTTAATTATCAGGTCTTCCAGTCATGGCAGACTCTAAGCTTTGTAGATTTGGTTGAAACTTCAGTTGGGATTATATCTTAACAATTTCCTTCTGATGGCAAAGAAGCATCCAAAAGCTTACAGTTCTTGTGCTGAACTAATAAAATCACTTGTTTTGTTCTTTATTATGGGGGAAAAATAAAAATGTGTTCAGAGTCTGTAAAATGTGGTTTTTAATTTCAAGTTTCTTTCTAACTGATAAAATTCTAATTTGCACCCATATGTATTTTTGCATTTTTCTTAAATAATGTGGCTGGAACAGCTTGTATGAATGAAGAGAGCAACAACCAGAAGCAGCAGCAGCAGCAGCAACCACAGCAACAACATGTCACAAACTGGCCTGGAAAACAAGTTGAGACTTTGAGACTATGGGAAGAAGCAGTTAAAGCAAGAAAGAAAGGTAAAAATTGATGGCGGCAGACAGTTGGAGTTCATCTTGCATATGTATAAATGACTGGTATAGCTTGCAGGAAACATGGAGTAAATTCATGCTCTGTAAATATGCAAGGGGGTAAGAGCTACTTGTTAATCTCCGGTGATTGTAGTGATCAGCCTGCTTGTCATAGATTATTACTTCCTGATTATGTCAAGCAGTTACTTTATGAAAGCCAGGAGATGCTGTGGCTTACCAGCTTGCCCATTGTTGCTTATGTCAAAATTTTGATCTCTTGCTCTATTTTCAAGTTGAGGGCATGATTTCTGAGACCGATCTGGCTTTTCTTGTTACTTACCGTATTTTGGGGGGTATAAGACACACTTTTTTACCCCTTAAAAGAGGGTGGAAATGTTGGTGCGAATACAGCCATTTTTGGCCTCCTGACGCCCCACCCTGGTCGTCCCATTTTTGCAAAAAATGGGCCCATTTTTGCGAAAAACAGGGCGCACAGAGGGTTTGGGAGGCCTGCAAAGTGCTCCTGGGAACCGGGGAGGGCAAAAACCTTTTTTTTTCTTACCTACCTCTTTAAAATCTTAGTGCATCTTATACACTGGTGCGTCTTATAGTCCGGTAATCATTTTTGTGCATAACAGATACTCAAAATCCTAGCTGTCAGTTTAAGTTGCTCATTGGCACTTCAGTCTGATACAGATAGGGCCACTTTACCACACTGGTTTCCAGACTTCCATAGAGGAAATTCTCTACAGCCTGGAGGAAGCCTGAACACTTAAACCGGTTTATAATTCTTTATAAGGTGGATAATTTCAGTTTTTCTAAAACATTAATTTGGCTAGAAGACAGCCAACCTCCATGATTCTTGAACTTGATGCCAGTCTTATTGCAGTTGCATCTATTTGTCTTTCAATTTTATAAAGTTGCTTTAAGTATTGTTCGTTTTTACAAATAACATTTGCTAGGGTTCCCTTTTGCCATGGTGACTTTTGTTGGTGGCATTTTGTTGCTTTTTTATGACCCATTCGCTTTTAACTGTGGAAACTAGTAAGACAAGATGTTCAATAGCAATTAAAATGTGAAAGAACTAGAAAGAACACACACATATGGAATTGTGTGTGTATGCATGTATGTGTCTTTGTTCTCTCCATATCAAGGGAAGGGGAGAGTTATATGTGTTTTGATGGCTTACATAAAATAAGCAGTTTTTATTGCTATAGCCATTTTTACAAAGGCATCTAATTCAGTGTTTAAAATAGCATTTATCAATATTGTATTAAATCGATACCACTTTCATTGCAAAGAATCTCAAAACAAGTATAGTAGTATATACCCAGTGTCTACTATGCAGATTAGAGATCTGTAGCATTCTCCACCCTTTGAATTTGGTGCCTTGTTTTAATTTTTACTTTTTTACAAGTCGATGGACTTTTTTGTTTTACCAGCCTTTAGGAGTTGTATAGAAGGATATCACTGAGCCCAATATGTTTGTGTTAAACATGAGAAAATGTGAATTCAGAAGGAACCACCACCTGGCTTTTCTTCCCTGCTCAACTTCCCACTTCCCTTGATTGAAATTTTGAGTTTTGAAGAAGCCTATAATGAATAGATTTGAGTATATTTCTTGCTTAGTCTTCTCCAAATGCTTTGTATAAAAGTTGAGATTGCTTGGTAAATTGAATCCATCAGTGAATGAACCCCCTTCCATGTGTCAATCTCTAGAGCATCCACAGACATATAATCCTGCTCTAACCTTATAGCTTATTTTTGTTGCACGTTTAAACTGGGAATGTAACTGGACCACAGCCATCTGTCGTGTTCTAGGGCCTGGATTTTTGCAGTTCAAATCTTGTTTGCTCAAGTACATATGATGCACCATGCTGAATTATAAGAGTTTCCATTCATTTTTCAGATTAGCTATAAATCTTAATTCTTCTAAATGGGTGCTTTCATTCTACTGCTGATGCATATGATGAATTTTAGCAGCTTGGTCCCTGTTTTTCTCTGCATGCACAGAACGGCAGTTTTCAGGAAGCTGGTATTGGAACATGAGGTAGAGTGACCTACAGAATACTAAGTTCCCTGAGGAGCAGAACGTATCTTCAACTTAAAAAGGAAAAAAATGTGGGATCCTTGGTCCCCTCAGAGCTTGGTTGCTTTCTTGCAGATGTTTAATTACCAACTAGTTAACATCATCAGTGTTAGACTCTTACTAAGCTCAGAAAAGCACCAAGGACCCCACAGTTCAGCCCTGGGCTACAATAATTCTTTTTTAAGGAGAAAAATGCTGCTGGTGGAGGAGAGACTGGGATCCTGCAGATGATTGGCAGTGATCATTCCTCAAGATAGATCAAAACTCCACCACATATAAGAAACGTTCTTTTACGTGGTTGCAGAATAAGCATTTGTGTAATTTCTGAAAATGAGAGACAAAGGTGATCACTGAAGGAATCCTAATGGAAGGTGCATAAAGAGAGCAGAAGGGTGGTTGGAAAGCAGAAGTGGCATTATTAATTTTGGTAGATTCTGATTCTCTTGCGTGGAAGGCTCAGCAGTCTTACCTGTTGAATTGATATTGCACCTTTTCACCAGAAGATCAGGGCAGCATATATAGCGCACTCTCCTCCAACCACCAACCTGTGAGGTATATTAGACTGAGAGACGAGCTGGTACAAAGTCATCCAGTAAGCTAACATAGTTGTGGATGACTTGAACAAGGTCTTAGTCCAGCAGCCTGGTGGCCACATAGCTGTATGATAATATGCAACAATTGTGTTACCTCTAAAAGTAGAGCTGAATACCTAAGGCACAGACCAGTTGCAGCACAAACTGCTCAAAATCCAAGCAGTAAATCTAATTGCTGTCCTTCCTCTGGCTTCCTTGCACACAAGGGAGATGTTTGACATCTTGAAGCTTATATACGTTACTGCTTTTGTTTTCATCTTGCATTAGACAAAATTCCTTCAGTACACCTTTTCCCCCTCACGTACAGTAATGTGAAATGAATTTTTGGGTCCTGGTTTGGAGTTAACTATATAGAGTGCCATTATATATGCTCAGTATTCTAAGGAGCATGATGATCAGGACATTTAAATGCTGCATTGGTCTTCTCTTACCGTCGGGCTCATACACGCATAACCAACTCAGAACTTTGGTAGTGAAAAATAAAGAGTCTGCTCTGGCATTGTGAGATCAAAAACTAATTTCGATTTGGAAAAACCATTGGAGAGCGGCCCTGCAGATCAGGCTTGAAAGAACTATGCTGCATTGATCTTCTCATACAGTCAGGCTCATTCCATGTATAACCAACTCAGAACTTGAGTTGCTAAGCTCAGTTAATGCTTATTTTGAAAAGTTTTGTGTGAGTGGGTGGGTGTGCTGTGAACCCAGGCTGTTTGGCTAGCTACTCATTTGTTACGCAGCAAATTTAGAAAATGGGTTAATTTGGTAACTTAATTTAGTTGGCTCTGTGGATATAGCCTTTAAATCACGCTAGACATAAGCACCTGATACCATGCCAGAATTTTAGAGCTGGACCTTTTAATCGTGCACATGCTCAAATACAAATCTGTATGATGTTTTGGGAAAGGGAAAACTAGAATTATGTATCATTGAATGGCTTAATTGCAACACCTTTCCTCCACCTCCCAATTTTGATTACAGAAAGTCAACAGACTCTGAGGCCAACTTCGGTCAAGCAAGGTAGGGTCAGATACATTTATATAGCTTGTATTATAAGGCTGGACTTTCAGCTTTCCTCCTTTGAAGTATTTTGGGGTACAAGGTTGCAGTTTCCATACTGAACATAATAATTGCTCAGCACAATGAGAAGCACCCCAGGTCCTTCCCTTGCATTGCACCACCTGCATTCTCTTGGTCTTCGTAAATACATCCTATTCTCTTAACATGCACTGGAGTCAGTAACCTAGACCTCTCACGAAAACCATGTTGTTGCCAGCTGGTAAATATGATCTGATGTACCCCAAATTGATATGAATGACTTTTATTGTATGTTTATTGGTTTAAGCTGAGATTCCCAATTGCTGCTGGTTTTGCTAGTATCAGAAGTTCTCCCCCCTTCCCCCAAACTCCATGGGAACACGAGTATTTTATTGATAGCCAGCAGGTGGTGCTGATATATAAAAGTAGCTAACTTTATAGCTTTCCAGTTGTCCTTAGCTCAAATAGTGGCAGAGTGCTCTTGGTGTTACAGTATGAGCCAAATTCTTTCTGTTTCCAGAGGGAATCCATTCTTAATCAAGGTGAAAGCTACCTGACTGGTGGGGTTTGATGCACTCATCTTATTGACTGGGGTTTTACAATAACTAAAATACTACACTGATTGAATGATTCCACAAGTTGTGGTTAAAATTATTTTAAAATGAAATAAGCAGGTAATAGTGAAAACTAGCTTTGTGTATCGGTCCCTAATAATGACTTTTTAAAACCTTCACAGAATGTCAGTACAACTTTGAGAAGGCTATAGAGTACGTACCATTCGGTATGTACACTCTCTCTACTTATAATATTCCTCTTCAGAGGACTTTCTGCTATTACTGTGCTGCTTTAATGAACAAATCCCCCTCTTTTTATTACTAAAAATTGCCAGATGTCTTGAACACAGAGGAATTGCATGACTGAAGATATTATAGGTTGTAGAATTAGTGTTTAATAATCGCATTTCAAAGTGTGTTTTTTGTTTTTTTGTTTTTACATTTATACCCCGCCCTTCTCCGAAGACTCAGGGCGGCTTACAATGTATAGGGCAATAGTCTCATTCTATTTGTATATATTTACAAAGTCAACTTATTGCCCCCCCAACAATCTGGGTCCTCATTTTACCTACCTTATAAAGGATGGAAGGCTGAGTCAACCTTGGGCCGGGCTCGAACCTGCAGTAATTGCAGGCTTTGTGTTCTTAATAACAGGCCTTACCAGGCAGAGCTAAACCGGCCCTGTATTCTGCTTGAGAATATTTGTTATGGTAATAATGAACAGAAACTTAATAGAAACTATTAAAGCACATAATATATTCATTGTTATTAAAAAAATGTAAAGTTTACCAGAATACATGAGACACAGGCTTATTAACTTGTCTGCGAGCCCTTAATTGCTGATAGGCATCTTGCATTGTGATTTGTATGTTTTTGCTACTGTGGCATAAGCTGTCAGCAAAATGGGCTAGAGTTGGAAAGGTCTAAATGTCCAGTGGGAAAGGGATTTGTAGATAAGAGAAGGCTGACTGGCATTGCAAAATCTTGCATCAAAATTTATTCTAAGGACTGTCCTTTTGGTGTTTCAGAATCTTGTCTGCTCTGTCCATTTGTAAAGCCACAACTTTGGTGTCATCTCTTCTCTTGTTTTCTAGAAGCTGCCAACTTGTGCCAAACGTCCACCGCTGCTCCTACGTCTGTGACTCTCTCTACTCCCTTCAACATAACCTCCTCAGTGGCATCCGGGACGATCACCAACCCAGTCACTGTGGCTGCTGCAATGAATATGAGAAGCCCGGCCAATGTTTCGAGTGCGGTTAACATCTCCAGCCCAATGAGCTTAGGCCACCCTGTTACCATAACCAGCCCTTTGTCCATGACTTCTCCGTTAACACTCACTACACCTGTCAATTTACCAACTTCAGTCACTGCTCCAGTGAACATCGCACATCCAGTTACTATCACCTCACCAATGAATCTCCCAACACCAATGACATTAGCTGGCCCTTTAAATATAGCCATGAGACCTGTGGAAAGCATGCCTTTCCTTCCCCAGGCATTGCCAACCTCTCCCCCCTGGTAAAAAAAAAAATCTAGAGCAAAAACTTCATGCAGTATTAAAAAGAAAAATAGAAAACAAGTCCTTAAGAGCAATTAACCTTTTTTTAAGTTCATAATAATGAAACCAGGCTAATTCATTTGATGCAAAAAAAATCATGCTCCAGTTTAAAGGGGAAAACAGCATAATCAAATCCTTGTTCAGTTGGCTGGCTGTTGACTTATTTCTGGGTCTTTTTCTTTCCTTTAAACTGGCAATGATGTTTGAAGAAGATCAGATGAGAACTGAGCCCAGTTCTTAAACTTTTTTGAAAAGTTATCATTAATGGTAACTGAGGAAATTGTAAATGAAAAAAACACCTCTTTATCTAAACACTAGAAGGCTCCATATATGGAGATTTCCATAACTACATTGTGGAGATGAATCACTAACTGGCCAGCTCTGCGACTCTGATTGAGAAAGTATTGTAGCTTTTTTTTTTTTTTTTAGTAAATACATTTCATGGTCCTATTTTTAAAAAAATGCATTTAAGTAATTATGCATTTTACCTTTTGGGAATATGATGAATTCAGGCCGAATTCCCTATGGGAAAAGTGATACCAACTCTGATATGCAAAGCATATGGTAACTTTTATCATTCTAACTTCTAAATAACAATAGGGATTATGACCTGGTATTTTGGAAATGTAAATAGTAAGTGACATATTACCCTAAGGGAGTATAACCTAATAGTCAGCATATTAAAAAATAAATAAAAAAGAACTGTTTCATGTTTGGCAAGGAACAGCTGTGGCTGGTAGAATAGGATTTGAAATCTACGTGAATGCGGTCTCTAGTCGAAATCCAGCTGGGACTCTTTATTATGGAGAGCATACAGTGAGCTTTGAAACATGGAAAAATGGCTTTAAGCTTGAAGACTGTGGAAGTGCTGGGTAGAACATGTGTCTCCTCTCACTCTCTCAAGCAGAACCTGCTGATGTGACGAGAGCAGGTGTTGTTCGCTGAAAGTTTTTTTTTTTGTCTTATATTATAAAATGGTATACAGTTTTTATTCTAACCACTAACTAGTTAGGATGCCCCTTCAGGACAAGCCAAGAGAGTGCATCTTATTATTTTGTGTTTCATTTTTTTTTTACCTTTTTTGTTTCCCCCTTTAATCAAGTGTTGTGCAGATTTCTTCAACTTTGTAAATATTTGCAGAAGAAGCAACAACAGTCATTCGTACTTTTAGTTAATTGTGTTAACAAATAGTTATTAATTTGTGGAGGTTTTCCATTAACTGACCTATCCAGTGAAGGGAAATCCTCTCCTTCCCTGCCAAACAGTCCCATTAAAATACCCAAGAATACATCCTTAATTTTATCTGTACATAAAGTAGGATGGAAAATCTAGGGAAGCAATTTTTTTAGGCTATCATGTCACAGTCACTTTTTAATCTTTGTTTTTAAAGACGTACCCTATAGCCAAGACAGTATAAGAAATAATTGGAAGGGAAAATCTAAGAGGCTTTTGCTCAGAGCAAGGATGCCAATCCAATAGCAATCAATATTTTCATTTTTTAAAAATGGGATGCTGGCAAACCTGAGAGGGTGGAAGTCTACTGTTTTTGTGTTTATACCCATCGTGTCAGTGTAAAAGCAACATATTTCGTATTTCTGAGGCAAATGTCTGGGGTTAGACTGATGTCCAGATTATGTGAAAATGGTTCTAGGGGCTTGGACTACATAGAAAAAATGGGGAAAAAATAATAGAATTTAGTGTAAAATAATTTTATAAATGAACTTTTGTACCTTAGGACATCAAATTGTACAACTTTTGTATATATAAAAGCTTAGGAACTTCCTGTGTAGCAAAAAGAACACATTCCTACACTTTTAATGTATATGTTTGTTATAATGTCATGTAAACATACGCCCCATGTTTGTGCCTTTTAATTAGTTTGTCTCAATAAACAGAAATGTAGAGACTTTGTAGTTGAGTTGAGTGCATTACCCTGCAATCTTCAAATGGCTGCCCTGCTTCTTTCTTTGTTGACTCTTAAAGCTTCCTACATTTGACATCATCTTCCTGAAGTACACCTTAAGGATACGTTTTGTGGGTGGAGGGCATAATTGTTGTGTTAAATATGTATACTTTCTATCCCAATCCATAGAGAAAACAGATGCAAAGGACTTGGAGCTACAATTTGTAAGTATGTACATTGACTGTGCTATAATGGACCTGTTTGAGAAACCTACAGCTTAAGGTACTTGAAGGTACTGCTGGTGAGAATACATTTAAATACTTCATTTCAAATTTTAAAACAGTTTTATGTGATAACCAAGCATTGCTTTTTAAAAGCATTTTATATTTTGGAATGCTTTTTTTCAACATTACCACTGTACGTTGATTGTATCTATTTTTGACTACAGCTTATTTCCAAGGAAGGTCGATAAATAGCCCAGTAAATTTGGACTGAATGGCATCCACTGCCCGGGTTAAGCAAGTTATACGGCTTCCATTACACTTGGGAGTAAATTGCATTAACAAGTCAGGCATCTATGCAACAGACTTTATAATGCGGTGGCTCATAGGGACGTGGTGGCTCAGGGGCTAGGACGTTGAGCTTGTCGATCGAAAGGTCGGCGGCTCAGCGGTTCGAATCCCTAGTGCTGTCGTGTAACGGGGAGAGCTCCCGTTACTTGTCCCAGCTTCTGCCAACCTAGCAGTTTCGAAAGCACGTAAAAATGCAAGTAGAAAAAATAGGGACCACCTTTGGTGGGAAGGGAACAGTTTTCCGTGCGCCTTTGGCGTTGAGTCATACCGGCCACATGACCACGGAGACGTCTTCGGACAGCGCTGGCTCTTCGGCTTTGTAACGGAGATGAGCACCGCCCCCTAGAGTCGGCAATGACTAGCATGTATGTGCGAGGGGAACTTTTACCTTTTGCATGTTAAGAAACTAGAGAGAACTAAATACCGACTTCTTCAGAATGGCTCAAACAATGATGGTGTGTCATTGAGAAGAGCAGTTCTCCGTAGCTGTTGCTTTTCCAGTTACACTAAGGATGCTGCAGAGCAGGGGTGTCAAACTGGATTTCTTCGAGGGCTGGATCAGCATTGTAGTTCTCCATGGGGTGGGGTGGGGGGGCAAGGGAAAGATGGGACGGACTCCTGCAGCATCCTGCTGGCCAAAATGGGGCATGGGGTGGGAGCATGCAGGGCCCCCATTTTGGCTGGCAGTGCTGCAGGAGGCTGTCCAGGCTGAAAACATGGTGCAGGGGGGCAGTGTGTGGGCCCCCGTGCCCTGTTTTGACTGCCAGAGGCACCGCGGGCCGGTCCTTAGCGATTTCCAAGCTGGCCCCGTGGGATTTAAGCACTGGCCTTGAGCTTGACACCCTTGCTGCAGAGACTCCAAAAATGGGAATCTTGCTTGCCTGTCATGATGATCTTGAGGAATCAAATGATAGATCTGAATGCCAAATGTAATGAATTTGCTTGATAAAGATGAGCAGATCAATCATGGAGTGCCAGGCCCTAACTTCAGGATTAGAATCCTGAACTTTCTGCATGCCAAGAGTGATTTGGGACAATTATCAGTAGAGATAGTCTTCGACTTGAGAACGACCGAAATTGAGCTGGGAAAGACAGTCATAAGTTACCATTAAGTGGGTTGCTGTGCAACTACCAGATTTTATGACCTTTTTTGCATTATTGGTTATTAATTAAGTTTTTTGCTGGAAACTAGAAATAAATGGCAAAAACTGGCAAAAAAGCCCAGCAAAACTTATGGGTACATGACCACGGGACACTGCAGAGGGTCAGAAATGCGAGCTTGTTGCAAAGCTCCCAAAATGCAGTCTTGAGTGACTGCAAGGGAGAGGCCCACCTAGAATTGGTTCGTAAGTAGCTCTGTTGAGATCTGTCATAACTTTGAATGGTCACTAAGCAAGACTACCTGTATGTATGTCTACAAAATGCAAAACTGGCCTAAGAATTTTGGGATAAATGAAACTTTGGTACAACGTAATGATGTATTTATATCCTCCTGATTTCCTTGGATTCCATTTTTTAAATCCTCCTGCAGATGCAAATCCGTGGCATTATTCAACCCCATTTCCTGGGTTCCTGCAACACAACGAAGCATTAATTAACCTCACAAACTGAGTTCACACGGAAAGCTACACTACTGCTTTGGCCTTGGCCTGTGAGGCAATAAATAAAAACCAAATAAAACAGGCTACGCTATGCTACAATGGGTGGCTGATTTGCGGTCTGTGTATGAACACAGCTAGGCACCATTAATGAAGCATATGATGAAAACATTCTTGCCCTGAGTGGCTATTTAATGCTCCTAGGATGTGTTTTGCACAAGCCATTATGGACTGACCTATTGTGTAGTATCAGCTGATTTGTAAAGCAATTATGGCTTGGTGTTTTACGCCGGCCAATTGTGTGGTTAAAAAACTTGGGTGTCTTGAGCTTTGCTATCAATCTCACTCAAGGAATCCAGCCCTCCCCCCCCACACCCCCCAACAAGTCTTCCTCAATAGTCACACTTGTTCACCCACAAGAAGAAAAAGTGGGATGTGGATCCTTTGGCTGCAGATCTTCCCCAAAGTTTTTGATCTTCCTGATAGCATAAGTATCAGCAAGCATAAATTTGTTTTGTTTTCAAATCGAGGAACACTTAAACATTTTCCAAGTTTAACAATAATGAAGATTTAAAAAAAAAACATGGCTTGGTATGCAAATAAGTATAGCAATTATTAGATAGCAAGGTGGGCAGCATGTAAATTTAATATTTATTTATTTATTTATTTTTCGCATTTTTATACCGCCCTATCTCCCTAGGGACTCAGGGCGGTTTACAGCCAGATAAAACCACAGTTAAAAAACTTATTAAATAAGGCCGAATATTTAAAATAGAAATACAAATAATAAAACCCCATTAAAAACCAAATTCAAAATTTAAAAAATTCTAGTCCAGTCCTGCGCAAATAAATAGATGTGTCTTAAGCTCGCGGCGGAAGGTTCGAAGGTCAGGAAGTTGGCGAAGTCCTGGGGGAAGTTCGTTCCAGAGGGTGGGAGCCCCCACAGAAAAGGCCCTTCCCCTGGGTGTCGCCAGTCGCCAAAAATTAATAAATAATTTTTAAAAATAGTGTCTGTGAAACTCTTCCCGCTAAAAAAATGCAAGTTACACAGATCAAGGCCTTTTTGATGATCGTACTACCAGAGTCTCTCCTATATGGAATGTGGAAAGCAAACCTTCCTTAGTTCAGTTTCCAGGCAGTAAAAAAACCTTCCCTAAAAATAATATTTGACTTTTTTTTTTCTTCAGAAAAGGCAGGCAAACCCCATCTCTATCATCTTAAATTGGAACTGATTTTCAAATTGAATTGCATCAATCTTAAGGTCGCCCTTCATTTTGATCCTTTTGATCCATTTGCATTTTTTAATTTCTGTAAGCTATTTTGAGGGGAGAGACAGTGGATGTGGCTTTCATAATGATACTGGGCAATTCTAGGGACTCTTGTGGCCAGGGGTGAAATCTACTTACCTTCCTTACCACTTGGAAGTCCACACGCCCTGCGCGCGCGTGAGTGAAGCACAGCACGTCACATCCGCATGCATGCGCAAAACCTGCGCATGTGCAGAAGGTAAAAACAAATTACTTCCTGGTTAAAACCAGGAAGTAATGACACCTGGGCGGCGGGTGTCGCCAGTGGTTCGGCGGTTGCTACAGGGTCGCCGAACCATAGACCATGATCGCTACTGGATCACAAGATCCGGTCAGAGCCGGGAGCATTTCACCCCTGCTTGTGGCCAACATTCAAGATAGCTTTCATTCAGAAATACAATAATCCTCACGACGAGTGAGACCAGAATTTCCATTGCTAAGTGAGACAGTTGTTAAATTGAGTCATGCCCCATTTTACGACCCTTTGGCCACGATTGTTAAGTGAATCTTCTAGTCTAGAATTTGATTTCCTGAGTTTGCTCGTCGTTAAGTCCGCTAGGAAGATTGCAAAGACTGGTGAGTAGCTTTGTAGTGCTGCAACAGGCAGCCGGTTGACTGGACGAGTCGTTCACAGCCCAACTCACCTCACAGGGTGGTAGTTGTGGGGAAAGTAAGAGGAGGAAAGTGTGCTGGATATGTTTGTGCCTTGATCGATTTGTAAACAATAAAGGTAGGATAAAAACAGTCATAATTACATGCCGGTTGACAAGCGCCCAAATTTTGATCACGTGATAGCAGTAGGAATAGCACTTAAGTGTCAAGGTTCCAGAAAAACCTCTTCTGCATAAAAAAACCTCAGAAGCCATTGTCTTTCAGAGTTCTTTACTAGCATAAGGAAACTGGCACATGAGTGAAATTCCAAAACTGAACTTCCGGATTCTTTTCCCAGTTATACAAACCCCAAGAGTCCCACCCCCCTAACCCCTTTGCTGCTCACATGGTCCCATGTTCTCCCAGTTCATTCGAATATCTTCTCGCCACTCTTCCTGCAGATGTAAACACCATCCGACCTTGACCGCTTGAAGAATGTTACCATACCCCTCAACCCCCCTTCTTCCCCTCGGGGGAAAAATGTGGCAGCGTCTGGAACGCTAAGGCCTAGTATGTTCCAGGCCTGACATTAAGATTTCTATACTGCTTCACTGTGCTTTACAGCCCTCTCAAGCCGTTTACAAAGTCAGCATATGGCCCCCCAACAATCCTCATTTTACCAACAGCATCAGTCGGCAGTCAGCAGAAGTAGCCTGCAGTCCTGCATTCTAACCACTGCACCACTGTGGCTCTTGATCGTGATGGTGGGGATGCTATGATGGTTGTGTGAGGACTGGTGGTAAGCAGGGTTGAAATGCTCCCGGTTTGGACCGGATCGCCTAATCTGGTAGCGATGGCGGCGAGTTGTTTGGAGAACCGGTAGCAAAAATCCCTGGCGCCTCCTGCCCATGCCCACCCAATTGCCTGTTTGCCCACTTGCCGCTTCTTTTAAAAAATGCTTTTAAAAGGTTAAAAAAATAGGGTCTGACGATCACAGCTGAGCCGCGTGATCGTCAGAGCCTTTTTATTTTTAAAAGCATTTTTTTACAACCTATTCGACCAAATAGGTTGTAAAAAAATGCTTTTAAAAGTAAAAAAAAAAAGATTGCGTGACACAGCTGATCACACCCCCCTGCACGTTGTTCTACTTACCCCATGCCTCCTTTTGGCGTGCACTGCATGCGCAAGCATGCACACCTCACATTTGGTGTGTGGTCCACGCTGCACAGGTGTGCGCACAGCACACATGCTTTTGAGTTGGTGGAACTCATGGAACTGGGTCATGTTTTGGACAGTACGAGACCTACCACCTGTGGACTAGATCCAGTGGTGGGATTCAAATAATTTAACAACCGGTTCTCTGCCCTAATGATCAGCTGGGTAGGCGTGGCTTGGTGGTCATGTAACCATATGGGTGTGGCCAACTCAACGTCACTCATGTCGATGGGCGCTTCCCCTTAGCTGTTACAATGTAATAAGGATTAACCAGAGAGACAGTTTCTGTGAGCAAGGCAGTAAAAATTAGGCTAGAAACACCACCAGAACGTTGCCTTCCTGCCTTCCTTATAGGATTAGCCCTGTAAAGTGGAAAAAAACAAAATAAGATTTCTTCCAAAAACCGTTTCTCCAAACTGCTTAGAACAGGGGTCTGCAAACTTGGCTCTTTCAAGACTTGTGGACTTCAACTCCCAGCCACCTTTGCTGGCTGAGGAACTCTGGGAGTTGAAGTCCACAAGTCTTAAAAGAGCCAGGTTTGCAGATCCCTGGCTTAGAAAGTTAACAATCGTTTCTCCCGGATAGGTGCAAACTGGCTGAATCTCACCACTGGTTAGATCCATATCATGGGTGGCTATTTGTGGGAGGGAGGGCAAGTAGGGCTGTGTGGTTGGAATCAGGTGATGGTATGATATGGGGCAGGTGATGCCTCCTGCCTTGAAGGTAGCAATGCACCTGCTACCAAATTTGGTGTTGTCCTGGCCTTAGCAATAGAACAATAGCATCCCATAGGATCCAGAAAACGTGTCTTGGCTGTTGCAGTGCCTTCCTTATGAAGATGCTGCCTCCATTATATACATATGGCCCCAACTTACTTATGTTTAGGATAAGGCTAGAACAATCTGGCTCTATCTACAGGTATGGACCAGGATGTTACAAAGACTCATTACCATGTCCATTTTACAGTTTATCTTGACTCAGGGCAGCTGCTTGTATTATGGTGGTATTCGTTTGTTGTTGTTGTTGTTGTTCTTTGTTTTAATCATCTATAAACTGCTCAGAATTACAGCTTAGACATTGAAGTAAGACATCAATACTTGACAGCAATTCCCAGCCAATTCTGCAGGTGGGGAAGAGGAGTGGGGCTGAGTGGGGCAAGGAAACAGAAGCATCATAATGTGGGCTCTATCTCCCAAAAGATTTCACACCTTTGAAAAGTGACACCTCTTCCCACTCATCCTTACAAAATGAAAAGGAAAAACCTTGAAAAGTTATTAAAAAGGGGGGATATGATGGTTAACGTGCTGGTCTAGAAATAAGAATATTATGAGTTGTTCTCCCGTTTTAGGCATGAAATGCACCTAAGTGACTTTGGCCCAATTACCAAGAGACTGTAAGTTCTCACGGTGGCAGGAGGGCGGGGAATGGTGCAGTGATCTCGGGCCAGTCATTCTCAGCCCAACCCACCTCACAGGATTGTTGTGGGGAAAATAGGAAGAGGAAAGAGTATTGGGTATCTTTCCCACTGTGAGTTACTTCTAAAGTAATAAAGGTGGGTTAAAAATCTAATAAACCCTATCGCTCATCCCAATTTTCCTGAGGGTAAACTGAGGGATGTACCCATTTATTCCAGCACTGCTTTGTGCTGTCGAGAAAACGTTAGTACTGTAGCATCATTAACTTGTTTCCTTGGATTTTCATTTATGAAATTTACATGCTGCCCACCTAGCTCTGCAAAATGACTTTGTCCTCAGTGGACCAAACCGTCTTTTCGAATAATTGCGGCTCCTCTGAGAAACTTCGCCTGACCTGGAAGATGTAATGAGATGTAGATTCAGGTTTGGATTTTTCAGGGTAGTGGTGACCTCACCCCAGGATGCTAGAGGTCTTGACAGAGAAGCTGAAGAGTCATCTGTCAGAGATGGTCTAGTCCAGGGGTCTCCAACCTTGGCAACTTTAAGCCTGGCGGACTTCAACTCCCAGAATTCCCCAGCCAGCAAAAAATTCCCAGCCAACAAAGATGGCTGGGGAATTCTGGGAGTTGAAGTCTGCCAGGCTTAAAGTTGCCAAGGTTGGAGATCCCTGCTCTAGTCTACAGTACAAAGGTGTCCAATCTTGGACGACTTTAAGGCTTGCGGACTTCCAACTCCCAGAGTTGAAGTCCACAAGTCCAAAGTTCGACAAACCTACTCTTGATGGATCCTGCCCTGGCAAAGGTGTGGGACTAGATCAGTGGTGATTTTCAGCAGGTTCTGACCAGTTCTGGGGGAACCGATAGCAGAAAATTTTGAGAAGTTCTGAGAACCGGTAGTAAAAATTCTGACTGGCCCCGCCCCCATCTAGTCTCTGCCTCCCGAGTCCCAGCTGATCGGGACGCAATGGGGATTTTGCAGTAACCATCCCCTGGAGTGTGGTGGGAATGGGGATTTTATAGTATCCTTACCCTGGAGTGAGGTGGGAATGGGCATTTTGCAGTAACTTTCCCCTGGAGTAGGGTGAGAATGGGGATTTAACAGTATCTTTCCTCAGCCACGCCCACCAAGCCATGCCAACCAAGCCATGCCCACAAAACTGGCAGTAAAATTTTTTGAAACCCACCACTGGACTAGATGACCTCTGCTCCCAACTGCCCCCCCCAAGGATGAGCTGACCGAGTCCACCCCAAGAGCCCTCCCTCCCCCAAAGCCCTTCCCCTCCTGATCTCCTGGGCAGCCCCTAACCCACCCACCACCAACCCCATCCCTTCCTATTAAATCCGTGTCACTTGCGGCTGGGGCAATCCTTCCCCACAAGTGTGTGTTTTTGTGTGTGTATGTGTGTGTATATATATATACATATATACTTATACATACATACATACATACATATATATATATATGTATAATGTATGTGTGTATGCGTGTGTGTGTGTGTGTATATATATATATATATATATATATATATACGTATATATAAGTATAAGCGAGTTTTCAGCACATTTTGTGCTGAAAACGTCCTCGGCTTATACTCGAGTATATACGGCTTATACTCGGATCGGCTTATACTCAAGTTTTTTTTTTAAGCCCTCGGCTTATACTCAGTATATACGGCTTATACTCGAGTTTTTTTCTTTTCACATTTTACGGACTGAAGCCCTGCGGTGCAGTGAGAGGGCGGGCGGGGAGCCGCCAGCCTTCTCAGCTGAGGGAGGAGGGTTTCAACCGGTAGGTGCCTCATTTCCCACCCTCGGCTTATACTGAGTCCCCAGTTTACCCCAGTTTTGGAAGTGTCTTGGCGACGTTTGACGAAGTCTCATTCGTCATCTTCAGGCTTCAGCTTCGTGCTTCTGGGAGCAATGTGTGATCGCAGCTGTTTCTTCCTTTTAACTGCTAGTGGGGTTTGAACTGATTGGGTGGGAGCTTGGCTGTGCTCTGATTGGATGGGGTTTTCTGTGCTCTGATTGGATGGGGTGTGTCCTGTGTTGGTGGGGGCTTGGTTGTGCTCAGTCTAATCTGTGCTGCAGGGGATTTGAGCTGGTGAGCTGCACTGCTGCTGTTTGGCTTCGTGGTGGTGCTACATCTTCGTAGTGGGTGTCAGTCTGCTGCATGTATGGATTGGAGGGTTTGAAGTGGCTAATGTTGCAGCTGCGGTCTGGCTTCTGGTCCTTGGTCGTGCTTCCTGATCAGTGTGGGTTTGGGTGTGCTTCTGGGTGGATGTGTGGTGGTGACATCCTGTGTGGACCTCGTGAGTGTGGGTCTGGTGTCATTCCTCGTGTTAGGGACACGTTTGTCAATAAGGCAGGTTTCCAAATGGCTGGTAGGCGGGAGGTATCATCTCGTTTGTTCATGCTGTGTGGGCGTTTTCTATCTCGATGGCTTCTCTGATTATTCTGTTGTTAAAGTGTTCAGTTTTGGCGATAGTTCTGGTCTTTTTAAAGTCAATATCGTGTCCTGTGACTTTAAAGTGTTGGACCAGGGAAGAAGTTGGTTCCTCTTTTTGAATGAGTTCTTGTGTTCTTCAATCGTGCACTTATTCTTCTGTTGGTTTGTCCAATGTATGTGGTGGGGCAGGCGGTGCATGATTTCATATACTCCTTGATTTTCTAACTCAATTTTGTCTTTGGGGTTTCTTAGGATGGTGGATATTTTTGGTTTGTGCAGAATGCTGTCTTGATGTTATGTTTGTGGAGGATCTTGCTGATTCTGTCTGTGGTGCCTTTTATATATGGGAGGAGGGCTGTGCCATTTTCTTGCTCTCTGTCTTGGGTTTTAGTGGGGGTTCTTTTGGATTAGTTTGGTAATCTTATTTCTCTGGAATCCATTGGATGTTAGTACGTTTGTGAGAGTGTGTAGTTCGGTTTTAGGTGTTGTTCGTCAGCTAAGCATTTTGTTCTAGAGATGAGTGTCTTGGCTCTGAGTTGATCTGTGCTGGGTGGTGGTGTGAGTGCATGCAGATAGCGGTTTGTGTGTGTTTTCTTCTGGTAGATGGTGTGTCCTAGGGGCCATTGGGTTTCTTGTAGACTAAGACATCTAGGAAGGAAGTTAGTTGTTAACTTCTGTTTCCATGGTGAACTGTATTTTGGGGTGTAGGCTATTGAGGTGTGTGAGGAAGTTTTCAAGTTTTCTTTCCCGTGTGGCCAGATTATGAAGGTGTCGTCTCGTATCTGAGCCAGAGTTTGGGTTTGTGATCAGATTTTCTAGTGCTTGGGTTTCAAAGTGTTCCATGTAGAGGTTGGCAATGACAGGTGAGAGGGTGATCCCATGGGTGCGCCTTCTATTTGTTTGTATTTTGTCCGTTATAGATGAAGTATGTGTTGGATAGGCAGTGGTTGGTCAGATCTAGTATGTGCTTGGGGGGGTTATATTTGTTTTGGATAGCTGTCAAGGCTTCTTTGATTGGCACTTGGGTGAAGAGGGATATGACATCAAAGCTCACGAGTAGGTCGCTGGGCTGTAAGTTTTGTTTCTTTATGATCTCTATGAACTGGAATGAGTTTTTTACGTGTGAAGCGATGGATTCTGCATAGGGCTGTAGTTGTTTGGCGAGAAATTTGGCTAGGTTTTGTAGAGGTGAGCCTATGGAGCTGACTATGGGTCTGAGTGGGGTTCCTTCTTTGTGTATCTTGGGGAGGCCGTAGAGCTTAGGGCATCTGGATGATTTCTCTCTGGGAATGATTCTTTGTTGGATTTCTTCGCTGATGGGGGAGGCTTTTATTTTGGATTCCAGAGAAATAAGATTACCAAACTAATCCAAAAAGAACCCCCCACTAAAACCCAAGACAGAGAGCAAGAAAATGGCACAGCCCTCCTCCCATATATAAAAGGCACCACAGACAGAATCAGCAAGATCCTCCACAAACATAACATCAAGACAGCATTCTGCACAAACCAAAAAATATCCACCATCCTAAGAAACCCCAAAGACAAAATTGAGTTAGAAAATCAAGGAGTATATGAAATCCCATGCACGCCTGCCCCACCACATACATTGGACAAACCAACAGAAGAATAGTGCACGATTGAAGAACACAAGAACTCATTCAAAAGAGGAACCAACTTCTTCCCTGGTCCAACACTTTAAAGTGTTCAGTTTTGGCGATAGTTCTGGTCTTTTTAAAGTCAATATCGTGTCCTGTGACTTTAAAGTGTTGGACCAGGGAAGAAGTTAGTTCCTCTTTTTGAATGAGTTCTTGTGTTCTTCAATCGTGCACTTATTCTTCTGTTGGTTTGTCCAATGTATGTGGTGGGGCAGGCGGTGCATGATTTCATATACTCCTTGATTTTCTAACTCAATTTTGTCTTTGGGGTTTCTTAGGATGGTGGATATTTTTGGTTTGTGCAGAATGCTGTCTTGATGTTATGTTTGTGGAGGATCTTGCTGATTCTGTCTGTGGTGCCTTTTATATATGGGAGGAGGGCTGTGCCATTTTCTTGCTCTCTGTCTTGGGTTTTAGTGGGGGTTCTTTTGGATTAGTTTGGTAATCTTATTTCTCTGGAATCCATTGGATGTTAGTACGTTTGTGAGAGTGTGTAGTTCGGTTTTAGGTGTTGTTCGTCAGCTAAGCATTTTGTTCTAGAGATGAGTGTCTTGGCTCTGAGTTGATCTGTGCTGGGTGGTGGTGTGAGTGCATGCAGATAGCGGTTTGTGTGTGTTTTCTTGTTGGGTTGCAGAACTGAACCAGACAGAACGGAATAAGAATTAGAAATAAGAACAGAATAGAATAGAAAATATGGTATGGAATAGAATAGAATCTTTATTGAGAATAGAATATTGAGAATGGAATAGAATAGACTTTTTATTGGCCAAGTGTGATTGGACACACAAGGAATTTGTCTTGGTGCATATGCTCTCAGTGTGCATAAAAGAAAATATACCTTCATCAACAATTCTAAGATAACGGGTTTTGTGAAGTCCATCTGGCCGTTGTAACTTCAACCCAGTCACTAAATGAACCGTTGTAAGTTGGGAACTACCTATAGTTCAGGAGGATGTGGAAGACATCCGCAGCGATTGTATCCTTCTATTGCTCCATCCCTTTTACATCATCCCTTTTAACAGATGAGTGTTACCTAATCCATACAACACCCCTGCAAAGTAGCCCTGTGGTTCAGTGAATCACTGCAGCGGTCAAGTTAGTAGAATAGAATAGAAAATATGGAATGGAATGGAATAGAATAGACTTTTTATTGGCCAAGTGTGATTGGACACACAAGGAATTTGTCTTGGTGCATATGCTCTCAGTGTGCATAAAAGAAAAGAGGATATGACATCAAAGCTCACGAGTAGGTCGCTGGGCTGTAAGTTTTGTTTCTTTATGATCTCTATGAACTGGAATGAGTTTTTTGTGTGCGATGGATTCTGCATAGGGCTGTAGTTGTTTGGCGAGAAATTTGGCTAGGTTTTGTAGAGGTGAGCCTATGGAGCTGACTATGGGTCTGAGTGGGGTTCCTTCTTTGTGTATCTTGGGGAGGCCGTAGAGCTTAGGGCATCTGGATGATTTCTCTCTGGGAATGATTCTTTGTTGGATTTCTTCGCTGATGGGGGAGGCTTTTATTTTGGATTCCAGAGAAATAAGATTACCAAACTAATCCAAAAGAACCCCCACTAAAACCCAAGACAGAGAGACAAGAAAATGGCACAGCTCCTCCCATATATAAAAGGCACCACAGACAGAATCAGCAAGATCCTCCACAAACATAACATCAAGACAGCATTCTGCACAAACCAAAAATATCCACCATCCTAAGAAACCCCAAAGACAAAATTGAGTTAGAAAATCAAGGTATATGAAATCCCATGCACACGCCTGCACCACATACATTGGACAAACCAACAGAAGAATAGTGCGCGTTGAAGAACACAGAACTCATTCAAAAAGAGGAACCAACTTCTTCCCTGGTCCAACACTTTAAAGTCACAGGACAGATATTGACTTTAAAAAGACCAGAACTATCGCCAAAACTGAACACTTTAACAACAGAATAATCAGAGAAGCCATCGAGATAGAAAACGCCACAGCATGAACAAACGAGATGATACCTCCGCCTACCAGCCATTTGAAACCTGCCCTTGACAAACGTGTCCCTAACACGAGGAATGACACCAGACCCACACTCACGGGGTCCACAGGATGTCACCACCACACATCCACCCAGAAAGCACACCCAAACCCACACTGATCAGGAAGCACGACCAAGGACCAGAAGCCAGACCGCAGCTGCAACATTAGCCACTTCAAACCCCTCCAATCCATACATGCAGCAGACTGACACCCACTACGAAGATGTACACCACGAACCCAAGCCAGCAGCAGTGCAGCTCACCAGCTCAAATCCCCTGCAGCACAGATTAGACTGAGCACAACCAAGCCCCCACCAACACAGGACACACCCCAGCCAATCAGAGCACAGAAAACCCCATCCAATCAGAGCACAGCCAAGCTCCCACCCAATCAGTTCAAACCCCACTAGCAGTTAAAAGGAAGAAACAGCTGCGATCACACATTGCTCCCAGAAGCACGCTGAAGCCTGAAGATGACGAATGAGACTTAACGAAACGTCGCCAAGACACTTCCAATTTTACACGGGAGAAAACCCAACAACCAAAGACCTATATACAAACACCGTGAAAACCTCAGAAAACAAATATTGCACCTCACGGGAGGAAATCCACCATCTGACCAGGACCTATGAAAACTAGAAGTCCAAAGAGCTTCCATTTTATGTGACCTCGCATTCCTACGAAACTGCGATGAAAATTTAATCCCCAAATGCTTCCAATTGAAATTCCACTCCAACTCTGCAGCCACCAAACGATCCTAAAAAGAACAGAATTGGCCTTAATCAGAAATGAACTTCACACAAAAGATTCCTCCTAGATCAAATCAACAAAGATCTCCTCACACTTCACCTCAAACTCAGCAACAAGATGCACCCGCACTTTGGGACAATCCAAAACAACTTGCCGCCTGAGAGCCAAACACAGACCACCCTCAAGACAGACACGCACACCAACAAACTCAAGACTACAAGAACGCCAGAAACAAACCCTCCACCCTCACAGCAACACATGAAACAAACAGTGCATAACATCTCAGATAGGATCCTCACCAAAGCTGAAACCGATGTCCTTTCCAAAGGATTCAACTTTGCAGTCACTCCCAAATACATCCCCACTGAGACCATTATATGCGGAGTTGAAACCAGCCTGACCAAAATCAACCCCGATGACGCTAACAAAATCAGACTCGAAATCACCAACATCCTCTGCAGCAGCAAGCCACCCAAAAGCAACTTACCCAAAGAGGAACAGACAGCACTACTTAACCTGAAAAAAGATACCAGCATAATAATCCTACCAGCAGACAAGGGCAACGCCACGGTGGTTATGAACACATCTGACTACCAAACCAAATTAACCAACCTACTCCAAGACCCTGCATACAAGCCCCTAAAACAGACCCCACCACCTACCTAGAAAAACCACTAGATCCAAAATAAAAGCCTCCCCATCAGCGAAGAAATCCAACAAAGAATCATTCCCAGAGAGAAATCATCCAGATGCCCTAAGCTCTGGCCTCCCAAGATACACAAAGAAGGAACCCCCACTCAGACCCATAGTCAGCTCCATAGGCTCACCTCTACAAAACCTAGCCAAATTTCTCGCCAAACAACTACAGCCCTATGCAGAATCCATCACCTCACACGTAAAAACTCATTCCAGTTCATAGAGATCATAAAGAAACAAAACTTACAGCCCAGCGACCTACTCGTGAGCTTTGATGTCATATCCTCTTCACCCAAGTGCCAATCAAAGAAGCCTTGACAGCTATCCAAAACAAATATAACCCCCAAGCACATACTAGATCTGACCAACCACTGCCTATCCAACACATACTTCATCTATAACGGACAAAATACAAACAAATAGAAGGCGCACCCATGGGATCACCCTCTCACCTGTCATTGCCAACCTCTACATGGAACACTTTGAAACCCAAGCACTAGAAAAATCTGATCACAAACCCAAACTCTGGCTCAGATACGTAGACGACACCTTCATAATCTGGCCACACGGGAAAGAAAAACTTGAAAACTTCCTCACACACCTCAATAGCCTACACCCCAAAATACAGTTCACCATGGAAACAGAAGTTAACAACCAACTTCCCTTCCTAGATGTCTTAGTCTACAAGAAACCCAATGGCTCCCTAGGACACACCATCTACCAGAAGAAAACACACACAAACCGCTATCTGGATGCACTCTCACACCACCACCCAGCACAGATCAACTCAGAGCCAAGACACTCATCTCTAGAACAAAATGCTTAGCTGATGAACAACACCTAAAAACCGAACTACACACTCTCACAAACGTACTAACATCCAATGGATTCCAGAGAAATAAGATTACCAAACTAATCCAAAAAGAACCCCCCACTAAAACCCAAGACAGAGAGCAAGAAAATGGCACAGCCCTCCTCCCATATATAAAAGGCACCACAGACAGAATCAGCAAGATCCTCCACAAACATAACATCAAGACAGCATTCTGCACAAACCCAAAAATATCCACCACCCTAAGAAACCCCAAAGACAAAATTGAGTTAGAAAATCAAGGAGTATATGAAATCCCATGCACCGCCTGCCCCACCACATACATTGGACAAACCAACAGAAGAATAAGTGCACGCATTGAAGAACACAAGAACTCATTCAAAAAAGAGGAACCAACTTCTTCCCTGGTCCAACACTTTAAAGTCACAGGACACGATATTGACTTTAAAAAGACCAGAACTATCGCCAAAACTGAACACTTTAACAACAGAATAATCAGAGAAGCCATCGAGATAGAAAAACGCCCACACAGCATGAACAAACGAGATGATACCTCCCGCCTACCAGCCATTTGGAAACCTGCCCTTATTGACAAACGTGTCCCTAACACGAGGAATGACACCAGACCCACACTCACGAGGTCCACACAGGATGTCACCACCACACATCCACCCAGAAAGCACACCCAAACCCACACTGATCAGGAAGCACGACCAAGGACCAGAAGCCAGACCGCAGCTGCAACATTAGCCACTTCAAACCCTCCAATCCATACATGCAGCAGACTGACACCCACTACGAAGATGTAGCGACCACACGAAGCCAAACAGCAGCAGTTTAGCTCAACCTGTCAAATCCCCATGAAGCACACATTAGCATGAGCACAACCAAGCCCCCACCAACACAGGACACACCCCATCCAATCAGAGCACAGAAAACCCCCATCCAATCAGAGCACAGCCAAGCTCCCACCCAATCAGTTCAAACCCCACTAGCAGTTAAAAGGAAGAAACAGCTGCGATCACACATTGCTCCCAGAAGCACGGTTGAAGCCTGAAGATGACGAATGAGACTTCGTCAAACGCCAAGACACTTCCAATTTTACACGGGAGAAAACCCGAACAACCAAAGACCTATATACAAACACCCGTGAAAACCTCAGAAAACAAATATATATATATATATATATATATATATATATATATATATGTATGTATGTATGTATGTATATACAGACACACACATTACATACACCAAGACCCGAATACACCAAGACCTACATATACATACATACATACATACATACATACATATATATATATATATACACACATACACACATACATACTTATACACACAGAGACACGTGTGTGTGTGTGTGTGTGTGTGTGTAGCTCGAGCTGCATTTCAAACACTCGGCCGCTAGGCTGGGAAAAAGGAAAGAGGCAAAAAAAAAAAAGAAGAAGAAGGAAAAGAAAAGAAGGGAGGGGAAAGGCGAGGGGGAGACCCAGCCAGCCAGCCAGCCCGGCCTTAATACGTTCCGCTCCGGTGTGATTGCAACGGGGCTCCGAGCATGGCAGCCACCACCGCCGTCGCCTTAATCCCGGCCTGAAGGAACGGATCGGCTCCGGCAACTGGCGTGGAGGGAGCCTTTCGGACGGAGTCAAGAAGAGGCAGGGGGCCAACTTGAGCAAACTAACGTAGGTGGCTACAGGGGCGGACGTGGAGGGGGGGGGAAGGCGGAGGGTTCAGCCCCGAGATCGGCCGTCCCATCCCCGCTGCTTCTTCTTCTTCCGAGGGTCGAGCGGGTCCCTCCCCGGGACCGCGGGCTGCGAAGACGGGCTTGAAGCCCCCCGCTCGCCCGCCTGCCTGCCTGCCTGCCTTTGTGCGCTTCCCGGGCTCCGCCGATCGCGCCGCGCCCGCCGCCCCCCTTTCGGTTCGCCTGCTGCGCACTCGCCGAGCCCACGCGCGGGAGGCTCCGGAGCGGCCTTTCGGGAGCCAGCGACTCCTTGGAAATTCGGCCGGAGCGACCGCCGGCCTCTCGGCTCCCCTCGCGATTTGGAAAGCGGAGGGTGGAGCGCGGTGGGGCTGCGACCGCTTCTCTCCCCCGTACCACCACCCCCCCGGACCAGCAGCGGTGGAAGGCGCCGGGCTGGCTCCTGCGCTGCGCTTCCAAGGAGGAAAGCCGGGTGGGCGAGCGCACCTGATGCGCCGGGGGTGCTTTTTTTTTTTTTCTTACTGGAGAATGACAGAATCAAGAGAATTAGAGAAGGACCTTTGGAGGTCTTCTAGTCCACCCCCCACCCCACACACAAGCAGAGCGGGGAAAGCGAGCGAGCGAGCGAGGCCGGCAGGCGCGCCCGAGCGAGTGGGCGGAAGGGTGGCTGTGGAGCTCGGAGCGGGGAACCGGGAGACAGGCAAGGTAGGCAGGCTGGCGGTCCCGGTGGGTTTTCCCCCGCGGCTGCTTCGGATCCGGCATTCTGGCTCGGAAAGAGGCCCGTGGGAAAGGGGACGGGGCTTCCGTCCCCTCGCGATAGGTTAGCCCTTGACTTGCGACCGCAAATCCAGCCCCGAGATTTCTGTGGCTAAGCGAGACAGTTGTTAAGGGAACTTTGACCCCCTCCCTTTTTTTTCTTCTTTGCGACCTTTCTGGCCACGGTGGTTGAGTGAATCGCCGCTGCGGTCAAGTTAGTAGAATAGAATAGAATCTTTATTGAGAATAGAATAGAACAGAAAATATGGAATGGAATGGAATAGAATAGAATAGAATAGAATAGAATAGAATAGAATAGAATAGAATAGAATAGAATAGAATAGAATAGAATAGAAAATATGGTATGGAATAGAATAGAATAGAATAGAACAGAGCAGAACAGAACAGAACAGAAAATATGGAATGGAAAAGATAGAATAGAATAGAATATTGAGAATGGAATAGAATAGAATAGAATAGAATAGAATTTTTATTGGCCAAGTGTGATTGGACACACAAGGAATTTGTCTTGGTGCATATGCTCTCAGTGTACATAAAAGAAAAGATATGTTCATCAAGGTACAACATTTACAACACAATTGATGGTCAATATATCAAGATAAATCATAAGGATTGCCAGCAACAAAGTTACAGTCATACAGTCATAAGTGGAAAGAGATTGGTGATGGGAACTATGAGACGATTAATAGTAGTGCAGATTCAGTAAATAGTTTGACAGTGTTGAGGGAATTATTTGTTTAGCAGAGTGATGGCCTTCGGGAAAAAACTGTTCTTGTGTCTAGTTGTTCTGGTGTGCAGTGCTCTATAGCGTCGTTTTGAGGGTAGGAGTTGAAACAGTTTATGTCCAGGATGCGAGGGATCTGTAAATATTTTCACGGCCCTCTTCTTGATTCGTGCAGTATACAGGTCCTCAATGGAAGGCAGGTTGGTAGCAATTATTTTTTCTGCAGTTCTAATTATCCTCTGAAGTCTGTGTTTTTCTTGTTGGGTTGCAGAACTGAACCAGACAGAACGGAATAAGAATTAGAAATAAGAACAGAATAGAATAGAATAGAATAGAATAGAATAGAATAGAATAGAATAGAATAGAATAGAATAGAATAGAATAGAATAGACTTTTTTATTGGCCAAGTGTGATTGGACACACAAGGAATTTGTCCTGGTGCATATGCTCTCAGTGTGCATAAAAGAAAAGATACCTTCATCAAGGTACAACATTTACAACACAATTGATGGTCAATATATCAATATAAATCATAAGGATTGCCAGCAACAAAGTTACAGTCATACAGTCATAAGTGGAAAGAGATTGGTGATGGGAACTATGAGACGATTAATAGTAGTGCAGATTCAGTAAATAGTTTGACAGTGTTGAGGGAATTATTTGTTTAGCAGAGTGATGGCCTTCGGGAAAAAACTGTTCTTGTGTCTAGTTGTTCTGGTGTGCAGTGCTCTATAGCGTCGTTTTGAGGGTAGGAGTTGAAACAGTTTATGTCCAGGATGCGAGGGATCTGTAAATATTTTCACGGCCCTCTTCTTGATTCGTGCAGTATACAGGTCCTCAATGGAAGGCAGGTTGGTAGCAATTATTTTTTCTGCAGTTCTAATTATCCTCTGAAGTCTGTGTTTTTCTTGTTGGGTTGCAGAACTGAACCAGACAGAACGGAATAAGAATTAGAAATAAGAACAGAATAGAATAGAATAGAATAGAATAGAATAGAATAGAATAGAATAGAATAGAATAGAATAGAATAGAATAGAATAGACTTTTTTATTGGCCAAGTGTGATTGGACACACAAGGAATTTGTCCTGGTGCATATGCTCTCAGTGTGCATAAAAGAAAATATACCTTCATCAACAATTCTAAGATAACGGGGTTTTGTGAAGTCCATCTGGCCGTTGTAACTTCAACCCAGTCACTAAATGAACTACTGTAAGTTGCAAACTACCTGTAGTTCAGGAGGATGTGGAAGACATCCGGCAGCGATTGTATCCTTCTATTGCTCCATCCCCTTTTACATCATCCCCTTTTTAACAGATGAGTGTTACCTAATCCATACAACACCCCTGCAAAGTAGCCCTGTGGTTCAGTGAATCACTGCAGCGGTCAAGTTAATAACAGGGGTATTGTGAAGTGCATCTGGCTTCCCCCAATGGCTTTGGCTTGTCAGAAGGTAGCAAAAGGGGATCAGGTGATGCTGGAACACTGGAATATGGGCCATAAATATGGGCCAAGCGTCTGAATGTTGATCACGTGATCATGGAGATGCTGCAGTGGTCGTAAGTGTGAAAAACAGTCATGAGGCGCTTCTTTTCAGTGCCGTTGTAACTTCAGCCGGACACTAAATGAACCGTTGTAAGTTGGGAACTACCTATAGTTCAGGAGGACGTGGAAGAAATCCAGCAGCGACTGTATCCTTCTATTACTCCATCCCACATCATCCCCTTTTTAACAGCTGAGTGTTACCTAATCCATACAACACCCCTGCAAAGTAGGCCTCTGGGATTGTTCCTAGATCAGGGGTCTCCAACTTTGGCAACTTTAAGACTTGTGGACTTCAACTCCCAGAATTCCTCAGCCAACTTTGCTTTTGCTGGCTGAGGAATTCTGGGAGTTGAAGTCCACAAGTCTTAAAGTTGCCAAGGTTGGAGACCCCTGTCCTAGATCACTGAAGGCTCAGTTGAGGGCAGTAAATAACAGTTCAAATACTTGTTAAATCAGGTGGCAATGTTTGTTTGCGTTTATTTATAGCCGCCCATTCTGATCTTGTGACTACAGGACAAAACCTAAACATGAAATAATAGGACACGGCATGTAATCCTCAACTTATGACAAGTGGGATCAGAATTTGCTAGATGAGATGGTTGTTTAAGTGAGTCACACCCAATTTTATGACCTTTTTTTGCCACCGTTGTTAAATGACTGGCCTTGGTCATTAAGCAAATCCGCCTTCCCCATTGACTTTACTTGTCAGAAGCCAGCTGGGAAGATCACATGACTTCAGAACACCATAACTATCATAAATACATGTGGTTGCCAAGTGCCCTAATTTTGATCACAGGAACTCTGCCGTGATTGTTAGTGGGAGGACTGATCATAAATCACATTTTTAATGCTGTCATACAGTGATGGGATTCAAAAAATTTTTATTACCGGCTTGGTGGGCGTGGCTTGGAGGGCGTGGCAGGGGAAGGATACTGTAAAATCTCCATTCCCTCCCCAATCCGGGGGAAGGTTACTGCAAAATCCCCATTTCCTCCCGATCAGCTGGGACTTGGGAGGCAGAGGATAGATGGGGGCGGAGCCAGTCAGAGGTGGTATTTACCGGTTCTCCGAACTACTCAAAATTTCTGCTACCGGTTCTCCAGAACTGGTCAGAACCTGCTGAATGCCATCTCTGCTGTCATAAACGGTCATAAGTTGAAAACTACCTGTGCAGCAAAGCTAAGAGGGGTCGGAAAACCAGAATCCCATCAAACCATACAGGGGAGAGACTGCCAAGATCTCAGCCCTTGTGCCAGAAAAAAGGAGTCAAGTTTTTCAAGGCTTTCCGGGAAGCTAATGGGGTTGAGGTTTCAGATTTGTCCATGGAGCGCTTGCAAGTTTTGATTTTGTTTCTTGGCAACGAACTTGTCAAACCCTCTCGTCTGATGAAGTCAATACAACCTTTTGTAGCCCTGTGTTGAGATCCAGATTCAAAGGTGACTGTGTCTGTGTAACATCCATCTGTTTATGGGCTCCTGCAGGAAAACATGTGTTTGAGTTACGTGGAAGGCCAACAGGTGGGATCTGCATGTCCATACCTGCTCCAGGTTGATTTTTCTCCCTCAGACTGGCTCTCCACCCACGACTAGTAATGTTAAGCAGCTCTTTCAGGATCTTCCAGGGATCTTCTCAATCCCATCGGCCTACCTCAGGGGTCAGCAACCTCTGGAGCCGCACCCCTCTGCTGCGGCTCCTTGTCACTCAAAATATGCATTACAGCTGCCTATGTGCGACACCCGACGGCACATGATTTATTGAGTTTTTCAATCCCCCGGGAGGCCAACCATGGATAAATCAAAGAAAAGAAAAGTTTCAGAAGAAAACAGAACTTTAATTCAACTACGTATGTTAGTTTTGTGGCCGCTTAAGAAATAGTCAGGCATGGGAAGGGTTTTGTGGCTTCCGGTGTTTTTTTTTCTATGGGGAACAGGTTCCAAATGGCTCTTTGAGTATTTAAGGTTGCAGGCCCCTGGCCTACCTGATCTGTTTGTCTTCCTTTCCAAATCCTTCAACATCGCCAGTCCCAATTGCTTTTTCAAGTTCAGGACCCACTTGTAGCACATGCCCAAAGTATATGAGCTACTACTGATGATAGTTGCCTCAGGGAGCCAGCAGACCCCACAGGTAGTCCTTGACTTACAATCCTCCTTTTAGCCGCTGTTTGAAGTTCTGGCAGCAATGAAAAAAAGCGATATTTACAACTGATCCTCACACTTACGACCATCGCAGCAGCCCCACGGTCATATGATGAAAATTCAGCACCAGCATGTATTTATGATGGTTGTAGCATCCTGGGGACATGTGATCTTCTCAGCCAGCTTCCAACAATAGCAATAGCGCTTACCGTATTTTTCGGACTATAAGACGTACCAGAATATAAGACACACCAAGATTTCGAAGAGGAAAACAAGAAAAAAAATAGTTTTTGGCCTCTGCGTGTCCAGTTTTTGCCCTCCCTGGCCCCCAGGTTTTTCCCAAAAACGGGATGCACAGAGGGCTTGGGAGGCCTGCAGAGTGCTCCTGTGGCCTGGGGAGGGCGAAAATGTGATTCGTGGGGAGTTTGGGAGCCCAAAATAGGGCCCAATTTTTGTGAAAACGGGCCCAATTTTTGTGAAAACGGGCCCATTTTTTGTGAAAACGGGCCCATTTTTTGTGAAAACGGGCCCATTTTTGTCCTCTCCAACCCCCCACGCATTGCATTTTTGTCCTCCCTAGCCCCCAGGAGCATACTGCAGGCCTCCCAAGCCCTCTGCACATCCCGTTTTTGTGAAAAATGGGCACATTTTTGGCCTCCTAAACCCCCCATGCATTGTGTTTTTGCCCTCCCCAGCCCCCAGGAGCACTCTACAGGCCTCCCAAATCCTCTGTGTATCCCATTTTTGTGAAGAACTTGGGGGCCGGGGAGGGCAAAAACGGGACGCATGGGGCGGGGTTTTGGGAGGCCAAAAATGGCTGTATTCGGTGTATAAGATGCACCAACATTTCCACTCCCTTTTAGGGGAGGGGGCAGTGTGCCTTATACTCCGGAAAGTATAGTATATACCGCTCCACAGTGCTTTACAGCAGTGGTCCCCAGCAGTATTTGGTCCCCAGGCTGCAGCCCGCTACCGGGTCATGTCCTATTCAGAACCGGGCCATGTAAGCAGTGGGCAAGTACAGTACAACAGTTCATTTATTATCATTCATTTAAAAGGCTGTAAAATCAAATACGGCTCATTTAACAACTGCTTTGCTTAGCGATGAAATATTCAATGAGCAGTGGTTTCATGGTATTTATAAGTTGAGGAGTATCAGTATTTGTTCCTGAACTTATGTAGAAAGTCCACGGCACCCATTTCTTCATGTAGTCCATGGCACCCATAAACTCAAATGTATTTATTTTCTTTTATCTCCCTCTTTCTCAATGTCCAGTTATCGCCAGAAACGACAGTTTATCGCACAACTCCAATCTTTGTTGTCATTGAGATATTTCTTCTCTCTTAGGATCTTGCCTAAGGTTGCTGTTCTGATCTGGAACAGTTGAATTCTAAAGAAGAAGAATATGGAACAAACACAGATATAAGTTCCAAGTGGTTTCTGGTTTCATTTGGGAAATGCACCATTCAGCCACTCAGATTGGCTGAAGTGGGTTAAATCAGAAGATCCTAAAAAAAAAAAAAAGGACAGAATTAGCTTCTCTCTTAAACTTCATTAGCTCCCCACTATTAAATGAAGGCATAAATCCTCCAGTTGACATCTTGCTGAATGGAAGCTATTTAGATTCCAGGAATGTTTGTGGGTGGTAATACTGCTGGTAAGATGAGCATGTTTCATAGCTTTATTGGAAATATTTAACAGTTTATTTTTTACTGCTCAAAAACCTTTCCTTCAGTTGGAATATTGTGTCTGAGTTGCAGTTACAGAATAACAGAGTCGGAAGGGACCTTGTAGGTCATCTAGTCCAACCCCCTGCCCAAGCAGGACACCTTAAACCAGGGGTGTCAAACTCAAGGCCTTAGATCTGGTCCGTGGAAATAGCGAAGGACCGGCCTGCGGTGCTTCTGCCAGCAAAAATGAAAAAAACTTTTTAGAAAAGTTTTTTATTTTTTTCCCCCAAACAAACACACATACAAACAAACAAACAATACATTTTTTCTGAACAGAGTATTGGCCAAGTCAAAATTGGTACCGCTTTTAGTTTTCTCCAACACCATTTTATAGATTTCACTTTTCGCCATAATATTCTTTCTCTCTAATTTTCTGTTTTATTTTCCTTCTGTTTCTTGGTAAACAATATTACCATTCGCCCTAATCTCTAATCTTAAATCAATTTTTTTCCACCCCTTCCCTTACTTTTTTCAAATTGAAACCCTTTAAATTAAAGTCAATCATTTTTCTAAGATCTAACCCTAAATCTAAATCATCTGATTCAAATGTTCTCCCATTGCTCCCTTGTCTCAATATAATATAATTTCAAATATTTTCCCTAAATTCCATTATTCCAATTATAAATATTATTATTATTATTATTATTATTATTATTATTATTATTATTATTATTATTATTATTATTATTATTAACAACAACAACAATAACAAAAACAACAGAGTTGGAAGGGACCTAGGAGGTCTTCTAGTCCAACCCCCTGCCCAGGCAGGAAACCCTACACCATTTTTATTCTATATTTTTTTATTTTATTTTATTTATATTTTATTTTATATTAATATTCATACAGTTTTACATATATAACCCATTTCCTTCCCACACTAAAACCTAACCCTAACTCTAAATCATCTTATTCAAATATTTTCCCATTGCTCCCTTTTCCCAATGTAATATAATTTCAAATATTTTCCCTAGATTCCATTATTACAATTATAGATATTATATATGTAAAAAAGTCCAGTCTCTCCTTGAAAGCTTCCCGGATGAAGCTCCCACAACTTCTGAAGGCAACTTCTACCCCGTTGGTTGATAGTTCGCTCAGATGTCCATTGTGTGTAAAAATGGTAATTTGGCTAATCTTTCCAGGGAGTAACTTTAATACCCGAAACGACACAGTCCAGTAGAGAGAAGGTCCCTGAAGACGGGTTCCAGCACGAGTTTGAAAGCTCGGAAGAGTAAATCTCTGGTTCTGGTGACTGAATCCTGGTGATTGAATCCTGACCTAGATTCAATTTACCTCTAGTACAGAGGTCTCCAACCTTGGCCACTTTAAGACTTGTGGACTTCAACTCCCAGAGTTCCTCGGTCAGCTTGTGGACTTCAACTCCCAGAGTTCCTCGGCCAGCTTGGCAAACCTGGCTGAGGAACTCTGGGAGCTGAAGTCCACAAGTCTTAAAAGAGCCAAGTTTGCAGACCCCTGGCCTAGACATTAGTATTTGAATGCAGATCTTTTAAACGTTTATATTTTATTGTGTTTTACTAATCTAAGTGAAATGTCTATATTACTAGTTCATGTGTGATATACCATACGCTAAATAAATAAGTCAACAAATAAATAAATAAATAACTATTCCGAACAAATGGCTATCCAATTCCCTTCTTGAAAACTTCCAGTGATGGAGTGCTGGGAGTTGAAGTCCACAAGTCTTAAAGTGACCAAGGTTGGAGACCCCTGATCTAGTAACTTGACATCCTATTTCTGAAAATAATCTCCCTTCTGGTTTCATTTGTCATTATTGATTAACTGACTAGGAGTTTGCAGACTTTGGGGGAAGGATCTGTCAGGGACATGCTTGTAGAAATAAGGGTGACTGCAGCATTCAAAAAAGCCAAGATGGCAGCTGTGGTGATGTGATCAGAGTTCTTCTACCTCAGGGATGTCCAAACTCGGCAACTTTTAAGACTTGTGGACTTCAACTCCCAGAATTTCGCAGCCAGCAAAGGAATTCTGA
Source organism: Ahaetulla prasina (assembly GCF_028640845.1). Lineage (NCBI taxonomy): Eukaryota > Metazoa > Chordata > Lepidosauria > Squamata > Colubridae > Ahaetulla > Ahaetulla prasina. The sequence continues at coordinate 11,949,700 of NC_080539.1, forward strand.
GAGTTGACGTCCACAACAAGTCTTAAAGTTGTCAAGTTTGGACATCCCTGTTCTACCTCTTATGTGCATCATGACCCTCCCCCTTAGAAATGGGCGGAGCTTCAGTCACATTGCCATAGCTGCCATCTTGACTTTTTGGACCACATCCTGCAAGTCACGTTTGAGTTGAAACTTAAGAGATTTAGGCATGAAAATAAGCTTGGTTGGTTGGTCAGAATAACAAAATAACAGAGTTGGAAGGGAACTCGGAGGTCTTCTAATCCAGGGGTCTCCAACCTTGGCAACTTTAAGACTTGTGGACTTAAACTCCCAGAATTCCTCAACCAGCTTTGCTGGCTGAGGAATTCTGGGAGTTTAAGTCCACAAGTCTTAAAGTTGCCAAGGTTGGAGACCCCTGTTCTAGTCCAACCCCTGCTTAGGCAGGAAACCCTATACAGGTAGTCCTCGACATATGACCACAATTGAGCCCAAGATTTCTGTTGTTAAGCAAGACATCTGTTAAGGGAGTTTTGCCCTGTTTTACAACCTTTCTTGCCTCAATTGTTAAGTGAACCACTGCCGTTGATAAGTTAGTAAACCCGGTGAATTTGGCTTCTCCATTGACTTTCTTGTCAGAAGGTCGCCAAAAGTGATCACGTTACTATGGGACACTGCAACCGTCATAAATATGAACCAGTTGCCAAGGAGCTGAATTCTGTTCACTGGTTCATGGGGATGCTGCAAACTGTTCCTAACTGTGAAAAACGGTCCTAAGTCACTTTTTTCAGGGCCGTTGTAACTTTGAATGGTCACTAAATGAACTTTTGCAAGTTGAGGACTATCTGTATCATTTAAGACCAGGGGTGTCAAACTCGCGGCATGTGGCGTGGATGCGTCATGTGCTGGCCACGGCCACCCCCGATATAAAGAAGGGGACCAAAAAATTGCAATATATCATGTGACGACATGTCGTCGCGAGTTTGACACCACTTTTTTCAGACAAATAGTTATCCAATCTCTTCTTAAAAACTTCCAGAGTTAGAGCACTCACAGAACTTCTGGAGGCAAGTCGTTGTGCTGATTAATTGTTCTCACGTCAGGAAATTCCTCCTTAGTTCTAGGATGGGTCTCTCCTTGATTAGTTTCCACCCATTGCTTCTTATTTTGAATATTTATTTTGAATATATTGAATATTTAAATCAGCAGTGGGTTTCAGATTATGTTACTACTGGTTCGCCGCCTGCGCGCACGCTCGCTTTGTGCGTGCGCATGCCTGCCTTCCACACATGCGCCTAGCCTTCCGTGCATGTGCTTTGCTCGCGCGCCTTCCATGCATGCGCCCGGCCTCAAAAATGTGCCTAAATAGGATGGCATAGAGCCGGGGCAGGCGGGCCACGATTTCCACTACCGGTTTGGGTGAACCGGTCTGAACCAGCTTAATACTATGTCTTATCTGAATGATCCTTGTTATGGTTTGACAATCCATCTCATGCCAAAGACCACATGAGTTCCCCAAACATTGGCCCTTTTTGCACCACCATTGAGTGGGCAAACAGATTTTTGTTGTTGTTGTTAGTTGCGAAGTCATGTCCGACCCATCGCGACCCCATGGACAACGTTCCTCCAGGCCTTCCTATCCTCTACCATCCTCTGGAGTCCATTTAATCTCACGCCTACTGCTTCAGTGACTCCATCCAGCCACCTCGTTCTCTGCCGTCCCTTTCTTCTTTTGCCCTTAATCTTTCCCAGCATTAGGCTCTTCTCCAGGGAGTCCTTCCTTCTCATTAGTTGGCCAAAGTATTTGAGTTTCCTCTTCAGGATCTGGCCTTCTAAAGAGCAGTCAGGGTTGATCTCCTCTAGGACTGACTTGTTTGTTCGCCTTGCAGTCCAAGGGACTCGCAGGAGTCTTCTCCAGCACCAGAGTTCAATGGCCTCAATTCTTTGGCGCTCAGCCTTCCTTATTGTCCAACTTTCACAGCCAAACATTGCAACTGGGAAAACCATAGCCTTGACTATACACACTTTTGTTGGCAGGGTGATGTCTCTGCTTTTTAGTACGCTGTCTAGATTTGCCATAGCTTTCCTCCCCAGGAGCAAACAGATTTTAGTAGAGATTAAACAGCATAGCTAGTTTAGTGTGTCAGGCGAAGATGAAAACTAGGTTAATAGATTAATAATCTGTGGTTAATTTAATCATAATCCTGAGCGATCAATTATTTGCTTTATCCATTCTTTGCCTTTAGAGTAGCCCTTCTGCTTGTTTTGGTGAAACTTAGAAAAGAAGCAAGTCATGTGATATAACAAACAAACACACAAACACACCCACACACTCTTACATATTCCAGCACATTCAATGTGTTTTCCTCTCCATTGTAACCTCTTGGTAGAGATAATGCCATTATTATAGATCAACGGATCCTTAATTCCCCTTCAAAAACTGCAATATAAATTGGAATAAAGATACTATTTCAGGAAAAACGAATTCAGTGAGAAATAGGAGTTTAATTCAGGGGTTTACACATGCCAAGTTATGTTAAAAAAAGAGACACAGGATTTTAGTGGCGTGGTTAGACACTATCTTGGATTTTTTCTTTTATTACTCCTGAAGGATGCCTCACTTCAATTAATTAAATAAAAATCTAATTACTGAAGGTGCAACTCTAAGTCTATGCTTAATCTGTTAATTAACTTGGAATGACTTTAGCCAAGAATAAAAACTAGACTAATTCTTTGAATAATAACATAACCTTATAATATACCTTACCTTTGATGTCAGCTGTTTTTCTATCCTTTTTATAGCTGATTGTGCTCTGCTGTTTTTACTGTATGCATCTTAAGTCAATTTTAATGATAGAAGACAGGAAACAAATGTATAGATAAATAATTAATATGAGGGGGAGGAGAATCTCATCAAGTTTTAATGCTTTATTCTAGGAATAAGTTTTTATTGAAATCCTAAATTATATTGCCAAATGTCTGTATGTTTAAGAGAGTATGTTGCAATTTAAAAACCTTTCCAAATAATTGTTGTCTTGCAGGACGATAATTAAACAGTGCACTCGTTTTATTTATTTATTTATTTATTTAATAATGGGATTTAAGCTTTTTTTAGGCCGTGTAGGCTAATTGATAATGCTAACCGGTTTATGAATTCTAAACTGAAATTCAGTGCATGTTCTTTGGAATTGCAACTCCATAAATATAGGTAGTCCTCAACTTTTGACCACAAGTGAGCCCAACTGAGCTAAGCAAGACGGTTATTAAGTTAAATTTGCCTCATTTTGATGACTTTTCTTGCCACAATTGTTAAGTGAATCATTGCAGTCATTAAGTTAGCAACATGGTTGTTAAATGAATCTGGCTTCCCCATTAATTTTGCTTGTCAGAAGGTCACCAGAAGGTGGTCACAGGACCTCCGGATACTGCAACCATCATAAATACATGCCAGTTTCCAAATACCTGAATTTTGATCACATGACCCGGGGATGCCACAATGTGTGTGAAAAAACAGTTCTAAGTCAGGAGTGGTATTCATTTACTTTTGCTAAGGTTCGCAAATGGGAGCTTGCACGCGTCACCTCCGTGCATGCGCTGGACCTTCTGCCTGAGCGCAGAGCGTCAAAAATGGGATGTGATGATGGGCGGGTGGGTGGGCGGAGCCTCCCGCAGCTACCGCTACCAGTTCTCCCGAACCAGATAGAACTGGCTGAATACTGCCACTGGCCTAAGTCACTTTTTTCCAACACGTTGTATCTTCAAATGGCCATTAAACGAATGGTTGTAAGTCAAGGACTACCTGTATTTGCAGATTCCCTTTTAAATCAACATAGCCAGGACTGATTTGTAAATGTGAAGCATCTGGCCCAGGAATGCCAGTGTCTGTCTGGAGGGAAAACTCAGATAACCAGGTATGAATTTCCTCTCGGATGTCGCTTGGTTTCCTGTTGTGTTAGGATGAATTGCAGGTTACAGATGTCTGCTTCCTAAAACAACGCAGCCTGTTTTGCATTGTTAAAATTTATCTCTCTTATCATCTGTCTGTCTATGTCTCCAGAGATTTCCAGGTTAGGATACAGTAAATTTCCTGCTGGGTCAGTTTTAACATAACAGTTGTCCTTTGACTTATGATCAAAATTGAACCCAGAATTTCTCCATTCTGATTTTAATTGTATCATCATTATATTTTAAACAGGACATTTCCTTTTTACTTGTTGAGACCCAGACTCAAATAGGTAGTAATAAACTTACTACCATAGAAAAACAAACTTTATTCGAACAGTCGTTGTTCAAAGTAAAACAAATGCCTCCCAACACAAATTCCTCCGTTATCTCACAAACTTTAGAGTTTGGCTAGTCTAGAGAAAAGAAAGAATAGAATAGAATAGAATAGAATAGAATAGAATAGAATAGAATAGAATAGAATAGAATAGAATAGAATAGAATAGAATAGAATAGAATTTTTATTGGCCAAGTGTGATTGGCCACACAAGGAATTTGTCTTGGTGCATATGCTCTCAGTGTACGTAAAAGAAAAGATACCTTCATCAAGGTACAACACTTACAACACTTAATGATAGTCATAGGTACAAATTTAACACTTGATACAACACTAAATGATAGTCATAGGCTACAATTAAGCAATCAGGAAACAATATCAGTATAAATCGTAAGGTATAAATCAGTATAAATCAGTATAAATCGTATATGTAAAATAAAATAAAAAACTTTGGGGAAACAAAATTTGAATCCAAAATTTCTGTTGCTAAGTTAAGTGGCTTTTGCCGTATTTTACGACCTTTCTTGCCACAGTTGTTAAGTGAATCAGTGTACTTGTTAAGTAAGTAACAAAGTTGTTATGTAAATCTGGCTTCCCCATTGACTTTGCTTGTCAGAAAATCGCAAACGAGCTTGGGACACTGCAACCGTCATAATAAATACATGCCGGTTGCCAAAGGTCTGAATTTTGATCACCTGACCATGGGCGGGGGGGTGCTGCAACAGTCATAAGTGTGAAAAATGGTCATGAGCAGAGGCAGTGTTCAGCCAGTTCACACCGGTTTGGGTGAACAGGTAGCGGTGATCATGGGTGGGCCTACCCACCTGCCCTGGCTCCAAGATGTGCTATTTACCATGTTTTTGAGGCCGGGTATATGCGCAGAAGGCGCACAAACGAGCATAGTGTACGAGCGGACAGCGCATGCGCATGTGAAGTGAGCATGTGCGGGTGGGGTGAACCAGTGGTAAATGAATGTGCAACGCACCCTTGGTCATTTTTTCAGTAGTGTTGTAACTTTGAACAAATGGTTATAAGTTGAGGACTACATGAATATGGACTTCAACTCCCAGAATTCCCCAGCCAATTGTACTCAGGCCTCTGATTGGAGTGTGGGAAAACTGTTAGATAAGCTTCTAACATCTCTTCCTCCTAGACCGGGGTCTCCAGCCTTGGCCACTTTAAGACTTGTGGACTTCAACTCCCAGAATTCCTCAGCCAACTGGCTGAGAGGGAGTTGAAGTCCACAAGTCTTTGATGGCTAAGGAATTCTGGGAGTTGAAGTCCACAAGTCTTTGTTAGCTAAGGAATTCTGGGAGTTGAAGTCCACAAGTCTTAAAATTGCCAAGGCTGGAGACCCCTGAGTTGGAAAAAACTATTTGATACCCAACCATTTTCAACACGACTTTGAAGTTAGTCTCATCATAAATAATATTTTATTTCTCCCTAGATTATTTTATTTTGGAGCATTATTTTTCCCCACATCTTCTTGAGGGTTGCTAGATGTGTTACATGTGCAACTGCTTTCTAGTGGAGTTCCATGGTTTGAGAACGTATCTGTCTGAATTCCAGATGTTCAGCGAAGATCTTTTAAATGCCACCAGTTAGCTTCCCAAAAAGAGGATACTGAATGGTTGTGGGAACTGGGTATGTCTATTCTAATGAAGAGAAGGACTGGGGGGTGATACGGTAGCAGTCTTCTAGTACTTAAGATGCTGTCACAGAAAAGGGGAAACCTATTTTCCAAGGCACCTGAGGCACAGGTGAAATCTAAAAATTTTCTCTACCTTCTGTGGGCATGGCTTAATTGATAGGTGTGGCTTGGTGGTCAGGTGACCGGGTGGGCGTGGCCAATAACAATAAATAATAAAAATAAGAAACAAAGTACACAAAACAATAAGAGATACCCAAAACCAGCTTTACACACACAGAACACAACACAACTGACTCACACACAATGTAAAAGCAGCTGTACTTCACCTAAAATGGCCCCTCCAACAAGCAGGAACCTCACACAGCCACAAAAAACTCAAAAACCAACTTTCACACTTTACACACACACAACACAACACAACTGACTCACACACAGTTTAAAAACAGCTGCACTTCACCCAACTCTGGGAGTTGAAGTCCACAAGTCTTAAAAGTGGCCAAGGTTGGAGACCCATCCTAGAACGTAATTTGAGAAGCCATCAGATCTATTTGAGGAAAGTTGAGATTGTTGACTGCTGGCCAAGAAAGCTATATACTTTTGACTATGTTTACAAGTTCTTAGGTTTTTTGGGACCTGGCCCAACGAACTTGAAGTCCATCCAAGATAGGGAAGCAGCTGACCCCTTCAGGTCTGAAGCGAGCCAGTCTTTGTGATCAGATTTTGTTCTTGGCAATAGGTTGGCGTGTCAGATAAAAGGGCTGCTGTTCCTTTTAGAAGCAGAAAAAAAGAGTCATCAACAGGTTGGATAATTACTATAATTGCCGCTTAATAATATGCTACACAGGGGGTTACCCTGTGACATCTAACATTAAAAGAAAGGTAACATTTATTATATTAGTAGAGATAAAATATCCCTTGAGGTCAGCTCTGTGAACCTGCTTACGTTGCCACCTTGGCAATAATACACAACTGGTGTTCTACTGTCTTTATCTAGAGTGTCTTTCTAACTTGTTTATTAAATGTATATAACCGGTGGGTGTGAATGCCACTTCTGGCTGCCCAATTTCTACACCAGGTGTGGGGAACTAATGATCTAGACCAGGGGTCTCCAACCTTAGTAACTTTAAGACTTGAGGACTTCAATTCCCAGAATTCCTCAGCCAGCTTTGATGGCTGAGGGATTCTGGGAGTTGAAGTCCACAAGCTTTAAAATTTCCAAGGTTGGAGACCCCTGATCTAGCCCAGTATTTCTCAACATTGGCAGTTTTAAACCGTGTGGACTTCAACTCCCAGAATTCCCTAGCAAGAATGCATCTGGAAAAAGGGCCTTCTCTGTCGTGGCTTCCTCCTTTTGGAACATCATTCTCTCAGAGATAAGATTGACCCCGCCTTGTTGTTTTTTGACAAGGTGTTGAAGAAATGGTGTTGTCAATGGGCCTGGGGATCCCATTTGGAGCCAATCAAATGGCTTGTGACCTGTTTGTAAGACTACACACCTCCCAGAGTCCTTGTGTAGAACAGGGGGTAGGGAACTATGGCCCCTTTATGATCTGTGGACTTAAACTCCCAGAATTCCTGTGCCAGCATGGTCATAAAGGAGCCATAGTTCCCTACCCCCAGGGGTGGGATGCTGGGGGTTCGGGAGAACCTCTAGCTAAGATTCTGTGCAGTTTGGAGAACCCCCAGATCCCACTCCTGGCTGGCCCCACCCAGCTCACCCCACCCCTCCCAAGAGTCCCCAAGCAGTCTGTTTGGAAAGCAGCTAAGTGCAGGGCACTTGCGGAGGCTTGGGGAGGATGAAAAATGGGCCGACCGGAAGTTTGGGAAGGCCGGAAACAGGCTTGTTTCCGGCCTCTAGAGGGCCTCCAGAGCTTGGGGAGGCTGTTTTCTCCTTCCCGGAGGCTCGAGGAAAGCCTCCAGAGCCTGAGGAGGGCAAAAATGCCTCTCCCACCCCGGTTGTGGTGCAGGAGGCCAACTAGGCCACGCCCACCATGGCCACGCCCAGCCAGCAACTGGACAGAGAACCCCTCGCTAAAATTTTTGAAGCCTACACGTGTTTAATGCAGTGGCTGCAGAAGGCATGTAGCCTTAAAAATCCACAGTTAAAAATCCACAATTTTAAACCCCATCCCATCTGCGGTTGTGACAAGAGAATCAAAGGAGCCACTTGATTGGGTCCAAAGCAGTGGTGGGATTCAGCCAGTTCACACCTATTCAGGAGAACCGGCTGTTAACTTTCTAAGCAGTTCGGAGAACAGTTGTTGGAAGAAATCTTATTTTACTTTTTTTCCACTTTACAGGGCTAATCCTGTAAGGAAGGCAGGAAGGAAACATTCTGGTGTTGTTTCTAGCCTAATCTTTATTGTCCTATTTACAGAAACTGCCTCTCTGGTTAACCCTTATTACATTGTAACAGCCAAGACGAAGCGCTGAGTGATGTCGAGTTGGCCACGCCCACACAGTCACATGACCATCGAGCCACGCCTACCCAGCTGATCATTAAGGCAGAGAACTGCTTGTTAAATTATTTGAATCCCACCACTGGTCCAAGGCCCATTGATAAAACCATGTCTTTAAGGCCTTGTGGCAAAACAAGAAGGGGAGGGTTGTCAATCTTATCCCTAAGATAATTATGTTCCCAAAGGGAGGGAGCCACCACTGAGAAGGCCCTTTTTTTTAAGTCGGTCAGATTCATGCTTTGCTAGGGAATTCTGGGAGTTGAATTCAGTCCACGCAGTTTAAAACCGCCAAGGTTGAGAAATACTGGTCTAGATTCTTCCTGGCAATAATAACAACAACAACATACATTAAATTACATTAAGACAAAAACACTGTCCTGATATAGAGCTAGTTTCTGATTTAATCAATTTCCTGGGATTAATAAAGGGCATTAACCCAAAACTAACTCCGTCATGCAATGTTACAAAAACCAAGCCTAATCCTTACCAGAATTAAAATGTACACCGTGACACTACTAATTCTTTAATCACCTGGTAAATCAAGTTGTGTGAATACATCCATAGTAGAAATAGAGGAAAGGGGAAGTTTAGTCAGCTGAGGTATGTCTCTCTTTAATCTTTCTTTCAGTTCCAGTTTTTCCAGGTGCAGCTGGGGTAGATAAATCCTAAATCCCATGCCTAAATCTTGGAGAGTCATCAACCTAGACCAATAATTAAGATTATCTGAAGCCTTGCAGGTGTTTTAGATTTTATGTCTGTGGCAATAACCATTTGTAGCCAGTGGCAAGAAACTGTTGATTTTAGTCCAGGTTCTCTAATCCAGGGGGTCTCAAACCTTGGGCCCTTTAAGACTTGTGGACTTCAACTCCCAGAGTCCCTCAGCCAGCAAAGCTGGGAGCTGAAGTCCACAAGCCTTAAAGGGATTAAGGTTGGAGACCCCTGCTCTAATCCTAGGTTTCCCAAACTTAACTATTTTAACATGTGTGGACTTCAACTCCCAGAATTCCTTAGCTACTGAGTTTTAGTGAAGTGGGGAAAAAGTCGCATTGGGATATTGTGGACTACAATAAAATAACATTTTGGGATAAAAGGCGCGGCTCCTGGGCAGGGGTCTCCAACCTTGTCAACTTTAAGACTTGTGGACTTCAACTCCCAGAATTCCTCAGCCAGCTTTGCTTTGCTTTGCTTTGCTTTGCTTTGCTGGCTGAGGGATTCTGGGAGTTGAAGTCCACAAGTCTTAAAGTTGACAAGGTTGGAGACTCCTGAATTAGATCCGTGTTTCTCAGCCTTGGCAACTTTATGAGGTGTGGACTTCAGCATGCTGGCTGAGGAATTCTGGGAGTTGAAGTCCACAACTCACAAAGTTGCCCAGGTTAGATAATCCTTGTGGTCTCTTCCATGTTTATACTTTTATAATACCAGAATTATAGTCTTGACGTGGATGGATCCATGAAGTCAAGCACACTTCAGAGGAGGCTCTGTTTCAAAATGTAATCTTGACAGGGCAGAACATGAATGCTGTCTGAATGCTTTTTTTCCTAGCTTGGTTTTTTTGCAGATGTTTCATTACCAAGCTAGGTAACATCATCAGTGCACTCACGTGCACCTTGTGTGACCTTCTGACAAGCAAAGTCAATGGGGAAGCCAGATTCCCTTAACAACCATGTTGCTAATTTAAGAATCACAGTGATTCACTTAACAAGGTCTTAAAATGGAAAAAAGAGAAAAAAGAGTTACCTACAATAGAAGAATGGATATTGAAAGTTACTAACTTGGCTGAGATGGCTAAAATCTCAGCCTTTTTGAAAGACAATACGCAGGAAAGATATTTAATTGAATGGAAAAAATGGATTGATTATTTACAAAACAGATATCAGATTAAGAGATATCAGATTGCCTTTGAATAATTAGGATGTTTATTTTATATAATGGGGGGGTTAGGAAATGAAAAGATTTGAATGAGGTTAATTGGATTAGAAGGGAAAATTTTATTCTATGTTTGGTTTATGTATAACAATACCTTGTGATTGACCCGGAACTGGGGAGGGGGGTGAAGGGAGGGGGGAAAGGGGGTTTGCGGGGGGGGAGCAAAAGGGGAAAAATGTTTTTGTTTGTTAAAACTTTTTCAATAAAAAAAAAACTGTCTTGCTAGCAACAAAAATGTTGGGCTCAATTGTGGATGTAAGTCGAGGACTAACTGTATTAGCATCCATAATTCTCTTTTCCTTTTCTAAACCAGGGGTCTCCAAACTTGGCAACTTTAAGCCTTTAAGCCTGGCAACTTTAAGCTTTGCTGGCTGGGGAATTCTGGGAGTTGAAGTCCTCCAGGCTTAAAGTTGCCAAGATTGGAAACCCCTGGTCTAGACTACTCCGATGCAGTGGTGGGCTGCAATCGGTTTAACAACCGGTTTGGTGAGCGCGCGAAGCTCAGCTGCTTACCTTCTAAGGCAGCCCTGCTAAGTAGAACAGCAGAGGTGCGGAAATCAGCTGAGCCAGAAAATAGGAAATATAGGACAGGATAGGGCAAGGCTGGGTGGACGGGGCCAGCTGATCGTTGGAACTACCGGTTCACCCGAGTCATTCCAAACCAGCAGCAGCAGCCCACCACTCCTCTGAAGGGCTGACAGTAATGACAACTCCTGTTTTATTCTACTATCGTTTCTAGTTGGCATAGAGATCGCACTGGTGGAATAGTCCTACCGTATTTTGTGGGCCATTCTAGCCTGTAGTCTTTATCCCCTCCTTACCACTGAACAAAATCCTGCATCGGCTATTCTGTGTTTTGCAGTCCTAGAAAATTTTTGGTCCTTCATGATCTCATGTTTGTCATTCCCCGGTAGGATTAACCTTTTCTCTAGTTTTAAAAAGGATTAATCTTCTTTACAGTTCTTCATCTCTGGAACATCCTTCCTAAGGGGGTTGTCTGGCGCCCACATCAGCATCATTTTTGATGCCAGGCGAAGATCTTTCGATTTTTTTCCTCAGGTGTTTTAATTGGTTTTAAATCAATTTTAATTGTGTTTCAATTGGTATTGTTTTAGATTTTCAGTGGGCCCCTTGCTGCTACCTAATCTGTATGATCTTTCTGTTTTGTATTTTATTTATATGAATACATAATATATATATATTCAAATTGTTTCTTATTGAGTTTTATTGAGACTCCCCCAGGGAGTTTCAATAATTGGACAATTTAAAATTCAAAACATAAATGAATAAATACTTCTCCAATAGGCACTTGCTCTTTGTGTACTTTGAAGCCCAGAAAAATAACATTGTCTACTGTACACATACATTTCTTTACTATCAACTGCGAATCCACAAAAGATGGTGGCTGACATTACCTCAGTCTTCTGAATATTTAATATCAACCCAATACTTCCTTCCTTCCTTCTTCCCTCCCTCCCTCCTTCCTTCCTTCCTTCCCTCCCTTGCTCCTTCCTTCCTTCCTTCCTTCCTTCCTTCCCCCACTCCTTCCTTTCTTCCTTCTTTCTTTCCTTCCTTCCTTCCCTCCCTTGCTCCTTCCTTCCTTCCCTCACTCCGTCCTTCCTTCCTTCTTTCTTTCTTTCCTTCCTTCCCTCCCTCCCTTCTTCCTTCCTTCCCTCCCTTGCTCCTTCCTTCCTTCTTTCCCTTGCTCCTTCCTTCCTTCCTTCCTTCCTTCCTTCCTTCCTTCCTTCCTTCCTTCCTTCCTTCCTTCCTTCCTTCCTTCCTTCCTTCCTTCCTTCCGGCATAATCCACACAAAGATTTTGGTACAATAAGTAAAACAAGAATAAAACTCATAAATTCTTTCTGTCGCTTTCTCTATTCTTTTCCACATTCCCTCGCCCCACCTCCCAACTGATCTTATCTATATCCCTCTGCTCTTCTTGACACCTGCCTGTTTATTTGACACTTTTGGTCAATGACTACAATAGAGAATATGGACAATATTTATCTTTTGCCATTTCTTTTTTCATCTGATTCTATTTATCTGTGTAAAATCTTAATTTACCTTGTGGGAGGAACCAGTGTAATGGTTCAGGAATTTACACATCCTCTTTCATCTCTAGTTCTAAATATTTTAATTTTCTGTATAATTAAATGTATATCCTGTCTTTATTTTGTACAACTCAAGGCAGAGTACAAAACGCCCCTGCCTCCTCCTCTTTTTCCACAGCAATCCTATGGACTGGGCTGGGCTGAGAGAGAGGGACTGGCCCAAAGTCACCCAGCTGGCTTTCATGCCTAAGGCAGGTCTAGAACTCACAATCTCCTGGCGATTAGCCCGAAGTCACCCAGTCAGCTTTCACACTTAAGGCAAGACTAGAACTCACCATCTCCTGGCAATTGGCCCACAGTCACCCAGCAAGCTTTCATGTCTGAGGCAGGGCTAGAACTCACAGTCTCCTGGTGATTGCCCCAAAATCACCCAGCTGTCTTGTCTCCCTAAGCTGAGGATAAACACACACAATCTTGATTTCTAGTGCAGGACCACGCGTCCTTATATTAAACTGGTGCACATGGACCAACATTTTTTAATATAGTTCCTGTTCCATAATGGTTGACTACTACATAGTTGTGGTACCAGGTGTCAGTTTTGGAAGGCAATTTTCTTTTTGCTTCTTAACTGCCACATATTTTAGCTGGGGAAGTTGGGAGGGGGTTGTTGTTGGAACAGTAGAAAGTTAGTCATAACAACATTCCATATTCAAGGACTTTCGCCTGCGTCTGATGTAGACTGCCTGAAGATTGTATCCAGTTGAGTGTGAAGAGTTGATTGGACAATGTGATGAATTTGTGGGTGTGGGGCAGGGCTGTGAACTGTCAACTGGGTGTGGAAAACCTGGAAGCTTTCAGTTTCGGGTTTTCCCAGCTGTGCCAACATGACCTCTCTAATCAATTGGAACTTTGAGGAACCTCAAGCCTCAGAGCCTTATTTTGTTGGGCCCCTGACATCAGAATGAAAGATTGGAAGTCTCAAATCTGCTCCCCCCCCCCCCGAGGTTCTCTGGATTTGTACATCCCACTTCTCTTTCCTAGCTTGGCAGTTCTTGTGCCACCACTTATCTTCCATGGGAATGCCACCACCTGGTGTCTTCATGAGGGAGATGAAGGAGATAGGAATGGCATAGCCTGCGTAACCTGTGTGTCTGCTTTTGAGTCAGTGTTGACGCCTAGTGACTGCTTGGACAAGTCCCTAAAGTTTTCTTGGTAAGATTTTAGAAGTGGTTTGCCATTGGCTGAAAAAGGGAGATTTGGTCACCTGGTTAAGCCAGCAGGATATAAAAACCAGGAGACTGAGTTCTAGTCCTGCCTTAGGTGTGAAAGCTGGCTAGGAGGCTTTGGACCAGTCATTCTCTCTTCACCCAACTGAACCTTACAAGGTTGATCTTGTGGGAAAAATTTGGAGGAAGGAAGGTGTTTTGGATATGTTCGCCACTTTGAGTTATTTATAAAAACAATAAAGGTGGGATTTTGTTAAAATAATCTAAATTTGTGAGGTGTCAAACTCAATTTCATTCAGGGCTGCATCAGGGCTGTGGTTGACCTTCGGGGGCGGGGGGCAGGTGGGCGTGGCCGACTGGGTGGGCATGCCCAACTTCATGCCATTCTCTAAACTGCTGGCATGTTTCCTCTTTGGAAACAAATAATTCCCTTAACACTGTCAAACTATTTATTAAATATGCACTAATTAATCTTCTCATCGTTCCCATCACCCATCTCCTTCCATTTATGATGGTATGACTGTAACTTTGTTGCTGGTATCCTTTCGATTTATATTGATATTGTTTCCTGATTGCATATTTGTACCCTATGACTATCCTTAAGTGTCGTACCTTATGATTCTTGATGAACGTATCTTTTCTTTTATGTACACTGAGAGCATATGCACCAAGACCATTTTAAGAAAATGTTGGATAACCATCTGTCTGAGATGGTGTAGGGTTTCCTGCCTGGGCAGGGGGTTGGACTAGAAGGCCTCCGAGGTCCCTTCCAACTCGGTTGTTATTATTATTAAGACAAATTCCTGGTGTGTCCAATCACACTTGGCCAATAAAAAAATTCTATTCTATTCTATTCTATTCTATTCTATTCTATTCTATTCTATTCTATTCTATTCTATTCTATTCTATTCTATTCCAACCTGCCTTCCATTGAGGACCTGTATACTGCACGAATCAAGAAGAGGGCCGTGAAAATATTTACAGATCCCTCACATCCAGAACATAAACTGTTTCAACTCCTACCCTCAAAACCACACTGTAGAGCACTGCACACCAGAACAATTAGACACAAGAACAGTTTTTTCCCCGAAGGCCATCACTCTACTAAACAATTAATTAATTTTTTTTATTTTATTTGCATTTATATCCCGCCCTTCTCCGAAGACTCAGGGCGGCTTACACTATGTTAGCAATAGTCTTCATCCTATTTGTATATTTATATACAAAGTCAACTTATTGCCCCCAACAATCTGGGTCCTCATTTTACCTACCTTATAAAGGATGGAAGGCTGAGTCAACCTTGGGCCTGGTGGGACTAGAACCTGCAGTAATTGCAGGCAGCTGTGTTAATAACAGACTGTCTTACCGGTCTGAGCCACAGAGGCTCAGTTCCAGTCTGAGCCACAGAAGCTCAATTCCCTCAACACTGTCAAACTATTTACTAAATCTGCACTACTATTAATCTTCTCATCGTTCCCATCACCAATCTCTTTCCACTTATGACTGTATGACTGTAACTTTGTTGCTGGCAATCCTTATGATTTATAATGATATATTCACCATCAATTGTGTTGTAAATGTTGTACCTTGATGAACGTATCTTTTCTTTTATGTACACTGAGAGCATATGCACCAAGACAATGCATATGCACCAATGCATATGCACCAAGACAAATTCCTTGTGTGTCCACTCACACTTGGCCAATAAAAAATTCTATTCTATTCTATTCTATTCTATTCTATTCTATTCTATTCTATTCTATTCTATTCTATTCTATTCTATTCCATTCCATTCCATTCCATTCCATTCCATTCCATTCCATTCCATTCCATTCCATTCCATTCTATTCTTTGCATTGGCTAGACTGGGCAGAAGTCATGGTGCCCCGATATTTCCTCTTTCCATTGGGTAGATTGGGCCGAAGTGACACGGGCCAGCCTCTTACGTTTTCCAGGACGGCCCCACAGGCCACATCCAAACACATTGCGGGCCGGATCTGGCTCACGGGCCTTGTGTTTGACACCCCTGATCTAAATAAATAGAAGTTATCCCTCCACCAGTGTGTCATCTCAAGCAGTGTCCTCCAATCTTTTGGGCATCAGGGACCGGTTCCACGGAGAGTGGTTTTTCCGTGGACCGGAGTGGGTGTGGCTTTACATGCTGCCTGCATCCCATGGATGGGGCTTCATTTGTTTGCGCAGCCTGGTTTCTGGCATGGCAGTGCCGGTCCACACACCAGGGGTTGGTCTGACCTAGAGAACATGTCTTCTTGAAATCGTTGTGACCCAGGCCCCAGTAGTAGTAGGAAACTCAGTCAGTGTAAAAACAAACAATTTATTCGAACAGCTGAGAATTACTTCATTCCCAGCGTAGTTCAAGTAAATTAAAGCAAATTCCTCCCAACATAAATTCCTCAGTCCTATCGCAAACCTTGGTCCAATTAGGCAAATTGCCAAAGGCCTTTCTTGGCAAATGTTCAGAAGACGGCGATACAAATGCAACGAGACAAAGCTATCAACGTTGTTTTCCGGCAAAGAGCCCAAACGCCGTTGCTGGTCTTTTAAGCCTTATGGGAGGGGCCAATCATCTCTTGGCCCTACTCCCAAGTCGTCTCTTTGCTTGAGCTGCTCTTGCCTTCTGGCAGCTCTTCTCATGCGTGCATTAGGAACAGGCTCCTCCTGTTCCTCTGCCTCACTACTGCCAGGCTCTGGAGTCCGCACCTCACTCCCTGATGGCTCTGGCCCCACCTCAGCCTCCGACACAGATCCCTCATCCGGGCCTTCCCCAGCCTCCAGGACTGGCCCATGCTCTTCCTCAGCCTCATCGCTGTCTGACTCCATTGCCAGCTCCGCAACAGAAATCAGGAGACTCTCATATCTCTGTTGCTCCTTGCCATTGCAACATTTTCTCCTCTTCCTTCCTGCAATTTCTAAAAAGAGGATGGGGGTGGAATTCTACTTGAAGAAGATCTCTGCTTTGGTTTGGTGCTAAAGCCAGCATCTCTCCCTTAGGAGGATCCTGCTTAAAATAAATATTGCCGGTCTGGACAGCAGCTGTTAATCTTGCTGGACTCAGAGCTCTGGGCATGTAAATTGCCCTCTGCTTCTGCAGCTTTAAACAGCTGAATGGGTGTTTCAACCGGTGATTTTTCTATTTGGCAAGCTGGTTTGTTCCCTCTCATCTCTCACTTTGTAATGGGAGTTTGGTTAGCAGAAAAAGAATCTATTCAGTTTAGTTCCTGAATAGATTCTTTTTCTGCAAATGTTTCTGCTGTTCTGCAACCTCCTTGTAAAGGATTTCAGAATCACTTTTTCTTCAGTTTTTCCCTTCTTCTTGCCTCATCTGTGATCATTCATGCTACTTTGGTTGTATTTTTTTCCCCACTGTAATTTCTCTAATATTCTTGAAAACATTTCCCAGATGGCTTTTTAAAATTATTTTATTTTATTTGGTGCCATTCTTGATTGATATATCCTCATCCTTGCTTATTTGATATTGAAAGTTTGTTTTCAGTGTGGTTGGGGAATTCTGGGAGTTGAAGTCCACCACCACCACCACCACCACAACAACAACAACAATAACAATAACAACAACAACAACAACAACAGAGTTGGAAGGGACCTTGGAGGTCTTCTAGTCCAACCCCCTGCACAGGCAGGAAACCCTACACCATTTCACACAAATGGTTATCCAACATTTTCTTAAAAATTTCCAGTGTTGGAGCATTCACAACTTCTGGAGGCAAGTTGCTCCACTGGTTAATTGTTCTAACTGTCAGGAAATTTCTCCTTAGTTCTAAGTTGCTTCTCTCCTTGATTAGTTTCCACCCATTGCTTCTTGTTCTACCAGCAGGTGCTTTGGAGAATAGCTTGACTCCGTCTTCTTTTTATTTATTTTATTTATTTATTTGTCACAACAATATATATAGGCATCACACAAAAAGATTATACAGTATATAAACATATATATGAGGAAATATAAGGAAGTATAAGCATATATATATAAGAAGAAAAAGAAAACAATAGGACAGGAACGGTAGGCACGTTTGTGCTCTTATGCACGCCCCTTATGGTCCTCTTAGGAATGGGGTGAGGTCAATAGCAGAAAGTTTTTGGTTAAAGCTTTTGGGATTATGGGAAGAGACCACAGAGTCAGGTAATGTGTTCCAAGCACTGATGATTCTGTTACAGAAGTCGTATTTTCTGCAATCTAGATTAAAGCGGTTAACATTAAGTTTAAATCTATTGGTTGCTCTTGTATTATTGCAATTTAAGCTGAAGTAGTCTTTAACAGGAAGGACATTACAATAGATGATTCTATGTGGCAACCCCTCAGATATTGGAAGACTGCTATCATCTCCCCTAGTCCTTCTTTTCATTAAACTTGCCATGGCCAGTTCCTGCAACCGTTCTTCATATGTTTTAGCCTCCAGTCCCCTAATCATCTTTGTTGCTCTTTTCTGCACTCTTTCTGGACTCTCAGCATCTTTTTTACATTGTGGCAACCAAAACTTAATGCAATATTCCAAGTGTGGAATCTTAAAATGTATGGACTGGGGAATTCTGGGAGCCGAAGTCCATACATTTTAAAGTTGCTGAGTTTGAGAAATAGCGGCCTAAGGCTTTCATACTCTGACTTTCACTGATTAGCGGAATGTCCTATTCTGACTATCTCTTGGAACTTTTCTTTGAAATTATAATATTCTTTCCAGCTTTCACAATATCTCTTGTCTCCTGCCACAAGTCTTCAAGTTCTCTTTTGTGAGTATATTGAATCTATTCCTTTCAAGATCATAGGTCCATGATGGCGAACCTATGGCGCACGTGCCAGATGTGGCACGCAGCACCCTGTCTGTGGGCACGCGAGCCGTTGCCCCAGTTCAGCTCTGCTGCGCATGCTCATGCACCTCCCGCCGGCCAGCTGGTCTTCGGGTCTCTGCCATGCATGTGCAGGGGGTTGATCGCATGCAGGGGGCGTGGGAGGGAGGGCATGTGTGGGGGGAATGTGCATGCATGGGGGTGGGGTGGGGTGAAGGTGGGGTGAAGGCCCACATGCACATGTGCAGGGGGGGTTGCGTGCGGGGGGGCATGGGGGCTTGTGCTTGCACAGGGGCTACGCATGCATTGCATTTTGGGGGTTCAGGCACGCGTGTGCGCTTTGGGCACTCAGGTTCAGAAATGATTAGCCATCACTGTCGTAGGTTCTGATTGCATGTCCTTCTGGTCAAATCTTTGCGGCATTCATACTTTCTTTCACTTTGTAAGTTAAACTTAAATTGATTATGTACCATCAATTTGTGACCACACAGGCAGACCTTTTCCAGGGTAATTTGTCCCTAATCTGGACCTTCCGATCTTCCAATAGTGCCTTTATTGCAGGGGTGAAATGCTCCCGGTTCGGCCCGGATCGCCCAATGCAGTAGCGATGGCTGCGGGTGGTTCAGAGAACCGGTAGCAAAAATCCCTGCCATCCCCCCCCCCATGTCAGGCTGAGCCACGCGATCATCAGAGGTTTTTTTTTTTTTTACTTTTAAAAGCATTTTTTCTTCAGCCGAATTCAGAGTTGATTTCACCACTGTAGGGATGCCCAATACATTGTCATGCATCTAGACAGACAGACAGACAGGGAGATAGAGATAGAGGGAGATAAAGATGGAGTTAGATAGAGATGGAGAGAGAGTGAGAGGGAGAGAGAGAGAGAGGGAGGGAGAGAAAAACATAGAGATAGATAGATAGATGGAGATAGATAAACAGACAGAGTGAGCCAGCAGTGTGCAGCAGCTGCCAAAAAGCCAACACAGTTCTAGGCCGCATAAACAGAGGGATAGAATCAAGATCTCGTGAAGTGTTAATAATACCACTTTATAATCCTTGGTAAGGCCACACTTGGAATACTGCATTCAGTTATGGTCGCCACGATGTAAAAAAGTTGCTGAGACTCTAAAAAGAGTGCAGAGAAGAGCAACAAAGATGATTAGGGGACTGGAGGCTAAAACATATAAAGAACGGTTGCAGGAACTCAGTATGTCTAGTTTAATGAAAAGAAGGACTCGGGGAGACATGATAGCAGTCTTCCAATATCTCAGGGGCTACCGCAAAGAAGAGGGAGTCAAGCTATTCTCCAAAGCACCTGAAGGCAGGACAAGAAGCAATGGGTGGAAACTCATCAAGGAGAGAAGCAATTTAGAACCAAGGAGAAATTTCCTGACAGTTAGAACAATTAATCAGTGGAACAACTTGCCTCCAGAAGTTGTGAATGCTCCAACACTGGAAGTTTTTAAGAAGATGTTGGATAACCATTTGTGTGAAGTCGTGTAAGGTTTTCTGCCTAAGCAGGGGGTTGGACTAGAAGATCTCCAAGGTCCCTTCCAACTCTTCTCTTTTCTCTTCTCCAGCTGTGTGTGATTTTTTTTTTTGTTTACATTTATATCCCGCCCTTCTCCGAAGACTCAGGGCGGCTTACAGTGTATAAGGCAATAGTCTCATTCTATTTGTATATTTTTACAAAGTCAACTTATTGCCCCGCCAACAATCTGGGTCCTCATTTTACCTACCTTATAAAGATTTCACACACAGCCTGCAGAAGTTGTGAATGCTCCAATACTGGAAGTTTTTAAGAAGATGTTGGATAACCATTTGTCTGAAATGGTGTAGGGTTTCCTGCCTGGGCAGGGGGTTGGACTAGAAGCCTTCCAAGGTCCCTTCCAACTCTGTTGTTGTTGTTGTTGTTGTTGTTGTTGTTGTTGTTGTTGTTGTTGTTGTTGTTATTATTATTATTATTATTATTATTAAGAAACATGTTCTGAGAACTCAGACACCGTGAGATGGAATCTCTCGTTTATAGCTTACTACAACAAAACAAACCATCTCTGGTTTACTCACAAGCCATGGATCAAATCGAATCAAATCTCTTTGATTTGAAGACCTCCAAGGTCCCTTCTGTTATTCTATTCTTTCTATTCTTCTTTGTTTTTGAATTTTTTTTATTTTTAATACAAACAAACATAAAAAAAACATATCTTCCGTCCAAATACAATGTGCCGGTGGGTTAGTTGCAAATCTTTTGTGCAATTTCAACATACACATGTCATTAATTTATCTAATCTTACATTTTATCGTTCTTTCTATTCTTAAAGACGGACAGATGTTCTCCATGAGGATCTGTCCTTAACCTGTTCATTCAAGTCTCCCAGTTGTGCATCCATTGCCACCGTAACTGATGTCCATCCTCCCTTGTGCTGCTGGTCCTCCTCCTTTTCTCCTTTGCTCTACCTTTCCCAGCATTAGAGCCTTTTCCAGTGTTGGAAGAAATATTCATCTGGGTTCAGTTCCAAGTGGGGAAAAAGACACTGGAAACATGGAGGCTGCTTGGAAAGATGGTTTAATGGTGGTCAGGATCACATGGCTTGAGTTCCTGAACAGAAAAGGGCTGAGATCCAGTGTGCTCCCTGGCTTTATGCTTTTTCTGAGCTTTGAACTTTCTGGGGCACAGGAAGAGTAAGTATCCTGATTGATTGTCAAACTCCCAGGGGGTGGTCTAGGGGTCTTAGCTAACAATGTAGGTTGTCCCTCAAGCTTGCCTGAGCCTTGCCATGTGGTGAATTTCTGTTCTATTGTGTTGCAAATGATGGTCCATTGATGAAGGTGGGGGGATTGAGTGAGCTTGGCTGAAGCCTTAATTGCCCATTGACAAAGGTGGAGGGGAGTCAGGAAGCTGCTTTGTCTTTAAAACATGTTTCTCCATTTCTCATCCAGGGAAATATATTCTGCCTTTTAAATATTTTCTAAAATATTTCATTCTTCTAGGAGGGGGGGTTGCTAAATTCCTACAATAGAAAGCAGGATCTTTGCATAATCTCTCCAAAAAAAAAAAGGATAATTTGAGCTGAAAGCCAGCGAACCATCCTCAGATCAAGATGCTCGAACCCTCCCACACCCCATTCAACCCTTACCTCTCCCAAGGTAGTTTTCTGCCCCAGCTTAATGAAAGCAACCCCCCCTTGCTTTCCCACAGCACTCCAAAGCTTCTCTTCCCTTTATGTTTTCAAAAAGGGGCTTTAAACGGGGCCTTGGGAGGAACACAGCTCCTTTATGATGCTGAATGATCAGGTTTTTTCCTTACTTGAGAAGAGTTTCCATGGACGTACAGAACAATCTACTTAGGAGCGAAAGAACAACCTGTTCCTTCTTTATTTTTTTTTCTTTGATTATTGCAGCATTAGATCAAAGGGGATGGGGAGGGAAAAGCCCGTGTAACTGTCAAAGGAGATAATGAAAGGGAAGGGAGGGAGGGGGAAAACATCAATGTGTGCAAAAAGCTGGGAAAGCAAAGGAAATGTTGTGGTCCGCCAGCAGCCTGCGGAGCTGGCAACGGAGTCAGACAGCGATGAGGCTGAGGAAGAGCGTGGGCCAGTCCTGGAGGCTGGGGAAGGCCCAGAGGAGGGCTCTGCGTCGGAGGCTGAGGTGGGGCCAGGACCATCGGGGAGTGAGGTGCGGACTCCAGAGCCTCCAGAGACTGACAGTAGTGAGGCAGAGGAACAGGAGGAGCCTGTTCCTAATGCACGCATGAGAAGAGCTGCCAGAAGTCAAGAGCAGCTAAAGAAAAGAGGATGACTCGGGAGTAGGGCCAAGAGATGATTGGCCCTTCCCATAAGGCTTAAATGACCAGCAACAGCGTTTGGGCTCTTTGCCGGAAAACAACGTTGATAGCTTTGTCTTGTTGCATTTGTTCTGTATCGATATCTTCTGAATTTTTGCCAAGAAAGGACTTTGGCAGTTTGCCTAATTGAACCAAGGTTTGCAATAGGACTGAGGAATTTGTGTTGGGAGGAATTTGCTTTAATTTAGTTGAACTACGCTGGGAATGAAGTAATTCTCAGCTGTTCGAATAAAGTTCGTTTGTTTTTAAACTGACGGAGTTTACTACTACCTACTTGGGCCTGGGTCACAACAGGAAAGGCATGGAGGGCCTAAAAGGAAAGAGGCAGGCACTGGGAGGAACAAGAGCAGGAGAACGAACCAGTCAGCTATACAGATTAACAGAGTTGGAAGGGACCTTGTAGGTCATCTAGTCCAACCCCCCACCCCCTAAGTGGACCCTACACCATCTCTGACAAATGGCAGTCCAATCTCTTGTTGAAAGCCTCCAGTGATGAAGCTCCCACAACTTCCAAAGGCAAACATTGAAGAAGACTGTGCATGTGCCCCACCCCCACATGTGTGCGTGACCCCCGTGCATGCACCCCACCCCTGTGCATGCGCACATGCCCCCCACCTCCATGCATGTACATTCCGTGTGCCACACATGCGCACGTGCCCTCTCTGTATGCCCCGCGCATGTGCGGCAGAGACCCGTCGACCAGCTGGCTGGCGGGAGGTGCGCATGCATTTGCAGCGGAGCTGAACTGGGGGAGTGATGGCTCACGCGCCCACAGAGAGGGCGCTGCGTGCCATAGGTTCATCATCACGTTGCTAGGTGATCAGGAGGAGAAACAGGAATGGGACCTCACCATGTCACGCAGCACTTGGGTCTTGAACCCGGGCCATCATCTTTTTAGTTGACAAGCTCAGCGTCTTTAACCTCTGAGCCTTTGCGCCTCCTCCCCACTATCATATCAAGACATAATGATCAGAAATGTGCAAAAACTTCTATTCCTCCTTCAGACTTTGGCAGCCTGGTGTGGTGGCCTTGTGGATTTCTGGGAATGGATCCTTGAACCGTATTATGGATATGGCATTCCAGCTGAAATAACCAGATCAGAGGAGGAATGGAAGATTCCACACATTCCTGAAAGTCACATTCTGCCCAAACCACACGGTTGTTATTATTTGCTTGTTCCTCTTATAGGAGACCTTATTAATGTCAGATGGACCCTTTTAAATGAACGTTGCCCAGAACTGAGGGCCCTGATGCTCAATCTGACTTTTGCCTTTCTCTCTTATTCCACCAGTGCAGTTCCATCTCCAGAAAAGTCTGGAAAATTCTAGGCTTTTAGATGAAAGGCCTGGAGACTAAAACATATGAAAAATGGTCGCAGGAACTGGGTATGGTTAGTCTAGAAAAAAGAAGGACTATGTGGGGACATGACAGCAGTCTTCCAGGATTTGAGAGGTGCCACAAAGAAGAAGGGGGTCAATTTATTTTGCAAAGCACTTGAGAGCAGGACAAGAAGCAATGGATGGAAACTAATCAAAGAGAGAAGCAACCAGGAATTAAGGAGAAACTTTGTAACAGTGAGGAGAGTTAACCAGTGGGAACAGCTTGCCTTCAGACGTTGTGGGTGCTTCGTTGCTGAAGGTTTTTAAAGAAATGGACAGCCACTTGTCTCAAATTGTATAGGGTCTTCTATTTGAGCAGACTCCTATTGCTCAAATTCTATTGGAGAAGTTTCCAAGTTGCAATGTATGGCTGTGAAGGTTGGACCATAGAAAGGCTGAGCGGCAAAGAATGCCATCCGCCAAGCAATGTCGGCTGGCGGCCCCCAGGGGAAGGTCCTTCTCTGTGGGGGCTCCCACACTCTGGAACGAACTTCCCCCGGGTTTACGCCAAATACCTGACCTTCGGACATTCTGTCGCGAACTGAAGACATATCTTTTTATTCGCGCGGGGCTGGCTTAAACTGAATTTTATTAAATTTTAACTTTTATTAACTAATTTTAAATGGGGTTTTTAGTTCATTGTATACTTCCAGGCCAATTTTAAAATAAGTTTTTTAATCGTATTTTAAATTGTATATTCTACTATCTGTTTTATTTTGCCTGTACACCGCCCTGAGTCCTTCGGGAGAAGGGCGGTATAAAAATCAAATAAATAAATAAAATAAATAAATAAATGGAGGCCTTTGAACTCTGGTGCTGGAGAAGACTCCTGCAAGTCCCTTGAACTGCAAGGCGATCAAACCAGTCAGTCCTAGAGGAAATCAACCCTGACTACTCTTTAGAAGGCCAGATCCTGAAGACGAAATTGAAATACTTTGGCCACCTAATGAGAAGGAAGGACTCCCTGGAGAAGAGCCTAATGCTGGGAAAGATTGAGGGCAAAAGAAAACGGGGACGACAGAGAACGAGGTGGCTGGATGGAGTCACTGAAGCAGTCGGCATGAGCTTAAATGGACTCCAGAGGATGGTAGAGGACAGGAAGGCCTGGAGGAACGTTGTCCATGGGGTTGTGATGGGTTGGACACAACTTCGCAACTAACAACAACAAAAATTTGAGCAGGGGGTTGGACTAGAAGACCTTGAAGGTCCTTGAAGCTGTATTCTGATTGACGTTGGCTGCCATATTAGCCTTGCCCAAACATTCCATCAGTTGATTTTAGGGCACTGTTTCCCTATCATGGCAACTTAAAGATGTGTGGACTTCAACTTCTAGCCATGCTGGCTGAGGAACTCTGGGAATTGAGATCCGTGCATCTTCAAGCTGCCATGATTGAGAAAAACATTGAAGCAGACCAGTCCTGGTCACCTTTTGTGCTGGCTCTGATTAATCCTGTGTTTTGTGTGAAGATTGACGGTTGCTTAAATCGATGAAGATTTCAGTCATCCAGGTAGAGTTGTCTAGAAGGTGAGTCATGGCAACTGGACGTGGTTTTTTTCTCATTTGAAATACTCTGGTGCTTATCCAAGTAGCTTCTTAAAAAGAAAAAAGAAACCAAAAAGAAGAAAATAAGTCCAGTTGCCATGACTCAACTTCCAGATGATTGCTTAAAGCTTTGTAGGAGCAGCCTCTGTCTGCTCTGCGCTTTTTTTAGCTTTGAAAATGTAGAATCTGTAGCTTAAGGCAGGGGTCTCCAACCTTGGTCACTTTAAGATTTGTGGACTTCAGTTCTCAGAGTTCCTCAGCCAGCAAAGCTGGCTGAGGGACTCTGGGAGTTGAAGTCCACAAGTCTTAAAAGTGACCAAGGTTGGAGACCCCTGACTTAAGGGACCTTACAAAAGTTCTCCGTTCATTTCCTAGCAATGCTATTTATAGCAGGGATCCCCAACAGTGGTGGGATTCAATTTTTTTTACTACCGGTTCTGTGGGCGTGGCTTGGTGGGCATGACAGGGGAAGGATCCTGCAAAATCTTCATTCCCACCCCATTCCAGGGGAAGGATACTGTAAAATCCCCATTCTGTTGTGACCTAGGCTTACTGAGTCATTACAAGACACAATTAGTCCCAAACAAACCTACTTTATTGTAACAGCTGAGAATTACGTTCATTCCCAGCTGAGTCCCAATTATTTGTAAAAAAAGTCCTTTGGGATAATCACCAACCTCTATCTTCTTTGACACTCTGCCAAAGACTTGACTTGGCAAAGTAAAGTTCAGTTCACAAACAAACAAGAGATGCCGCCTGGAAACAGATTTAGCAATGTTGCTTTCCTACAAAGAGCCCGAGTGCCTTTGCTTCTCTTTTAAATCTTATGAGACAGGCCAATCATCTCTTGGCCTTACTCCCGAGTCGTCCCTTTTGTTTTAGCTGCTCTTTCCTTCTGGCAGCTCTGCGCAAACATGCACTAGGAATAGGCTCCTCCTGTTACTCTTCCTCTCTGCTGTCCGACTCTGGGGGCTCTGGCGTCCATGCATCACTCCCAGATGGCTCTGTCTCCGAAACAGAGCCCTCATCCGGGCCTTCCCCAGCCTCCAGGACTGGCCCATGTTCCTCCCCAGCTTCCTCACTGTCCGACTCTGCTGCCAATTCCACAGGCTGCTGGTGGACCACAACACATTCCCTCCCCACTCCTGGGGGAAGGGTATTGCAAAATCTCTATTCCCAACCCACTCTGGGGCCAGCCAGTGGTGGCATTTGCCAGTTCTCCGAACTACTCAAAATTTCCGCTGCTGGTTCTCCAGAACCTGTGAGAACCTGCTGAATAGCACCCCTGGTACCCAACCCCCAGTCCAATGACTGGCAGTGGGCCACAGCATGCCATACAGACAAGCGAAACTCATTCCGCAAGATGCAAGCAGCACACAAAACCACACCCTCTCAGGTCTGTGGAAAAAAACAAACCTGTCTCCACAGAACTGGTCCCTGAAGCCCAAAAAGATTAGGGGGATGGGACGCTGACCATAATACAGGCCGCCCACCATAATACAGGGAGCATTTTGCAAATTGACTGATAAAATAGTTCTCCTCATCTAAATTCCTGTACCTAGAGTAGGCAAATAGAAGGAAGTATCGGCTGACTGACTTTAAAAGAGCTCCTCCCCACCCTTTCTTTGTTGTTGTTAGTTGCGAAGTCGTGTCCGACCCATCGCAACCCCATGGACAACGTTCCTCCAGGCCTTCCTGTCCTCTACCATCCTCTGGAGTCCAATTTTTTTTGGTTTTTTTTTGTTTACATTTATATCCCGCCCTTCTCCGAAGACTCAGGGCGGCTTACAGTGTGTAAGGCAATAGTCTCATTCTATTTGTATATTTACAAAGTCAACTTATTGCCCCCCCAACAATCTGGGTCCTCATTTTACCTACCTTATAAAGGATGGAAGGCTGAGTCAACCTTGGACCTGGTGGGACTAGAACCTGCAGTAATTGCAAGCAGCTGTGTTTTAATAACAGGCTTCTTACAGCCTGAGCCACACCGCGGCCCCTATTTAAACTCATGCCTACTGCTTCAGTGACTCCATCCAGCCACCTCGTTCTGTCGTCCCCTTCTTCTTTTGCCCTCAACCTTTCCCAGCATTAGGCTCTTCTCCAGTGAGTCCTTCCTTCTCATTAGGTGGCCAAAGTATTTGAGTTTCACCTTCAGGATCTGGCCTTCTAAAGACCAGTCAGGGTTGATCTCCTCTAGGACTGACCAGTTTGATCACCTTGCACTCCAAGGTACTCACAGGAGTCTTCTCCAGCACCAGAGTTCAAAGGCCTCCATTCTTTGGCGCTCGGCCTTTCTTATGGTCCAACTTTCACAGCCATCCATTGCAACTGGGAAAACCATAGCCTTGACTATACGCACTTTTGTTAGCAGGGTGATGTCTCTGCTTTTTAGTATGCTAAAATTATTAATGCTGAATCTGTAATCTTGCCAGGAAGTTTTGCAATTGGGAAGGGAAGAAAGGAAATAGGGAAAGAGTTATTTTAATGCTTCCTGTGCCTTGGATTTCCCCTTTTTCTTTTAAGTGTTATTCTTCCTTTCGCCCTGCTGTTTGTGGTAAGTGGACTATCTCAGGAATTATTCTCCTCCCCGAAGTGGTTGCTGCTGGGCACCCCTTGAGCATTTGTTGAAGTGGAGCAAGGAAAGATGAGATGGAAAGGCCTATCTGGCCAGGCCAATTCTGCTGAAAAATGATAAGAAAAGGTGCTTTTCAAAGGGCAGCTGGTTTTTCTTGGAGTTTTTTTTCCTTGAAAACGTTTCACTTTTTATCCAAGCAGCTTCTTCAGTTCTAACTGAATGGTGGTTAGAATCAGAGGTGGTATTCAGCCAGTTTAACCAGTTCAGGTGAGCCGGTAGTGGAAATATCGGGTGGGCCTGTCCACCTGCCCCACCTCTATGCCACTTCTATGCTGTCCTATTTAGGCACGCTGGTTTCTAACCAGTGGTGGGTTTCACATTTTGTTACCACTGGTTTGCCCCCGCGTGTGCGAGCAAAGCGTATGTACGGAAGGTGTGCGTACAAGCAAAGTGCAGAAGGCCAGACGCATGTCCAGAAGTCACACATGCGCATGAAGCAACCATGCGTGTGGCGTGAAGCAAGCATGAGCCTTCTGCACACGTGCCTGGCCTTCTGCGCAGGCGCTTTGCTCGTGCACGTGTGTGGGGGCCAAACCAGTGGTAACAAAATGTGTAAACCACCTCTGGTTGGAATGCAGTACTGCAGGCTGATTCTGCCGATTGTCAGCAGTTCGATCCTGACCAGCTGAAGGTTGACTCAGCCTTCCATCCTTCCGAGGTTGGTAAAATGAGGACCCAGATTGTTGGGGGCCATATGCTGACTCTTTAAACCGCTTAGAGGGGGCTGTAAAGCTTGTTTGTCCTGTTGAAGACTACTTCAGCTGCAATCACAACAATACACGAGCACACAATAGATTTAAACTTAATGTGAACCTCTCCAATCTACTAACCAGAGCATATAAAACATTTGCTAGACCAATTCTTGAATACAGCTTGCCTGTCTGGAACCCATACCTCATTTCGGACATTAATACAATTGAGCGTGTCCAGAAATATTTTACAAGAAGAGTTCTCCACTCCTCTGAATACAACAAAATACCTTATGCCACCAGACTTGAAATCCTGGGTTTAGAAAATTTAGAACTCCGCCGCCTTTGATATGACCTGAGCTTAACTCATAGAATCATCTGTTACAATGTCCTTCCTGTCGAAGACTACTTCAGCTTCAATCACAACAATACAAGAGCACACAATAGATTTAAGCTTAATGTTAACCGCTCCAATCTTGATTGCAGAAAATATGACTTCAGAAACAGAGTTGTTAATGCCTGGAATGCACTACCAGACTCTGTGGTCTCTTCCCAAAATCCCCAAAACTTTAACCAAAAACTATCTACTATTGACCTCACCCCATTTCTAAGAGGTCTGTAAGGGGAGTGCATAAGAGCACAAACGTGCCTACTGTTCCTGTCCTAATGTTCCCTTTGATTGTATACAATTTCATATAGTTATTACATACTTACGGTTATATATATGCTTCTATATCGTATAGTTATTTCATGCTTATGCTTATATATACTGTTGTGACAAATAAAATAAATAAATAAATAAAGCACTGAGAAGTGGTATATAAGTCTAAGTGCTATTGATATTTAGGCTTTGATTTTTATTTATTCATATGCTGCCTATCTCCCCAGTAAAGCAAGTCTTGTTACAAATTCTGCTGGAATCCCCCTCCCCTCTCCCCCCAATATTCTCTGGTGAGAATACCGTGCCAGGTTAGTGTGCCTTTAGTGGTATAGTAAATGTTTTTTTAAAAAGAAACAGAGCTTGTTGAAAGGGTGATAACTTCTGTGAGTCCCAAAAACCCAGGCATGTGGGGGGGGAAAAGGCATTTTTTGTGACTGTAGTCACATCCCATGGTTTAGTGCTTTTATTGTGATTGTGAGTCATCCAGGTTTGTGGATGAAACCACAGCAACCAAGTAAAACGCATTAACAAATGGATTGGGTCATTAAAAGAAGCAAAACCTACATTCCCCCTAACCAGGCCTCGTAGATGTGAAGCCAATTGCTAGGTCTTTAGTTGATCCAGTCATCATCATGTGATTCGGTGATTTCCTTTGGTTTTCCTTTTGGTCCACCTCAGAGGAAGTAATTTGGCTTTGTTTTGAGCCATTCGGACCCAGCAACATTATAACTGCTTTGTAGAAGGTTCTGCTTGTTGGGTGTCTGTAGGAGGTAGCGCTTTGGATTTACATCCTTTCAGGAGCACAATTCAGAACAAGCATTCAGATAGGAATCAAGGATGCCTAGGTAGTCCTCGACTTACGACCACAACTGAGCCCAAAATTTATGTTGAGAAATTTGCTAAGTGAGTCTTGCCCCATTTTGCATTTTCTTTTCTTGCCACATTTGTTAAGTGAATCACTGCGGTTGTTTGTACCTCCATTCCATCCAAGTACTGATTACATTGGTTAATTTCCTCCAAGCTCTCATCCAAAACATCCCCATTTTTTATCAATTCGTATTTTTGGATAATTAAATACATTCTTTCTGTATAATCCTGTATAAAGTCACGAATCCATTCTTCTGAAAGAACCTTCATGGCGGAGTTCTTACGGAGAATCCCCTTATGAAATACTTAAACAAACTAATATAATCCAACAGTCCACAGTCCAACACAATAAGATAAAATCTCCATTCACTTTCACATTCTCAGCAAATAAACGCCTTTTTTCCTTTAAATATAAGAGAGCTCACTGCGGTTGTTAAATTACTAATAGGGATGTTAAGTGAATCTAGTTTCCCCATGGACTTTGCTTGTCAGAAGGTCACAGAAGGTGATCGCATGACCCTGCGACACAGCAACCGTCATAAATGTGAATCAGTTGTCAAGCATCCAAATGTAAATCATGTGACCACGGGGATGCTGCAATGGTCGTAAGTGTGAAAAATGGTCCTAAGTCACTTTTTCCAGTGCCGTTGTAACCTCGAACGGTCACTAAGCGAACTGTTGTAAGTCGAGGACTACCTGTACTCGTAATTTAATATAATTCTTTTTCACGTTGTAAAAAAAAAATGTGAAAGAAATCCTCCTTCAGCTATTGGAAGTTTTATTTAATAATGCTCCAAGGCAACAGCTGTGTAGATATTTGTCCCAAAGTTGTGGTCCCATGGTCTATTTTTTCAGGAACACTAATCCTACATTTACATATCAGGCAGCCAAATTTTTTTCACCAAGTCCCACAACTGCATAAAAACTTTAATTACACATGCTACTTTATTGCCCCATTACTTTTTTCCCTTCCGTAACAACGAATTGTTGTATTAAACCGTTCCTTCTTTTACTGATATTTTTTAATTTAACTGTAAAGGCTGGTCAAAAACCCGTAATAAAGAGATTTGATTCGATTTGATCCATGGCTTATGAGTAAACCAGAGATGGTTTGTTTTACAGTAGTAAGCTATAAACTAGAGATTCCATCTCACAGTGGCTGAGTTCTCAGAACATGTGAAATTACACACAGTTGGAGAAGAGAAAAGAGAAGAAAAGAGTTGGAAGGGACCTTGGAGGTCTTCTAGTCCAACCCCCTGCTTAGGCAGGAAACACTACAACACTTTAGACAAATCCAACATCTTCTTAAAAACTTCCAGTGTTGGAGCATTCACAATTTCTGGAGGCAAGTGGTTCCACTGGTTAATTGTTCTCACTGTCAGGAAATTTTTCCTTAGTTCTAAGTTGCTTCACTTCTTGATTAGTTTCCACCCATTGCTTCTTGTTCTACCCTCAGGTGCTTTGGAGAATAGCTTGAGTCCCTCTTCTTTGTGGCAGCCCCTGAGATATTGGAACACTGCTATCATGTCTCCCCTAGTCCTTCTTTTCATCAAACTAGGCATACTGAGTTCCTGCAACTGTTCTTCATATGTTTTAGCCTCCAGTCCCCTAATCATCTTTGTTGCTCTTCTCTGCACTCTTTCTAGAGTCTCAGCATCTTTTTTACATCGTGGCGACCAAAACTGAATGCAGTAGTCTTACTAAGGCCTTATAAAGTGGTATTAACACTTCACAAGATCTTGAGTCTATCCAGGGGTGCTATTCAGAGGTTTTGACAAGTTCTGGACAATGCTAATAATAATAATAATAATAATAATAATAATAATAATAATAATAATAATAATAATAACAACAACAACAACAACAACAACAACAACAACAACAACAACAACAACCACCACCGGTAGCGGAAATTTTGAGTAGTTAGGAGAACCAGGAAATACCACTTCTGGCTGGCCCCAGAGTGGGGTGGGAATGGAGATTTTGCAGTATCCTTCCCCTGCGGTGCCCACCAAGCCACACCATGCCCACAAAGCCACGCCCGCAGAACCAGTAGTAAAAAAATTTGAATTCCACCACTGAGTCTATCTATCTTAATGCAGCCTAAAACTGTGAGTGCAAATATATTGTTGATGAACAGAAAAAGTAAAGGATACTATCAGATTACAGTAAGTCTAGAAATGGGCTGTTTTGTTGTTGCCCTTTTTAAAAAAACCAAAAAAAACCCAAAAATTGAACTACGCACTCTG
Source organism: Ahaetulla prasina (assembly GCF_028640845.1). Classification (NCBI taxonomy): domain Eukaryota; kingdom Metazoa; phylum Chordata; class Lepidosauria; order Squamata; family Colubridae; genus Ahaetulla; species Ahaetulla prasina. The sequence goes on from NC_080539.1 coordinate 11,981,949, forward strand.
AGCTTGGATGATTAGGGCTGATTAATGGGTAAGGTGAAGATAGAGATTTGCTGCTGATTAGAACACAGGACTCACGTCTAAAACCAGCTTAATCTTGCCAGTTGGTTTTTTCCAAGGAAACTGCCTTCTGTGGACTAGACATTCTTATTTTTCTCTCCTCCTGTAAATCTTTGCCTTCTCATCTTCTAAGTGAGTTCCATTCTACCCAGAGATGGATGGTCCCTATTGTAAGAACCTTGTATTTGGGATGCCTGTCCAAAAGATAAATGGATGTACTGTATTTAATTTGAAAATATGACTTTTCATTAAGGGTGGTGCTTTACAGAGCCATTTCTGTTTATGTGCAAATAGATGGATCATTAATTCCACATCCAGCGGTGCGGTTAGATAATTTTAGGCTCTTTTTTTTGAAAAGGGGCCTTCATGGCTGTTTTCAGGTTGCCTTTATTAAAGAAATGGAAACATTTTTTTCAATGCAAAACAGATCTCCTCTCGGTCTAGCAAGTTTTGTGGAGATGCAGATCCATCAATCTTGGCTAAATGTGAGCCAACATGCGATTGAGCAGCTGGAAAAAATTGCCAGTAGGTATTTGATGGTAATGATAACCACAGTCCTTTTTCATTTTTGCCTTATAACCACAACTTGTTCTCAGATCTCTGAGGTTTTTAATTCAGCTCTACCCAAAATTCCAGCGTCTTTCTTTCAAAATGAGGTATTAATCTATTTGCTGAAAGTGCATTGAGGCTAATTTCACGTCGACTATTTAATACACTCGTATAGTGTCAGTTGATAAACTCGTATAGTGTCAGTTGATAAACACCAACGCATATGAAGATTGAACTGTTTTGCTGAGTTTTCTCCTGATTTGAATTGATGTTCCCGTCATTCATTCTTTCTTTCTTTCTATTATGGTACTGACATTCTGTTTTACTTTTGTAAGATTTTATATTGGCTGTGGTTTCTAAAAAAATAAATAAATCTGAGAATTATTTTATTTCAGCAATCTAGAAATACGTTTAATAAATGAATACCCTGACACCACCTCATTCAACTTTTGTTCATATCTCTCCTGGCTACCCTAATGACCGTAGTAAGTCCTTTGTTATAAAAGCAATGGATGGAAACTAATCAAGGAGAGAAGCAACTTAGAGCTAAGGAGAAATTTCCTGACAGTGAGAACAATTAATCAGTGGAAAAGTTGCTTCCAGATGTTATGGGTGCTCCATCACTGGAGGTTTTTAAGTAGAGATTGGAGTTCAATCTTGACCGGCTCAAGGTTGACTCAGCCTTCTATCCTTCTGAGGTTGGTAAAATGAGGACCCAGATTGTTGGGGGCAATATGCTGACTTTCTAAACCAGTGATGGCGTGCCAGGAGGCTGGGGGGGGGGGTCGCGCATGTGGGTGCCCACACCCATAATTCTATGTGCCCTGCTCCCGTGCATGCGATCTCCCCACCCTCTCAGCTCCTGCAACGCGATGGCCCGGTAGGCCCATTTTTCTCTCTCACCTGGCTCCAGAGCCTCTGTATGAGTCTGGGGAGGACAAAAAAAGCATTCCCCACCCCCCCGGAGGCCAGAAACTGCCCCCAGAGGCCAGAAACTGCCCACTTCCAAGAACAGGAAGTGACTTTTGTGCAGTCCCCAGCCTCCAGAGACTCCTAGAGAGGCTCTGGAGGCTGAGGACAGCAAAAAAGTCACTTCCTGTCTAACCAGAAGTTGGCAAATGTGCAGTTTCTGGTCTCCAGAGGGCCCCTGGGGGGTTGGGGAATGCCATTTTCGCCCTCCCCAGACTCATAGAGAGGCTCTAGAGCCAGGTGAGAGAAAAACGAGCCTTCCCCACCACCCCCAGGCCCTCTGGAGGCTGGAAACAGCTAGTTTTCCTACTTCTAGTGGGCCCAGAAAGCCCGAAAATTGGGTGGCCGGAGCGCGCATGCATGCCGGAGCTGAACTAGGGCAATGCTCGCGTATGCACCAATATGGCTACGCGTGCCACCTGTGGCACACGTGCCATAGGTTCGCCATCACAGCTCTAAACCATTTAGAGAGGGCTGTAAAGCACTGTAAAGTGGTATATAAGTCTAAGGGCTATTGCTATTTGCAACTTTCCCAGCCAATCAATGGGTAGGAAGCCAGATTTGCTTAATAACCATGTTATTAACAATGGCAAGCCATCCCCCCCCCCAAAAGTTCATAAAATTAGGTGCGACTCGCTTAGCAACTGCCTCGTTTAACAATGGAAATGCTGTTTTCAATTGTGGTCGTAAGTCGAGGACTACCTGTATAAACGGTTGAAACTTCATCGACACACCTGTGCGTCTGTCTTGGCCACAGAATGCAAGAGGTGCTTCCGGGATTATTATTATTTTTTCCCCGCACTTTGCAAGATTGGCTGATAAAGGAAGAAAGAACGATTTTATAATCTTGCTTTCTGTATCCCGAGGTGACTTAAGCAGCCTCATTGTCCTTATTTGTTTTTAGCTGGGCAGCGCCTGCTCTCTCCTACCCCCTACCCCCCCTACTGTGTCCCCATTAAGTGGCGGTGGCAGCTCTCTCTGCATAAAGATTAGCTTTAAATCTTCCTCTCCAACTTTAATGGACGGAGGCCTGTCCTGCTTAAATAATTTACAGCGCCGAGGCCTTCCTCCCCCTTGCCCACTTTGAAAGCGCACGGCATAGGGTTGCCATAGAAACACAGTCTGCTTTTGCTTTGCTGGCGGCTAAGTTTATTTCTCTTCCCTTTAATCCCTCCAGTCTCCCCGCCCGATCCTCTCGAGGCCTTCTGGAGGAGGCCTTGAATGGGAAGGACAGTTAGAGTCAGATCTCTTGTTTGTGTAGTAGTAGGGCTGAGTCTTTGATCCGGCTACTGGGGATTTGTGTTTCTGTACTCCCAGAAATGCATGAATGCATGGAATAGAATAGAATAGAATAGAATAGAATAGAATAGAATAGAATAGAATAGAATAGAATAGAATAGAATAGAATAGGGTTTTTTATTAATATTTTTTATCTTTTAACAAAAGAAAACAGATAACCAACAAGACGTAACAAACTTCTTTACACCAGTTTCGTTTCAGTATTCCTCCAATATTTACTTCCCCCCCCTCTTGTTTCATTTAATTATACTTATCTTTTTTGTCCCATTATCCCTTATTTCTCTCTATATATTTTATCCTACCTATCCTTATGACAATTTGTTTTCTTTCATGCACGACCCTTTTTTGTATGTGTGTATATGAGCTTTTCACCTTTTTCATCATTGAGCATTTCCAATTTCTATCCAATTATGCAATTTGTTCCACACTATATAATAGTCCACATCTTCTTTTTCTTTTATCTCCTTTGTTCATTTATCCATCTCGGCACAGTCCAGAATTTCCTTATCACTTCCTCCTCCGATGGTGTGTTCTCATTTTTCCTAATTCTGTGCGTAAGCTATTCTAGCGGCTGTTATTATATGTAAGATTAAGTTATCTATAGAATTTTTATTGGCCAAGTGTGATGGGACACACAAGGAATTTATCTTGGAGCAGAGCATTAGCGGCCCCGATTTCTGGATACAGAAATTTGCAGACAACAGGGGCAATTTTTTTCCTCTCATGCCATCTCTCTGCTGAACATCTAATCCCCACAGCATTGTCTTATGTCTAAATGTACTTACCCATGTAATATGGCTGTATTATTTTTAGCCTTCTCATCTGTTCCACTACCTTCTCTTCTCTTCCACTACCGTATCATTATTATGATTATTGCTTTGATATTATATATGTATATATGTGTGTGTGTGTTACAAATATGTGTGTGTGTGTGTGTGTGTGTGTGTGTTACAAATATATATATGACATGATATATATGTGTTTCAAATCCAAAGACATAATATATATGTGTTACAAATCCAAAGACATAATACATACATGTGTGTGTTACAGGAAACAAATATTTATAGAATAACAAGTTTCTACTAATTCTAGTTTTCCAGTATATTATATTCTGGTATTATTTAGTATATCCTTATTACTATTACTTATTTCCCTTCATTATGATTATTATTACTCTGTTGCTTTGCATGTAGACTGAGAGCTTATGTACTGGAGCCAAATTGCTTGTGTGTCTGATAACACTTGATTAATAAAGTAAACATAGTCCTCAAATTATTATTTTTAAATAATTATTTAAATAATTATTTCAAATTTTTATTTTTATTTTATTTTTGTCACAACAATATACACAAACATCGTCATAAATAAAAACAAGATTATTATGAAAGAAAAATATAAGTAAAAACAACAACAGCTATGTTAATTTGATATAATGAAGGGAACAATAGGACAGGAACGGTAGGCACTTTTGTGCTAAGCAAGACAGTTAAGTGAGTTTTGCCCCATTTTATACCTTCTTGCCATAGTTGTTAAGTGAATCAGGAAGTTGTTAAGTAACAGTAACGGGTATTCATAGGAAGCAAAGTGGCTCCCAAACAAGCCAAGCATTTTATTTGGTATATTGTTCAGAGCAGGTTGTTTCAAATGGGATGTCCAGATTTGTTACTACATACCAGGGGTGAAATCTCCTTCCCTTCCCTACCGATTTGGAAGGGTGTGCTCTGCGCACTGGCATGTGTGGCACATATGCACACTTTGCCCTCTGCGTATGCACAAAGCCTTCTCCGCATGCACAGAGGCTCAAAAACAGGTTACTTCCTGGTTTTTCCAGGAAGTAATGGTGGGTGAACGGAGCCTCAGGCTGCCGTCAACTACCGGTTTGGCCGAACTGATCCAAACCGGTAGCATTTCACCCCTGCTACATACCCTATCATCCCCAGCCAGTACAGTCCTAATAGGAATCTCCTTCCAGTGTATTTACCATGCTACGTTGGGAAGAATGAGACACGTTTGACTAGCGGGAGAGATGGTGACAACTCAGCCCAGGTAGAGAGAAAACCGGGAAGAAGCATTTCAAATTATCTAAAGAGATTGTCTGTGGAGATTCTCAATTATCCAGATCATGGTTGTCCCAAAAGTGCTTTTCCAAAAGGCAAGTGGGCTTCCTTGGTTGTTGTTGTTTTTATTTGAAAACATTTCGCTTTCCAACCAAGAAGTTTATTCAATTCAAACTGAGAGAACAGAATTAGAACTGAAGAAGCTTCTTGGATGAGAAGTGAAACATTTCCAAAGAAAACCCCAAGGAAGTCCAGTTCCCTTCTGGCAAAGCACCTTTGGGACATCCAAAGAAATTCTGCCTTATCTCCTAAATGGCAACTCAGCCCCCAGATAGAGAAAAAAACCCTGAGAACAAGTATTTTAAAGCAGGGGTCACCAACCTTTCGCATCTCAGGGACCACTAAATTTATAATTTTAAATCCCATGGACCACTGATATGATCTGACTAATGACCAGCTGGGTGGGCGTGGCTAGGTGGTCATGTGACTGGGTAGGCATGGCCAACTCAATGTCACTCACGTCGAGGGGCACCTTGCCAGCGTCTACTCGCTACTCCTTGCCTGCCTGCCCGCCCGGGTTCTTTAGGGCCCCTATGGGAACCAGTTGTTGGAGCTAAGCAGCCCCCATGAGAAAGAGTTGGCAAAACAGCTGGCTCAGTTCAAATTAGATCTGACTGAGAAGGAGGCTCAGCAGAAGCACCTCACTGAGGACTAGGAGCACAGGCTTTCCAAGCAGAGGGAAGACCTGCGGGAGTGCAAGGCCAGGTACCGGCACCTGGAGGCTCAGTGGGCTGAGATGGTCGGCCAGTTCCAGGCCATGATGCAGTCTCACTGGAACAAGGCCCTCAGGCTCTTCGCCACCAGCCTTCGCCCAAAGCCCCGCACCAGGAGGCTGAAGCAGACCCCAAGCTAGAATTTCTGCCCCCCTCTGATCCACACAAAAAGACCCCAAAGGGGGAGACTCTCTGCAGCAACACAAATGTTCATTGCATGTATCCGTCTCAGGGGCCGTAGTTTGAGGACCCCTGATTTAGTGCAATATAAAAAAATGCAAATAATTTTTCTGGGGACCACCAAAATTTTCTCACGGACCACCAGTGGTCCATGGACCACCAGTTGGTGACCACTGTTTTAAAGAATGCAAAGGCTCTGCCATGATGAACTCACTAAAAAGGAGACTGGGAATTTTGCTTTCCATTCCCAAAACTCTTAAAGTTTAACTCTACAACTAGCATAAAAGATGCCCGACTGCAATCTCTCAAGTTTTAGGTCTTGCCCAGCTGTGTAGCTACAAAATTTCTCTTACCTCTGTTTGGTGAAAACAAGAATTGAATCAGGCACATTTAGCCTTTGTGCTTTCCCTAGGAAGCTCCTGTAGTCCTCGTTTAGGGATCATTCAGTTAGAATGGACCTCCCCAAAGCTGCTTACAACCAGGTTCCAGAGTTCCCACGACTGCGTGCGCACACACACACACCAAGTCACGTGATTGCATTTGAGTGCCTAACAAGCAGCTCACATAGCAGCATTATTTATATTTCCTATTTTTTGCTGGTTTCCGGTATTTACTTCCAGATTCACTTAACAATTGCTACAAAAAAAAGGCTAGTAAAATCAGGTATCGTCACACGATGACCTGCTTAATGGCTGACACAATTTACGACTATAATTCTGTAATTCAATTCTTGGTTGTAAATCGAGGACTACTCTGGGTTGTTGACCCATCTAGCTTGACATTCTCTCCGCTGAAGGAAGGCGAGGTCACTTGACAGAATGATATTTTGGAGTTTTGCAGTGATGTTGAGAGGCGCACTCATAAAGTAGCTACCATGTGGATACAGACAATCGCAACGCTGATCTTTTATAGAACGTGTTATCTCCTTTGTAAAACTGTGAAGGACTTCTGGCAGACAAGGACAGACTGTCCCTCCCTCCCTCCCTCCCTCCCTCCCTTCCTTCCTTCCTTCCTCCCTCCCTCCCTCCCTCCCTCCCTCCCTCCCTCCCTCCCTCCTCCTAGGGGGGCACATTTTTTCTGGGGTACCCATGTTGTTTACTGACTGGTGAAGTTTCTCCAGGATTTCTGGCATGGCATAAGTTCCAGGTACTAAATCTGCGTCTTGTTGCAAGCAAGCAGATGCCTCGCCAAGCCGCCACTCTATGGTTTTCAGCCAGCAGGTTCCTAAAAATAATGAAAATGTGGAATACAAGTCAGAAAGCGAAAGATGTGCTTAGGTTGCTTGATAAAAATAACAGCTGGCCTTTCACACTGAAAACTATTTCGGCATCAATCAGTCATCGTCTCTCTGCAAAAATGTCACATTCCAGGCTCAGGGAGGAAGATTTCAAGAATGCGAAAGGCCTCAGGCTAATGGTAAATTGAGGAAAGGAAGCCTAGTGGTTACAAATGACCCCAAACACAATTACGTTACAGGGAGGTTGTGTGGATAAAGTAGTTGAAACCTTCCCTTTCCCCAAAAAAACCCACACATCACTTCCACATTGAAAAAAATCTTTATTTATTAGATTTATAACCCGTCTTTATTAGTTGATAAGTAATTCAAGGCAGGAAACATACATAATACTTGTTTCTCCTCCAATTTTCCCCCATCCCAGCAACCTATTTGTTTTGGGCTGCCTAATCAGAAGTTAATGCTCGTAGCTCCCTACGCCAGCATTCTCACACTCTTGAGATACCTTAAATTAATTAGACATAAGCATTAATTTGCTCCGTTCATTCCATCCTGCTAAGAATTTATATTATCTGTCCGCAGATAAACATTTTATTGTGGTGTATTGCACCGAGAAATTCTGGGTTGTTCTGGGTTGAATTCAAATCATATAAACAAACACATAGCAAGGTATCACTTTGAAACATGAGGAGAAGTATTTTTTGGCTTTGGGGTAAACTACGTTTGCGATATTGGTAAGTGATTAAGCAAGAGATTTTTTTTCCCCTCTAAGGTGATTCTTTTTCTAAGATAGTAGCTGTCAATTAATGATACAAGAATTTTGGGCGGTCTTCTTGCAACTAAAGATTTTGGTTTCTTTTTTTTTTTTCAAACTTCTCAGAATTCCCTGCTTTTTTTAAAAAAAAAAGCATGCAAAAATGCATAGAGGAATTTTTGTACAAGGAGACCTCGACTTAAGACTGTTCAGTGCAGTGACCATTAGAAATTACAATGGCACTGAAAAAAGTTATAACCGATCCTCGCGCTTATGACTGTTGCGGCATCCCCAGTTAAAGGTAAAGGTTCCCCTCTCACATATGTGCTAGTCGTTCCTGACTAGGGGGCGGTGCTCATCTCCGTTTCAAAGCCGAAGAGCCAGCGCTGTCCGAAGACGTCTCCGTGGTCATGTGGCCGGCATGACTCAATGCCAAAGGCGCACGGAACACTGTTACCTTCCCACCAAAGGTGGTCCCTATTTTTTCTACTTGCATTTTTTACATACTTTCGAAACTTCTAGGTTGGCAGAAGCTGGGACAAGTCACGGGAGCTCACCCCGTTACACGGCAGCATTAGGGATTCGAACCGCTGAACTACTGACCTTTCAATCGACAAGCTCAGCATCTTAGCCACTGAGCCACTGCATCCCCTAGCATCCCCAGTTACATGATCAAAATTTGTGCATTTGACAACAGGCACATATTTAAGAAGGTTGCAGTGATCTGGGATTATGTGATCTCTATTTACAATCTTTGGAGCTGGCTTCCAACAAGCAAAGTCAATGGGGGAAGCCAGATTTCCCTAACCACTGTTAGGGAACTTAACTAACTAACTTAACTACTTTGCTTAGCTATAAAAATCCTGGTCCCAATTCTGCTCATTAAGTACAGGACTATCCATACTGGTCTCAAAGATGCTTTTTCAAGAGGCAACTGGACTTTCTTGTAGAGAAACTGGACAAGAAAGTCCAGTTGCCTCTTGAAAAAGCACCTTTGGGACAACCATGACCTGGATGACTGAGAATCTCCATAGACATTTAGCTACGCACTTCGGGATTAACACCCTTCGGAATAATGCGGAAGTATGAACGGATGTCCAGAAAAATAGTAGACTACAGGAACCATTTGCACTTCAGTTTGAGATGCAGGCAACGCAGATTCATAAAACATCCTGCAGAAAGCACAGCTCCAACTTCTCAATGAAAGAATAAGTCAGATTAATTTTACAGTTGAGGTTTTGAAAGAGAGAGTGGAACACAAACTCCAAGAGCTGAAATCGCTTCTACCAAGAGAAGTATTGGAACCGGTCACAGAATTTAGAAAGAAGGCACAACTAACACAACAGAACAAGAACAAAGAACAACAAAAAGGCAAATTCCAAGAAAGTCCAGTTGCCTCTTGAAAAAGCATCTTTGGGACAACAGTGACCTGGATGACTAAGAACCTCCAGAGTCAACTACCCCTATTAATATATTATATGAATGTAATATAATATACTATATTAGCTATATTAAAGGTAAAGGTTCCCCTGGCGCTTATATGCTAGTCGTTCCCGACTCTAGGGAGCAGTGCTCATCTCCGTTTCAAAGCCGAAGAGCCAGCACTGTCCGAAGACGTCTCTGTGGTCATGTGGCTGGCATGACTCAACGCCAAAGGTGCACAGAACGCTGTTCCCTTCCCACCAAAGGTGGTCCCTATTTTTTCTACTTGCATTTTTTACGTGCTTTCAAAACTTCTAGGTTTGGCAGAAGCTGGGACAAGTCACAGGAGCTCACCCTGTTATGTGGCACTAGGGATTCGAACCACTGAACTGCCGATCTTTTAATCAACAAGCTCAGCATCTTAGCCACTGAGCCACCGTGTCCCACTATTAGCTATATTATCCCTTCTTTTATCTTCATTTTTGGGGTGTGTTGCTTTTAGAGAGTTGTTTTATTTTAAAAAGTGGTTCTCTAGTTACATTTTCCATTCAACTGAAATAGAAACTATATGTTACAACCTTGAAATACAGTTAAAAAACTTATTAAAATTGGCCACAATTAAAATTTAAAACTAAAACCCATTAAAACCCATAAACTTAAAACACTAACCCAGTCCAGCGCAGATGAATAAGTAGGTTTTAAGCTCGCGGCGAAAGGTTCGGAGGTCCGGAAGTTGACGAAGTCCTGGGGGGAGTTCGTTCCAGAGGGCGGGGGCCCCCACAGAGAAGGCCCTTCCCCTGGGGGTCGCCAGGCGACACTGTCGCGCCGACGGCACCCTGAGGAGTCCCTCTCTGTGAGGCGCCGGGTCAGTGAGAGGTATTCGGTAGCAGCAGGCGGTCCCGTAAGTAACCCGGCCCTATGCCATGGAGCGCTTTAAAGACATTCACCAACACCTTGAAGCGCACCCGGAAGGCCACAGGTAGCCAGTGCAGCCTGCGCAGGATAGGTGTCACTCGGGAGCCACGAGGAGCTCCCTCTATCACCAGCGCAGCTGCATTCTGGACTAACTGCAGCCTCCGGATGCCCCTCAAGGGAGCCCCATGTAGAGCATTGCAGTAGTCAGGCGAGGCGTCACAAGGCGTGGTGACTGTGCACAAGGCATCCCGGTCTAGAAAGGCGCAACTGGCGCACCAGGCGAACCTGGTGGAAAGCTCTCCTGGAGGCGGCCGTCAAATGGTCTTCAAAGACAGCCGTTCATCCAGGAGAACGCCCAAATTGCGCACCCTCTCCATCGGGGCCAATGACTCGCTCCCGACAGTCAGCCGCGGACTCAGCTGACTGTACCGGGGTTCCGGCATCCACCGCCACTCCGTCTTGGAGGATTGAGCTTGAGCCTGTTCTCCCCATCCAGACCCGTCTGGCTTCCAACAAGCAAAGTCAATGGGGGAAGCCAGATTTCCCTAACCACTGTTAGGGAACTTAACTAACTAACTTAACTACTTTGCTTAGCTATAAAACTCCTGGTCCCAATTCTGCTCATTAAGTACAAGACTATCCATACTGGTCCCAAAGATGCTTTTTCAAGAGGCAACTGGACTTTCTTGTAGAGAAACTGGACAAGAAAGTCCAGTTGCCTCTTGAAAAAGCACCTTTGGGACAACCATGACCTGGATGACTGAGAATCTCCATAGACATTTAGCTACGCACTTCGGGATTAACACCCTTCGGAATAATTTATTTATTTATTTATTTATTTATTTATTATTTAAATTTGTATACCGCCCTTCTCCCGAAGGACTCAGTTCACAACAATACTATAAATACAAATTAAAATACAATTAAAAACTTATTAAAATTGGCCACAATTAAAATTTAAAACAAACCTGAATAAGTAGGTTTTAAGCTCGCGGCGAAAGGTTCGGAGGTCCGGAAGTTGGCGAAGTCCTGGGGAGTTCGTTCCAGAGGCGGGAGCCCCACAGAAGGCCCTTCCCTGGGTGTCGCCAGGCGACACTGTCGCGCCGATGGCACCCTGAGGAGTCCCTCTCTGTGAGGCGCCTGGTCGGTGAGAGGTATTCGGTAGCAGCAGGCGGTCCCGTAAGTAACCCGGCCCTATGCCATGGGCGCTTTAAAGACATTCACCAACACCTTGAAGCGCACCGGAAGGCCACAGGTAGCCAGTGCAGCCTGCGCAGGATAGGTGTCACTGGGAGCCATGAGGGCTCCCTCTATCACCAGCAGCTGCATTCTGGACTAACTGTAGCCTCCGGATGCCCCTCAAGGAGCCCCATGTAGAGAGCATTGCAGTAATCCAGGCGAGGCGTCACAAGGCGTGGTGACTGTGCACAAGGCATCCCGGTCTAGAAAGGCGCAACTGGCGCACCAGGCGAACCTGGTGGAAAGCTCTCCTGGAGCGGCCGTCAAATGGTCTTCAAAGACAGCCGTTCATCCAGGAGAACGCCCAAATTGCGCACCCTCTCCATCGGGGCCAATGACTCGCTCCCGACAGTCAGCCGCGGACTCAGCTGACTGTACCGGGATGCCGGCATCCACAGCCACTCCGTCTTGGAGGATTGAGCTTGAGCCTGTTCCTCCCCATCCAGACCCGTCGGCTTCCAAACACCGGGACAGCACTTGATAGCTTCATTGGGGTGGCCCGGTGTGGAAAATACAGCTGGGTGTCATCAGCGTACAGCTGGTACCTCACACGAAGCCACTGATGATCTCACCCAGCGGCTTCATATAGATGTTGAACAGAAGGCGAGAGAATCGACCCTGCGGCACCCACAAGTGAGGCGCCGGTGACCTCTGCCCGTCAACACCGTCTGCGACGGTCGGAGAGATAGGAGGAGAACCACCGATAAGCGGTGCCTCCACTCCCAATCCCCCAACCGGCGCAGCAGGATACCATGGTCGATGGTATCAAAAGCCGCTGAGAGGTCTAATAGGACCAGGGCAGAGGAATAACCCCTATCCTGGCCCTCAGAGATCATCCACCAGCGACCAAAGCCGTCTCAGTGCTGTAACCGGGCGGAAGCGGACTGGAGCAGGTCCAGATAGACAGTTTCCTCCAGGTGCAGGGGAACTGATATGCCACCATACTCTCTACAACCTTCGCGAGCGGGTTGGAGACCGGACGATAATTACCTAAAACAGCGGGTCAGGAAGGCTTCTTGAGGAGGGCCTCACCACCGCCTCTTTCAAGGCGGCGGAAGACTCCCTCCAACAAGGAAGCACTCGTAATCCCCTGGAGCCAGCCTCGTGTCACCTCCTGAGTGGCCAGCACCAGCCAGGAGGGCAGGTCCAATAAACACGTGGTGGCATTCAATCTACCCAGCAACCTGTCCATGTCCTCGAGTCACAGGGTCAAACTCATCCCAAACAACATCACCAAGACCGCCTCAGATCCCGTCCGAATCGCCACAATTTTGGTCCAGACCGTCCTTCAGCTGAGCGATTTTATCGTATAGATAACCGTTAAACTCCTCAGCACGTCCCTGCAGCGGGTCATCCGCTCCCCTGGTGAAGGAGGGCGGGTCCTGGCTGGGGCAGCTGGGCGGTTATCTGCCGACGCAATGAGGGAGGAGGCGTAGCGCCTCGCTTCCCTCAGTGCCACTAGGTAGGTCTAGTATAGGATCTAACTAGTGTCCGATCAACCTCTGAGCGGCTGGACCTCCAGGAACTCTCTAGGCGTCTTCTCCGGCGTTTCATCCCCTCAGCTCCTCGGAGAACCAAGGGCGGTTGGGATCTCGCGGGTCAGAGGCAAAGGCACGACACGGTCTAAAGCCCCAGCCGCAGCCCGTTCCCAGGCTGCAGCTAGTTCCTCTGCCGTGCCGTGAGCCAGACCCTCAGGAAATGGCCCAAGCTCCGTCCGGAACCTCTCTGGGTCCATCAGGCGCCTGGGGCGGGACCAACGTAATGGTTCCGTCTCCCTGCGGTGTTGGGTAGCGGTCAGAAAGTCCAGGCGAAGGAGAGAGTGATCTGACCATGACAAAGGTTCAATGACTATTTCCTTTAAGTCCAGATCTCTCAACCACTGACCAGAGACAAAAATCAGGTCCAGTGTGCCACCCCCGATGTGAGTGGGGCCATCCACTACTTGAGTCAGGTCCAAGGCCGTCATGGAAGCCAAGAACTCCCGAGCTACCGTCGATGGCGAGCGGCAGATGGCAGTTAAAGTCCCCATGACTAAAAGTCTGGGGTCTCCACCGCCACCCGGCAAGCACCTCTAGGAGCTCGGGCAGGGCAGCTGTCACGCAGCAAGGAGCCAGGTGCGACCAGCAAGCCCATCTGACATCTATGACCCCACCTCACAAGAGGATTCACACCGGCAATCTGAGGTACAGTGGTCTCCTCGGCTCTAGACTCTCTTTAATAACAACCGCCACCCTCCACCCCTACCCTGGGCCCTCGGCTGATGGAATGCACGGAAACCCGGTGGGCACATCTCGACCAGGGCACACCCCTTCAGTGCCCAACCAGGTCTCCGTGCGCCTATAATATCCGGCACCCCTGAATCAGATCATGTATTAGGGGCCTTATTGGCCACGGACCGTGCGTTGCATAACATCAGACGAAGGCCCAGGCTCTGAGGGTCCTGACCATCCGGGGAACGGGTAAAGTCAGGGGGATCGGGGCACGCGATCGCCTGCATACATCGAACACGTGACCCCCTATGTCGATACGATCCCCCCCTTCCGCCATATCTGCCCCTCCCACTTACCGTGCAAATAGACTCACCCTCACACAAAGGAACATCCTCCCCCCCCATAACCTCCGAACCCATTTGATAATCGCCACGAGCATGCGCTGGAACTGGTTTCCCTCCCGACGGGCTACCCCATCACCCGCCCTACCCTCCCACCCCTTAAAATGCCCTGTCTAAACCCCCAAAGGCTCTTTCTTCTCGCATGCCACCTCTGTGGGTCCCAAGACCCGTCATAGAGGCCGGCCCTTGGTAGCGATATGGGCCATTCCTGCGAGGCGGGGGCACCTCGCAGGCGCAAGAGTTCATGTACAGTGTAGCGCATAGAAAAGTGCGAATTGGCGAGGGATGCTAAGATGGTAAAATCCCAGAGTAATAAAAATGGTGAATCTTCCGGCGGGAGTCCAGTTGGTAAAAGGACAGATGGAGCAGGAACCGGAATAATGCGGAAGTATGAACGGATGTCCAGAAAAATGGTAGACTACAGGAACCATTTGCGCTTCAGTTTGAGATGCAGGCAACGCGGATTCATAAAACATCCTGCAGAAAGCACAGCTCCAACTTCTCAATGAAAGAATAAGTCAGATTAATTTTACAGTTGAGGTTTTGAAAGAGAGAGTGGAACACAAACTCCAAGAGCTGAAATCGCTTCTACCAAGAGAAGTATTGGAACCGGTCACAGAATTTAGAAAGAAGGCACAACTAACACAACAGAACAAGAACAAAGAACAACAAAAAGGCAAATTCCAAGAAAGTCCAGTTGCCTCTTGAAAAAGCATCTTTGGGACAACAGTGACCTGGATGACTAAGAACCTCCAGAGTCAACTACCCCTATTAATATATTATATGAATGTAATATAATATACTATATTAGCTATATTAAAGGTAAAGGTTCCCCTGGCGCTTATATGCTAGTCGTTCCCGACTCTAGGGAGCAGTGCTCATCTCCGTTTCAAAGCCGAAGAGCCAGCGCTGTCCGAAGACGTCTCCGTGGTCATGTGGCCGGCATGACTCAACGCCAAAGGCGCACAGAACGCTGTTCCCTTCCCACTAAAGGTGGTCCCTATTTTTTCTACTTGCATTTTTTACATGCTTTCGAAACTGCTAGGTTGGCAGAAGCTGGGACAAGTCACAGGAGCTCACCCTGTTATGTGGCACTAGGGATTCGAACCACTGAACTGCCGATCTTTTAATCAACAAGCTCAGCATCTTAGCCACTGAGCCACCGCGTCCCACTATTAGCTATATTATCCCTTCTTTTATCTTCATTTTTGGGGGGTGTTGCATTTAGAGAGTTGTTTTATTTTAAAAAGTGGTTCTCTAGTTACATTTTCCATTCAACTGAAATAGAAACTATATGTTACAACCTTGAAATACATAAAATATCTATGATTACCATCTCATTTTTTGACAGGCTTCCTTTGGCAACTCTTATTTCAAGTTTGCATTCCCTTGGCTATTTCAAGAACGTCAGCCTCCCAGGTTTAAAATTGCTTCCTCTCGCCATTTACTATCTGCAAGCTATGGAACTTTTTCAATTATAGTATAATACCTCATTAATGTAGGCTTAATTTAGAACGGCAAAAGACTTGCATTCCAGTGTGGAACAGCAGTTCATTAGTCGCAGGAAAATAAAGGAAAACACACATGCACACACTCGCACGTTACACATTCCAGGCATTTTCAGAGGCCAGTACAAACAGAGGTGGCACCTTCAAAGCTGCTTTGTAGAAACCAGAGACTTATCTGGTTCTGACCATCATAGCACTGAAATATTTAAAGCAAGCAAGGAAAATGGTTGAAGAATGCTTCAACATTGAGAGACAAAAAAAAAAAAAAGCAAAATTTCCTAAACTCTATTACCAGGCCAGGTATTCTCCATTGTATAATCATGCATTAGACATTTTTTTTTCTTTCGGCAGAACTCCAGTAACATTTCATTTCATTTCTTTTTGCACTTCTCCATTAAATTTCATTCTGTTATTTTCAGCCTATTTCCCTAACTTCGAAAGATCATTTTGCGTTTTTCCCCTCCCTTCCTCTCAGGATATCAGCCATTCATTCTGGTTTTGCATCATCTGCAAATCTGAAGGAACTTTTGTAGAATAGAATAGAATAGAATAGAATAGAATAGAATAGAATAGATTTGTTTTGATTTGATTTGATTTTTTTATTGGCCAAGTGTGATTGGACACACAAGGAATTTGTCTTGGTACATATGCTCTCAGTGTACATAAAAGAAAAGATACCTTCATCAAGAATCATAAAGGTACAACACTTAATGATAGTCATAGGCTAGAAATAAGCAATCAGAAAACAATATCAATATAAATCATAAGGATACAAGCAACAAAGTTAGTCATACAGTCATAAATGGAAGGAGATGGGTGATGGGAACGATGAGAAGAATAATAGTAGTGCAGACTTAGTAAATAGTTTGACAGTGTTGAAGGCATTATTTGTTTAGCAGAGTGATGGCCTTCGGGAAAAAACTGTTCTTGTGCCTAGTTGTTCTGGTGTGCAGTGCTCTGTAGCGTCGTTTTTAGGGTAAGAGTTGAAACAGTTTATGTCCAGGATGTGAGGAGTCTGTAGATATTTTCCCAGCCCTCTTTTTGACTCATGCAGTATACAGATCCTCCATGGAAGGCAGATTGGCAGCCATTGTTTTTTCTGCAGTTCTAATTATCCTCTGAAGTCTGTGTCTGTCTTGTTGGTTTGTACCACTTATCCTTAAGAAGATCAACTTTCAAGTTTGTAGTTTTCCATTGGTTGCATAAGTACCGATAGCTTCCTTTGCTTAGTTGGTTGTGCATCAACTCTCATGCCATGAACTCCAATTTAACTGGCTGCCCATCAGAATATCATAGCTGAAGCATTTTGTTCAGTGCTTTGCTGAAATGACAATATATTTCTTACAAGATCTTTTCTTGATAAAATCATGTTGGGTGCTGATAATTATCACTTTGTTTTCAAAGTGCCTGCAGAGTGATTTGTAGGATTTTCCCTGCTATTCGTGACAGCCTGATTGGTTTACAATTCCCTGGAGCTTCCTTTCTGATTTTTTTTGAAGATAAAGACAATATTTATCCTTCTCCAACCATCTGGCATTTCCCCTTTTCTCCCAGTATTTCCTGAAACCATACATAAAAGTTTCAGCTACTAAGCCATCACTAATTTCTGTCCGTATCTTACCCTGGGGCTAGAAGGCTCTGCTGCAGGGAACAGATGATGTCATGAACATCACACCATTGTATCACAAGTTCTGTCTCTTTGATGTATGTGTCTTCTTCATGTTTAATTCATGTTTATTCATTTTTACAAAAGCATTTGTTGTTAGTTGCGAAGTCATGTTCGACCCATCGCGACCCCATGGACAACGTTCTTCCAGGCCTTCCTGTCCTCTACCATCCCTTGGAGTCCATTTAAGCTCATGCCAACTGCTTCAGTGACTCCATCCAGCCACCTCGTTCTGTCGTCCCCTTCTTCTTTTGCCCTCAACCTTTCCCAGCATTAGGCTCTTCTCCAGTGAGTCCTTCCTTCTCATTAGGTGGCCAAAGTATTTGAGTTTCATCTTCAGGATCTGGCCTTCTAAAGAGCAGTCAGGGTTGATCTTCTCTAGGACTGACCGGTTGGATTGCCTTGCAGTCCAAGGGACTCGCAGGAGTCTTCTCCAGCACCAGAGTTCAAAGGCCTCCATTCTTTGCCGCTCAGCCTTCCTTATGGTCCAACTTTCATTGTCCAGCCATCCATTGCAACTGGGAAAACCATAGCCTTGACTATGCGCACTTTTGTTGGCAGGGTGATGTCTCTGCTTTTTACTAAGCTATCTAGATTTGCCATAGCTTTCCTCCCCAGGAGCAACCATCTTTTAATTTCTTGGCTGCAGTCCCCATCTGCGGTGATCTTGGAGCCCAGGAAAATAAAATCTGTCACTGTCTCCATTTCTTCCCCATCTATTTGCCAGGAATTGAGACGGCCAGATGCCATGATCTTAGTTTTCTTAATGTTGAGTTTCAAGCCAACTTTTGCACCCTCCTTCTTCACCCGCATCAAGAAGCTATTGTCGTATCCCACTCCTCCGCTGACGGCCGGGTCAGGGAAATCCGAATCAGGCGTGCCTCTGCAGCTCTGCCAAAGTCCTAGCAAAGTTCTCAAGGCAGGCAGGAGACCAGAAAGTGACTTCAATAAGATAAGATAGACTTTGCCTGACTCAGAGAATGCCAGAAAGCAGATCCTTTATATAGGCCATGGGGTGTGGCTCCATGACTCAGCACTTATCCAGGCCTGCCCTTCCCTTCCTTCTGTTGCCGCCGCCTATCAATTCTCCTGAAGCGAGGGTCACTCCAGTCTGCAGCTGTTGGTAATTGACCTTCCTCAGGCTCACATGCTGTGGGGGAGGGATCTAGTTGCTCCGTTTGCCTGGGCATGGAGCCAGGGCTGGGGGCTGGAGGCGCTTCTTCTTCCTCAGCCTGTCTGGGCATGGAGCCAGGGCTGGGGCCGGGAGGCATGCTAGGACATTCCTCAGCGTTCGGAAGCAGATAAGACGGGCCCGGCTGCGGGGAAAGCGGACGAGGCACAACACCCCTTTAGTTCCTCTTCACTTTCTGCCATTAGAAAAGCATAGGCTCCTGCGAACACATCTGCCTATGGGGATTAAGCTCACTTGAAAGCAAATAGGTAAATTATTCTTTAGACCAGTGCTTTTCAATTTTTAGATGTATTAGACGTCCACTATTTCATGTTGGCTGAAATTCTGGTAGGGTGAAATCCACAAACCTTAAAATTGCAAAGTTTGAAAAACTCAAAGTAGACATCAACAACTTTTATTTTGCTTCTTACTGAAAAGAAGTGGGTGTGACATGATAGCACTGTTCCAATATTTGAGGGGCTGCCACAAAGAAGAGGGGGTCAACTTATTTTCCAAAGCATCAGAAGGCTAGACAAGAAACAGTAGATGGAAACTAAGGAAGGAATGAAGCAACCTGGAATTAAGGAGAATCTTGGAAATGCTTGCCTCTAGAAGTTGTGGCTGCTCCATCACTGGAGACTTTTAAGAAGAAATTGGACAGCCACTTGTCTGAAATGGTATAGGGCAGGGGTCTGCAAACTTGGCTCTTTTAAGACTTGTGGACTTCAACTCCCAGAGTCTTAAAAGAGTCAAGTTTGCAGACCCCTGGTATAGGGCAGTGATGGTTAATCTTTTTGGTGCTGAGTGCCCAAAGCGCATGTGTGCCCAAATGCACTCTCGCGTGCCCAAAATGCAATGCGAGGGCCCCCCCGTGCATGCACCCTGGCTTCCCCATGCCTCGTTTTGGCTTCCAGGTGGTGCAAGAGGCTTTCCAGCCCCAAAACGGGCCCCGATGCCTCGTGTGCCCTGGACAAACCTGGGAGCCAAAACTGTCTTCCAAGTTCCACAAGGGCCCCACTTTGGGTCTGGAAAGCCTCCTGCACCAACCTGCACCCCCTGTGCATATGCCCCGCCCCTCTGCACATGCGCACACACGTCCCCCACATGTGCCCCACCCCCCGTGCTTGCGCGGCAGAGACCCAAAGACCAGGGGGAAGCACGCGTGCCCACAAAGAGGGCTCTGCGTGTCACGGGTTCGCCATCACGGGTATAGGGTCTCCTGCTTGAGCAAGGGGTTGGACTAGAACAGGGGTCTCCAACCTTGGCAACTTTACGACTTGTGGACTTCAACTCCCAGAATTCCTCAGCCAGCACATGCTGGCTGAGGAATTCTGGGAGTTGAAGTCCACAAGTCGTAAAGTTGTCAAGGTTGGAGACCCCTGGACTAGAAGACCTCCAAGGTCCCTTCCAACTCTGTTTATTCTATATTCTGCCTTAACTGTCTTTCTGTTACAAGCTGGCTGCCCATGATTTTGCACTCTTTCATGGCTTCTGAAAGGAATTCCTTCCTGAGGTCAACCGTTAGCCTTGTCTTGTTTCAAACATTTTGCTTCCCCTCTTGCCAGCTT
The DNA here is from genome assembly GCF_028640845.1 of Ahaetulla prasina. NCBI lineage: Eukaryota > Metazoa > Chordata > Lepidosauria > Squamata > Colubridae > Ahaetulla > Ahaetulla prasina. The sequence goes on from NC_080539.1 coordinate 12,001,924, forward strand.
CACCCACCTGAGACCTTCGTTCGGGAGCTAAGGATAGTGTCAGAAATCAGGAAGGCTGCCGATAGACCGATGCACCACAAAAGCAGGACTTTTAGCTGTGAAGACTTGGCCTGCCTCAATCCTTAAATAAGGGTGCTTTTTTTTTTTTTACTTTGAAAGAGGTTTCAAAAGCAAATGCCTTTGTCGAATGTGAACAGCCAGGAGGGGGGAAAAATGCACAGAATGTTTCTATGCAAGGAGCACTGTTTAAAGCCACAAATCCAGCTCTGTCTCCTGGGTGCAGCTAATCCTTGCTTTTCCTTGCCAAGCTTGGAATCTGTTTCCTTGATCCTACCCGCCCCCCTCCCTTTCCAAGAAAACATTCCCTCCCTCCCTCCCTCCATTCATCCATCCTTTTTTGTATTTCTCCCCCGTTTCTTTTCCTTTCCCAGTCTTGGAAGACCAGTTGCAAAGGGATGCGAGTTTGCCTAAACCAAAAAAAAAAAAAAAAAACCCACAAAAAAACGAGGATTGGGTTTCCTTCTGATTCCTTTCTTATTTGACATTTTTATTTTTCCCAGGTATCATCATCTCTGCCATTTAAATGCAGGATTGTGGATTGTCCTGATTTCTATCCAAAGATTTAAAAGCGAAGCCCCTCCTCCCCGCTCCGCCTTCAAACTCCCCTCTTCTGCCATTGACCCATAATAACAAAAACAACAACAACAACAACAACAACAGAGTTGGAAGGGACCTTGGAGGTCTTCTAGTCCAACCCCCTGCCCAGGCAGGAAACCCTACACTACTTCAGACAAATGGTTATCCAACATCTTCTTAAAAACTTCCAGTGTTGGAGCATTCACAACTTCTGGAGGCAAGTTGTTCCATAGATTAATTGTTCCGTCAGGAAATTTCTCCTTAGTTCTAAGTTGCTTCTCTCCTTGATTAGTTTCCACCCGTTGCTTCTTGTTCTACCCTCAGGTGCTTTGAAGAATAACTTGATTCCCTCTTCTTTGTGGCAGCCTTTGAGATATTGGAACATTGCTATCATGTCTCCCCGAGTCCTTCTTTTCATTAAACTAGACATACCCAGTTCCTGCAACCGTTCTTCATATATTTTAGCTTCCAGTCCCCTAATCATCTTTGTTTATCTTCTCTGCTCTCTTTCTAGAGTCTCAACATCTTTTTTACATCGTGACAACCAAAACTGGATACAATATTCCAAGTGTGGCCTTACCAAGGCATTATAAAGTAGTATTAACACTTCACGTGATCTTGATTCTATCCCTCTGTTTATGCAGCCCAGAACTGTGTTGGCTTTTTTGGCGGCTGCTGCTCATATCTAAATGGTTGTCCACTAGGACTCCAAGATCCCTCTCACAGTTGCTACTATTGAGTAAATGTGTTTCAAAGTGAACCTTAAAAAAAAAAAATTGGGAGGAACCATTAACTATCAATCTGTTCCTTTCCTTGTACAGGTAGTCCTTAACTTACAGCAGTTCATTTAGTGACCCTTTGAAGTTACAATGGCGCTGGAAAAAGTGACTTATGACCCTTTTAAGCGGTGGGTTTCACATATTCTTACCACTGGTTTGCTATGCACGCATGCGCTTTCCGCACACGTGCCTGGCGTCTGTGCATGTACCCGGCCTTCCGCACATGCGCCCGCCCTCGAAAACGTGGCTAAATAGGATGGGATTAGTCGCCTCTATCAGTTCGCCTGAACTTGTCCAAACCAGCGAAATACCACCTCTAACCGTTTTGCATACGACTGTTGCAGCATCCCCACGGTCACATGATCAGAATTCAAACACTTGGCAACTGACTCATATCTATGATGGTTGAAATATCCTGGGGTCATGTGATCCCCTGCTGTGACCTTCTGACAAGCAAAGTCAATGGGGAAGCCAGATTCACTTAACAGCCGGGTTACTAACTTAACAACTGCAGTGTGATTCGCTTAACAACTGTGGCAAGAAAGATCGTAAAAATGGGGCAAAATTGTCTTAAATGTCTCACTTAGCCACATAAATTTGGGGGTCAGTTGTGGTCATAAATCGAGGACTACCTGTATTCTAGTTTCTCCCTGGAAGATTCTTCTAGATTCATCATACTAAAATCTCACAACTTGTGAAAATGATAGAGAACCCAGTTAATGTATTCATCATATCACTTTGAAAGCGAGATGTAGATGTGTAGGTAAAGGTAAAGGCTCCCCTGGCACATATGTGCTAGTCGTTCCCGACTCTAGGGGGCGGTGCTCATCTCCCTCTCAAAGCCGAAGAGCCAGCACTGTCCGAAGACGTCTCCATGGTCATGTGGCCGACATGACTCAATGCCAAAGGTGCACGGAACGCTGTTACCTTCCCACCAAAGGTGGTCCCTATTTTTTCTACTTGCATTTTTTACATGCTTTCGAACTGCTAGGTTGGCAGAAGTTGGGACAAGTCACGGAAGCTCAGCCCCGTTACGCAGAACTAGGGATTCGAACCGCTGAACTGCTGATCTTTCGATCGACAAGCTCAGCATCTTAGCCACTGAGCCACCACATCTATCTATCTATCTATCTATCTATCTATCTATCTATCTATCTATCTATCTATCTATCTATCTATCTATCCATCCATCCATCCATCCATCCATCCATCCATCCATCCATATTTGAATACCCTGAAATTTTATATTCTGTCTTCTTTTTGAAAAGGGAACCGCTAAGAGATTAAAAAAAAATCCAAATTGTGCCCAATCTGTGTGCTCAAAATAAACTGGATTACCACGCTGTAGCTACCAGCTAACTGGCTCTGGATAAATACCGCTACGTGTTGCATCCCTGTATTAGTTTCCCCGTATTGTCTTTCAGACAATTGGATCCCTTCCTTATGTACTGTACAGGTGAAAAAAGTTAAGCCTTTAATGAAAGCAACTTGCAAAAACAGAAACCTAAGGGCAAAAGATGTTTTCTCTCTGCTACCACTTAATTGGTATCTGACTGATAACACACAGCAGCTGGATTTATGCAATGTATTTAACTAGGTCACCTAAAGATGTAGGAAATGGATTTGCAGGATGACCTTGGTAAGTTTTTATTTGGATTAAGGATGCAGTGGTGACGATGGTGCTGTTAGCTCAGTATGTGGTATGACGACAGCCTTCTGATTCAAGGTCCAGGGTATCACGCAGATCTTTTTATTTATTTATTTTCACAACAGTATATATAAGCATAAGCATGAAAATAACTATATAATATATAAGCATATATATAAGTATAAGTATGTAATAACTATATTAATTGGATATAACGAAAGGAAACAATAGGACAGGAACGGAAGGTACGCTTGTGCTCTTATGCACGCCCCTTATGGTCCTCTTAGGAATGGGGTGAGGTCAATGATAGACAGTTTTTGGTTAAAGCTTTGGGGATTTTGAGAAGAGACCACAGAGTCAGGTAGTGTGTTCCAAACACTAATAACTCTGTTACAGAAGTCATATTTTCTGCAGTCAAGATTGAAATGGTTAGCATTGAGTTTAAATCTATTGTTTGCTCTTGTATTGTTATGATTGAAGCTGAAGTAGTCTTCAACAGGAAGGACATTGCATTAGATGATTCTATGAGTTAAACACAGGTCTTGTCGAAGGCGGCGGAATGTTTTACAACAAATGTCAAGGATGTTGTATAAATGAAGTTATAATAGTATCTACCCCACAGTTTACCTGTTTGACAGCTCTCTTTTTTTTCCTGTCCTAACGTACCTCACAGGGTTGTTGTGAGGAGGACAAAAGAGGGAAACCTAATCAGCTGCAAAAGCACAATATTTCCCCCCCATCCCAAATAATTGTAGTGTAGGGCAATCAGAATTGGTCGAAGAGATTGTAGGAAAAATGCTTTTAAAAGAAAAAAAAAGCCTCTGACGATTGCGCGGCTAAGCAGGGCATGGGCGGGGGGAGAGGGGCAGAGTTTTTTGCTACTGGTTCTCCGAACCACCCACGGCCATCGCTACCGGATCGAACCGGGAGCATTTAATCCCTGGTGTAGGGCTGTGTTGTGACCCAGACTGAAGTAGGTAATAATAAACTTAGTCCGTAGAAAAACAAACTTTATTTGAACAGCATCTTCTGGCCTTACTCCTGAGTCGTCCTCTCTGCTTGAGCTGCTCTTGCCTTCTGGCAGCTCTTCTCATGCGTGCATTAGGAACAGGCTCCTCCTGTTCCTCTGCTTCACTACTATCAGCCTCTGGAGGCTCCGGAGTCGGCACCTCACTCCCCAATGGCCCTGGCCCCATCTCAGCCTCCGACGCAGAGCCCTCATCCAGGCCTTCCCCAGCCTCCAGGACTGGTCCATGTTCTTCCTCAGCTTCATCGCTGTCTGATTCGGTTACCAGCTCTGCAGACTGCTGGTAGACCACAACAGACAAGGTGATCCCAACTTAAGGTGATCCCAACTTAAGCCAAATTGATCTGAAATGCCTGGGACTCCCACATAGGAGCATCAGTTGCCAAGAATGTATGCATTTCAACTCAAGAACATTGCCCAACTCTGCTATTTGAACAGAGAGTTCAGGTGTCCAGCAACCAGTGCAGACTTGTCGAAGCGGGCGAGGAAAGACTGTTGCTGAAACATTGGAGGACTGTTAATCATGCATACTTAGCTAATTTCGGCAGCTACAGAGTGTTGGTGTGGTTAGTACTTGATTGCTTGGGATTAACAGAGCTGTTGACTGGTTTGGAGTGCTTAAAAAGGAACTCAAATCCAAAAAGAACAAGGACAAAGCATTTGCCCAAGGCTTGCAAAGCAGCTGTTGCTATGAGTCAAGCTCAACTTTTTTTTTTTTTTGTTTAAAAGAAAAAAGAAAAACTGCCTTGCAAAGATGACATTTATTTAATTTATTCATTGCATGTATAGCTTTTTTTTTGTCACAGTTCATTTGTAGGCAATTAAGCATAAGGATGGATTACGAAACCGCAGTAATACTTGGATAGGAAATTCCCAGAGGTTTAGGTTAGATGGGAAGTCAAGCGTCTCTGAAGAAGCTTTTTTATTTATTTATTTATTTACATTTATATCCTGCCCTTCTCCGAAGACTCAGGGCAGCTTACATTGTGTAAGGCAATAGTCTCATTCTATTTGTATATTTACAAAGTCAACTTTTATTGCCTCCAACAATCTGGGTCCTCATTTTACCTATAAAGGATGGAAGGCTGAGTCAACCTTGGACCTGGTGGGACTAGAACCTGCAGTAATTGCAGGCAGCTGTGTTTTAATAACAGGCTTCTTACAGCCTGAGCCACACCGCGGCCCTTTTGCTAATGATGCTAATGATGGATTGTTTTTTTTTATATGGTTGTCAAGTGACCTAAACATGCCTATGCAGACACCAGAAGCTGGATGTAAGGAGTCTCTACTTCTACAGCTTACTTAACAGAATTCCAGAGTTGGAAGGGACCTTGCAGGTCTTCTAGTCCAGGGGTCCCCAAATTGGTGGTGAAATTCAATTTTTTTTACTGACGGTTCTGTGAGCGTGGCTTGGTGGGCGTGGCAGGGGAAGGATACTGCAAAATCCCCATTCCCACCCCACTTCTGGGGGAAGGATATTGCAAAATCTCCATTCCCACCCCACTCGGGGGCCAGCCAGAGGTGGTATTTGCCAGTTCTCAAAATTTCCGCTACCGGTTCTCTAGAACCTGTCAGAACCTGCTGGATTTCACACCTGGTCCCCAACCTGTGGGCAATGGCCCACTCCTGGGTCACGGTCTACTGGCCACTAGGCTGCACGAGTAGCTGGACAGTGCGTGCGTGTGCGCACACCCACAGCCCTGCTTGCACAAGCATCACAACGAGGGTTGCGGGCACTCACAGCCCCATTCATGTGAGTGTTGTCACAGGCGTTTGTGGCCCCACTTGTGCAAGCGCTCGCAACCTACTCGTGCAAGCAACAGGTGTTCAAGCGCACACATGCACCTGCCCCTCCCACTAAACCATCCCCTCTTTTCCCCCTTCTCCCCACTCCGGGCCGCCACCACGGAAAGTTTGGGGGACTCTGTTCTAGTCCAACCCACTGCTCAAGCAGGAGACCCTATACCAGTGATGGCTAACCTTTTCCGGATCGAGTACCCAAAGCGCACACGCATGGCCGAACCCCCAAAATGCATGCACATGTGGCCCCCATACGCAACCCACCCTGCGCATGCACACTTTCATGGGTGCCCCATTCCTGGGCATATATGTGCCCCCCACGCCCCCCCCACCGCATGCACGGCAGAGACCCAAAGACCAGCTGGCCGGCGGGAGGTGTGCGTGTATGCGTGGCAGAGCAGAACTGGGCTGACAGCTTGTGTGCCCACCGAAGAGGATGCTGTGTGCCACATCTGGCATGCGTGCCATGGTTTGCCATCACAGTTCTAGAGTCTCAACATCTTTTTTATAACGTGGCGACCAAAACTAGATTCAATATGTCAAGTGTGATCTTACCAAGGCTTTATAAAATGGTACTAATGTTTTATGTATTACTGTAGACCAGTGGTGAAATGTAAAATTGGTTACTACTGGTTCTGTGGGTGTGGCTTGGTGTGGGGGGAATAATGTGACTGGGTGGGCGTGGCCAACTTTTTTTTTTTAACTTTTAAAATCATTTTTTCTACAACCTCTTCGGCCGAAGAGGTTGTAGAAAAAATGCTTTTAAAAGGCTCCTCTGATGATCCCAGCTGAGTTGCCTGATCGTCAGAGGCTTTTCTTTTCTTTTAAAAGCATTTTTTTTGCCTTTAAAAGAAAAAAAAAAGCCTTTGATGATCAGGCAATTCAGATGGGATGTCAGAGCCTTTTAAAAGCATTTTTTTTACAATCGGTTCAGCTGAAGAGGTTGTAGAAAAAATGCTTTTAAAAATCTCTGACGATCCCAGCTGAGCCGTGTGATCATCAGAGCCTTTTTTTTTTCACTTTTAAAAGCATTTTTTTGGCCGAAGAAAAAATGCTTTTAAAAGTAAAAAAAAACCCTCTGATTATTGCGTGGCTCAGCTGGGCGTGGGGGGGAGGGCAGGGATTTTTGCTACCGGTTCTCCAAACCACCCGCCGCCATCGCTACTGGATCAGGCGATCCAGTCCGAACCGGGACCATTTCACCCCTGCTGTAGACTTATAATGGAAAGTCTAGGGCCAACTAGCATTTCTAACTGCAACCCGTCTGCAGCTCTTGGATCAGAAAACAGACAGGAAATTTTTGGCAAGTTTAACTCCTTTCAGAACGTGAAAAGAGACTTCCTTTGTCCCTCCTCCAGCTTCCCCATTCAGTTGTCCTGAGAGAAGCTCCCTGCCAGCTTCCAAGCTAGAATCACGAGTGCGTTTGTGGTCTCTTGCGGAAAATGATTGAGAATTTCCAACTGCGCAAGGCCCAGACCAAATGAAAAAAGCTTTGAATGAGGCACGTAGGAGCCTTTTATGGGTAAAACCTGTCTGAACGCCAAATGCTGTGAATGAAGAGTTTTCCATGGCCTGGGTGCGTAGGAGAAACATGTGTTTAAGAACTTGAAAAGAGGTGCTGGTGGACAAATGCAGGAAGAGGACAATGTGGCTTTGATCTGGGGCTGGGGGCTGGCAGCAGGCGTGGCAGATGGGCATCTGTGTATTGCTTAGGCTCAATGTGTGTGTGTGTGTGTGTGTGTGTGTGTGAGAGAGAGAGAGAGAGAGCGCTGAAATGAGTTAGAACAGGGGCCTCCAACCTTGGCCACTTTAAGACTTGTGGACTTCAACTCTCAGAATTCCTCAGCCAGCTGGCTGAGAGGGAGTTGAAGTCCACAAGTCTTTGCTGGCTAAGGAATTCTGGGAGTTGAAATTCACAGGTCTTTGCTGGCTAAGGAATTCTGGGAGTTGATGTCCACAGGTCTTTGCTGGCTAAGGAATTCTGGGAGTTGAAGTCCACAGGTCTTTGCCGGGTAAGGAATTCTGGGAGTTGAAGTCCACAGGTCTTTGCTGGCTAAGGAATTCTGAGAGTTGAAGTCCACAAGTCATTGCTGGCTAAGGAATACTGGGTGTTGAAGTCCACAGGTCTTTGCTGGCTAAGGAATTCTGGGAGTTGAAGTCCACAGGTCTTTGCTGGCTAAGGAATTCTGGGAGTTGGTCCATAAGTCACCAAGGTTGGAGACCCCTGAGTTAGAAAAAAACACTTAATACCCAACCATTTTCAACACAACTTTGAAGTTAGTCTCATCATAAATAATATTTTATTTCTCCCTAGATTATTTTATTTCGGAGCAAGGGGGAGAATTATTCCACATCTTGTTGAGAGTTGCTAGCTGTGTTACATGTGCAACTGCTTTCTAGTTGGAGTTTCATGGTTTGAGAACGTATCTGTCTGAATTCCAGATGTTCAGCAAAAATCTTTTAAATGCCACCGGTTAGCTTCCCAGAAAGTGTATACTGAATGGTTGTGGGAACTGGGTATGTCTATTCTAATGAAGAGAAAGACTGGAGGGTGATACGTTAGCAGTCTTCTAGTACTTAAGGTGCTGTCACAGAAAAGAGGAAACCTAATTTCCAAGGCACCTGAGGGCAGAACAAGAAGTAATGGGGGGAAACTAATCAAGGAGAGAAGCAACTTAGAACTAAGGAGAAATTTCCTGACAGTTAGAACAATTAATAAGTAGAACAACTTGCCTGCAGAAGTTGCGAATGCTCCATCACTGGAAATTTTTAAGAAGATGTTGGATAGCCATTTGTCTGAAGTGGAATAGGGTTTCCTGCCTAAGCAGGGGGTTGGACTAGAAGACCTCCAAGGTCCCTTCCAACTCTTTTGTTATTATTAAGATCATTAAAGAGAGCTCCAACTTAGAATTAAGGAAAAATTTCCTGTCAATGAGTAGACCCGACTTGCCTCCAGAAGTTGTAGACACTCCATCACTGGAAATTTTTTACAATCGGTTCAGCTGAAGAGGTTGTAGAAAAAATGCTTTTAAAAATCTCTGACGATCCCAGCTGAGCCATGTGATCATCAAAGCCTTTTTTTTTTCACTTTTAAAAGCATTTTTTTGGCCGAAGAAAAAATGCTTTTAAAAGTAAAAAAAAAACCCCTCTGATTATTGCGTGGCTCAGCTGGGCATGGGGGGGAGGGCAGGGATTTTTGCTACCGGTTCTCCAAACCACCCGCCGCCATCGCTACTGGATCGGGCGATCCGGTCCGAACCGGGATCATTTCACCCCTGCTGTAGACTTATAATGGAAAGTCTAGGGCCAACTAGCATTTCTAACTGCAACCCGTCTGCAGCTCTTGGATCAGAAAACAGACAGGAAATTTTTGGCAAGTTTAACTCCTTTCAGAACGTGAAAAGAGACTTCCTTTGTCCCTCCTCCAGCTTCCCCATTCAGTTGTCCTGAGAGAAGCTCCCTGCCAGCTTCCAAGCTAGAATCACGAGTGCGTTTGTGGTCTCTTGCGGAAAATGATTGAGAATTTCCAACTGCGCAAGGCCCAGACCAAATGAAAAAAGCTTTGAATGAGGCACGTAGGAGCCTTTTATGGGTAAAACCTGTCTGAACGCCAAATGCTGTGAATGAAGAGTTTTCCATGGCCTGGGTGCGTAGGAGAAACATGTGTTTAAGAACTTGAAAAGAGGTGCTGGTGGACAAATGCAGGAAGAGGACAATGTGGCTTTGATCTGGGGCTGGGGGCTGGCAGCAGGCGTGGCAGATGGGCATCTGTGTATTGCTTAGGCTCAATGTGTGTGTGTGTGTGAGAGAGAGAGAGAGAGAGAGACAGAGAGAGAGCGAGAGCGCTGAAATGAGTTAGAACAGGGGCCTCCAACCTTGGCCACTTTAAGACTTGTGGACTTCAACTCTCAGAATTCCTCAGCCAGCTGGCTGAGAGGGAGTTGAAGTCCACAAGTCTTTGCTGGCTAAGGAATTCTGGGAGTTGAAATTCACAGGTCTTTGCTGGCTAAGGAATTCTGGGAGTTGATGTCCACAGGTCTTTGCTGGCTAAGGAATTCTGGGAGTTGAAGTCCACAGGTCTTTGCCGGGTAAGGAATTCTGGGAGTTGAAGTCCACAGGTCTTTGCTGGCTAAGGAATTCTGAGAGTTGAAGTCCACAAGTCATTGCTGGCTAAGGAATACTGGGTGTTGAAGTCCACAGGTCTTTGCTGGCTAAGGAATTCTGGGAGTTGAAGTCCACAGGTCTTTGCTGGCTAAGGAATTCTGGGAGTTGGTCCATAAGTCACCAAGGTTGGAGACCCCTGAGTTAGAAAAAAACACTTAATACCCAACCATTTTCAACACAACTTTGAAGTTAGTCTCATCATAAATAATATTTTATTTCTCCCTAGATTATTTTATTTCGGAGCAAGGGGGAGAATTATTCCACATCTTGTTGAGAGTTGCTAGCTGTGTTACATGTGCAACTGCTTTCTAGTTGGAGTTTCATGGTTTGAGAACGTATCTGTCTGAATTCCAGATGTTCAGCAAAAATCTTTTAAATGCCACCGGTTAGCTTCCCAGAAAGTGTATACTGAATGGTTGTGGGAACTGGGTATGTCTATTCTAATGAAGAGAAAGACTGGAGGGTGATACGTTAGCAGTCTTCTAGTACTTAAGGTGCTGTCACAGAAAAGAGGAAACCTAATTTCCAAGGCACCTGAGGGCAGAACAAGAAGTAATGGGGGGAAACTAATCAAGGAGAGAAGCAACTTAGAACTAAGGAGAAATTTCCTGACAGTTAGAACAATTAATAAGTAGAACAACTTGCCTGCAGAAGTTGCGAATGCTCCATCACTGGAAATTTTTAAGAAGATGTTGGATAGCCATTTGTCTGAAGTGGAATAGGGTTTCCTGCCTAAGCAGGGGGTTGGACTAGAAGACCTCCAAGGTCCCTTCCAACTCTTTCGTTATTATTAAGATCATTAAAGAGAGCTCCAACTTAGAATTAAGGAAAAATTTCCTGTCAATGAGTAGACCCGACTTGCCTCCAGAAGTTGTAGACACTCCATCACTGGAAGTTTTCAAGAAGGGAATTGGATAGCCATTTGTTCGGAATAGTTATTTATTTATTTGTTTATTGACTTATTTATTTAGTGTACGGTATATCACACATAAACTAGTAATATAAATATTTCACTTAGATTAGTAAAACACAATAAAATATAAACGTTAAAAATATCTGTGTTCAAATGCCAATGTCTAGGCTATCTAACCATTGAAGCGCAGCATTGTTTATATTAAAAAAATCACATCTTAGACTAGTATATGTCCTCAGTTTACAGCTGATCATGATGTAATCTACAGTTTGAGGTAAATTTTATAAATTTTGTTGTTGTTAGTTGCAAAGTTGTGTCCGACCCATCGTGACCCCATGGACAACGTTCCTCCATGCCTTCCTGTCCTCTACCATCCTCTGGAATCCATTTAAACTCATGCCTACTGCTTCAGTGACTCCATCCAGCCACTTCGTTCTCTGCCGTCCCCTTCTTCTTTTGCCCTCAATCTTTCCCAGCATTAGGCTCTTCTCCAGGGAGTCCTTCCTTCTCATTAGGTGGCCAAAGTATTTGAGTTTTCTCTTCAGGATCCGGCCTTCTAAAGAGCAGTCAGGGTTGATCTCCTCTAGAACTGACTTGTTTGTTTGCCTTGCAGTCCAAGGGACTCGCAGGAGTCTTCTCCAGCACCAGAGTTCAAAAGGTCTCAATTCTTTGGCGCTCAGCCTTCCTTATGGTCCAACTTTCACAGCAATACATTGCAACTGGGAAAACCATAAGTGAATGAATGAATGTTATAAATTACAACTGTTGAGAATCTCCACGGTCACTTGATCAAAATTTGGAAGCATGGCAACTGGCTCATATTTATGACGTTTGCAGTGTCCCGGGCCAAAAATTGAGGACTACCTGTATCTTGGAGATGTTCCTTTAATTGAATGCCATCAGATTAACATCCCTTTACTTCCCAGCTAATAATGCTGTTCCAAAACCTTCTTGGCACATTTCCCAGTTTGCAACAACAAAAGCTCTGGAGATTTTTGAGGAAATGTTCAATTTTCTTGGACTCTTCCCTGAAGTCAGATCCAAAATTGAGAATCATAAGCTGAATAAAACATTTGCCCCTAAGAGAAAGTCTCATTCTAAAGTGAGCTTGATCTTTCTTTTAGTTGCAAAGAAAGGAATCTCCGACATGTCAAAGCAAACCAGGGCCTGGTTTGCACTTCAGAAACCACAATGTGATTTGTTTGCTTTTAGCATAATAGATAAGCCCATTCATTCAGCATTGTCCTATGTGCAAACCAACTGACTATGATAAGTTTTGTTCAGCGAACTATGCTGCCAAATCTAATTTACTGGGATCTAGCTGTTCTAAAGGGTGGCTCAGGGGCTAGGACGTTGAGCTTGTCGATCGAAAGGTCGGCAGCTCAACGGTTCAAATCCCTAGCGCTGCCGTGTAACGGGGTGAGCTCCCGTTACTTGTCCCAGCTTCTGCCAACCTAGCAGTTTCGAAAGCAGGTAAAAATGCAAGTAGAAAAAATAGGGACCACCTTTGGTTGGAAGGTAACAGCGTTCTGTGCGCCTCTGGTGTTGAGTCATGCCGGCCACATGACCACGGAGACGTCTTCGGACAGCGCTGGCTCTTCAGCTTTGAAACGGAGATGAGCACCGCCCCCTAGAGTCGGCAACGACTAGCATGTATGTGCAAGGGGAACCTTTACCTTTACCTTAGTTGTTCTAAGTTATTGCCATTGGCTGAACAGCGTTCAGGTAACAGCGTTCTGTGCGCATTTAGTGTTTAGTCATGCCGGCACATGACCACGGAGACATCTTTGGACAACGCTGGCTCTTCGGCTTTGAAACGGAGATGAGCACCGCCCCCTAGAGTCGGGAACGACTAGCACCTATGTGCGAGGGGAACCTTTACCTTTACCTTATGCAGTGGACAGAATTGTTCTGCAATGGACAACTTCTTTCTCCTCCTCCTTTAGCATCATCCTCAAGTTTTGTAGAAGACCCTCCTAGGACCTTTTTGGTTATTAGGATTGTTCTACAATCTAATTTCCCTCAGCGTTCATATGACGAGAGCAATTAAAGCTAGAGTGGTGGCATTTGCATGGTGTGCTAATTATGTGATTGTTGCTTGGTTCATTTATGGTTCAGTGCCTTGTGTAAACCTCAAAAATAGGTCATTCCATGACCAGCTTAAATACATTCATGGGAACAGATCTCTTAAAAGCTATTGAGTTACGAAGCATCGATGTAAAGGCCAGATTGTGTGTGTGTGTGTGTGTGTGTGTGTGTGTGTGCGCGCGCGCGTATGTGTGTCAGACTGATGAAAGCTGTGTTATGATACCAGCTCCCCACTGGCATACAACATTAACAAAACACATTATACACAGTGGTGGGTTTCAAAATTTTTTACTACCGGTTCTGTGGGTGTGGCTTGGTGGGCATGGCATGGCTTGGTGGGCGTAGCTTGGTGAGCGCGGCAGGGGAAGGATACTGTAAAATCTCCATTCCCACCCCACTCCAGGGGAAGGATACTGAAAAATCTCCATTCCTACCCCACTCCAGGGGAAAATACTGCAAAATCCCGATTTTCTCCTGATTAGCTGGGACTTGGGAGGCAGAGAATAGATGGGGGCAGGGCCAGTCAGAATTTTTACTACCGGTTCTCCGAACTACTCAAAATTTGCGCTACTGGTTCTCCAGAACTGGTCAGAACCTGCTGAAACCCACCTCTGATTATACATACAGACATAAATGTAAGTTTAAATAAAGCCTCAGCAAATATAGAGGTAATCCTCAATTTACAACTGTTAATTTAGTGACTGTTCACCTTCATTCATTTTTTTTTTGGACTGGATTTTGCCCACATCCATAAATTGTATGCAATAATATCTGAAATGACATAGATTAAAACATGTGGTTTTTGGGTTTTTTTGCAGGTTGCTATGCCTTTTTCTCCATCCTTGTGGACAGCCAGTGGAAGAATCTCTTTCTCTGCCTTGACCAGAAACAGTTCGTTCAGAATTATTGGAGGAATGAGATGGTGATGTAGCCCTGAAAAATCTTTTCCATGTTCAAAATATACTTCTGAAGGTATGGATTTTCAACTCTTATTTCCTAAAATTCCAAGGTTCATCTGTTAGAGCAGAGGTCTCCAACCTTGGCAACTTTAAGCCTGGAGGACTTCAACTCCCAGAATTCCCCAGCCAGCTTTGCTTTGCTGGCTGAGGAATTCTGGGAGTTGAAGTCCTTCAGGCTTAAAGTTGCTAAGGTTGGAGACCTCTGTGTTAGAGCAAGACAGGCAGTTATTTTAAGGCAGGGGTGTCAAACTCAAGACCCGGGGGCCGGATTTAGCCCCCAGGGTGCTTACATCTGGCCCGTAGGGCCAACCTGGAAACCGCAAAGGACCGGCTATGGTGCCTCTGCCAGTGAAAATTGAGCTCCATTTTCTCTGGCAGAGGGTTGCAGGAGGGCGTCGCAGCCGAAAACAGAGCTCGGGAGCCCCTTATCGCTGGCAGAGCTCTCAGGCTACCACAGACGCCCCCAACACGAGTGACATTGAGCTGGCCACACCCACCTTGGCCTTCCAAGGTCAAACACAACCCTGATGCGGCCCTCAATGAAATCAAGTTTGACACCCCTGTTTTAAGGGGTTGGTATTGGTGGAGAGGTCAGGGGTCACACAGGAATGCCTGCTGCTTCCCCCTACCCTCAAACGGATCCCCTTAAGTACCTCCGAATGAAGAAGGTTGAGTTCCCTCAATCTTTTGTAAATGGAGAAATGCAAAATAGATTTAAAAAGGAAGAAAGACTACCTTTTAAGATAAACCATAATAAAGGTAGTCCTCGAGTTACAACCATTTGTTTAATGACTGAAGTTACAGTGGCACTGAAAAAAGTCACTTACCAGCTTGTCTTTAGACTTACAACTCTGGCAGCATCTCCATGATCAGGTGATCAAAATTCAGGTGCAGGTCAACCACCACTCCTGCGCAGACTGCACTAGCTACCTGTGGTCTTTAAAGTGACTACCTTTAAAGCGCTCCATGGCTTAGGGCCAGGGTACTTACGGGACCGCATGCTGTTACCGAATGCCTCCCACCGACCTGTACGCTCGCACAGAGAGGGACTCCTTAGGGTGCCGTCCGCCAAGCAATGTCGGCTGGCGGCCCCCAAGGGAAGGGCCTTCTCTGTGGGGGCTCCCACCCTTTGGAACGAACTTCCCCCTGGACTTCGTCAACTGCCGGACCTTCGGACCTTCCGCCACGAGCTGAAGACCTATTTGTTTATTCGCGCAGGACTGGCATAGGATTTTAATAGTTTTAATATTTTAATATTTGTTATAATTTTATAATTTTATGGGGTTCTATCATTTTAATGTTTTAATTCGGCCATTTGTTTAATAAGTTTTTTAATTCATTGTTTTATGTGTATATTGTTGTCGTTTTTATTTTGGCTGTAAACCGCCCTGAGTCCTTCGGGAGAAGGGTGGTATAAAAATTCAATAAATAAAATAAATAATAAAATAAATTTACAACAGTTGGTTGTGGTTGTCATTTGTGACCTTCCCAGCTGGCTTTCAACAAGCAAAATCAGCTAAGGAAGCTGGATTCGCTAAACAACTGAGTGATTCACTTAACAAGTGCAGTGATTCGCTTAACAAACATGGCAGAAAAGGTCATAAAATGGGGCACAACTCACTTAACAACTGTTGTTGTTCAGCAATGGAAACTCTGATCCCAACTGTAGTTGTAAGTTGAGAACTACATGTACTGCCCTCCTTTTATTTGAATTATTTTTAGGGATAGTTAGGCCTTGTTAGTAGTTACTACTTTAAATTTGAAGTTACAGTTTTATCTTTTTCATCTCAGCTCATATAAGGGTAATCCCTGATTTACAGTAGTTCATTTAGTGACCGTTCAAAGTTACGACGGCACTGAAAAAGTGACCTAGGGCCATTTTTCACAGTTCCCATCTTTGGAGCATCCCCTCGGTCACGTAATCAAAATTTAGATGCTTGGCAACTGGTTCATATTTATGACCGTTGCTGTGTCCCCTTCTGACAAGCAAAGTCAATAGGGAAGCCAGATTTAGTTAACAACCAAGTTGCTGACTTATCAACTGCTGGGATTCACTTAACAACTGAGTCAAGAAAGGTTGTAAAAGGGGGCAAAACTCGCTTAATACATGTCTCACTTAACAATAGAAAATTTGGGCTCAATTGTGGTCGTAAATCGAGGGCTGCCTATATAGTGGGCCATATATGTAATGACAGTACCACTGGGATAGAAATAGACTACTTTGAACACTTCAGGTAATAAAACAGAAAAATACGCAAATTGAAACATCAATATTCTTGAAGAGTTATTGCCATCCCATGGTAGATAGAGCTCATTTACTCCATAAAATACCTAAGAATATTCCAGTCAAGGACTGCAGTTAGATTAGGAATATGATTGGCACAAGAAGAAAATTTTAGTGCGTAAGACATTCATATGATAAGAGGGCTTTTATTCATTTATAACATTTACATAGCCGTCCATCTTGTGTCCAATTGTTTTCTAATTGTGTTAAACCTAATTTGCCTTTTATTTCACCTTTGCGTTTTATAAATTGTAAGTTCTGCTATCTCTTTTTTGAGTTTTGAAATCTCCTGCGTGCCACTTGATGGAAACGGAATGAATTTTTGTTTCCTCTTGTGAATCTGAGGTATTTATTTTGGATCTGAGCTGTAGACTTTTAACATGTCCATTTAGAGGTTTTTTTTTAATCGTTATTGTTCCAGTCTTCTAAGCTGTGGATTTCACCTCCTGATAAATTGTTCAGGAGTGTTTGGGACCTAACACAAAAGCACAGTGAGAGTGTTAATGAAATGGGCCTATTAGTTCTGTATTGGGATGCTGAAGAACAACCTTAGATTACTGAGGGGAATAATATACTGTACAGAAAAGTTTTAACTACGTAGTTAAGGTTGTTGAAAAAATAATAATAATGGAAGCTTGAGTGGAGAAATATTTTGCCATCAGTAAAATTATCCCTTTTTCTCCAGTGGCTTTTAAAAATTTATTATCTTTAGATCATGATAATTTATTCAGAATGAATTTTCACATTGCCCAAAGCAATCATACTGGTTTAGCGTTGACTTTGAAGAGTGATTTCCTCTCCTTATTTTAGAGGGCCATATAACCAAGGAGACGGGACGCGGTGGCTCAGTGGCTAGGACACTGAGCTTGTCGATCGAAAGGTCGGCAGTTCAGCGGTTCGAATCCCTAGTGCCGCGTAATGGGGTGAGTTCCCGTTACTTGTCCCAGCTTCTGCCAACCTAGCAGTTCGAAAGCATGTAAAGAATGCAAGTAGAAAATTAGGGATCATCTTTGGTGGGAAGGTTAACAGCGTTCCGTGCACCTTTGACATTTAATCATGCCGGCCACATGACCACGGAGACGTCTTTGGACAGCGCTGGCTCTTCAGCCTTGAAACGGAGATGAGCACCGCCCCCTAGAGTCGGGAACGACTAGCACATATGTGCGAGGGGAACCTTTCCCTTTACCTTATAATCAAGGAATGCCTATAAGTGCCATTAGTTCTACTGGTCCACAACACACACACACACACACACACACCCCTACCTTTTTCTTGTATGATTGGTTCTAGAAATAAACATAGGCTAGATTTGGACATGTAGATATTTTCCCCTTGAGACTTGGAGTCAGTGACTCAACTATAGTCAATAAAACAGTTATCTGGATCTTCTCCAGATATTTGGGTAAGTTCTTCGTGTGTTTTTTCTATCAAGTCTCAGACAGCTTAAAATTGTCTTTAATTGTTCTAGTATTAAAGTACAACACAATGTACTTAAACTACTACAACACAGTCTTTTCAGCAGTTCCAAATAGACTCCACACCCATTTGCACTACTCGGGTGACCCTGAGGACACAGATAAACCCCCCGAGTGGCCTCAACAACTCTCTAAAAAGAATGCAATGGACCAGCTGTCTGCAAGGAGTATAAATCCTTCTATTCCCCACCATCCAGTCAGAGCTGAAGAAGCTTCTTGGATGAGAAGCGAAACATCTTCAAAGAAAGAAAAAATGGAAAGTCTAGTTGCCTCTTGAAAAAGCACCTTTGGGACAACCATGACCTAGATGACTGAGAATCTCCATAGAGATATTAAAGTAGACTTTTCCATTTAGACAAGCAATCAGCTAAAACAATTTTACCACGAGGACATTAAATTCACTTTTTTATTTTTTTTATTTTTATTTTGTCACAACAATATATGTAGGTATCATACAAAAAGATTATATAGTATATAAACATATGAGTAAATATAAGGAGGTATAAGCATATATATATATATAGGAAGAAGAAAAGAAAAACAATAGGACAGGAACGGTAGGCACGTTTGTGCGCTTATGCATGCCCCTTATGGTCCCCTTAGGAATGGGGTGAGGTCAATAGTAGAAAGTTTTTGGTTAAAGCTTTTAGGATTATGAGAAGAGACCACAGAGTCAGGTAAAGTATTCCAAGCACTGATGATTCTGTTACAGAAGTCATATTTTCTGCAATCTAGATTAAAGCGGTTGACATTAAGTTTAAATCTATTAGTTGCTCTAGTATTATTGCAATTAAAGCTGAAGTAGTCTTTGACAGGAAGGACATTACAATAGATGATTCTGTGAGTTAAACTTAGGTCTTGTCGAAGGCGACGGAGTTCCAAGTTTTCTAAGCCTAGGATTTCAAGTCTGGTGGGATAAGGTATTTTATTGTTTTCAGAGAAATGGAGAACTCTTCTTGTAAAATATTTCACTTCACTGTCCACTGTCTTAGTCAGGTGACTCATAAGGAGTGGGATCAATTTAACCTATCTCAGCTGCTTTAGACTGCTGTGGGCATGACACATATTTTCCATTCATCTCCTGGGCACTGATTTTGTTCTGCTCTGAGCTGTAGGAGTATCTGACTCTTTCAAAACAGACATTTTCCTAGACTGGCCTCTGAATGTTGGACTCTCCTAAGCCGCCACGGCGGCCATGATTGTGTGTGTGCATGTGACACAGTGAATCAAGTTACAGGAAGCCCTCAACTTAACAACCATTTGTTTAACAACCATTCAAAGTTACAGTGGCACTGAAAAAGTCCTCACGCTTATGACCCTCAGCATCCCCATGGTCACGGAATCAAAATTTGGGCGCTTGGCAATTTACAACTTGTTTATGGGATTGCCATTTGCAGCCTTCCCAGATGGCTTCACACAAGCAAAGTGAATGCGGGAAGCCAGATTTGCTAAATGGCCCCATGGTTCCCTTAACAACTGCAGTGATTTGCTTAGCGACCGTGGCAAAAAAGGTCATTAGTTGAGGACTACCTGCTGTGATGTCCTGGCACAAAAACCAGAGAACAGGTCTAACTCCCCTTTATTGATCCAACTTTGCCCCCAAAGGTCCCCACGTTTACTACAAGTCCTGGAGCAAAGCTGTTCTGTCCCCCTCGCCTCAGTCCGAGCGATGACTTAATTAGCCAGCAACTATCAGCTTCTGGCAGCAAACTAGTGAGCGTCTGCCAAGTGTCTCTGTTATCTCCTTTGATGCCGATGAGTCAACCAGGAACAAACAGTACTTTAGCTCTAGTTAAGCAGTTGATTTGCTTGCCACGAAGGGGTATAGCAGCCCTTGCTGCTTTTATATCCTGTGGGGTGTGGCTCCATGACTCAGCACTTCCTAGGCCTGCCCCACCCTTGCTTGTATTGTTCCCGCCTCTCCTGCCTATGAAACCTAGGGTCCAGCCAGGCCTGATTGCCATCAGCCAGGTCTGGAGGTGTGGCCTGGGGGGGGAAGAGTCAAGGGATGGAGGCCTCGTTATCTCCTCCACCTGGCCTGCCTCTGGCTCCTGGAGCTGAGCCAGGGAAGCCGGTGCTCCAGAGATAAGTCCTGATGGCCCTTCCCTCTCACTTTCTGAGTCACTTTCTGGCAGGGGCCCTGGCTCGGGGGGTGCAGACACAACAAAAGCTCTCACATGCACCTTCAGCAGCCTCTGGCTGCGAGTAGTCCAGTAAGCAGGGTTAGCCAAACAGTAACCAGGGCTAGCAGTCCAATAAACCAGGTTTAACCAAACAGTAACCTCCGGGCATTGGCAAGTGCACACAAGTCTCCATAGATTCAATGTTTGTTCCCAACAAATGCCCCTCCCACCAGCACCTCCTTACTTCTCAGTCCCCAACTGTGCCTTATGAAGGGGGGCGGGGCACTCTCCTCCCTTGTAGCCGGCTCAATCTGCGTTGTTCTCTCCTTCTCTCTTCTCTGTGTGCTCTAGGATCCTAGAGCACGCAGAGAAGAGAGAAGGAGAGAACAACGCAGACTGAATCTATGGAGACTTGTGTGCACTTGCCGACGCCCGGAAGTTACTGTTTGGCTAAACCTGGCTTATTGGACTGCTGGCTTTGGTACTGTTTGGCTGACCTTGCTTTTTGGACTACTCGCAACCTGAGCTCTGTTTCTCTTGCTCTTCCCTGTCTGCAATCCTTTCTAATCCTGAAAAGCCTTGCCCGGACTGATTCTGCCTTTCCCCAGTTTCCTCCAAGACCAATGGAGCCACCCTCTCGATCTCTGCCGGATCTTGTTCCAGCTCAAGTTATGTACATATTTGACTTAAAAACTAAACTTAGGAACTAATCTCGTTCTTAAACCAAGGACTAATTATATCAGTGAGGGCTAACCTTTTCTGGACCGAGTGCCCAAAGCCCGCGCAAACCCTCAAAATGCAATGAGCGTGCGGCCCCTGCGCACGTGCTTCGTCCCCCGTGAATGTGCGTGTGGCCCTTGCATGCACGCCCCGCCCCCCATATATATGCACGTGGTCCTCCTGCACGCCCCTGCTCCCCCTGTGCATGCGCTCATGGCCCCCCACATGCGCCCCGCCCCCCGCACATGGCCAGCAGAGACCCAAAGACCAGCTGGCTGTCGGGCGGTTCGCGCACATGCGCAGTAGAGCTGAACCAGGACACGTGCCATCAGAGAGGGTACTGCCTGCCACCTCTGGCACACGTGCCATAGGTTCACCATTACGGACCTCTAATAAACATTCTAAATTCTAACCAGAATTGAAATTTTATTAAGCCATCTGTCCTTAGGTAGAACAAAGATTTTCGGTCCTGAGAATTCCTGCTTTTGAGTAATAATGTTTGTATCCTTTACTCCCCAAAATCTGCCTCACTGTATACAGGTAGTCCTCAATTTACAACAGTTTGCTTAGTGACCGAAGTTACAACGGCCCTCAAAAAAGTGACTTTGGACCATTTTTCACACTTATGACCATTGCAGTGTCCCCATGGTCACGTGATTTACGTTCGGATGCTTGAGAACTGACTCAGTTTATGACGGTTGCGGTGTCCCGAGGTCACATGATCCTGTCTTGCGACCTTCTGATGAGCAACATCAATGGGGAAGCCAAATTCACTTGTTGCCAATTTAACAACTGCAGTGATTCACTTAACAAATGTGGCAAGAAAAGTCGTAAAATGGGGCAAAACATTTTTTTCAATTAGTGACGGAAATTTTGGGCTCAAGTGTGGCCGTAAGATGAGGACTACCTGTACAGTATTTTGAAAGAAAGGTAGTTCTCGACTTATGACCACAGTTTCTGTTGCTGAGACAATTAAGTGAATTTTGATCCATTTTACGACCTTTCTTGCCATAGTAAGTGAATCACTGCAGTTAAATTAGTGACACGGTTCGTAAGGGAATCTCGCTTGCTCATTAACTTTGCTTGTCAGAAGGTCACAAAAGGGGATTACATGACTCTGGGACAGTGCAGCCGTCATAAATATGAGTCAGTTGCCAAATGTCTGGATTTTAATCATGTGACCGTGAGGATGCAGTAATGGTCATAAATGTGAAAAACTGTCAAAACTCACTTTTTTCAGTGCTGTTGTAACTTCAAACAGTCACAGAACGAACTGTCATAAGTTAAAGGACTATCTGTGGCAAAAAAAAAATTCTTTAAAAAAATCAGGAATTTCTTTCTGCAAACTCATCTCAAGTTCTGCAAAACTACTGAAATGTCTTATGTAAGGGAGGTTGGGAGAGATATTGATATCAATTTTCTATATTATAACATGATTTTACTCCTTTTTAAAAACACATTTCTTCATTTTTCAGTAAAAGAAATGCATCTGAGGCTTTGGAGGCTCTCATATCTCTGAAGAAGTCCTTCTCCACCGATTTCCTCCTGTTGTGGATCGATCCAGGGCTGAAACTCTGCGGGCTTCCTCGGCTCCATCTTGTTTCGCCATCTCCAATGTGCCGCCATTTTGTGGTGGGTTATCGGCCAGTCGTTCTGCAAGGCGCTTGCGTTGCTTCTTCTTGACCCGAAAACTGGAAGGCAGATTGCTCCACGCCCTCCCTTCTCCTTGGGTTTATACATTTCTTCTCTCGGTTCTTCCTTTTCCTACCTCAAAAGCCGATTTGAAAAAGTTTAAACATTTTCCAAAAACGGTTATCCAAAATGACAAGTCTGTTCCGACGGAGCAGCAGCAATGGCGGCTCGAGGAATAGCTCTTCCGCTCAAGAACTTAACAATAGCCGCCCCGCAAGGCAAGTACGGAGGCTGGAGTTTAACCAGGCGATGGAGGATTTTAAGACCATGTTCCCCAACATGGATTATGACATCATTGAATGTGTCTTGAGGGCCAACAATGGTGCGGTAGATGCCACCATCGATCAACTGCTACAGATGAATCTGGACTGCAGCGAATGTGACGAGAGTTCGGATTCGGACGACAGCATTCCCCCGGAGGTAAACTTTCCCATGTTCTGGAATACAGGTAGTCCTCGATTTAGTGACCACTCAAAGTTACGACGGCATTGTTAACAGTGGATCATTTTTCATGCTCCCAAATGTTGCAGCATCTCCGTGATCAAAATTTGGATGGTCGGCAACTGGCTCATATTTATGACGGTTGTGATGTCCTCGGGACAAGTGATCTCCTTTTGCGACCTCCTCACAAAGTCAATAGGGAAGCCAGATTCACTTAGCAACCATGTTACTAACTTAACAATTGCAGTGATTCACTTGACAAGTCTGGCAAGATAATTGTAGAAAGGGGCAAAACTCATTTAACTGTCTTGCTTAGCAGTGGAAATTTGGGGTTCAGTTGTGGTCCTAAGTTGAGGACTACCTCGTAGTTGCAAATTTGGCTGTGAGTTTGAGGAAAGATTTTCGGTGAGATTTTCTTGTGTGCTAATTGTATGGGGTGGTGTTTCTCCAACCAGAGCCAACTTCCATTTTAACTGCCTCGGATGCCCAACATAACATTGTGAGAAATTAAAATAATGGTCAGGACAGTCCCTACCTCTCCTCGCAAAACTATTTTACCATCCAAATCCCAAGAATGTCCTTCAGTCTCTCTCTCGTAATGATGGATCCCATCTGTATAGCATGTGCGAGGTCACTACAATGTGAGGAAGTGATTAACAGATTAACAGGGTTGGAAGGGACCTTGTAGGTCATCTAGTCCAACCCCCCGCCCAAGTAGGAGGCCCTACACCATTTATGACAGATGGCGGCCCAACCTCTTCTTGAAAGCCTCCAGTGATGAAGCTCCCACAATTTCCTAAGGCAATTTCTGTTCCATGGGTTCATTGTTCTCACTGTCAGAAAATTTCTCCTTATTTCCATCCATTATTCCTTGTCTGGCCTTCAGGTGCCTTGGGAAATAGCTTGACCCCCTTCCTCTCTGTGGCAGCCCCTCAAATATTGGAAGACTGCTATCATGTCTCCCCTGGTCCTTCTCTTCACTAGACTAGCCATGCCCAATTCCTGCAACCGTTCATCGTATGTTTTAGCTTCCAGTCCCCTAATCATCCTGGTTGCTCTTCTCTGCACTCTTTCTAGAGTCTCAACATCTTTTTTACAGTGTGGTGACCAAAACTGGATGCAATATTCTAGCTGTGATCTTATTAAGGCTTTATAGAGTGGTACTAATGTCTTTGGGTTAAAAGTGATTCTCCCATTATGCTGTCATTAAGTTGTTATACTACTATCTATTATTATTCTTTATAATGTTCTCCTTTGATTTAATTTCTATGTTCACTGCTAGAGTCACAATTATTGTTGGTCTAATGCAGTGATGGCTAACCGTTTTGCCATCCCATGCCAAAAGCGTGGGGAGCGTGGGGGGGGGGTGCCCACACCCATAATTCTATGCTCCCCACGCATGCCTGCGCAAACCCCCCCCATGCTTTCCACGCTTTTGGTACGTGATGGCATGGTGGTCCCAGTTGGCCCATTTTTGCTCTCCCCAGGCTCCAGAGCCTCTCTAGGAGCCTGGGGAAGGCGAAAATGGCCTTCCCCATCACCCTGGAGGCCCTCTGGAGCCTGGAAACGGCCCATTTGCTGACTTCCGGTGGGACTGGAAGACCCTTTTTTTGCTCTCCCCAGACTCCAGAGCCTCTCTAGGAGCCTGGGGAGGGCGAAAACAGGCCTTCCCCACCCCACCCCAGGCCCTGCAGAGGCAGAAAACAGCCTGTTTCCCTACTTTTGGTGGGCCCAGGCATGCTGGAGCTGAGCTCACGTGCCCACTGATATGGCTCCACGTGCCACAGGTTTGCCATCATGGGTCTAGTGGTTAAGGCAGCAGGCTTTGTTCCAGACAATAACTGTTTTAGTAACTCATTCACCTTTTAAACAATGGCAAAAGGAAATATCTCTGAACTTGTGTGGCAGGGGGAAAAAACACGAGTTATCGTAAATGTCAGGAAAAAAGAGGATTGGGTTTACCTGATTTGCACCTTTATTCTGCTGTTTTGTTTAAGATGGAAGAAGGGTGCTGCTGAGAAAGAGAAGGCTTTGGGATTTAAAGGACATGATTTGAGTGGCCCCACAGGTGTTTGTGTGGATGGAATATGGGCCTTGGTGCTTTCTGAGCTTGGTTGTTTTCCTGCAGACATTTCATTACCAAACCAGGTAACGCCGTCAGTCCTCAGACAGTACCAAGAACCCCACAGTTCCACTCTGAGCTTACAAATATGATCTTCTATAGAATATGGAATAGATACAAATCCAGGTTGTGTCCGAAAACACCTTTGAGGCTCTCAGCACACGAACAGGCACAGTCCAGTTTGTCTGCTGCATTTCATTTCTCTGTTCTAGTTGGCTACTATGCATTGTGGCCGGAATGCCTGCTATCCTCTTGTCACTGGTCATTCATTTTGCAAGTAAAACAGTGAAATACTAGGGTCCGCCGCCCCGCCCCCCACGTCCTTTTTAAACGAAATCCCAAAATTGGTGGAACAATGAAATCTATCTCTTTTTCTTTTTTCAATTTCATTTTCAAAAATTGAAGGAAGAGGGGAAAGGTTAAAGGATGGATTTCGCTTTTCTTTAAGCCACTGAAATTGACAAAAGTGAAATTGACAAAAATATTGCCATTTTGTCCTTCTGGTTCAAATGACCGGAAGAATGGAAAAACCAACCTTCCTTCCTTCCTTCCTTCCTTCCTTCCTTCCTTCCTTCCTTCCTTCCTTCCTTCCTTCCTTCCTTCCTTCCCTCCGTCCTTCCTTCCTTCCTTCCTTCTTCCTTCCTTCCTTGTTCTGTCTCCGTCCTCACTCTGTTGTAACGAGCTGGCCTACAGCCAGTGGATACACAGCTCCTATAAGTCCTGGCTGAGAAAATGCAGCTGCCTGCCAAAAAGTTCAAACAGATTAAGACTTCAGCTCACTTCGACACGGTTCAGCTAATTTGCTTCCCGTGGAACTGAGAGCAGTCCCAAAACTCTTTATATATCCTGTGGGGTGGGGCCTTCCCTTTGATGACACCACCTCTCTAATCTTCTGAAGTGTGGGTCGATCCAGGCTTGATTGGTATGATTATCAGCTGCGTCTGTAGGCGTAGCCTGAGGAAGGGAGGAATCAGGGGATGTCAGCCTCATTACATCCTCCGACTGGCCTGGTTCTGGCTCCTGGAGCTGGGCCAAAGGAATCGGTGCTCCTGAGGTAAGCCTTACCGGCCCTTCCCCCTCACCCTTAGAGTCACTTTCGGGCATGGGGCCAGATTCGGAGGCTGGAGCCACAACATTCCTTCCTTCTTAGAAGAAAGTGAATTCACCAATCAAGGCTGCGGTCAGTATAGTCTGGACAGAACCTCAGGCCATCAACATGGCCAAAGTGGAGGAAGGGATTGAAATCCAGAACCAAATTTCTTAAGCCAGCTTCATTTCCAGACAATTTCTGCCCAAGAATCCCAAAACTTAAAGCTGCAGGATCTGAACAGTCCCTACTTAAGTCAATAGACATCTGGTAGAAGTCACAACAAAATCATGACATTGTCAGCTCATCTCCTTCTTCCCTTTGTGGATGGCCTGTATGGGGTAGGTTTTTAAGATTGCTTGCTTACTTATGGAACTTGATTCCTGGATCATGAACAAAGGAGAATACCCCCCGCCTCCCCACTTCCCTCTGCGAGATGGCAAAGAAAAGCCAAAAAAGAAAAGGCGGAAAAAAGGGGTGGGACACAGAAGCAACTGTGGCAAGATAGAGGGCATTTGCACATGCAACTTGGCATCACTCCTGGGTTGGCGCTGCCCTCATATTCTCACAGTACCATCTTCTTTGGACAGCTGAACCAAGTTACTATTGGCTCACCAGCAAGCGCAAGAGGAAGAAAAAAAAAACCCCACTGTTTTTTTCCACTGGCAGGATTTCTTCCCTAATCCCACCACCTTGGCTGTCTTTCTTCCTTAATGAGAGACTAAGGCAGCCTGGGGCCGGGCTGGGGAACAGAAAGATGTCTTCCTTGGCAGCTGATGGTTTTCTTTTAATCTACCGCAAATGACGACATGAGATGTGCATGGAACAAGCAGCAATGGCGGCGGTATATTCAAGGAGAGGGACTCCAGTAACTTTTGGGTGCTTGCCTTTCCTGGCAGCCAGCTGCTGGAGGAAAGTAAGTATATGCCCCGTAGGAAGGAAGAGCAGGCGGCGGCTCCCGGGCAAGACTGGTGTCGGGGAATGGTGCATTCCCTGACCCGGTTGAGGCAGGCGGCAAGCAGGTGGTGGCTTTGGGGTCTCAGGAGAATGAGGCATCCCTGGGCCTGGGCCCTGGGCCCTGACCAAAGGCGAAGGGTGAACGGGCGGCGAGCAGGCAGCGAGTGGGCAGCAGCTCCAGGGAAAGGCTGGAGTTGGGGAATGGTGCATTCCCTGACCCGGTTGAGGCAGGCAGCAAGCAGATGGTGGCTCTGGGGTCTCAGGAGAATGAGGCATCCTGGGCCTGGGCCCTGACCGAAGGGCGAGCAGGTGGCGAGCTGCCTTCCCGGTGTCCAGCTTGTGAAGGCTGGACTGTGGGCCGTGGATGGTTCGGGGGCGTGGCCAGCCAGTGATTACTACCAGATCGGCAAACCAGACCCAATCTCCACTACCTACTCGCCCGATCCAGTCCAATCCGGTAGTATTTCACCCCTGAACTAGACATATCCAATCCTCAGCCCCATGTCCTAACTAACCACGTGAGTCACTATGCTCCATTTGATCACTAATTATTGACTCTTGTATTTGTCAGTGCTTCTGAACAATCAGACATAAGACACAACCAGATGAGCTAAATCTACTTTATTGTAAGAATACATGAACAGAATCATGAAAGTCTGATGGTAGAAACTTCCTGCTGCCGGTTTGATTGGTCTGATCAATTAAGGAAAGTCCTACCAAGTTACTTTCTCAGACCGTTAAGCAACAGAGGGCTCCTCGTTCTCTTTTCTGATTGTCCCCCAAGGTTATCCGTACATTCTCCTATAGCAGGAGTCTCCAACCTTGGCAATTTTAAGACTTGTGGACTCATCCAGCAAAGCTTTAAGCAAAGTCTTAAAGTTGCCAAGTTGGAGACCCCTGTCCTATAGCAGTGATACCTAACCTTTTCTGGACCGAGTGCCCAAAGCGTGCGCGTGTGCACCCCTGCCCCTGTGCCTCACCCCCATGCATGCACCTGCCCCCCCCCGCACATGCATGGCAGAGACCTGAAGAGCAGCTGGTCACCGGGAGGCACATACATGCGCAGTGGAGCTGAACCTGAGCTCCCGTGCCGTCAGAGAGGGTGCTGCGTGCTACCTTTAGCACACGTGCCATAGAGTGGTGGGTTGCCCCCCCCGGTTCGCACCGATTCTCTAGAACCGGTAGTAAAATTGGTGGGAGGCTCCGCCCACTGACCCGCACGTCATCAAAAGTCATCTGCGCATGCGCAGAAGAGTGCGCGTGGGCACGATGCGAACCGGTAGTCAAGGTAAGTAGAACCCACCCCTGGTGCCATAGGTTCGTCATCACAGTCCTACAGCATTCCCCCATTAGCCATCTGAAGGAAAGGCGATTAGGATGAGAATGGAAACCGGAAGAAGTTACAGGTAGCTTGGGAAGGTTTGTGTAGATCGAATGTTGGTTGTGTGGAAGTGCAATCAGCTATCCGCTTCTCTAATGCAATATTTTTCAACCTTGGCAACTTTAAGATGTGTGGACTACAGCTCCCAGAATTCCCCAGCCGGATGTCTGGGGAATTCTGGGAGTTGTAGTCCACATATCTTAAAAGTCGCCAAGGCTGAGAAAACACTGCCCTAGTAAGAAAACAGCTCTGCTAAAGCAGACTGTGCCCAATACTTGGGAAAAGAGACAGCTGCAAGCAGGTTTGGGGTTGTGCAGCACACTGTCAACTATTTACGGGTGTGAAAATCTCCCGGCAAGTTGATAGCAGATGTCCTGCCTGCCAAAACACAGGCTGGATCCCAGCATTCCCTAATAGCTCCTGGCTGTGGGGTGTGTGTGTGTATGTGGGGAGGGATGATTGGGAGCTAGCAGGGTAGCTTAAGGACAATTTTTCAGGTCTCTCTGTGTTGTGACCCTCGAGGTGAACAGCGCTTTCCTTGTCAAGCGTTAGGTGTTTGTAATGTTGGTATTTTCAGTGCTGTAAAAGCAGGCACAGGAAGGAGATTTGAATATTTTATTTATTTATTTTATTTATTTATTTTGTCAAATACATATTAAATAATATATATAAGTATAAGCATGAATTGAATGCATGAATTGAATACATAAAATGAATACAACTAAAGGGAACATTAGGACAGGGACGGTAGGCACGCTGATGCTCTTATGCACACCCCTTACAGACCTCTTAGGTGAGGTCAACAGTAGACAATCTTAGGTTAAAGCTTTGTGGATTTTGGGATGAGACCACAGAGTCTGGTAGTGCATTCCACGCATTAACAACTCTGTTGCTGAAGTCATATTTTCTGCAATCGAGATTGGAGCGGTTCACGTTAAGTTTGAATCTATTGTGTGCCCGTGTATTGTTGTGGTTGAAGCTGAAGTAGTCATTGACAGGAAGGACATTGTAGCAGATGATTTTATGAGTTATGCTCAGGTCATACCAAAGGCGGCGTAGTTCTAAATTTTCTAAACCCAGAATTTCAAGTCTGGTGGCATAAGGTATTTTCTTGCGAGCAGAGGAGTGGAGGACACTTCTTGTGAAATATTTCTGGACATGCTCAATTGTATTAATGTCCAATATGCAGTGTGGGTTCCAGATAGATGAGCTGTATTCGAGAATTGGTCTAGCAAATGTTTTGTATGCTATGGTTAGTAGTGTAGTAGTTAAAATATCAGACCGGGATACAGGTTGTCTTTGGTTTAGTGTTTTTTGGGTTTTTTTGCATTTATATCCCACCCTTCTCCGAAGACTCAGGGCGGCTTACACTATGTCAAGCAATAGTCTTCATCCATTTGTATATTATATACAAAGTCAACTTTTATTGCCCCCAACAATCTGGGTCCTCATTTTACCTACCTTATAAAGGATGGAAGGCTGAGTCAACCTTGGGCCTGGTGGGACTTGAACCTGCAGTAATTGCAAGCAGCTGCTGTTAATAACAGACTGCATTAGTCTGTTGAGCCACCAGAGCCACCAGATTACAGTGTTACTGTAATCTGTTTAGTTTTTACGTTGCAAGAATGAAGTTCCTTTGTAGAACAGGGGTCACCAACCTTTAAGACCTCAGGGACCACTAAATTCATAATTTTAAATCCCATGGACCACTAATATGAATTAGTGACGGGATGGGGTCCTTCAGGCACTTAGATTGGCCATCTGTTGGTGGAGAGATGTGCCCAGGGTCAACCCTAGCTTTGCTCTCCGCTGCAGCTAAGAATCTCAATTACGGCTAACAATGAATGCTTGTCTTGTAGCCAGCCTGGGTGCTAGATCAGCTCCCTGCAAACTCAATCTCTCAAGGAGCCTAGCCGAAGTTTCGCGCACCGCTTGCTAAAGTGCCTAGACTCCCAGGGAGGGAGGGAATGACTGGAGCTACTAAACAGGTGGTCAAGCTACGTGCCTGAAGGACCCCATCCCATCAGCGAGTGGGATTAATTGCTTAATTGGATTAATTGGATTAATTGTGGGCTGTAGTTTGAGGATCCCTGATTTAGTGCAATATAAAAAAATGCAAAAATGCAAAGATTTTTCTGCAGACCACCAAAATATTATTGCTGATCACCAGTGGTCCACGGACCACCAGTTGGTGACTGCTGTTGTAGAAGTTCTTTGCAGAAAAAGTGAAGAAATGGTTGTTGTTGTTTTTTCAAATGGGAGAGAAGGAGAACAATTGTTTCATGTCTGTCTGCAGAATCATTCAATGAACAATATTTAGTGTATGTTGCATTGAAATGTCAAGGAAATCGTATCAAATTTAATTTTCATGCTAGGTTGTTTTGGAAGGTGGCCCCAGCTTTCCAAAAGTCAAGTGTCATCCACAACTTACACACTGTTATATTGAATCGAATCAAACCAAATCGAATCGAATCGAATCGAATAGAATAGAATAGAATAGAATAGAATAGAATATTTATTTATTTATTTATTTATTTATTTATTTATTTGATTTTTATACCGCCCTTCTCCCGAAGGACTCAGGGCGGTGTACAGGCAAAATAAAACAATACAATATACAAATTAAAATACCATTTAAAAAACTTATTTAAATTAGCCTGAGATTAAAAATTTCCATACTAAAAAACCCCATTTAAAAATTAATAAAATTTCCCATTAAAACTAATTTAAGCCAGCCCCGCGCAGATAAAGAGATGTGTTTTTAGTTCGCGACGAAATGTCCGAAGGTCAGGTATTTGACGTAGACCCGGGGGAAGCTCATTCCAGAGTGTGGGCGCCCCCACAGAGAAGGCCCTTCCCCTGGGGGCCGCCAGCCGGCATTGTTTGGCGGACGGCACCCTGAGAAGTCCCTCTTTATGGGAGCGTACGGGTCGGTGGGAGGCGTGTGGTAGCAGCAGGCGGTCCCGTAAGTACCTAGGTCCTAAGCCATGGAGCGCTTTAAAGGTCATAACCAACACCTTAAAGTGCACTCGGAAAGCCACAGGCAGCCAGTGCAGCCTGCGCAGGATCAGTGTTACGTGTAGCTCCCTCTATAACCCGCGCAGCTGCATTCTGGACTAACTGAAGCCTCCGAGCACACTTCAAGGGGAGCCCCATGTAGAAAGCATTACAGTAATCCAAGCGAGAGGTAACGAGCGCATGAGTGACCGTGCATAAGGCATCCCGATCAAGGAAGGGGCGCAACTGCCGAACCAGGCGGACCTGGTGGAAGGCCCCCCTGGAGACGGCCGTCAAATGATCTTCAAACGACAGCCGATCATCCAGGAGAATAGAATAGAATAGAATTTTCTATTGGCCAAGTGTGGTTGGACACACAAGGAATTTGTCTTGGTGCATATGCTCTCAGTGTACATAAAAGAAAAGATACATTTATCAAGAATCATAAGGTACAACACTTAATGAATATTGCACAGGCTTGCTAGCGTTAGAAGGAAGACCAGCATTCTCTCATGGAATTATGGATTACAAGGGCATAATTTGAGAGTTTATAGCTCCAATTTCTGTTTTCCAAAATCCCAGTCTCACTGGAATTTCTTAATCTTTCTCTGAGCTGATACAGGAAGTCCTCGACTTACATCTATTTATTTAGTGATCGTTTGAAGTTACAACCACACTGAAAAAAGTGACTTATGACCGTTTTTCACACTTACGACCATTGCACCATCCCGTAATCACATGATAAAAATTCAGATGCTTGGCAATTGACTCATATTTATGACGGTTGAAGCGTCCTGGGGTCACGTGTCATCTTTTGTGAACTTCTGACAAGCGACGTCAATTGGGAAGCCAGATTCACTTAGCAACCGTGATACTAACTTAAGAGCGGCAGTGATTCACTTAGCAACTGTTGCAAGAAAGGATTTAAGATGCGATAAAACCCACTTAACAACTGTCTCACTTAATAACATAAATTTGGGGCTCAACTGGGGTCGTAAGTTGAGGACTACCTGTAGTTCCCTTTTGCAACATCCATCCTTTTAATTCTCTAACTCGGGGTTTCTTAATCTTGGCAACATGAAGATGTGTGAACTTTAATACCCAGAATTCCCCAGCCAGCCTTGTTCTTCAGGTTGCCATGGTTGAGAATCACTGCTCTAACTCTATGTCTTGCCATATGCTTCTCCCTCTATGCTAATTGTCGCCAGTGGATATCCCCATCAGTTGCAGGTACAGGTACTGTGTTTCCTGAAAATAAGACAACTGGACAATAAGCCTTAGCATGATTTTTCAGGATGCTCATAATATAAGACCTACCCCCAAAATAAGCCCCAGTTAAGATCGTCGGCCAAATGGATGCATTTAGTACCATATTTTCCCGAAAATAAGACCTCACTGGAAAATAAGCCCTAACACATCTTCTGGAGCAAAAATTAATGTAAGACCCAGTCTGTTGTGACTTCAGCCCCCGAACCTTGCCCCATGCTCGAAAGTGACTCAGAAAGTGAGGGGTAATGGCCGGTAATTCTTATCTCGAGAGCACCAATTCCTTTGGCTCGGCTCCAGGAGCCAGAACCAGACCAGTTGGAGGACGTAATGAGGCCGTCATCCCCTGATTCCTCCCTTCCCCAGGCTACGCCTTCAGACCCAGCTGATAATAATAATCAAGCTTGGCTTGACCCGCGCTTCAAAAGATTAGAGAGGCGGTGTCAAAGGAAGGGTGGGGCAGGAGCCCCACCCCACAGGATATATAAGGAGCTTTGGGACTGCTCTCACTCCACGGGAAGCAAAGTTTAGCTGAACCGTTTCAAAAAGAGCTGAAAGTCTTGCTACGTGAGTCATTTGTTTGAACTTTGGCAGGCAGCTGCGATTTCTCTGCCAGGACTGATAAGAGCCATGAATCCACTGGCTGAAGGCCAGCTCGTGGGTCTGAAGTGGGGAAGGAGACAGAACACAGTCTTATTTTAGGGGAAACATGGGTAATCCTCAACTTACAACTGTAAATGAGCTCACAGCTTTGGTCATAAATTGTGCCGGTTGTAATGTGAATCACCATGTGATTGCACCCAATTTCATGACCTTTTTTTTGCTGCAGTTGTTCAGCAAACCCATTTTTACTATTGGGCAGATTTTGCTGGAAATCGGGAGTAGATGCCAGTTTTGGTCAAAAATGTTGTAAATCACAGTTGCCTGACTATAGGATGCTGCAAACAGACCTAAATAGGAGCCAGTTGCCAAACATGCAAAATGCGATCCTCTGACTAGACGCAAGGGGCAGGGGTGAAATGCTCCCGGTTCGGACTGGATCACTCGATCCAGTAGCGATCTTGGCTGGTGGTTCGGAGAACCAGTAGCAATCGCAGTGCAAGGCTCCGCCCACCCTCCCGGCTGTCATTACGTCCTGGTTTTAACCAGGATGTAATGTGTTTTGTACCCTCTGCGCATGCGCAGAAAGGTTTTGCGGATGCGATGCGCGGGTGCGCGGCATATGCACTTCAGAACCGATAAGGAAGGTAAAGGGGGTGTTGGTGCTTCGAAACTAAGTCATAAGTAGCTCTGGGAAGGTCTGCTATAACTTCAAATGGTAAGCGATTGGTCGTAAGTCAGGACTATCTGTGTTCGTAACAAGTAAAGGGGTTCTAATGCAATGCCTTCCAAACTGTTGGGCACCAGGGACCGGTTCTGTGGAGAGAGGTTTTTCTGTGGACCAGAGTGGGCATGATTTCATGTGCTGCCTGCATCCCGGTGATGGGGCTTTGCTTCTTTCTTTCTTTTTTTAAAAAAGTTTTTTATTTTTTTATTTTTTATAAAAATATCAAATCAGTGTGTGAACAGTGTGGTACCTGGGTGCCATACATTCCAACACAAATGGAACTGATTAGAGTAAACATTACAGTCTATCATTATTCAATTATTCCACCTGTTTCTCATTATTACTTGCGTTTTAAGAAGCTTTTTCTTTCTTTCCTGTCTAACTTCTAATCATGTCACCTGCCTAAAAAAAGAGGGAGGGGGGGAGAATAGAAAGGGAGAGACAGGGAAAAGCAACTCAGAGTAGCAACAGAAAAGAGGAATCTTCCATCCATCATCTCTTGCCTGCTTCATACTTTGATTGTTATGCTTTAAAGAAAGAGAGGAAAAAGGGAAAGCTAATCAGAACAACAATAAAGGTGAAAATCATCTACCCATCGGCTCTTGTCCGCTTCAGTACTTTAATTGTTATGCTTTTTTTTTACTTCCCTCCCACATTCCTCTCTTAAGTCTCCATCTATATTTCTTGGATGTCCAATCTAAGTGCTTTGCTTATTTCTGTGGCTCAGTTTCTGGCATTCCACGGCCCAGTGCCGGTCCAGGGACCAGGGGTTGGGTACCCCTCTAATAAATATGTACCTTTTTACTTACTTGGTTTAGATTCTGGAACGGACTTTGGAACCAGACAGTTCAGATGAGGAGCCTCCTCCAGTATATTCCCCTCCTTCCTACGATATGCATATATATGACCGAAAGTACATGGAGACTCCTCCAGTACCACCACCCAGGTATGTAGACATTAAGGTCCAGATTCACAGAGCTGGTGGTCCAGCAACCTCAAGATAAGAAATCCAGCGGTAAAATCATTGCCAGCAGTTGTTTTCCCAGCCTCTGTGGATAGGACTTTGATGAGGGAGATACCCACAACTGCTTGAATCAGGAGTATGTGGTTCTCCAGATGTTGATGAACAACAGGTTCAGCCAGCATGGACGAAGCAGAGGAAAGCTGGGCATCATAGTTCAGTTCCATCTGGTAGACGCGAAATTCTCCAGCTTGTCTCAGATCAGTTTTTAATACGGTTGGAATTTGCAGATGTGTATGGACTTCAGATCCCAGAATTCCATAGCCAACATAGCTTGCCTTCAGAAATTGTGGGTGTTCCACCACTGGAGGTTTTTAAGAAGAGACTAGACAGCGACTTATCTGAAATAGTATAGGTGCTCCTGCTTGAGCAGGGGGCTGGACTGGAACACCTCTAAGGTTTCGTCTCCTCTCGTCTCTTCTCGTCTCCTCCTCTCCCCTCCCCTCCCCTCTTATTTGCCATTGATGACAATTTTGGGAATTGAAGTCTACACATCTGGAAGTTGCCAAGCGAAGTAGAATTATATTATTGTAATTTGCTTTTTTTCCCCCCCAAGCAGAACTGATATCCAAAATTCCAGCGGTTCACAAGTACAAAGACGATACAGGGACTGGAACCCACCATTATTAGGGAATCTTCCGGATGACTTTCTCCGCATCTTACCACAGCAAATGGATACGGTGCAGGTGGGAAGTAGAAAATTTCCGCATTTAGAGTGGGTAACACATGGTCGGTGGGTAATACATTGGACTGTAATATCCAGTTGTAGCAGTGGTGAAATGTAAAATTTGTTACTACCAGTTCTGTGGGCGTGGCTTGGTAGGGGGGTGACTGGGTGGGCATGGCCACCTTTTTTTTTTAACTTTTAAAAGCATTTTTTCTACAACCTCTTCAGCTGAATGCTTGACGATCCCAGCTGAGTTGCCTGATCATTAGAGGTCTTTGTTTTCTTTTAAAAGCATTTTTTTTGCCTTTAAAAGAAAAAAAAGCCTCTGACGATCTTCAGAGGAGCCTTTTAAAAGCATTTTTTCTACAACCTCTTTGGCCAAAAAGGTTGTTTAAAAAATGCTTTTAAAAGGCTCTGACGATCAGGCAACTCAGCTGGGATCGCTCAGAAACTTTTAAAAGCATTTTTTAACAACATCTTTGGCTGAAGAGGTTGTAAAAAATGCTTTTAAAAGGATCTGACGATCCCAGCTGAGTTGCCTGATCGTTAGAGGTCTTTGTTTTCTTTTAAAAGCATTTTTTTGCCTTTAAAAGAAAAAAAAGCCTCTGATGATCTTCAGAGGAGCCTTTTAAAAGCATTTTTTCTACAACCTCTTTGGCTGAAGAGGTTGTTAAAAAATGCTTTTAAAAGGCTCTGATGATCAGGCAACTCAGCTGGGATCGCCAGAGGAGCTTTTTAAAAGCATTTTTTAACAACATCTTTGGCTGAAGAGGTTGTAAAAAATGCTTTTAAAAGGATCTGACGATCCCAGCTGAGTTGCCTGATCGTTAGAGGTCTTTGTTTTCTTTTAAAAGCATTTTTTTGCCTTTAAGAGAAAAAAAAAGCCTCTGATGATCTTCAGATGAGCCTTTTAAAAGCATTTTTTCTACAACCTCTTTGGCTGAAGAGGTTGTTAAAAAATGCTTTTAAAAGGCTCTGATGATCACGCAACTCAGCTGGGATTGCCAGAGGAGCTTTTAAAAGGCTCTAACGATTCCGGCTGAGCCGTGCGATTATCAGGGGCTTTTTTTTTTACTTTTAAAAGCATTTTTTCGGCCGAAGAAAAATGCTTTTAAAAAGTAAAAAAAACCCCACCTCTGTTGATCGCTCAGCTGGGCATGGGGAGGGCAGGGATTTTTGCTACCGGTTCCCCGAACCACCTGCCGCCATTGCTACCGGATCGGGCGATCCGGTCCAAACCAGGAGCATTTCACCCCTGAATTGTAGCCTGCTACAGTTCTGCAGCAGGTGTGATCCCACCCCTTTTTTTTTACCCTCAATCTCTTTCCAGAGCACCCAAAACTGTCATCAAAGCACACAGAATCCTGGGAACCAGGGGGCTCAGGGTTCATTGGATCAGGAGAAGAAATGGAAGCAGTATTTGGAAGACGAACGGATTGCCCTGTTCCTCCAGAATGAAGAATTTATGAAGGAGCTTCAGAGAAACAGAGATTTCCTCCTGGCCCTTGAAAGAGGTAAAAGGTTTTTCAGGAATCAAAGTATTAAAAATAATTATCCTTCCCTCTCCAACCAGCATGCGACAGTCTTAATTTTGCCAATGTGACCCTGACAAAGATGCCAGGACATGTTGACAGGTTGGTAGATTCCCAAAGATACGTTTTTTCCCCCCCACTGAGTTTTATGTACAGATTGGTAGTCCTTGAGTTACAACCATAATGGAACCTGCTCAGCCTGCCTATACGGTCATAAGCTGTGATGATTGTAAAGTGTCACAACGCCGACCCAATTTTAGAAACTATTTTTGTGGTGGGCATTAAGTAAGCACTGCGGTCGTTAAGGGAACCAATGGTTTGCCATTTTGCCAAATCCGAAAAGTAACTTTTCAAAACAACAACAACAACAATCCATCATAAACCCACATGAATATGGGATGCTACAAACCAGCGGTCACCAACTGGTGGTCCACGAGAAAATTTTGGTGGTCCCCAGAAAAATTATTTGCATTTTTTATATTGCACTAAATCAGGGGTCCTCAAACTATGGCTCCTGGACCGGATATGTGCAATGAATGTTTGTGTTGCTGCAGAGAGTGCAGAGAGACCCTTTGGGGTCTTTTTGTGTGGGTCAGGGGAGAAATCCCAACTTGGGGTCTGCTTCAACCTCCTCGTGTGGGGCTTTGGGTGAAGGCTGGAGGGAAGTGCCGCTGATGGCAAGGAGCCAGAGGGCCTTGTTCCAGTGGGACTGCATCATGGCCTGGAACTGGCTGATCGTCTCAGCCCGCTGAGCCTCCTGGTGCCTTGCACTCCCACAGGTCTTCCCTCTGCTTGGAAAGCCTATGTTCGTAGTCCTCAGTGAGGTGCTTCTGCTGAGCCTCCTCCTTGGTCAGATCCAATCTGAACTGAGCCAACTCTTTTGCCAACTCTTTCTCATGGTGGCTGCTTAGCTCCAACAACTGCTTCCTGTTGGGGCCCTAAGGAGCCCGGGCAGGCAGGGGAGGAGTGGGGAGGAGGGGAGGAGTGAGTAGAGGCTGGTGAGGTGCCCCTTGATGTGAGTGACATCAAGTTGGACATGCCCACTCAGTCACATGACCACTTAGCCACACCCACCCAGGCGGTCATTAAGCAGATCATATTAGTGGTCCTCGGGATTTAAAATTATTATTATTATTATTATTATTATTTAGATTTTTATACCGCCCTTCTCCCGAAGGACTCAGGGCGGTGTACAGCCAGATTAAAACAGTGCAATATACAAATTAAAACAACAGTTAAAATAACATATTATATAATTGGCCGAAAATTAAAACCGTCAAATTTGACCCCAAAAATAAAATACCCCAGTTAAAATTATTAAAATTCAAAAAATTTAAAAAGTTAAGCCAGTCCCGTTTGAATAAACAAGTATGTTTTCAATTCACGGCGAAAGGTCCGAAGGTCAGGTAGTTGTTGACGCAAATCAGGGGGAAGTTCGTTCCAGAGGGTAGGTGCTCCTACAGAGAAGGCCCTTCCCCTGGGGGCCGCCAGCCGACATTGCTTGGCGGACGGCACCCTGAGAAGACCCTCTCTGTGTGAGCGTACGGGTCGGTGGGAGGCATAAGGTAACAGCAGGCGGTCCCGTAAGTACCCGGGCCGTAAGCCATGGAGCGCTTTAAAGGTGGTAATCAATACCTTGAAGCGCACCCAAAAGACAACAGGTAGCCAGTGCAGACTGCGCAGGAGCGGTGTTACCCGGGAGCAACGTGTGGCTCCCTCAATCACCCGCGCAGCTGCATTCTGGACTAACTGAAGCCTCTGAGTGCACTTCAGGGGTAGCCCCATGTAGAGAGCATTGCAATAATCCAGACGAGAAGTGACAAGAGCATGAGTGACTGTGCATAAGGCATCCCGGTCAAGAAAGGGGCGCAACTGGCGAACCAGGCGAACCTGGTAAAAGGCTCTCCTGGAGACGGCCGCCAACTGATCTTCAAACGACAGCCGTCCATCCAGGAGAACGCCCAAGTTGCGCACCCTTTCTGTTGGGGCCAATGACTCGCCCCCAACAGTCAGCCGCGGTTGCAGCTGACTGTACCGGGGTGCCGGCATCCACAGCCACTCCGTCTTGGATGGATTGAGCCTGAGTCTGTTTCTCCCCATCCAGACCCGTACGGCTTCCAGGCACTGGGACAGCACTTCGACGGCTTCGTTGGGGTGGCCCGGGGTGGAAAAGTACAGCTGAGTATCATCAGCGTACAGCTGGTAACTCACCCCGAAGCCACTGATGACCTCGCCCAACAGCTTCATATAGATGCTGAACAGGAGAGGCGAGAGAATCGACCCCTGAGGCACCCCACAAGTAAGGCGCCTCGCGGTCGATCTCTGCCCTCCCGTCAACACCGTCTGCGACCGGTCAGAGAGATAGGAGGAGAACCACCAATAAACGGTGCCTCCCACTCCCAAACTCTCCAACCGGTGCAGCAGGATACCATGGTCGATGGTATCAAAAGCCGCTGAGAGATCTAACAGGACCAGAGCAGAGGAACAACCCCTATCCCTGGCCCTCCAGAGGTCATCCACCAACGCGACCAAAGCTGTCTCCGTACTATATCCGGACCGGAAGCCGGACTGGGTCTAGATAGACAGCTTCATCCAGGTACCGGGGAAGCTGCCATGCCACCACACTCTCTACAACCTTCACCATGAAGCGAAGGTTGGAGACTGGATGATAATTACCCAAAATAGCTGGGTCCAGGGAAGGCTTCTTGAGGAGGGGTCTCACCACTGCCTCTTTTAAGGCGGTGGGGAAAACCCCTTCCAACAATGAAGCATTTATAATTCCCTGGAGCCAGCCTTGTGTCACCTCCTGAGTGGCCAGCACCAGCCAGGAGGGACACGGGTCCAGTAAACATGTAGTGGCATGTAACCTTCCCAGTAACCTGTCCACGTCCTCGAGAGCCACAGAATCAAACTCATCCCAAACAACATCAACAAGACGCGTCTCCGTCATCTCACCCGGATCATCGCAATTTTGGTCCAGACTATCCCGAAGCTGAGCGATTTTATCGTATAGATAACCACTAAACTCCTCGGCACGTCCCTGCAAGGGGTCATCCCGCCCCCCCCTGATGTAGGAGCGAGCGGGTCACCCGAAACAGGGCAGCCGGGCGGTTATCTGCTGACGCAATGAGGGTGGAAACGTAAGAACATTTCGCATCCCTCAGTGCCACTAGGTAGGTCTTCGAAAAAGACCTAACTAGTGTCCGATCAGCCTCGGAACGGCTGGACCTCCAGGTACTCTCTAGGCGTCTTCTCCGGCGTTTCATCTCCCTCAGCTCCTCAGAGAACCAAGGAGCCAATTGAGATCTACGCCGGGTTAGAGGCCGGAAAGGCACGACACGGTCCAAAGCCCCAGCCGCGGCCTGTTCCCAGGCCGCAACTAGTTCTTCGGTCGTGCCATGGGCAAGATCCTCAGGGAATGGCCCAAGCTCCGTCAGGAACCTCTCAGGGTCCATCAGGCGCCTGGGACAGAACCAACGCATTGGTTCCGTCTCCCTGCAGTGGTGAGCGGCAGTCTGGAAGTCTAGGCGGAGGAGAAAATGATCTGACCATGACACAGGTACCGTCACTAAATCTCCTAATACTAGATCATTAAACCACTGTCCAGAGATATAAATCAAGTCCAGTGTGGACCCCCCTATGTGTGTAGGGCTATTAGTTACTTGAATCAGGTCCAATAATCCATTATGAATTATGTAGGCCCTGAGGTCCGAAAGGTTGGGGAGCCCTGCTACAAACAGTTGTAAATGTGGCCTGGTTACTGAGCACCCAAAGTACAGTCACACAATTGTGGGGGGTTGGGGGGCTGACCATTGGAACGTCAGATCTGGGTCATAAGTAGCACTCAGGTGGGTCCCTTTGAATGGTCACTAAGTGATAGGTCATAAGTCAAGAAGGAAGTGTGTTTTATGGATATTGTAGTTCTAGTGTTTTTCTACCGCAAGGGTGGAGGTTCATCTTCTGAGCTTGTGGGTTGGTTTCTAAACATTTCATTACCAGGCTGGGTACCATAACATCTTCAGCAGAGTTTAGGGTGTGTCTGTGTTCTTCTGCTTATAAAGGCTTGGTGTGGACAGTAGGTCTTGTGATGGGACAGGAGTGGGTGTGTCAACTGAGGGTTTTGTGATGGATCTTTGTGATGGGTCAGATGTGGGCGTGTCAAGTGAACATCTTCTAATGGGTGGTGATGGGGAGGTCATGTCAGGTGAAGGTCACTGGTAGGTGAAGTGAACTGGTTGAGTGGGGTTGCAATGGGTTGGTTGCAGGTCGATGCCGTCGCTGGTTGGCTGTGTGGTTGATTTGACTTCTGAGGGGTTCGTAGGCTGTTGTGTTCTACTTTTTCTAAGAATAGTTAAATTCTTGATCACGTTTTACTGTCAACTGCAGGAGTCTCCTTTATCCGGAAAGTTCACTTGGCAATTCCCTTTCAAACGTTTGCTTTTTTGTGCTGTCCTCTAGATCGGTTAAAGTATGAATCAAAGAAATCCAGAATGAACAGCGCTGCCCTCAGTTCAGACCCCGCGTTGTCCTCAATATTATCAGGTAAGCGTGTTAGGCTGTATCGCATCTCTGTTGCCAAGGGGACCGTTAGTTTTGTGGCTGATGTTTGTCCATCGTGTTCGAAGAGGACCTTGACATCTTAACGGGTTGTGAGCTGTCCACGGTATGTGCGCAGGTGGCTGGTAAGGCCTCTACGGGCACGAAATGTTCTGCCACATGTCGGGCAGACACGTGTGGGCACCATAGTTGCAGCATTTGCAGCTCTGGCTTTGCGGAGTGCTCGCTTCTCTTGTGTCGCTGTGGTTCTTCTGTCTTCAAATGCCTGGCAGCGTTGGTGGATCGACATGCGCCACGCCCATCGATCTGGTGCCAGGGTTTCCCAGGAGGTGGTGTCGATATCCAGGGATTTGAAGGAGGCTTTCAACGTGTCTATGTATCGCTTCCTTTGTCCCCTGTGCGATCGCTTTCTTTGAGTCAGTTCACCATAGAGGAGTTGTTTAGGGATGCGGTGGTCTGGCATCTTTGCCACATGGCTTTCCCAGCGTGTCTAGCCTTTCATCAGCAGGGTTTGAACTGATGGCAGGCCTGCTCTGGAGAGGACTTCTGTGTCCGATACCTTGTCCTGCCACCAGATGCTCAGAAGTCTGCGGAGTTTTAGTTATTTTTTTTTTCATAGGGATGCGGTGGCTCAGCGGCTAAGATGCTGAGCTTGTCGATCGAAAGGTCGGCAGTTCAGCGGTTCGAATCCCTAGCGCCGCGTAATGGGGTGAGCTCCCGTGACTTGTCTCAGCTTCTGCCAACCTAGCAGTTCGAAAGCATGTAAAAAATGCAAGTAGAAAAATTGGGACCATCTTTGGTGGGAAGGTAACAGTGTTCCGTGCGCCTTCGGCATTGAGTCATGCCGGCCACATGACCATGGAGACGTCTTCGGACAGCACTGGCTCTTTGGCTTTGAAATGGAGATGAGCACCGCCCCCTAGAGTCAGGAATGACTAGCACTTATTTACCTTTACCTTTTTATTGTACGAAATCAGGGCTGTCAAACTCGAGGCCTGCGGGCCGGATGTGTCATGTGCTGGCCACGCCCATGCCCAGTTTAGCGAAGGGGGAAAAAGTCATGACACATCATGTGACGCTGCCGTGACAACGTGAGTTTGACACCCCTATACTAAATTGTTTTGCAGGATGTTGGTTGGTTGGAATGTCCCTATGACATCAGGGCAGGGGCAGGACTTCAATTGCCACTAGGAATGATCAGTCAGAATAGTGCTGGAAGGGATCTTGGAGGTCTTCTATCCAACCCCCTGCTCAAGCAGGAGACCTTGAGGGATCATTTCAGACAAATGACTGTCCAGTCTCTTCTTAAAAACCTCCAGTGATGAAGCACCTACAACTTCTGGAAGCAAGCTGTTCTATTGGTTAATGGTCCTCACTGTTAGGAAGTTTCTCCTCAATTCCAGGTTGTTTCTCTCCTTGATTAGTTTCCATCCATTGTTCTTATCCTGCCCTCTGGTGCTTTGCAAAATAAGTTGACCCTCCTCTTCTTTGTGGCAGCCTCTCAAATACTGGAAGACTGCTATCATGTCCCCACTAGTCCTTCTTTTCTCTAGAGTCTAGACTAACCACACCCAAATCCTGCAACGGTTCTTCGTATACCTGTAGAATTATCCACCCAGAATTGTGGGAGTTGAAGTTCATGAGTCTTAAAGTTGCCAAGCTTGAAAACACTAAACAGAAGAACTCACATCAGAAACATAACATTACATCATATATGATTTTACAGCTTGCTGTATCGGCATAGATATATATTCTCTGTTCTTATTCAATCGTTCATCTACGTGCTTATATTTACATTGGTGTCTATTTACAGAACCGTCATTATCCGGTTAACACTATTCAGTAATTTACACTTCCTAGTTTTAACCTAATTAGATTAACTTTCCAATTTATTATTTTGATTTCTTTTTTCTAACCAATCATATAGTTTGTTCCACATTTTATAGTATTCTGACTCTTCCCTTTCCTTAATTTCCAGCATCATTTTATCCATTTCTGCACATTGTAGAATTTTTCGGATTATTATTTCCTCTCCTGGTACATTGTTTTGTTTCCATCCATATGCGACAACAATCCTTGCTGCCATAAATATATGAAGTATTAGATATTGTAAAGATTTGTCTATTTTGGGGTTAACTATTCCTAATAGACTTCTGGTTTAAATTCCATTTTTAATTGGGTAATTTCCTCCAACCATTTTTTTATTTTTTGCCAAAAAATTTTTTATCTTG
The DNA here is from genome assembly GCF_028640845.1 of Ahaetulla prasina. Classification (NCBI taxonomy): domain Eukaryota; kingdom Metazoa; phylum Chordata; class Lepidosauria; order Squamata; family Colubridae; genus Ahaetulla; species Ahaetulla prasina. The sequence continues at coordinate 12,045,818 of NC_080539.1, forward strand.
GGGCACATACACCACATGTGGTAGTATGTGCCTAGCTTGTAACCACATCTCCAACAATTCGGTGGTAAATTTGGGAACATTTTGGCCAATCTCGTTGGTGCCAAGTACCATCTATGGAACATTTTATACAAATGTTATTTATAGGCTACTGCCATTGTTAATTTATAGCATATAAATATATATATTTATTAATATAAATATATTAAGCGGCATATAAGTCTAAGTGCTATTGCTAATCATCCCTTAACATTTATCGCTGAAAAATTATCTATAGCCAGTTGTCACTTCATCTCATAAGAAGTATGATCAAGAAGTTGATCACAAGATAAATGCTTTGGTTGTTCTTGTATCAAGGCAACGATTTAACCAAGTCCCTGTTAATATAAAAATACCCTGTCATTTCCTGTTCCATCTGCTTCATAAAAATCTTTCTTGCAGCAAAGATTGTTTTTTCAAGGAGCCCTTCAAAATATATTTGATGGTTTTTTTCCCCGAAATGGAAAATATTTCATAAGACCATGATCTGAAACTGTAATACGTTTTTTACAATGTATTGGTTTTGATTTCAAATGTCAAGAATGAACTATCAGGAAATTACCTAACCAAAAGCAATTGCCATGTACAGATAAAAGGAAAATATTGCTATGTAGAAGGGATTACTAATATACTCAAAAATCCACTAAATTAAAATCATATTTGGAATTTTGCAAGGTATTATAAATCACAGGGCTTTCCCACAGTATGGGCTTAAGCTGTTCCACTCCAGTGCGTTAATCAAGTGGAAATGAAACCATCTTAATATATTTCTTTCTGGATTTCATCTCCCTCTGTTTTGGCAGTCTAGTTGTCACTTCCTCTCACAAGAAGTGTTGTCACAATCCGATTTTCTTTACCCAACAAGTGGTTGCTAAGTGAGCTGTGCCCAATTTTTGACCTTTTTTGGTCATAGTTGAATAGAATAGAATAGAATTTTATTGGCCAAGTGTGATTGGACACACAAGGAATTTGTCTTGGTGCATATGCTCTCAGTGTACATAAAAGAAAAGATACGTTCATCAAGGTACAACATTTACAACACAACTGATGGTCAATATATCAATATAAATCATAAGGATTGCCAGCAACAAGTTATAGTCATACAGTCATAAGTGGAAAGAGATTGGTGATGGGAACTATGAAACGATTAATAGTAGTGCAGATTCAGTAAATCGTAAATAGTTGCTACGTGAATCACCACAGTTCTTAAGTGAATCACGCGGTCTCTAAGCAAATCTGGCTTTCCCCATTGACTTTGCCTGACTTGGAACGCTGCGACCGCAGATAGTCCTCGACTTACAACAGTTCACTTAGTGACTATTCGAAGTTACAGTGGCACTGGGAGAAGTGACTTATGACCGTTTTTCACACTTACGGCCAGAACTGAGCCCAAAATTTATGTTGTTTAGTGAGACATTTGCTAAGGGAGTTTTGCTCTATTTTATGACCTTTCTTGCCACCGTTGTTAAGTGAATCACTGCGGTTGATAAGTTAATAACAAGGTTGTTAAGTGAATCTGGCTTCCCCGTTGATTGTGCTTGCCAAAAGGTCGCAAAAAGGTGATCGCACGATCTTGGGACACAGGAACGGTCGTAAGTATGAACCAGCTGGCAAGCCCCTGAATGTTGATCACGTGATCACGGGGACGCTGCAAAGGTTATAAGTGTGGAAAAAATGTTCATAAGTCACTTTTTTTAGTGCGGTGGTAATTTTTTTTTAAAAAATTAATTAATTAATTAATTTATTTATTTATTTAGATTTTTATACTGCCCTTCTCCCGAAGGATTCAGGGCGGTGTACAGCCAAAGTATAAAAACAACACAATGTACAATTAAAACAAAACCTTAAAACAAACATAATCCATAAATGGCCGAAATTAAAACAATCAAATTTAAAAACCCTTAAAATTTATAAATAATAACCCCGATTAAAATTGTTTAGAATTAAAAGTTTAGAATTAAAAATTTAAGCCAGTCCCGCTTGAATAAACAAATGCGTTTTCAGCTCACGGCGAGAGGTCCGAAGGTCGGGTAATTGGCGCAAACCGGGGGGAAGTTTGTTCCAGAGGGTAGGTGCTCCGACAGAGAAGGCCCTTCCCCTGGGGGCCGCCAGCCGACATTGCTTGGCGGATGGCACCCTGAGAAGACCCTCTCTGTGTGAGCGTACAGGTTTTTGAGTTTTGGACCTGATTTTATTTAATAAAGATGTGAATCACAAGGCAACCAACGTTACATAGATAAAGTATAACAGGAAGTGCAAAAGTCCTGTGACCCATCTATTCCTGAGATGAGATGTTCAATAGGGAATAGAGAATGGAAAAGTAAGTCAGAAATGAAAAATGGAAGAGCCAGGGATTTTATATATAAGGCATGACACAGAGCCATCAGAAACTTAACAGCAACAATTTGATCTACTTAAAAAAATCAGTCCCAATAGAGAAAATTGCATAACGCAACCCTCTTTGTTTCTCCCAGTAAACATCTGATCCATCAGGATGGGATTAAGTATCTAAGGGAACTCCATTCAATAAAACCAATTCCTACTGTTAATATTCTCAGAAAAATGGAGCCACACTAGCTAGAAAAGGTCCTTTAGGGAGGGATGAATTGGGAAGTTGACAAGGATGAAGATCACAACTGAAAAGAAATCCCAAGAGAATATTTATGGGCCTCAAAGGTACAGTATCCAAAAGCCCAGAATTCTCATTCTGTCAGTCATCTTATAATAATAATAATATCAGAGTTGGAAGGGACCTTGGAGATCTTCTAGTCCAACCCCCTGTCCAGGCAGGAAACCCTACACCATTTCAGACAAATGGCTATCCAACATTTTCTTAAAAATTTCCAGTGTTGGAGCATTTACAACTTCTGCAGGCAAGTTGTTCCACTGATTAATTGTTCTAATTGTCAGGAAATTTCTCCTTAGTTCTAGATTGCTTCTGTCCTTGATTAGTTTCCACCCATTGCTTCTTGTTCTTCCCTCAGGTGCATTGGAGAATAGCTTGACTCCCTCTTCTTTGTGGCAGCCCCTGAGATATTGGAACACTGCTATCATGTCTCCCCTAGTCCTTCTTTTCATTAAACTTGACATACCGAGTTCCTGCAACCGTTCTTCATATGTTTTAGCCTCCAGTCCCCTAATCATCTTTGTTGCTCTTCTCTGCACTCTTTCCAGAGTCTCAACATCCTTTTTGAACCATCTGCATGGTTCAAGGAGGCAATCACTGTTTCATTTCTTTGTCTGTTTCATGAGAAGACTGTCGCTTCTTCTTGTAAAACCTTCATCCTGTAGATTAAGCACTAAATTGTCAGCTGTAAGATACACACGGTTTTGAGATGCTGCAATCGTTTTGGAGATATTCTGGGCAGCACGGATCTTGCGCAGCTTGATGTAACCTGGGTTCTTGCTGAGGGCTTCTCCAATCATTTTAGCAGCTGTGGCTTCACCTTCAGCCTGAACAGTCTTCTGCCTTTGTTCTTGCTTTGCTTTTTCCACAAGGAATTGTGCCCGCTGAGCCTCCTGCTGGGCCACTTGCTTGGCTTCAACTGCTGCCGTGTATTCTCGGCTAAAACTCAGCTCTGTGATAGCTACATCATCCAATATAAGGCTAAAATCCTTTGCTCGCTCCGTCAGTTCCCGTCGGATAAGCAAAGACAACCTGAGCTCGTTGGGTAATGAGCTGTGACGCATTAAACTTTGCTACCACACTTTTGAGTACTTCATTGACCATGGAAGGAAGAACCCGTTCTTCATAGTCTTGTCCAAGTCGCTGATATAAGCTGGGCAATTCTGTAGCATTGGGTCTTGATAGAACACGCAAGGAGATCTGCACCATCTGCAGATCTTTGGATCCTGTTGGTGAGGAAATTTTGCGAGGCCGGGCTCGAATATCATAAATTATTGGACACTGGAACCAAGGAATTCTGAAATGAAGTCCCTCTGAAAGAACAGTATCCTCCTGAACTCCACCAATGCGGTTGAAGAATATTGCTCTTTGACCCTCTTCCACTGTAAAGACAGACTCCTGGATTCCATAGGCTGCAGCTCCAGCACCCAACATGTTGTGCCTCGTCCTCCTCAGCCGTCTCCTCCCGGGCCTGTTATCAGACTCTGAGTCTGATAATGTAGATGAATGGCCTGTCATGCCTCCAGTCCCCGGCCCTGGCCCCATGCCCGGAGAGAAGTCAAGGAGTGAAAACAGAAATCCAATACAGCTCACTCATACTGTGTGTGTTCCTTCGAAAGCAGCCGTCAGAGCAGGAAGTCAGCCAAGTGGTGCAATTACCCGGACCTGCTCCCTCTGACCCCTCCCTTTCCCAGATGCTGACAGTAGAGACAGCTGAAGACAATTGAGAGTGGGAGGATCCTCGCTTCCGGAGATCTGAGAGGCAACGCCAGCAGAAGGAAGGGTGGGGCAGGCCTGGATAAATGCTGAGTCATGGAGCCACACCCCACAGCCTATATAAAGGACCTGCTTTTGGCATTCCAACCTTGAGTCAAGCAAAGTCTCATCTAGTTTGCTGAAGTCACAACTTGGACTCCTGCCTGCCCTGAGAAACTTGGAAGGAATTTGGCAAAGCTGCAGAGGCTTCGTTGCCACGCTTGATACGGACTTCCTAGACCCGGTCATTGGAGGAGGAGTGGGACACGACACAACAGCAACTTTAAAGCTGTGCTCATCCCACGTGGGCCAGTAGGCAGGCAGCCAGCAAAGTCCTTCAGACTCTGAGCCATGGCAACCCTCGTTCGCCAGTCACGCTGCTGCGCCGGAGAGCAGTGCGGTGGTAATTTTGAACGGTCACTAAATGAACTGTTGTAAGTTGAGGACTACCTGTGTTTGTTAAGTGGTTTTGCCCCATTTTTTGACCTTTCTTGCTTCAATTGTTAAGTGAATCACTGCTGATAGGTTAGTCACCCACTTGTTAAGTTAGTAACCCGGTTAAGTGAATCTGGTTTCCCCATTGACGTTGCTTGTCAGAAGGTCACAAAAGGTGATCATGTGATTCTGGGACCCTGCAACTGTTATAAATATGAGTCGGTTGCCAAGGGTCTGAATTCTGATCATGTGACCACGAAGATGCTGTAATAGTCAGACGTGTGAAAAAAAATAAGACCTTGGAGTTTTCATATCAAATGATCTAAGTGCCAAAGCCCACTGCAACTACATAGCAAAAAAGGCTCTAAGAATTGTAAACCTAATTTTGCATAGCTTCTTTTCCAAAAACTCTACACTACTAACCAGAGCATACAAAACATTTGCTAGACCTATTCTTGAATACAGCTCACCTGTCTGGAACCCATACCACATCTCTGACATTAATATAATTGAATGCGTCCAGAAATATTTTACAAGAAGAGTTCTCCACTCCTCTGAAAACAACAAAATACCTTATACCACCAGACTTGAAATCCTGGGATTAGAAAATTTAGAACTCCGCCGACTCCGACAAGACCTGTGTTTAACACATAGAATCATCTATTGCAATGTCCTTCCCGTTAAAGACTTCTTCAGCTTCAATCGCAATAATACAAGAGCAAACAATAGATTTAAACTTAATATTAACCGCTTCAATCTTGATTGAGAAAATATGACTTTTTTAACAGAGTGGTTAACGCTTGGAACACACTACCTGACTCTGTGGTTTCTTCTTAAAATCCCAAAAGCTTTAACCAAAAACTGTCTACTATTGACTTCACCCCATTCGTAAGAGGACTATAAGGGGCATGCATAAGAGCACAAAAGTGCCTACCGTTCCTGTCCTATTGTTTCCTTTCATTATATCAGATTAATATAATTATTGCATACTTTTGCTCATATATATGCTTATATGATGTGTTGTTGTTTTATGTTGATGCTTGTGTATACTGTTGTGACAAAATAAAAAAAATAATAATAAAAAAAGTCCCCTTTTCCAGTGTTGTCATAACTTTGAACGGTCACTAAATCAACTGCTGTAAGTCAAGAGCTACCAGTAAGTGTAATAAAAATAATATGCAATCCTCTTCTTTCAACAGGAGCTTAAATAGGTAAGACGTTTTAGCTCCCACAAGACAGAAAATAATTTCAAAACCTGATAAAATATTGAAGGGTCCGCTCAAGGAATATTTTTTTACAGCGTTGAATAGCTCTCTTAAGTTGCTGAAGTACCTTAATAGAATAGAATAGAATAGAATAGAATAGAATAGAATAGAATAGAATAGAATAGAATAGAATAGAATAGAATAGAATAGAATTTTTATTGGCCAAGTGTGATTGGACACACAAGAAATTTGTCTTGGTGCATATGCTCTCAGTGTACATAAAAGAAAAGATACGTTCATCAAGGTACAACATTTACAACACAATTGATGGTCAATATATAAATATAAATCATAAGGATTGCCAGCAACAAGTTATAGTCATACAGTCATAAGTGGAAAGAGATTGGTGATGGGAACTATGAGACGATTAATAGTAGTGCAGATTCAGTAAATAGTTTGACAGTGTTGATGGAATTATTTGTTTAGCAGAGTGATGGCCTTCGGGAAAAAACTGTTCTTGTGTTTAGTTGTTCTGGTATGCAGTGCTCTATAGCGTCGTTTTGAGGGTAGGAGTTGAAACAGTTTATGTCCAGGATGCGAGGGGTCTGTAAATATTTTCACGGCCCTCTTCTTGATTCGTGCAGTATACAGGTCCTCAATGGAAGGCAGGTTGGTAGCAATTATTTTTTCTGCAGTTCTAATTATCCTCTGAAGTCTGTGTTTTTTTTGTTCGGTTGTAGAACCGAACCAGACAGTTATAGAGGTGCAAATGACAGACTCAATAATTCCTCTGTAGAACTGAATCAGCAGCTCCTTGGGCAGTTTGAGCTTACTGAGTTGGCACAGAAAGAACATTCTTTGTTGTCCTTTTTTAATGATGTTTTTGATGTTAGCTGTCCATTTTAGATCTTGCGATATGATAGAACCTAGAAATTTGAAGGTTTCTACTGTTGATACTGTGTTGTCTAGTATTGTAAGAGACAACACAGTATCAACAGTAGAAACCTTCAAATTTCTAGGTTAATGCCATCTGGGAAGCGTTATCAGTATTTTTTAATTTTCACATTCAGTTATTCAGATGGATTAGGAGTTTCTGAAAAATTTTATTCCTCATGGCACATTTCAAGGAAGTTCAAGACTGAGGCTTTCTGAAAGAAGAATTTTATTTTTTTTCCTGCACCCAACAGAAGGTAAATAGAATAGAATAGAATAGAATAGAATAGAATAGAATAGAATAGAATAGAATTGAATTTTTTATTGGCCAAGTATGACTGGACACACAAGGAATTTGTCTTGGTGCATATGTTCTCAGTGTACATAAAAGAAAAGATACCTTCAAGGTACAATACTTAATGATAGTCATAGGGTACAAATAAGCAATCAGGAAAATAAATCAATATAAATCGTAAGGATACAAGCAACAAGGTTACAGTCATGCAATCATAAGTAGGAGGAGATGGGTGATGGGAACGATGAGAAGATTAATAGTAGTGCAGATTTAGTAAATAGTTTGACAGTGTTGAGGGAATTATTTGTTTAGCAGAGTGATGGTGTTTGGGAAAAAACTGTTCTTATGTCTAGTTGTTCTGGTGTGCAGTGCTCTATAGTGTCGTTTTGAGGGTAGGAGTTGAAACAGTTTAGATCCAGGATGTGAGGGGTCTGTAAATATTTTCACAGTCCTCTTTTTGACTCGTGCAGTATACAGGTCCTCAATGGAAGGCAGGTTGGTAGCCATTGATTTTTGTGCAGTTCTAATTATCCTCTGAAGTCTGTGTCTGTCTTGTTGGGTTGCAGAACCAAACCAGACAGTTATAGAGGTGCAGATGACAGACTCAATAATTCCTCTGTAGAACTGGATCAGCAGCTCCTTGGGCAATTTGAGCTTTCTGAGTTGGCACAGAAAGAACATTCTTTGTTGTGCTTCTTTGATAACGTTTTTGATGTTAGCTGTCCATTTTAGATCTTGCGATATGGCAGAACCTAGAAATTTGAAGATCTCTACTGTTGATACTGTGTTGTCTAGTATTGTGAGAGATGGAAGTATGGAAGAGTAACAAGACGAGAATGCAGGCAATAAATTAACGATTTTAATGGAACTGCCCCATCTGCAGTTTAGCCTTTGCACTGGGACCTCAGGAAGTTATTTGCTTAGGTAATAGCTGTCTGTTAAACAAAAAGAAATAAAGATATGAAAGGTCATTTTGTTTATTAATCGCATGGCAGAAATTGAAATAGAAGAGATCAAAGAGTAAGAATGTCCTTTTTTTCCAGGAACTGCTGCAAAACTCATTGAATTCATCTGAACCACAAATATGCAAATAGCAGGATTTCCTGGGGAATTCTGGGAGTTGAAGTTCACACATCTTAAAGTTGCTGAAGTTTAGAGACACTGCTTTATAACAGTGTTCATAGAAGGCTAGGAATCTAGAAGGCAACCATGCCTTCTTGATTCCTAGCCAGAATAGCCAAGGGTTGGGAAGGATGGGACTTTTAATCGGGGTGAAATCTAGCAGGTTCTGACAGGTTCTGGAGAACCGGTAGTGGAAATTTTGAGTAGTTTGGAGAACCGGAAAATATCACCTCTGGCTGGCCCCCAAGTGAGGTGGGAATGGAGATTTTGCAGTATCCTTCCCCTGGAGTGGGGTGGGAATGGAGATTTTGCAGTATCCTTCCCCTACCACGCCCACCAAGCCACACCACGTCCACCAAGCCACGACCACAGAACTGGTAGTAAAAAAAAAATTGGATTTCACCACTGCTTTTAATCCAAGTTGTCCAGTGGGATAGAAAGAGTGCTCAAAGTCTTCCTCTTGGCTTCGGCTGCTTCCTATTTATTGATCCTAAATATGCTTTGTCTTGCCTTGCAGATGAGGTCACTCGCTCCTTAACCGGTGTGCCCAGCGGGGCTATCTCCGACGATGCCTTATTCAGGGACAAGTTAAAACACATGGGAAAATGTGAGTTATATTATAGCACATTGCTGGGCAGAAGCCAACACTGTGATGCGTATTTCCTGCCATTGTCTCTCCATAGCAGGGGACTCCAAATTTGGCCATCTTACGGATTGTGTCCCAAAGGTGCTTTTTAAAAAGGCAACTGGACTTTCTTCTTCTTTTTTTCCCTTGAAAACATTTCGTTTCTCATTCAAGATGTTTCTTCAGTTCTTATCTTTCTTAGATAAGAAGCGAAACATTTGTTTGTTTCGAACAAACAACCATGACCTGGATGATTGAGAATCTGCATAAGGCCACACTTGGGATACTGCATCCAGTTTTGGTTGCCATGATGTAAAAAAGATGTTGAGACTCTAGAAAGAGTGCAGAGAAGACAACAAAGATGATGAGGGGAGGCTAAAACTGGAGGCTAAAACATATGAAGAACTGGCTATAGATATACCCAGTTGCAGGAACTGGGTATATCTAGTTTAATGAAACAAAGGACTAGGGGAGACATGATAGCAGTGTTCCAATATCTTGGGGGCTGCCCCAAAGAAGAGGGAGTCAAGCTATTCTCCAAAGCACCTGAGGGCAGGACAAAAAACAATGGGTGGAAACTCACCAAGGAGAGAAGCAACTTAAAACTAAGGAGAAATTTCCTGACAGTCAGAACAATTAATCAGTGGAACAACTTGCCTCCGGAAGTTGTGAATGCTCCAACACTGGAAGTTTTTAAAAAGAGATTGTATAACCATTTGTCTGAAGTAGTGTAAGGTATCCTGCCTGAGCAGAGGGTTGGACTAGAAGACCTCCAAGGTCCCTTCCAAATCTGTTATTCTATTCTATTAAATATTCATACTATTCTAAGTCTACTATTCATAGTAGACAAGATGTCCCATAGAAGTGCTGGCTTGGGAATTCTAGGAATTGAAGTCCACAAATCTTAAAGTTGCCAAGTTTGGAGGCCCCTGCTCTATAGGATTGGATGCCAGCTTCCTTGCACCCCCCAACATGGCATCAAGCCAACTGGAATGCCAAAGAAATTAAGTCCCAACAGACAGAGTAGCATGGTAGTGAAGGTTTAGGGTTTGGAGGGAAGGAAAGCGTAGTTTTTCTCCTAGTCCTACCCCACACAGTGAAAGTTCCCAGCATGGAGGGTGAGCTTTGGACCGGCTGTTTCTCTCAGCCCAAGAGATTATGATGTGGGGAACATTTTGGACCAGGAATGGGAGAGTTTCTAACCTTCTTTCAATCATGGAAGATCCTGTTGTGACCCAGGCCCAAGTAGGTAGTAGGAAACTCAGTCAGCGTAAAAACAAACAAATCTTATTCGAACAGTTGAGAATTACTTCATTCTCAGTGTAGTTCAACTAAATGAAAGCAAATTCCTCCCAACACAAATTCCTCAGTCCTATCACCAACCTTGGTCCAATTAGGCAAACTGCCAAAGGCCTTTCATGGCAAAAGTTCAGAAGACACCGATACAAAATAAATGCAAGAAGACGAAGCTATCAACGTTGTTTTCCGACAAAGAGCCCAAACGCTGTTGCTGGTCTTTTAAGCCTTATGGGAGGGGCCAATCATTTCTTGGCCCTATTCCCGAGTCATCCTCTTTGCTTGAACTGCTCTTGCCTTCTGGCAGCTCTTCTCATGTGTGCATTAGGAACAGGCTCCTCCTGTTTCTCTGCCTCACTACTGTCAGCCTCTGGAGGCTCTGGAGTCCGCATCTCATTCCCCGATGGCCCTGGCCCCTCCTCTGCCTCCAACGCAGAGTCCTCATCCGGGACTTCCCCAGCTTCCAGGACTGGCCCACGCTCTTCCTCAGCCTCATCGCTATCTGACTCAGTTGCCAGCTCCACAGGCTGCTGGTGGACCACAACAGATCCCTGCAAGATTTTTGGTCAGTCATGTTCTCTCCCTGTACAAACCACTATAGGTAGCTACTTACAAAACACTATGTACAAAACACTACTTAGCGACCACAATTGGAACGGGTCACCGTGTTAAGACATCACATGACTGCCACTGAAGATTTTGCTTCTGTCTTCTCTATTAACTTTGCTTATTGCTATCCAGTTGTGAAGCATGTGGTAATCACATGACTGATGGCCGTAAATGTGAGGACTGGTTGCAAAGCTTTTTTTCTTTTTTTACATCATCATAGCTTTGAGTGATCAGTGAACGAGGCAGTGAGGACTACCTAATGGGATAATAGAATAACAGAGTTGGAAGGGGCTTTGGAGGTCTTCTAGTCCAACCCACCCCCTGCTCAAGCAGGAAACCCTATACCAGGGGTCTGCAACCTTAAACACTCAAAGAGCCATTTGGACCCGTTTCCCACAGAAAAGAAAACACCGGGAGCCACAAAACCCTTCCCGTGCCTGACTATTTCTGGAGCGGCCACAAAACTAGCATATGTAGTTGAATTAGACGTTCTGTTTTCTTCTGAAACTTTTCTTTTCTTGGATTTATCCATGGTTGGCCTACCGGTGGTTGAAAAGCTCAATAAAACATGTGCCAGAAGGTGTCAGACATTGGCGGTTGTGATGCATATTTTGAGTCACAGGGAAACACAGAAAAGGGGTCGAAGAGCCACATGCGGCTCCAGAGCCACAGGTTGCTGACCTTTGCCCTATACTATTTCAGAGAAATGGTTGTCCAATCTCTTCTTAAAAACCTCCAGTATCTGGAGTTGAGGAAGGCTGAAGTTTAGATGCCATTACAGATGTAGTACCTCACGTCACTGCATGCTTTCAGAATTCAGTGTGATGCATTTATGCTGTTTATTTGTTCATTTTATTCATTTTTGTTTACTCATTTTGCAAAGAAGTCAAGTTGGTGAATATATCCAACACATCTTCCACCTCCTATTCCCCCCCCGCCCCCAGCAACAACAACAACCCTGTGAGATGGGTTGGGCTGAGAGAGAGTGACTGGCCCAAAGTCACCCAGCCGACTTTCATAGCTAAGGTGGGACTAGAACTCACCGTCTCCTTGTGATTGGCCCAAAGTCATCCAGCCAACTTTCATAGCTAAGGCGGGACTAGAACTCAGGGTCTTCTGCTTTCTAGCCTAATGCCTTAACCACTAGACCAAACTGGCAGCAGGCCAAGTTATTTATTTAGCATATGTTATATCATACATGGACTAGCAATATATTTCTAACTAGTATCAGGGATCAAATGCGCCAAAGCAGGGAGCAGCAATAAGACAATAGAAGATACAATGATCTTCTGTGCATTTCCCAAACACCTTGTTATCATCAGTTCAGGGCATCCGTGGGTAGGTTTGTGTGCATGAGTGTCAAAATTGGGAAGATGAGGGATGGAATGTCACACAGTCATTCAAAAGGGGCAAGGTTTGCATTACATCTGCTGCCTCCCTGATTTTGACACACAGGTGGATGTTGCTGCATCAGACTTATCCCTAGTGAATTCTGGAGTAAGAATTAACTGCCGGTCCCTTCTCCTTTAGGAAAGGAGGACACAATCTTGTCATTTAATCTGGTCCTATGGGTAGGGTGACCTCTGCCTTTTTCAGAGACCCCTCTCTATTTTTTCTTCAGTTAAGACTAAATGTACTACAGCTGTAAAATTCGGGATCTTGAAGAAGCTATAGTTTTTATAGAATATAGAATAACAGAGTTGGAAGGGACCTTGGAAGGGACCTAATTAGGGTCCAGCTCCCTAATTAGGCAGGAAATCCTATACCACTTCACACAAATGGTTATCCAACATCTTCTTAAAAACTTCCAGTGTTGGAGCATTCACAATTTTTGCAGGGAAGTTGTTTCACTGATTAATTGTTCTAACTGTCAGGAAATTTCTCCTTAGTTTTAGGTTGCTTCTCTCCTTGATTAGTTTCCACCCATTGCTTCTTGTCCTGCCCTCGGGTGCTTTGGAGAATAGCTTGACTCCCTCTTCTTTGTGGCAGCCCCTGAGATATTGAAGACTGCTGTCATGTCTCTCCTAGTCCTTCTTTTCATTAAACTAGACATACCCAATTCCAGCAATCATTCTTCATATATTTTAACCTCCAGTCCCCTAATCTTCTTTGTTGCTCTTCTCTGCACTCTTTCTAGAGTCTCAGCATCTTTTTTACATCGTGGCGACCAAAACTGAATGCAATATTCCAAGTGTGGCCTTACCAAGGCATTATAAAGTGGTATTAACACTTCACGTGATCTTGATTCTATCCCTCTGTTTATGCAGCCCAGAACTGTGTTGGCTTTTCTGGCAGCTGCTCATATTTAAATAGCTGTCCACTAGAACTCCAAAGATCCCTCCCACAGTATGAAAATCTTAATCAAGTTACTAGTCCTTAAGCCTCTCACTTTGGCAGCAGGAAGCCCATGCTTGGAGATACTGCTTTTTCCTCCGCTAAAAATGCCACCGTTTTTCTTTTTAGCTACACGCAAGAAGTTGTTTGAACTTGCCAGAGCTTTCTCAGAAAAGACCAAAATGAGGAAGTCAAAAAGAAAACAGCTTTTGAAGCACCAAGTGTATCCTTTCCTGGTTGTATGAAAAGTGACCTCCTCTTGGTCTCCCAACCTGGTGATCTTGAGGATCTTCCCTGCTGTTCTTTCTTCATGAATGAGAACCTCACTCCAGGCCTTGGTGGTATGTAAAGAGACTTTAATCCAAGTGTAAAGAGAGGACTTTCCTCACGTTTTTCCCTCGTCATCCTGGCCATTGCTGAGAATTCTGGGAAATGAAGTCCACAAATGATGAACAGGAATTTGAATGCAGCATTCTTTTTTTTGTTTTTGTTTACATTTATACCCCGCCCTTCTCCGAAGACTCAGGGCGGCTTACAATGTATAAGGCAATAGTCTCATTCTATTTGTATATTCTTGACCTTTCCCCAACAGCTGCCTACCTATTGTGTTCCGGTGGCATTCAGCAATTTGGCTGATTTTCTTGGCTCTCCTCCTGCTCCAAATGGGACCAGGGATTAAAAGTCGGACCTCTATTTCTTTTGCCTAGTAACCACAGAAGCAGAACAACCAGATTCAGCTTTGTTCCATATAGCAGGGGTCTCCAATCTTGGCAACTTTACGACTTGTGGACTTCAACTCCCCAAATTCCAGCATGCGCTGGCTGAGGAATTCTGGGAGTTGAAGTCCACAAGTCGTAAAGTTGCCAAGGTTGAAGAATCCTGCCATATAGCATCAACCTTCTTAACTCTCAAGACTCTTTTTTCCACTATGTATTCAAAATGGATTGTGATTAATATAGATTTTTAGTGTCATTTTTGTATAACTTGATATTTTGAGGTTGCTGCTGTTATTAGATTATTACTGTTCAGAGTAATAATATAATACGGTGGGATGATGACATGGTTCAAAGGGGTGGGTATTCCTTCTTTCAAGAGCCAGATATGGGAATTTCATTTTAATGAGCGTTGTTGTGCATGACAATAAAGGTCATCTTATCTTGTTATCTTATCACCCAATGTCAGGGTTCCAAGTAACGCTCCCCCCCAACGAAAGAAGACTCCGAGGCTTGAAGTTCCTCAAAGTTCCATTTATTAGAGATGTCATATTGGCACATCTGGGAAAACCTGAATCTGAAAGCTTCCGGGTTTTCCCCACCCAAAAAAAGTCCAAGTCCTTTCCCATACATCCATATGCCCATCACATGGTCCAATCAATGCACCGTCCCAACTGGAGATGCCTCCCAGCCACACCCTCCAGGTGCAGGGCGAGGTGTCCTTGACTCTCTGAGAAAGGAATGTTATTATGACTACATATCACCCTTGTTCCATACAATCCCTTCTCCCAGTTTCCCACAGCAGTAAATGTGGCAGGCCTGAAGGCCCAATGCTTCCAGGCCTGACACCTACCTGGAGTGTAGACCTCCAGGAAGTGGTGTGGATGCCAGTCTCAAATCTCAGACAGGTTCATATGACCTTCTTCCAAACTTGGACTGTTTTTAAGCAGTGTTGCTCTCATTGGTTGGGAGTTTTAAGATTTCCATTTGATGTGCGGTTTGGATTATGTTCTCCTTAACGCCAATCCAGGATGGGGACTGCAGCCTCAACAGCAAACCTTCTTGATGACGTTGAAGGACATTCATGTGGTAAGAATTAGGGAGTTCAATTGGCCCAGCTCTTTAATTGTACCTTGAGTTTTGGGACCCTGAAATGATACCATTCCATTTTGCTGTGGGCCTACAAAATATAAATTCCTGCTCCAGGAGGAATGTGTGTATAAGGTGGTCTTCAACTTACAACCACAACTGAGCCCAGAATTTATGTGGCTAAGTGAAGAATTTGTTAAGTGAGTTTAGCCTCATTTTATGACTTTCCTTGCAACATTTGTTAAGTGAATCACTGCCGTTGTTAAATTAGTAACACGGTTGTTAAGTGGATCTGGCTTCCCCGTTGACTTTGCTTGTCAGAAAGTCACAAAAGGTGATCACATAACCCCGGGACACTGCGACTGTCATAAAAATGAGCCTGTTGCTAAATGCCTGAATTTTGGACAAGTGACCATTTGGATGTTGCAACAGTCTTTAAGCGTGAAAAATAGTCATAAGTCACTTTATTCAGTGCTGTTGTAACTTCAAATGGTCACTAAACAAATGGTTGTAAGTCAAGGACTACCTGTATTGTAGGAATGGAGACAACTAGGGTGATTGTCTATGGGGATTCTCAGTCATCCAGGTTATGTTGTCGCAAAGGTGTTTTTTTCAAGAAGCAACTGGACTTTCTGGTTTTCCTTTGAAGACGTTTCGCTTCTCATTCAATAAGCTTCTTCAGCTCTGACTGGAATCCTTCCATTCCGAAAGTCCTGTCAGAACTGAAGAAGCTTCTTGGATGAGAAGCGAAACGTCTTCAATGAAAAACCAAGAGAGTCCAGTTGCCTCTTGAAAAAAAGCACCTTTTGGGACATCTAGGGCAGAGGTCTCTAATCTTGGCCACTTTAAAACTTACGGACTTCAACTTCCAGAGTTCCTTAGCCAGCTTTGCTGGCTGAGGAATTCTGGGAGTTGAAGTCCACAAGTCTTAAAGTGACAAGGTTGGAGATCCCTGATCTAAGGTGATGTAAAGCTGCCAGCTATAATCAAGGGCATTGGTAGTAATGGTGTTGGGAGCTAATAATTTTATTGGAGGAGGGTGAGAAACCTTGATGTGGAATCTGGGGTGGATAAGAAAGTTGCTAGAAGTAGCAATACGGTAGCACTTAGACTTACCGTATTTTTCAGAGTATAAGACGCACCTTAGTTTTTGGGGAGGAAAATAAGAAAAAAGCTGATTGGCAGGTGAATTGGCCTCCCGGAATACCCCCAATCAGCTGTTCCCAGAGGTGAATTTTAGCAACAGGTTCCTTGGTTGTGAGCTCTGTGCCTCGCTCTTTTTTGTTTTTTTTTTTCTGCCTCTGAAACTGTTTCAGAAAAAACTTTTTTCTGCCTCTGAAAGCCTCCAAAAAAGTAGGAAAGAGAAGAGGAGGAAGAGGAAAGGAAGGAAGAGGGATAGAAGAGGGAGAAGAAAGGAGTAGGGAGGAAGGAGGAGAGGATGTAGATAAGAGACGGGGAGGATGGTTGTGGAAAGTAGAAGAAGGTAGAGAAGGGAAGAGAGTTAAAGGAAGGGGGTGGTGACCGGGTAGGTCCGATTAATTGTATATGATGGTACATTAAATAGGTTATTGGATATGAATGTTAAAATAAAACTTAAAAAAAAAATCTTTCTGATCAACGAAAGCCTCCAAAACAGAGCTTCAGAAAAAAAGCCTCTGAAGCTCTGTTTGGGAGCTTCTTTTCTGAAGCTTCTTCCAGCTTGTGAAACCTCCATTTGAGAAGCTGGATGGGGCTAACTTCGGAGTATAAGATGCATCCAGATTTTCACCCTCTTTTTTTGGGGAAAAAGGTGCGTCTTATGCTCCAAAAAATACGGTATCTGCTACACAATGCTTTACTTCGCTCTAAGCTGTTTGCAGAGTCAGCATATTATCCCCCAACAATCTGGATCCTTATTTTACCAATCTCGGAAAGAATCAACCTTGAGCCTGTCAGGATCAAACTCCTAACTGTGGGCAGAGTACGCCTGCAGTACTGCATTTTAGCCACTCTAGCACCACAGCTGTTCAGTCATCTTTATAGCTGGCCACAAGAGCAGCCAGTCTCTGATGCTGCCTTTTCCTGCCTTTGAATTGACACCGACTCTAGTCTAGTTGCAAAGTTGGGCCATTGCAGATCTGCAGGCTTCAACCATCTCCTGCCTCTGTGTTCCAGATGAGGACTGCCAAATAAGAAGAAAATTACCTGCAGCAGAAGAACCATCAAAAGAAGTACAATAAGGTAGGCTGATTTTCGTTCCAACAATCATCAATTCATTTGCTAGGTACTCTGAACAGAAATATTTAAGGCAGGGATGAAATGCTACCGGTTAAACCAAACTGATAGTGATGGTGACACATGGTTTGGAGAACCGGTAGCTACAGCAGCATGAGGCTCCGCCCACCCACCCGGACCTCGTTACTTCCTGATTTTAACCAGGAAGTAACCTTTTTTTGCCCTCTGTGCATGCGCAGAAGGCTTTGCCCATGTGCAGAGGGTCCAAGCGCACATGTGATGCATGTGTGCACACACACACGCGCAAAGCGAGCTCACACATGTGGAACGCGCACTTCCGAACCGGAGGGAAGGTAAATAGATTTCACTCCTGATTCAAGGTTATTGCTGTTTACCAAGACCAAGCAGCATTCAAAAATGTCATTAATAATATGTTCTTTTAATTTAAAATTAAAACAGGGCAGCTATAATTAATAGAAATAGTTGAGGTTGCTAGCTAGTTAGTGGGAATGGAGAAGAGTTTAAAAAACGATGATCTTAAGCAAGCTTTTGCCCTGAATTTATATTTATACAATCCTTGGTTGTATAAAAAGAGGCTAGAATTAAAATCACGTGAAATATTAGTACTGCTTTATAAATCCTTAGTAAGGCCACACCTGGAATACTGCATCCAGTTTTGGTCACCGCCTTACAAAAAAGATGTTGAGACTTTGGAAAAAGTGCAAAGAAGAGCAATTAAGGTAATTAAAGGCCTGGAGACTAAAACATACGAAGAATGGTTGTAGGATTTGGGTTTGGCTAGTCTAGAGAAAAGAAGGACTAGGGAGGACATGATAACAGTTTCTCAGTGTTTGAGGGGATATCACAACTTAATTTCCAAAGCACCAGAAGACAAGACAAGAAACAATGGATGGAAACTAATCAAAGAGAGAAGCAACCTGGAATTAAGGAGAAACCTCCTAACAGTGAGGACAATTAACCAATGGAACAGCTTGCCACCTGAAGTACCCCAGTAATGGGTGCTCCATTACTGAAAGTTTTTGAGAAGAGACTGGACAGTCACTTGTCTTAAATTGTATAGAGTATAGAAGATCCCTTCCTGCTCTATTCTGATTAATTGGCCTCTAGTTTTTCTGGTCCTACACTACCTGTCTAGATCCAGTACATGTTGTTGTTGCTCAGTGTGAAGATATGTGGAATTGTGCTGCTTTTTAAAAATGTTGTCATGCCCATGTTGGAAGAGGCAGGATCAAAAAGCAGTGATGATAACAACAAGAGGAAATGGAACCTCTAAGTTCCAACTACTAGGTGATAGCAGCTCCCTGGTCTGGACTCATCTTCAAAAGATATGCAGAGTGTAATTGACTAATAGAGGGACGCGGTGGCTCAGTGGCTAAGACGCTGAGCTTGTCAGTCGAAAAGGTCGGCAGTTCAGCGGTTCAAATCCCTAGTACCACATAATGGGGTGAGCTCCTGTGACTTGTCCCAGCTTCTGCCAACCTAGCAGTTCGAAAGCACGTAAAAAATGCAAGTAGAAAAATAGGGACGATCTTTGGTGGGAAAATAACAGTGTTCCGTGCGCCTTTGGCCTTTAGTCATGGCGGCCACATGACCACGGAGACGTCTTTGGACAGCGCTGGCTCTTTGGCTTTGAAACAGAGATGAGCATCGCCCCCTGGAGTCGGGAATGACTAGCACATATTTTTATTTTATTTATTTGATTTTTATTTGATATGTGCGAGGGGAACCTTTACCTTTACCTGGCTAATCCTTGAATAGGAGAACACAAGGAAATCCAAGAATGGACTTTTTAAAAAAGCAGCTAAATAGGAACCAGTGTCAAACCGTGTTGTATTGTTACCAAGAAAACAGCTGGGAGGAGATTTTATCTTCCTCCAGTTCCTCTTTGCACAGAGTTAAGAAGGATACCTTTCTCTAAATTCTGGTAGTCCTCAACTTACAATAGTTCATTTAGTGACTGTTTGAAGCTACTAAAAAAAGCGACTTATGTCTGTTTTTCACAATTACAATCGTTGCAGCAACCCTGTGGTCATGTGATCAAAATTCAGACTCTTGGCAACTTGACTCATATTTATGACGGTTACAGTGTCTGGGGATCACATGACTTCCTGTTGCCATCTTCTGACAAGCCAAGTCAATGGGGAAGCCAGATTCACTTAACAACCATGTTTCCAACTTAACAACTGCAAGTGATTCACTTAACAGTTGTGGCAAAAAAGGTCGCAAAATGGGGAGGGAACTCACTTAACAACCGTCTGGCTGAGACTTCCAAAGCTGGCTGAGGAATTCTGGGAGTTGAAGTCCACAAGTCTTAATATTGCCAAGGTTAGAGACCCCTGTTATAAAGCACTCAAGCTTTTATTAATATTCCCATATTTCTCTTTTTTCTTTTCTAGATCCAGAACTGGCAACGGGGAGGGTGGGGGGAAAGCCAAATAAGATGAGAAACCATGATGATTAAAAGGGAATATGTTTTTTATGCTGGTGACTTTATTCCGGAACGATCCGAGGCTTCTCCAAGTTCAACCAGACGGGAACATGAAGGCACCTTTTGATTTTTTTTTTAATCCTGTGACTAAGAATTTGGGTCTTACTCTTCCATCTTTTTTCAACTCTGAGGAATCCAGCTCCCCACCACCACCCAAAAATGGGGGGGGGGGGAGAGAGAGAACTGACAACTGACCTAATCTTTTATACACCAATCTTTGAAGCTGGATAATGATTAATCTGTCATCGAACGTGGTTCAGATGTTTGAAAGAAGTCACACCATTGTTCTGTTGGAAGAAATATCCATCTGGGTTCAGTTCCAAGTGGGGGAAAAGACACTGGCAACATGGAGACTGCTTGGAAAGATGGTTTAATGGTGGTCACATGTTCAAGGCGTTGGGTGAAGAACCAGAGAGGAAAGGAGAAGAAGAGAAGAAGGGCAGAAGGGCAGAAGAGAGACAAGATGCTGAGTGTCTGAGTTTATACTCTCTGTAGGGCCCCACCTTGGTGTTTCCTGTTCCTGTATAAGAAATGTACCCTGATTGGTTGTCAAACTCCCAGATGGTCCAGGGGTCTTAGCTAACGTTGTAGGTTGTCTCTCAAGCTTGCTTGAGCCTTGCCATGTGGTGAGTTTCTGTTGCTAGATGAATCCTATTGTGTTGCAGATGATGGTCCGTTGACAAAGGTGGGGGGACTGAGTAAGCTTGGCTGAAGCCTTAATGGCCCATTGACAAAGGTATGAGGAGGCAGGAAGCTGCTTTGTCTTTAAAACAGGTTTCTCCATTTCTCATCTATTCAATATCCTCCAAAATATTTCATTCTTCTAGGAGAGGGGTGAGGGCTAACTTCCTACAGTTCCAAAGTGGTTTGTGGCTGGTGTTTTTGAGCCATGACTTTTCAACGGACGGATACTTGTGCCCTTTACATCCAGGTAGAGGATGGCCCTCCAGTTTTTGCTGTATTGTGGATGATGATTTTTACTATAATTATATAATTATTGCTGCTAATAGAAAAGAAACCTGAATCGTGCTATTTGAGTGTGATAATCAGAATAATATAATTTTTCCCCCCTCCACGAAAAAGTGTTCCTGCAGATCCGTTCCACAATCAGAGGCAGTTCATGATAGATATTATTTTCCCCTTTTCAGGGTTGTCTGTGGGAGAGGGGGTCAAAAAAGTCAAGGCAGCACCTACAAACGTGTTAAAAACTCAAAATATTTTCTTTAATCAAGTTTTACAAAACACAGTCAATCCAACACAAATTAATAAAGAGCAGAAAAGGAAGGAAGGAAGGAAGGAAGGAAGGAAGAAAGAAAGAAAGGGAAAAAGAAAGAGTTCTGATTTCTTTGTATTCCTTTGCAGCAAATATAAATACAGTTACAAAATTACTCCACGATTAAAAAAAACCTCTCATTTTTATTATTCATTTCCCCCCCTAATCATCATTACCGCAAATCATAAGTGCATTTTCCCCCCTGCTTTATGCAAAAAGTCTATAAGGTTATCCAGTTGATCATAAATGTTGATATTGTTTTTTTTCCACTAATCAAAGAGGTTAATTTAACCATCTACGCAAGTTCTATCAACTTCACCCATCATTCTTCTGTTGTAGGTACCATTGTGGTGAGCCTATCCATTTTTCAGCATAGAATAATCTTGCCAGAGTTGTCATAAATGATAAAAAGTCCCTTCCTGCCGTTCACGTTTCCAGCAAAGATTCAAAGTATCTTTATACATTCTAGACCAGGGGGTCTCCAACCTTGGCAACTTTAAGCCTGGCGGACTTCAACTCCCAGAATGCCCCAGTCAGCAAATCTGGCTGGGACATTCTGGGATTTGAAGTCCTCCAGGCTTAAAGTTACCAAGATTGGAGACCCCTGTTCTAGACAGTTTCTCTGGCGACAAATACCGGTGATAACATCATTTCATAAAAATTCCCTTTAAGGTTAGAGAGCATAATGTAGAATTCGAATCCTTTCAACCACCTATTTTCCTATTGGTCCATTTGTACCTTAGTTATAACCAATTTCCTAGCCTAATTTATCATACATTCTTTCAGTTCTGCTCATATTTCAGCAAATGTTTATAATTTCGGCAGTAACATGTTCGTCGCCGGTATAGAATTCTAATTCAAATTCAGTCTTGCTTTGTTCAAAACCGTAAAATCGTTTATCCACTTTAAACCTTTCTGTGAATTGTATAGAAGAAAACCATTGGGAAGCATATCCGTCTCTTGTTAAATCTCTTTGATTTCAATTTTCACAAGAAAATTTCAGTACATTTGGAAGGTTAGCCGTTTATGTTTATTCAGCATTTTTCCTTTACAAAATGCTTCTGGGTGCTGACAAGCTCCAACTTTTTTACATGTAAAAGAAGTTGGATTCTGATCTCATGTTGGTGGATGCCATATTGACATTTTTGACCTCCTGGGACATTTCGTGCTGTCATTGTTCCTGGTGTCTCTCAGCCCAACTTGGATTCCCTCCCATAATTTGATTACGTGCAGCCCCTCTGATAACTTTGTATTCCTTGCATTGCTGGAAAAGAGAACCGGGTTGAAAAATAAGAATGGTGTGAAAACTTATATTCTATATATTGTCCTTTTCCCATTTCTGTGAATTCAGTGTCTCTTATAGTTCTCATGACATATGCCCTTAGTCTTGTCCAGTGGTGGGTTTCAAATTTTTTTGCTACCGGTTCGGTGGCCATGGCTAGGTGGGGTGGGGGCATGTGACTGAGTGGGCATGGCCAACTTGACATCACTTATGCCCACTCAGTCACATGACACCCCCCACCTAGCCACACCCACAGGAAAAAGTAGGAAATTTTTTGGAATTTCCACCTATCTATCCCCACCCTCCCTTTGCCAGTCGCCCCCGTTTCCCCTCCTTTAGTGGCCCCGGCCCTAGCCCCGCTTCCTCCCCCACCACTGTCTCTTTGTTCGGGCTGTTTACCTTCCGCGGCGGCTGGTCTGGAGTCTGGAAGGCAAGCTGACCGGAGTTTTCGGCAGACCCCAGCCAGCCGCCGCTGCTGGAAAGTGGCTGGCAAAGAAGCGCCCCAGCAGACCTCTGAAAAGTACCAGAGGTCGTGGAAAAAGCTGCTGCCGTCACCGCCATGTTCTTTTCATCGCCATGTGGACTTGCAAGGCGATGGGATGTGCATGCGCGAAGAACATGGTGGCGACGAGCATGGGCGGGGTGAGCGAGTGGCGACTGGGGGACCAGTTCAGGGGCATGGCCAGTCGGCCATCGCTACCGGTTCGGCGACCTTGGCCAAATTTCCACCAACGGTTCGCGTGAACTGGTGGGAACCAGCTGAATACCACTTCTTGTCTTGTCCTACCCTTGCTGAGATGGTTTAGTAACTTGGGGCTAAGCTTTGTTGGAGAAGGACGGACTACACTAGTCCTTGTTAGTTGAGACTGGCAACTAGGTGCCCACCTATGTTTTTGAAATAAGGGAATCCCTTTTTTTTAAAGTGACTTTTTAAAGTTTACTTTTAAAGTAAACTCTCTCGACTTTTTTTTATAACTACATAGATAAAAGCACAAGGATGCACATTGGCCTGTTAAATGTAGGCAGCAGCTTAATTGATTGCAGCTGAAGGGTGGAGTTAATACTAACGGTAGGACCCGTATTGGAAGCCTTGAAAAAAGCCATCAATTTCTGGGCTCATGCATTTATGCTAAATCGATATCTCTCAAACTCAGCAACTTGGTATGTGGACTTCAACTCCCAGAATTCCTCAGCCAGGATAGCATAGCTGGCTGGGGAATTCTGGGAGTTGAAGTCCACGTATCTTAAAGATTGCTGAGGTTCAGAAATATTATGCTCATCTTTAGTCTTATGGAGATTCTCAGTCATCCAGGTCGTGGTTGTCCGAAAAGTGCTTTTGTTTTCAAGAGGCAACTGGATCTTCTGTTTTTTCTTTGAAGACGTTTCGCTTCTCCTCCAAGAAGCTTCTTCATTCCAAGAAGCTTCTGAAGAGCTGAAGAAGCTTCTTGGAGGAGAAGCGAAACGTCTTCAAAGGAAAACCAGAAAGTCCAATTGCCTCTTGAAAAAAGCACCTTTGGGTTGCTCACTTTTAGCTTGCCTAACCTTGCTATACTGAATAAACTGAATAAAACCATGAAGTATAAAATAGAGAGTAATTGGATTCAGGCAAGCTACTGAGTCAAAAGCAGTCAAGCATCTGCTGGGTGAATCATGCCATGAGCGTATTTTAGGAGAAAATTGGTAATACTTGGGGGGGATTTGAAAGCTGCTTTGCTGTTTCCATCCCTAGCGATGACAGGCGAAGGTAGCAAAGCTGCCTGTTTCCCGATGTTGGTCTGTTTTGATCATGTGTCTAATGCATAGGTTTGAGTATGAGCGAAAGGATTCTATATACTGTATATGTTCAGTCATTTGGGGCATATCTGCTCTTGGAGTAAAATCTACCAACAAGGAGAATTGTTGTAGAAGGAAATAAAATGCGTGCAAATGCAGATTCAAGTAGTCCTTGACTTATGACCGCAACTGGGACCAGAATTTCCATTGCTAAGCAAGGTGATCCTTAAGTGAGTTGCGCCTGATTCTACAACCTCTTTTGCCACGGTTGTTAAGCAAATCATTGCGGCTGTTAAGCGAATCTGGCTTCCTCTGTCAGCTTTGCTTTTCGGAAACCAGCTGGGAAGTTCGCAAATGTTGATCACATGATCCCAGGATGCTGCAGCTATCATGAATACGTGCCAGCGGCCAAGCGTCTGAATTTTGATCATGTGTAGTCGTAAGTGTGAGGACTGATTGTAAGTCACCTTTTTTTCACTGCCGTTGTAATTTTGAAGAGTTGGTAAACAAATGGTTGCAAGTCAAGGACTACCTGTACTTTTCAGGACTTCTCTGCCCAGGTCTCCTGGCATTTTAAAAATATCGGTTCATTTATAGTTGCGGCCTCTGCGATAGCTGGACCTGTGGCAGAGGGCTCCTGAGCATGCTAAGAGTTACCTCTCTGTTACTAATGCACTTGCCTACACCAAAATGCCCAGCAATAGATGCGAAACTTTGTAAAATGTTACTCAAGCTTTTTGTGATTAATTTTTTACTCGGGGAGAACGGGATGTAAAGAAACCAGCAGGCAAATTTCTTGGTCTGTTAGGATGGCTTCCCATAAGCCTCACTGGAGTTTTATAGATGCAAGATTTTGCTTTGCTATCCGTACACGACAAGGTTTAATTGGAAGCCAATCCCTGCCTCACAGTTTGGAAGAGAATCGGACAATGCGTACGGTTCTCTGTTTGGCGTATTATTGGGATTTCCGCCCCGCCCCCCCCTTAAGAGGCTTATGAAAATCAGGCCAAGCCTATATATATCCATGTTGCTCTAAAAGAATTGGAAAATTCTCTGAGGCTTAAGCCTAGCTGGTGCTGGGAAATCCTGAATGATTCTTTTTTATGCTTTCCAGGTCAGGATTTTAAAAAAACGTTGTTATTATTATTATTATTATTATTGAAAAACATCAGTGCATCTTGGGAAAAAGGGAATTTTTTTACTCTGGGGTTCCATTTTAGCTTCCAGGCTGTTATGAAGTCTGGAGAAAACAACCTTGCTTGCAAAATAAATTGCGAACAGGGAAGGCAACTACCTGGGCAGACAGTTGATTATTAATACCCTACCAATCCAGGTTCCTAGGTTTAGGGTACTTAGTCTTTGCCCTCAGAGCAAGTTAGTTGTTTAGCCAGAACTGGAAAGAAAAGCATCCATAAAACTAGAAAGCTCTTGTGTTCACACCACTTCTCTCCGCTGTTCCTTAACTGAAAATACCGGGTAATTTTCTACTTTTATTGCGACCCTGGGGTTTTTCCTGGATGCTTGGGAAGAACCAAATGGCCAGAATTAGATTCTGTTGCACAAGCATTTCACAGAAATCCCAGAACGGAAAGCAGCGGCCATTTCTCGCTCCCGTTTCCCTAAAATTAACCCACATATATACATATTTTTTGCTATGCCAGCCTTCCCCGCATTAGCAAGATGGGATGCTCTTATAAGCTTTACCAAAACTGCTTGTACTGCTGTTGCATTGCGTAAAAGCAAAGTTTGGACACCTTTTGTAAAAAAAAAAAAAAAGGGGGGGGGGATTATTGTCTCCGTGTACAGATTCTCAGAAAGCTTCCTGCCAGTACTTCTTGTTCAGCTTTGGAAGCGGTCTGGAAAAGAACAGTTTGGCTCCGAGCCTTTGGCCATTCCCGTTAATGATATCCATGGAACAATTTTGTTAGGATGGTACAGTAAATGCTTTTTGTTCAGTTTCTCATATTCTCTCTCCCCTCACACCCTCCATAAATGTGTTTTCAGGGCTACAAAGACCAGCTCCCAAAAGTTTAGGGTTCCTCCCCCTCCCCCGCCCTATATCAAAAAATTGTATAATCCATGACAGTAATGTTTGTATTGGTTTTCTCTTCAGGAAAAAAAAGAGACAACCAAAGTGGGTGGGTGGGAGAATAAAACACATGAGAGACGTTTGTGATGTTTGTGAATGTTGGTCTTTTAGAAATTTATTTCCATACATACTTTTTTCTTAAAAGATGTTTAATATTAATTCGTATAATAAACTCATGTTGTACTCTCTTAAACTTTCCGCTTTGCGAGGCTTCTGCTGTCGTTTGTGGGCCGCCTGGCAGTGAATTGAATGCCAATAAAACTTATTGATCAAAAGTCAACACAGTTCTAGGCTGCATAAACAGAAGGATAGAATCAAGATCATGTGAAGTATTAATACCACTTTATAACGCCTTGGTAAGGCCACACTTGGAATATTGCATCCAGTTTTGGTCACCACGATATAAAAAAAGATGTTGAGACTAGAAAGAATGCAGAGAAGATGATTAGGGGACTGGAGGCTAAAATATATGAAGAACGGTTGCTGGAGTTGAGTATGTCTAGTCTAGTGAAAAGAAGGACATGAAAGCAGTCTTCCAATATGTCTATGAAAATTTTCAATCATCCAGGTCATGGTTGTCCCAGAGGTACTTTTTCAAGAGGCAACTGGATTTTCTGGTTTTTCTTTGAAGACATTTTGCTTCTCATCCAAGAAGCTTCTTCAGCTCTGAAGAAGAAAAACCAGAAAGTCTAGTTGCCTCTTGAAAAAGGCAACCTTTGGGAGTGTTCCAAGATTTGAGGCTGCTTCAAAGAGGGGGTCAACTTATTTTTCCAAAGCACCTGAAGGCAAGAGAAGAACAATGGGTGGAAACTAATCAAGGAGAGAAGCAACCTAGAATTAAGGAAAAGTTTCCTAACAATTAAAACAATCAGTGGAACGACTTGCCTCCAGAAGTTGTGGGTGCTCCAACATTGGAGGTTTTTAAGAAGAGACTGGACAGCCATTTGTCTGAAATGGTATAGAGTCTTCTGCTTGAGCAGGGGGTTGGACTAGAAGATCTCCAAGGTCCCTTCCAACTCTGTTATTCTGTTTAGTCACTACAATTTCCAACATTTCAGCTACTGGAAGTGCCTAATGGGAATTATGAAGGTTATAGACCCTCATATTTTTTGGCAGCCCCAGTGCGGGGAAGACTGCTCTAAAATACAGCAGGCTTCATTATCTTCTGTGGTATATTTAATTTAACCTACTTTCTATTAATGCATTGACTCTTCACAAAATGACCTGATTCACATATCATGCAATCTATGGTTTGCTTAAATGCTATTTTCTTTCAATAAATCAGGTTTGGCTGGATTTGTATAACAAATTATACCAAAATCAAATCAGACGCATTTTGGCTTAGGAATTATAATTACATAGATTCCCTCTTAGCCCTATTTTACTGATGAAGGGTTTTTGGAAACTCAAAAACACACTATTTAGCTTCATAAGGAAATTATGAGTTTGATAAATATGTTGCTTTCTGTCTCCCTTTCAGTCAATATGCTGCTTTTGGTGTTTATCCTAAGTATGCTTATTTTAAAGCAGGGGTATCCAACCTCAGCAATTTTACAACCTGTGGAGTTGAGCTCCCAGAATTCTTCAGTCAACTGGGGAATTCTGGGAGTTGAGGTCCGTAAGTCTTAAAACTTGCCAAGGTTAAACATCCCTGTTCTAAAGGAACTTTTTATGTTTAATGGAGCCTTACAACTTTCACTAAACCAGTTGGGTTCTTCTTGGGCCTATGTTTACAGATAATCCTCGGGTAACAACGGCAATTTGAGACCAGAATTATTGTTGCTAAGCGATGTGTTCATAAAGAACAGTGTCATGTGCTTAGTAATGGTACTTCTGGACTTTCCGTTGTGGTTGTTAAGGGAATCCCACACCTTCATTAAATGAGAACGTCATGTGGCTGCCATTCACGATTTCCTACAGGCTTCCCCATTGAGTCTACTTGTGAGAAGCTGAAAAAGATTGACAATGGTGACCACATGCCATGGTGTGCTGTCATGTTGTAATTGTGAGCCAGGCACTGAGTCCTGGATCATGGTCACGTGCAGCAGTGGGATTCAATTAATTTAACAACCAGTTCTCTGCCCTAATGATTTCTTCCAACAACCAGTTCACCAAACTGCTCATAAAGTTAACAACCGGCTCTCCCGAAGTGGTGCGAACTGGCTGAATCCCACCACTGGTCACGTGTCTGCAGTGATGCTGCGACTCCAAAGACTGTTGTAAGTATCACTCATTTACGGCTGCCACAAGCCTGATTGCTAAACGAGTAGTTGTTAAGCAAGAACTGTCCATATTTATTACCAAATCTGTGGCAGCAGCATACAACACCAATTCCTAACAAACAGGAAGCAGCAGGTGAAGCTAAGCAAGATCACATCAAATACCTGTACAATTAGCACAGGGCCCCCCCCCCAAGGCTGTGTGCTCTCCCCACTTCTCTCTGTATACCAATGACTGCATCTCCAATGATCCATCTGTTAAGCTACTGAAGTTCGCAGATGACACAACAGTGATTGGTCTCATTCGAGACAATGACGAATCCGCATATAGACGAGAGGTCGAA
This sequence comes from Ahaetulla prasina, assembly GCF_028640845.1. Classification (NCBI taxonomy): domain Eukaryota; kingdom Metazoa; phylum Chordata; class Lepidosauria; order Squamata; family Colubridae; genus Ahaetulla; species Ahaetulla prasina. The sequence goes on from NC_080539.1 coordinate 12,074,594, forward strand.
CGACTAGCCTTGTGGTGCAACCAAAACAATCTGGAACTGAACACACTCAAAACCGTAGAAATGGTGGTAGACTTTAGGAAAAACCCTTCCATACTTCCACCTCTCACAATACTTGACAACACAGTATCAACAGTAGAAACCTTCAAATTTCTGGGTTCTATCATATCGCAAGATCTCAAATGGACAGCTAACATCAAAAACATCATTAAAAAAGGACAACAAAGAATGTTCTTTCTGCGCCAACTCAGTAAGCTCAAACTGCCCAAGGAGCTGCTGATCCAGTTCTACAGAGGAATTATTGAGTCTGTCATTTGCACCTCTATAACTGTCTGGTTCGGTTCTGCAACCCAACAAGAAAAACATAGACTTCAGAGGATAATTAGAACTGCAGAAAAAATAATTGCTACCAACCTGCCTTCCATTGAGGACCTGTATACTGCACGAATCAAGAAGAGGGCCGTGAAAATATTTGCAGATCCCTCACATCCTGGACATAAACTGTTTCAACTCCTACCCTCAAAACGACGCTATAGAGCACTGCACACCAGAACAACTAGACACAAGAACAGTTTTTTCCCGAAGGCCATCACTCTGCTAAACAAATAATTCCCTCAACACTGTCAGACTGTTTACTGAATCTGCACTACTATTAATCGTTTCATAGTTCCCATCACCAATCTCTTTCCACTTATGACTGTATGATTATAACTTGTTGCTGGCAATCCTTATGATTTATATTGATATATTGACCATCAATTGAGTTGTAAATGTTGTACCTTGATGAACGTATCTTTTCTTTTATGTACACTGAGAGCATATGCACCAAGACAAATTCCTTGTGTGTCCAATCACACTTGGCCAATAAAATTCTATTCTATTCAATCACTGTAACCATCAATTTAAAACAATAAAAACCAACAACACCTTACAATAAAACCATCTAAAACCTGACAAGAAGATAAAGTGTCCTTTAAAATGAAAAACTAATTAATTGAACGGAGGTTTAAGGTTTCTTCTGAAAGCAAAGAAGGTCAAGATCACAGAATAGGTGTGACCACAAAGAAGGACCTCACTTCAGGGGTGAAATTTCAGCAGGTTCTGACAGGTTCTGCAGAACCAGTAGCGGAAATTTTGAGTAGTTCGGAGAACCGGCAAATTTCACCTCTGGCTGGCCCCAGAGTGGGGTGGGAATGGAGATTATGCAATATCCTTCCCCCAGGAGTGGGGTGGGAACGGGGATTTTGTAGTATCCTTCCCTTCAAGTAGGGTGGGAATGGGGATTTTGTAGTATCCTTCCCCCAGGAGTGGGATGGAAATGGAGATTGTGCAGTATCCTTCCCCTGCCACACCCACCAAGCCATACCACGCCCACCATGCCACACCCACAGAACTGGTAGTAAAAAAATGTGAATCCCACCACTGCCTCACTTATTTTAATTTAGCCTACTATCTGGATGAAGAACAGTTTGGTGTAGTGGTTCAAGGCACCAGGCTAGAAACTGGGTGACTGGGAGTTCTAGTCCTGCCCACCTCACTTCCTTAGTCACAAAAACGTTGGGTGAATTTGGGCCAGTCTCACTTCCTTGGCCCCAGAAAGAAGGCAAGGGCAAGCTACTTCTGAAAATCTTGCCAAGAAAACTACAAAAACTCAAAAACACACACCTACACATACTTCTCTGGAAAGCACCCAGAAAATGTTCTGCCTAAAATGGATCCTCCTACAGTCAGCCAAAGTCCAAAGCATGCAGTTTCTTTTTAAAGCAAGCATTTTGTATTTGGCTCAGAAAGGAGTGAGAAGCAAATTCAGATCAGATGTCACAGCATCCCCATGAGAGAGGTCCAGTCAAAAGTGTGTCTGCTGGTTTTGGTTCCCCCTGCAGCTTCCATAAAGTGGATAGTGGATCACAGACATCGAGACTCTAGAAAGAGTGCAGAGAAGAGCATTGATTAGATGATTAGGGGGCTGGGAGCTAAAACATAAAGAACGGTTGCTGGAATTGACTTTGTTGTTGTTAGTTGTGAAGTCGTGTCCAACCTATCGCGACCCCGTGGACAACATTCCTCCAGGCCTTCCTGTCCTCTTCCATCCTCTGGAGTCCATTTAAGCTCCCGCCTACTGCTTCAGTGACTCCATCCAGCCACCTCGTTCTCTTTCGTCCCGTTCTTCTTTTGCCCTCAATCTTTCCCAGCATTAGGCTCTTCTCCAGTGAGTCCTTCCTTCTCATTAGGTGGCCAAAGTATTTCAGTTTCATCTTCAGGATCTGACCTTCTAAAGAGCAGTCAGGGTTGATCTCCTCTAGGACTGACTTGTTTGTTCACCTTGGAGTCCAAGGGACTCGCAGGAGTCTTCTCCAGCACCAGAGTTCAAAGGCCTCAATTCTTTGGTGCTCAGCTATGGACTCAGCTATTGACTATGGAATTGACTATGTCTAAGTTAATGAAAAGAAGGAGTAGGGGTGACATGGTAGCAGTGTTCCAATATCTCAGGGGCTGCCACAAAGAAGAGGGAGTCAAGCTACCGTGTTTCCCCGAAAATAAGACTCTGTCTTATATTTGTTTTGAACCCCGAAATAAGCACTTGGCCTTATTGCCATGTGCTCAAAAGCCGGATTGGGCTTATTATCAGGGGATGTCTTATTTTGGTGGGGAAACAGGGTATTCTCCAAAGCACCTGAAGGCAGGACAAGAAGGTAATCAAGGAGACAAGCAGTCTAGAACTAAGGAGAAATTTCCTGACAATTAAAACAATCAGTGGAACCATTTGCCTTCAGAAGTTGTGGGTACTGTATCACTGGAGGATTTTAATGAACGTATCTTTTCTTTTATGTACACTGAGAGCATATGCACCAAGATAAATTCCTTGTGTGTCCAATCACACTTGGCCAATAATCCATTCTATTCTATTCTATTCTATTCTATTTAAGAAGAGACTGGATAGCCATTTGTCCGGATTAGGGTCAGCAACCTGTGGCTCTGGAGCCGCATGTGACTCTTTCATCCCTCTGCTGTGGCTCCTTGTCACCAGTCGGCTCCACAATTGATAGGGCTTTTGGTTAGGACAGGTAGAAGTAAAAGGATGCCATGCTAAGGTGGAGACTCTATGGTGGTGGAGGGAACCAGACTTCTGGTCAGCATAGGAAAAAGGACGCCATGCTAGGAGGAGACTCTATGGTGGGGGAACCGAACTTCTGTCAGCTCCAGAATTGAACCGGGGGTGGGGGGGCTTCCAGTTAGGACCTTTGTGACTCTTTGAATGTTTAAGGTTGCTGACCCCTGGTGTAGGGTGTCCTGCTCAAGCAGGGGGTTGAACACCTCCAAAATCCCTTCCAACTCTAAACTTCTCCTAAAACTAAAATCCTACGGCATCTCAGGACCCCTCCACAATTGGATAACTGCTTTTCTATCAAACAGACAACAAGTGGTCAAAATTGGCAATGCTCTATCAAATCCTGTTCCTGTTAAACATGGCGTTCCCCAAGACAGCGTTCTTGGACCAACACTCTTCATATTATACATTAATGATCTCTGTGACCATATTACAAGTCTCTTTGCTGACGATGTCAAACTATTTAACACCACCAACAATACAGCTATCCTCCAAAAAGACCTTGACTTTTTATCTGAATGGTCTAAACCTTGGCAACTCCAAATCTTAACCAGCAAATGCTCAGTCTTACATATTGGAAAAAAGAACCTAAACACTAAGTACAAGCTTGATGGACATTACCTTACAGATGACCCCCCCACCCTGTTAAAGATTTTGGAGTTTTCATATCAAATGATCTAAGTGCCAAAGCCCACTGTAACTGCAAAAAAGGCCTTAAAAGTTGTAAACCTAATCTTGCGTAGCTGCTTCTCCAAAAACACTACACTACTAACCAGAGCATATAAAACATTCGCTAGACCAATTCTTGAATACAGCTCGCCTGTCTGGAACCCTCACCACATTTCTGACATCAATACAATTGAACGTGTCCAGAAATATTTTACAAGAAGAGTACTCTACTCCTATGCCACCAGACTTGAAATCCTGGGTTTAGAAAATTTAGAACTACGCCGCCTTCGACATGACCTAAGTTTAACTCATAGAATCATCTATTGTAATGTCCTTCCTGTTAAAGACTACTTCAGCTTTAATTGCAATAATACAAGAGCAACCAATAGATTTAAACTTAATGTTAACCGCTTTAATCTAGATTGCAGAAAATATGACTTCTGTAACAGAATCATCAGTGCTTGGAACACTTTACCTGAGTCTGTGGTCTCTTCCCATAATCCCAAAAGCTTTAGCCAAAAACTTTCTACTATTGACCTCACCCCATTCCTAAGAGGACCATAAGGGGCGTGCATAAGAGCACAAATGTGCCTACCGTTCCTGTCCTATTGTTTTTCTTTTCATATATATATATATGCCTCCTATATATATACCTCCTAATATTCCCTCATATATATGTTTATATACTATATAATCTTTTTGTGTGATGCTTATATATATTGTTGTGACAAAATAAATAAATAAAACTCCCTTCTGAAAGACGGCAGATGTTTGTTGTAGTAACCTTGGTGCTGCATGTTAACGGAGATGCTGACTTGGGTGGGGAAGAGACAAAGACTGTAGGAAGATATGTTATGCCAGCTGCCATCTGGTGGCATATTTGAGAAGGACCAAAAAAAAAAAAAACCCATGCCAAGGCTAAACTATAATCAATGCTTGGGATTAGCTGACTGGCACCCTGTGCCCTCATCCTGTCCCGTGGTAAAGTACCTATGAGAGATTGTGTAAAAGCTGAGGGACGAATGGAAGAGAGACTAGATATAAACAGACGGAAGGTAGAACTTGCTTGTTTCGAAAAGGAACTTAGCCCAGGTGGAGAAAAGTCTAGGACGAAATGTTTTTAGAACCACTTAGAATAACAGAGGTGGAAGGGACCTTGGAGGTCTTTAGTCCAACCCCCTTCTTAGGCAGGAAACCCTACACTACTTCAGATAAATGGTTATCCAATATCTTCTTAAAAACTTCCAGTGTTGAAAGATTCACAACTTCTGCAGGCAAGTTGTTCCACTGGTTAATTGTTCTCACTGTCAGGAAGTTTCTCCTTAGTTCTAAGTTGGTTCCCTCCTTGATTTGTTTCCACCAGTGGTGGGATTCAGCCAGTTCGCACCACTGAGCAGTTTGGTGAACTAGTTGTTGGAAGAAATCATTAGGGCAGAGAACTGGTTGTTAAATTATTTGAATCCCACCGCTGGTTTCCACCCATTGCTTCTTGTCCTGTCTTCAGGTGCTGTGGAGAATAGCTTGACTCCCTCTTCTTTGTGGCAGCCCCTGAGATATTGGAAGACTGCTATCACGTCATCCCTAATCCTTCTTTTCATCAGCCTAGACATTCCCAATTCCTGCAACCGTTCTTCATATGTTTTAGCCTCCAGTCCCCTAATCATCTTTGTTGCTCTTCTCTGCACTCTTTCTAGAGCTGGGGTGTCGAACTCGTGGCCCGTGGACCGGGTGCTTCATATGGTATCCCTGCCCCCGCCCATTTTAGTGAAGAAAGTCCCAATACATCATGTGACACCACCGTGACAACGCGAGTTTGACATCCCTGTTCTAGAGTCTCATTATCTGTAGCATTCATTATCTCATCATCTTTGCATTCAGGGTGATGAATGAAAAGCAATAACACATGAGGAAAAAGGGCTAGTGGAATTGGAGGGGAAAAAAAACACAACTAGACATTGTCTCTTAATGATCTTCTTGTATGATCAATTGAGATAAAAACATCTGGGAAAGTTAATAAAATATTTTCCAGACTTGGGGGATCTGAAGTACTGTAACTCGATCTCTCAATCAAAGCAATTTAGTAATATTCAATTGTAATTTTTCATGGTTAAATATCATCGAAGGAACCGAGTCAGTTGCAGTTTACTGTTGTGGTCCGCCAGCAGCCTGTAGAGCTAGTCGAACAACGATGAGACTGAGGAAGAGCGTGGGCTAGTCCTGGAGGCTGGGGAAGGCCTGGATGAGAGCTCTGTGTCAGAGGCTGAGGTGGGACCAGGGTCATTGGGGAATGAGGTGCGGATTCCAGAGCTTCCAGAGGCTGACAGTAGTGAGGCAGAGGAACAGGAGGAGCCTGTTCCTAATGCGCGCATAAGAAGAGCTCCCAGAAGGCAAGAGCAGCTCAAGAAAAGAGGACGACTCGGGAGTAGGACCAAGAGATGATTGGCCCCTTCCATAAGGCTTAAAAGACCAGCAATGGCATTTGGGCTCTTTGTCGGAAAACAATGTTGATAGCTTCGTTGTTATGTATTATTGTATATACCTTTAAATATTTGAGCGGGAAATCAGCACGTTGCTGATTGGACGAAGCCTCCACCAGAACTGTATAAAAGGAGAGGTTTTTCCCCCAGCCTGTTGCTGGGTTCACCCTATATTAAAGAGCTGTTGTCACTACCCTGGTCTCCAGCCTCGTTACTTCCAGAACTTAACACTGGCGACGAGGATGGGATCTCGAGGCTAAGGAGAACCAGAACCGAGCTGAAGCACGATAGACCCGAACCCAGCAAACACAGGGCAGAAAAGCGGAGATGGCCAGTTACACTCCCCGCACGTTTGACCCGGCTAAAGAGAAATGGGGACGTATATGACCGTTTCGAAAGCTTTCTAGAAGCCAACGAACTGCAAGGAGTTCAGATAACCGGAAAAGGGCTTATTTCTTAAGTCACTGCGGTCCGGAGGTCATTGATATCGCGGAAGCCTGGCAGAGCCAACGCCGCCACAATCGGTGTCGTGGCCAACTCTACAGACTTTACTAAAACCACTGCGCCAACGCCGTCCAAATACGTGCGGCGGTTTGAATTGGTGAGCGAAGGCAGATGGAGGCGAATCCATCGGTGACTACATGGCCTAAGAAAAGCGCCCAAGGACTGCGGATACCGCGACCAGACGAGGTGCTCTCGAGCAACTCATCCGAGGGGTCCGAGAGACATCCGTTATGCGCGGCGGCTAGCAAAGAGCAACCTGGCGCTGGCACAACGCCTGGACGAAGCCAGAGCACATGAAATGTCCACCCAAGCGGCGGAGACACTGCAAAAGCCGGTCCCACAAGGCAAGCGCAAAGACAACCCCAGTGCACCAGGAGGAGGTTCAGACCGAATCCGACGGGAAGATGAGGAAGGGTCTGCCGAACCGAGAAACGCGACAAAGGGACCGAGAGTGCGGAAGCTGCGGTGGTCAACACCAGCGCCAACGCTGCAAATTTAAGGACGACATGTCGGCGTGCGGAAAGAAAGGGCACCTAGCTCAAGTTTGTCGAGCGCCAACCTTCCGCCGAATTCAAATCGGCCAATCAGGCGCGGAATCGGCAAGGCGACCGCGATTGGCTCAAACAAAAAGGCGGATTCAAACCAAACGACTGTGGTCATAGGCGCGCCTCAACCCGAGTGGAGAAGAAGATCTTCACCAGACCAAAAATAGAGGGAGTACGGTGCCGGCTCAAGTAGACACGGGATCAGCGATCACCATCATGTCCTGGGACACTTTGGCGAAGTCACTGCCGTCAGTCGCTAAGCGCCACCTGCAAGCACAACGCTACGAGTCCACGACTACCAGGGAATCGATCCCTGTTCGAGGGACCACCTCCGTCCGAGTCACGGACCACACAAGAAGACCCTGCCCATCACGATCGTTGAAGGGACCCTGCCCAGTCTGTTGGGACTAGACTGGTTTCGTGCCCTGGGCATGGGAGTGACTGGCATCTACAGAAGTGACTGTAACCTGAAAGACATTCTCTTTAACGAGTTCAAGATGTCTTCAAGGACTGCCTGGGCAAGTACAAGGGACCCCTATTTCCTTCAACTTAGACCCCAGGTAGCCCCATTAGGCTTAAGGCGAGGAGAGTCCTTTGCCCTAAAACCAAAATCGATAAGGAGCTGATAAGCTCATAAATCAGGGATTTTGGTGCCAGTCGATCACGCAAAGTGGGAGACGCCAATCGTCACCCCCATAAAACCGGACGGGTCAATTAGAATTTGCGCTGACTACAAGGCGACGCTTAACAAAGCCTTACAGAAAGGCGCTTACCCGGTTCCCGTGGTGCAACACTTACTGCACTCTTTGGGGCAAGGGCAAGTCTTTGCAAAGTTAGACTTGGCCCAAGCCTACCAACAACTGCCCGTAGACGCCGCACAGCGAAGCCCAAACGATTGTAACGCACAGGGCCTTCAAGTGCACCGATTGCAATTTGGGGTTAGTGAATTTTTACGCGGTCTTTTTAAAGAACAAAGCGACCGTTGCCGAACCGCTGCATAGACTTTTAGGAAAAAATACTGTTTGGTCTTGGGGAAAGTCGGAAAATAGGGCTTTTGAAGCAGTAAAGAACCTGCTCTCAAGTTATAGCCTGCTCATCCAATATCACAACTCATTGCCCTAGTGCTGGTTTATCTCCCCATACGGGGTGGGGCGTACTCAGCCACAGACTTCCAAACGGCACAGAAGCCCCTATAGCGTTCTATTCTAGAACGATGTCCTCCCAGAGAGGAACTATAGCCAATTAGATAAGCAGCTAGCAATTGTGTCAGGGTGAAAAATTCACAGTATGTTTTTGGGCGGCAGTTTGAAATTGTAACTGACCACCGACCATTGTTAGGAATACTGGCTGGCGACCGCCCAACGCCTGTGGCACTGTCACCACGACTGACTCGATGGACAATTTTTTTAGCCGCTTATTCTTATAAACTGCTACATCGACCAGGAAAAGAAGTGGGGCATGCGGACGCGTTAAGCAGATGCCCACTACCAGGGGCGATCGAAGATCCCACTCCGGGGACGCCCATCCTACTGATTGACTCTTTGGACTCTGGCCCAGTCACATCCAAGGAAGTGGCTCGGGCATCGTATCGGGACATTGTGTTAAGGACGGTACTCGGTTGGGTACAAAGAGGGTGGCCGCGCGGCGAAAGGTTTAAAGAGTTTGCCAAGAAACGTGATGAGCTCTTGGCTCAAGGGGTGCCTGTTATGGGGTGATCGTGTGGTAATTCCGATCAAACTAAGGAAAAGGTCTTGGACCTCCTCCACGAGGCACCCAGGGATCGAGGATGAAGGGCTAGCCAGAAGCTATGTGGTGGCCACTCATGGATGCAGAGATTGCTGAGAGGGTAGGAAATGCCAGGCTTGCCAAGAGTCCAGACCCCTACCCCCAGCGGCCCCAGTCAGGAATGGGAGAAACCCCAAGGCCCTGGTCAAGAATCCACATTGATTTTGCTGGCCCTTTCACGCCAAACGCTCCTAGTGGTTGTCGATGCATATTCAAATGGTTGGAGATCATACTCATGAAATCCACCACGGCGAGGCAGTAATCGCAGCCCTCGCCACCATTCGCAACCCACGGGTTGCCTGACACCCTGGTATCAGAAACGGCCGCAATTCACGGCAGCCCAATTGAAGAGTACCTGGCAGATGAGGGCATCCGACATGCCTCTCTGCGCCTTTCCACCCTGCGTCGAATGGCCTTGCAGGCGTTCCGTCCGGGCGCTAAGGAGGCGTGTCAGACTCAAGCCAGGCGACTGGCAAACCAAGATAGATTTCTTTCTGGCGATCCAGCACAGAACCCCGAGCACGGCTACCGGCAGAAGCCCAGCCGAACTATTGATGGGACGGAAACTCCGGTGCCCACTGGACCGTTTGAATCCCCATTACACACCAGAGGGTTACAAGGGGGAAATAGAAAAGCGAGGAAATGGGCATAGGCGACCAAGTGTGGGCCCGCAACTATGGGGCGGCCCAAGCTGGCTCGCAGGACAAATAATCAAAACAACCGGTCCCAAGTCATACTGGGTGAGCTACAAGACAACAGAGTATGGGCGCCATGTAGATCAGTTAAGGAAGCGAATAACTGATCAAACCAAACCAATAGAAACCGATTATGACACACACTTATTTGAACCCACAGCTGACCATGACCCAGGAGGCGCAAGACTTAGCTGAGGTCCCAGAGTTCCATCAGGGTCCCGAGGAAACAGCAGGAAAATTACAAGTAATCCAGGGCGGATGGCCAAGAAAAAGAGGCTGCAAATAATCCGGAGCCCGTTGGCCCAGAGACAGAGCTGGGAGGAGCAAAAGCTCCGACCAGCTCAAAACACCACCAGAACTGAACCGCGCAGGTCTGAAAGAACTAGGAGGCGCCCAGGTTATTTGCGTGACTCACGAAAAATAACATGTAGATAATATGTAAATAGAGACAAAGTGTTTTCTGGGAGGGGAGGAGTGTTATGTATTATTGTATATACCTTTAAATATTTGAGCGGGAAATCAGCACGTTGCTGATTGGACGAAGCCTCCACCAGAACTGTATAAAAGGAGAGGTTTTTCCCCCAGCCTGTTGCTGGGTTCACCCTATATTAAAGAGCTGTTGTCACTACCCTGGTCTCCAGCCTCGTTACTTCCAGAACTTAACATTCGTCTTCTTGCATTTATTTTGTATCGGTGTCTTCTGAACTTTTGCCATGAAAGGCCTCTGGCAGTTTGTCTAATTGGACCAAGGTTGGTGATAGGACTGAGGAATTTGTGTTGGGAGGAATGTGCTTTAATTTAGTTGAAATACGCTGAGAATGAAGTAATTCTCAGCTGTTCGAATAAAGTTTGTTCGTTTTTACACTGACTTGAGTTTCCTACTACCTACTGGGGCCTGGGTCACAACATTTACTCAGCACAGGATTATACAAATCATAGCTTCATATGATGTGTGAACCAGCTTCTCCTCCACCACGAGACATTTTTGTTCTGATCTGCAAAGCAGAGGTGGGTTTCAGCAGGTTCTGACCAGTTCTGGAGAACCAGTAGCGGAAATTTTGAGTAGTTCGAAGAACAGGTAGTAAAAATTCTGACTGGCCCCGCCCCCATCTATTCTCTGCCTCCCGAGTCCCAGCTGATTGGGAGGAAATGGGGATTCTGCAGTAACCTTCCCCTGGATTGGGGAGGGAATGGAGATTTTACAGTATCCTGCCCCTGGAGTGGGGTGGGAATGGAGTTTTTGCAGTCTCCTTCCCCTGCCACGTGCACCAAGCCACTCCCATCAAACCATGCCATTCCCACCAAGCCACACCCACAGAGCTGGTAGTAAAAAATTTTGAAACCCACCACTGCTGCAAAGATAAGTTTTTATATACCCAAGGAAGAGTCTTGTTGAATGAGAAGAAATGACCATCTAGTCCAGAATTCCGTTTCTAAACCTGATGGTCAAACAATGTCTCCGAGAAGTTCACAAAATGTTCCCAGGAAATGAATGAGCCAGCAAGGGCTGGGTCGTGCCCAGAACACGCTTCACCCAGGCAGCCACTGATCCAGCCAGTTCTAGCACTATATAATAACTTCAATCAACTGAAAATATGCCATTGTGAGAATACATTCTCTACCCACTTCAGAAATGCCCAAGATTCTTCAAGCCTTTTTACTAGGTGAGCACTGGCAAACGATTACATCGATGGTTTTCTAACCTTAGTCACTTAAGACAGGGATCCCCAACCCTCCAGGCTGTAGCCCAATACTGGGCTGTGGCCTGTTCAGAACTGGGCCTTGCGAGTGGCAGACAAGTGTGTGCATAGCTCCACTTCACACTCTTGTCAAATATTTAAAATAGAATAGAATAGAATAGATTTTTTTTATTGGCCAAGTGTGATTGGACACACAAGGAATTTGTCTTCGTGCATATGCTCTCAGTGTACATAAAAGAAAAGATATGTTCATCAAGGTACAACACTTACAACACAACATTTTAAACATTTTAAAACCCCTTTTAATAGTTAATGTCTCGAACTACAAAACATCTTGGAGACCACCTGCAACTTCAGAGGCTGTCTACAAAGAGTCCTCAATTTACAACCAGAATGAGGACTAGAATTTCCATCGCTAAGCCAGGCAGTTGTTAAGTGAGGCATGCCCAATTTTACAAACTTTCCCCCCCCCCATCGTTGATAAAGGAATCGTGAATTGTTGATTAAATCAGGGGTCTCCAACGTTGGCAAACTTTAAGCCTGGAGGACTTCAACTCCTAGAATTCTGGGAGTTGAAGTCCACCAGGCTTAAAGTTGCCAAGGTTGGAGACCCCTGGATTAAATCATGTGGTTGTTAAGCTTGTTAAGGTTGTTAGGGGCCTCTGTGGCTCAGACTGGTAAGACAGTCTGTTATTAATCACAGCTGCCTGCAATTACTGCAGGTTCAAGTCCCACCAGGCCCAAGGTTGACTCAGCCTTCCATCCTTTATAAGGTAGGTAAAATGAGGACCCAGATTGTTGGGGGCAATAAGTTGACTTTGTATATAAATATACAAATAGGATGAAGACTATTGCTAACATAGTGTAAGCCGTCCTGAGTCTTCGGAGAAGGGTGGGATATAAATGCAAAAAAAAAAAGAAAAAGAAAATCTGGCTTCCCCCATTCACTTTGCTTGTTGGAAGAGGGATGGGAAGGTCACAAACGGCAGTCGTATGATCCTGGGATGCTGCAACCATCATAAATGCACGTCAGTTGCCAAGCGCCCAATTTTTTTTTTATCACAGAGGTATGAACTGCCTCCAGGTAAGTTGCCTCTAGCCAAGTTGGATGGCATACAAGATGAATGGGGACACTGCACTGTTTGTTAAGTGTGAAAACTGGTTGTAAATCACTTTTTTCAGTGCTGTTGTAACGTCAAATAGTTACTAAATGAGTGATTGTTAAGGACTATTTGCACTGCAGTGGCTAAATTGATAACATGGATTTCTCCATGTCCTCCACCACAAAGCCAAGAATCCCAGGCATGGTAAGGTAGATCAAAAACCATCTTGGGGAAAAATATTGGATAACTACTTTTGTATTTTCGTTTTAAAAATGCAATAAAGCATCTGTATAGTTAGCAGGGTCTGAGCTCACCTGAAGGGCACCCTTATCCATATAGTGTGTTATGTGTACCAAGTAATCCATCATGTGCAATCTAGGTCAATATATCATAGAATGGTAGAGTATGGAAGGACCTCAGAGGTCATCAAGCACAACCTGCACACGGCAGGATTCACTACCTCATCCCCAATAGGTTATTCACCTATTTCTGTACAGAAAAGCAGAGGTGACTGTGGAAGAGGTATGAACTGCCTCCAGGTGAGTTGCCTCTAACCAAGTTGGATGGTATACAAGATGAATGAATGATCGAACCATTCGAACCAGGGGCCTCTGGTGGCTCAGACTGCTAAGACAGTCTGTTATTAACACAGGTGCTTGCAATTACTGCAGGTTCAAGTCCCACCAGGCCCAAGATTGACTCAGCCTTCCATCCTTTATAAGGTAGGTAAAATGAGGACCCAGATTGTTGGGGGCAATAAGTTGACTTTGTATATAATATACAAATGGATGAAGGCTATTGCTTGACATAGTGTAAGCTGCCCTGAGTCTTCGGAGAAGGGCGGGATATAAATGCAAATTTAAAAAAAGTAAAAAAAAAAGTATAATGATGAAGGATCTGGCCTAGAAAGCTGGAGACTGTGAGTTCAACAACAAAATAAAAGGAAATGCTATGAATAATTCCTGAAAGATGAGATATAAATCTAAAAAAATATGATTTCTGACACTAAGCCATCAATCATGGTTTAAAAACCAAAGTGACAGGATTCGCACTAAACCAAACATGCCACACTATGTTCAGGAAGATGTTAAGATGTAAACTCAACCATTATTTACTAGTCATACTGTAGTGCAATGTTTTTCCACCTTGGCAACTTTAAGATGTGTGGACTTCAACTCCCAGAATTCCCCAGTCACATTAAAATCCACACATCATAGTCACCACGGTTGGGAAATGTTGCCTTTACAGTGGAAAAGTGAGCCAAAGAATCTCTTACTATTTAATTCTGAAATTACACACTGCACATTCAAACAAACCAAGTTTTGGCTTTGCAAACTGCATGAATTCAGCCTCTGGTGCTCTGTTACAAGAAGAACGTCAATTCTTCTTAGGGCTGTGGTGGCTCAGGCTGTAAGATAGCCTGTTATTAAAACACAGCTGCCTGCAATTACTGCAGGTTCTAGTCCCACCAGGCCCAAGGTTGACTCAGCCTTCCATCCTTTATAAGGTAGGTAAAATGAGGACCCAGATTGTTGGGGGGGGCAATAAGTTGACTTTGTAAATATACAAATAGAATGAGACTATTGCCTTACACACTGTAAGCCGCCCTGAGTCTTCGGAGAAGGGCGGGATATAAATGTAAATAAATAAAAAAAAATTCTAAGAAAGTGTCCCAGCTCGTGAGGCATAAATAATAATTAATAGGAATATGCATTGTAAGCATTGTAACCTATAGAATAGAATAGAATAGAATTTTTTATTGGCCAAGTGTGATTGGACACACAAGGAATTTGTTTTGGTGCATATGCTCTCAGTGTACATAAAAGAAAAGATACGTTCATCAAGGTACAACATTTACAACACAAATGATGGTCAATATATCAATATAAATCATAAGGATTACCAGCAACAAAGTTACAGTCATACAGTCATAAGTGGAAAGAGATTGGATAGGTAAGGATATATTGGATATATTGCATAAGTAAGAACTTTAATGGCAAATCAGTTCCGGGCAGAGATCACAAGAGAATCTAAATGATTTTTCAGTTTTGATTATTTCGCCTTTTGCATCAAGCCAAGGCTATCCTCCCTCCAGCGGCGCTCCTTTATCGATTGCTTCTGTCTGCCTTTGTAATCTATATTGCTCCCGTATCGGCTTGCTACTAACTATCACGCAGGTCTCGGCGGTTCTAGTCTCGCGAGATCTCTCGGCTTCCGTTTCCGTGACCCGGGGTTGCTAAGGGCCGCTTTGCGTTGCCAAGAGAGGCCTAAATTAGGCCTAGTTTCAGACGTAATGGCGGGGAGCCGGTTGGAGAAGTTGGGAACAATCTTTACCCGGTGGGTTTTTGGGGTCCCCCCTCCGTCTTGCATATTGGGTTAAGGCTTGTGAAAAGCGGCGGTCATAAAATTTATACGAGGGAGTACGAAAGCGGCGAAATGAAAACGTGGCTACTTTGGGGCAGTTAATTTAAAAAAAAAAAAAGTCTAGGAAATTTGTGATAAATGCGCTCTCTGTAAAAATACAATGTTTGGATGGCAAAAGCCCTGGGAATCCCTGGAAGGCACAAAGAGTTGCGGTTTTCTTGGAGCAGGACGGGGCTATTTGCAAACCCGAAAGTGGTCGAACCTCCAGTTTCAGAGGCAGTCTACTCTCGAAAGGAACTGCCAAGTTCTGACCTACGGTATTTAGGAAATATCCTTACATTGTAACCCGCCCCTTTAATGAAAAGGATCCGTTTTATATTTTATCTATTTATTTTATTGTATTACATTAATTATGGTTTCCTATTCTCTTCTGGAGAGGGTGGGTTTACAAAATTTAATAAAATTATAAAATACCCATAAAAACCATAAAATATCAATGTGTTAATTTGACTAATATATCAATGTATATTTATATATGTATAGGAATTTATAAATGTATTAGTCAAATTATTTGTCATATCTATATATATATTCATTTTATATTATATTTTATTTATATATTATATATATATAATATTTATATTTTTTCTTTTATGTACACTGAGAGCATATGCACCAAGATAAATTCCTTGTTTGTCCAATCACACTTGGCGAATAAAAAATTCTCTTCTCTTCTCTTCTCTTCTCTTCTCTTCTCTTCTCTTCTCTTCTCTTCTCTTCTAAATTATTTTATATTTTTATTTTATTTTGTATTTTATTTATTTTATATTATGTTTTGTTTTATTTTATTTATTTTTTTATTTTATGCATTATACCTGACCAGTGGCTTCTGCATTGGGTAGCCGTAATATATTTAATAAACACATTAATTTTGCTACTAGCATTGATTAATATGATAGTAATGTTTTTTCCCCCTTTTTTTCCTCTATACACATTGTCTTCTTATTCTTTCCTTGCAGGGTGCAGAATCTGCTACGCTCTGGGGCAATGCGCGAATCCCAGAAACCCATCTGGTATGATGTTTACGAGGCTTTCCCTCCCTTGCGGGAGCCCATTTATCGCAATACTCGCCCGTTAGTGGGAAAGACAACAGATACAGTGCCCCCTATACTGTACCCGGAGGATCAGATCAGAGCGTAAGAGTCTATCCTTTCTTTTTCCACTTTGTTTCCCCTCTCCTCCCATTTATTTACAGGTTGTTTACTTGCTTACTTAACTGCTTGTTCAGTGTTGTTCAAAGTTATAGGCAGCACTTATTTATTGGCAATGGGTGGAAACTAATCAAGGAGAGAAGCAACTTAGAACTAAGGAGAAATTTCCTGACAGTTAGAACAATTAATCAATGGAACAACTTGCCTGCAGAAGTTGTAAATGCTCCAACACTGGAAATTTTTAAGAAAGTGTTGGATAACCATTTGTCTGAAATGGTGTAGGGTATCCTGCCTGGGCAGAGGGTTGGACTAGAAGACCTCCAAGGTCCCTTCCAACTCTTGTTTTTG
Organism: Ahaetulla prasina; assembly: GCF_028640845.1. NCBI lineage: Eukaryota > Metazoa > Chordata > Lepidosauria > Squamata > Colubridae > Ahaetulla > Ahaetulla prasina. The sequence goes on from NC_080539.1 coordinate 12,091,101, forward strand.
TTGTTGCTGTTGTTGTTGTTATTATTTCATGTGGCATACATTTGTCAGGGAACTCTACACTTTACAGAATAGTCTGGCAGCTTAATTGCTAGTTTGTTCGGTTTTGTGCCTGTGCCCTTATCTATAGTGTGCCACAGGAGATGAACTAGCTTGCACCAAGTGGCTTAGCGGCATTTGGGTTGACAGCAACTTCTGGGCCTCTTCCGCCAATCTCGCCTTGTGTCCAGGGAGGTCCAGCTCCCATTCTCCTCTTGCAACTAGCTTTTCCCACCGGAGTGGTACCTGTTGATCTACTTGCAATAATGCTTTCAAACTGCTGGTTGGGCAGGGCAGGAGCTAGAGCTGAATGATGGTCACTCACCCCATCCCATGATGCTATCAGTGCTCAAACCGCTTGAGTGTCAACCATTCCTGGTCAGCAGATCCACCGTCCTTAAGCCGTTGCGCTATCGCACCTCCCACAAACAGTACTCAAAAAGATTTACTGTTGGTCCTCGAAGATGCAGCTGTTGCAATCTCCCCGCAGTCATATGACCTTGATTTAGGTGCTTGGCAACCAGTATGCATTTATGACAATTACAATGTCCCATGGCTATGCCATTTGTAATCTTCACCAAGTGGGTTTTGACAAGCAAATTCAAAGGGGAAGCTGGTAGGAAATTGGCATGGTTGAACTGTGGAGTTCTTGATAGTCTCTGAACTTGGTTGTTTGCTTGCAGACATTTTGTTACCCAAGTTACCTGGTTATCAGAGACTACCAAGAAGTCCATAGATCAGAGGTGTTCAAACTTGGCAATTTTAAGACTTGTGGACTTCAACTCCCAGAATTCCTCAGCCAGCAAAGCCAAGTTTGGACACCTCTGCCATAGATAAAATACAGGAAGTACATAATATACCAATAAAAATCTAGAGTAGCTAAGCATTATAAAATGTCCATCAACAAAGCTAAAAGATGGCTTATGTCTCACATTTAGGGGACTGGATTTGAGTTGCATGGAATAGGCATTAGTACTTTTATTTTTTTTTAAAAAAAACCCTCCCCAAACTTGCCAACTACAGATTTGCGTGTATCTTTGTTACATAATGCTAACTAACTAAAAAAAAAACGTGCTTACTTTTATTATTATTAGATTTTTTAATGCAACCCTTTAAAATATATATTTGGTCAATTCAGGGTAGAGAGCATACCTATTAGTCCTGTCTCCTATTTTCCCCACAACAACTTTTTTGTGGCGGGTTGGTCTGGTGACTCATATTCACCCAGCTGGCTTACAGGAGACTCTCAAACTCAACAGTCTCCTGGTTTCTAGACCAGCACCTTCACCACGACACCAAACTGGCAGTTTTAGACCTGTACAGAATCATACTCCTAATTCATCCACCTTGCATTTTGTCAATTATTGCTGATAGCAAGTAATTAGAATTTTGAATGGCAATTGAGACAATTGAGATTTGATTGAGACATCCAGACTTGGAAGCTTACTGAGCAAATTTGACAGTCATTAATTCTCATTGTCACTGTTTCACAGTGTTAAGAGTATGATTTTTAGACAGACTTTTTATTCCCTTCTTTCCATCCCCGGGGCTTTTAGATATAAGGCAGGATAAGCATGTTGTAAACAGCAGTAGCTTTTCAGATCGAAAGCATCGTTCCTTCTCCCCTCCTTGCAGTTTGAAGCAATAGGGATGTTATCATGGAACTTACTGCATACAAACTTTGTCCCTTGTTGTTACGATGGCTTGGCGAATGCCACAGGAAATGACAAAAGTAGTTCTCGAGATATGACCGCCAACTGGTTGTAAGTTGTGAAGATTGTAAAATGGGTCAGTCATGTGACTGTCCCGATTTTACCACCCTTTATGCAACAGTCATTAAGCAAATGCCATGGTTGTTAAGGGAAAACATGGTTTATTACGAGCCCAGTTTTGCGAAAATTGGAAGTTAGTGCTGGTTTTCAGCAAAATTATGGTAAAATATGACCATGGGACACTGTGAATGTGGCTGTGTTGCTGAGTGCCTGAAGATTAACAGATTAACAGAGTTGGAAGGGACCTAATAGGTCATCTAGTCCAACCCCGTGCTGAAGCAGGAGGACCTATACCATTTCTGACAAATGGCAGTGCAATCTTTTCTTGAAAGTCTCAAGATCAGTCATGGGACTGTGGGTGGAGGGGGCGTGATCATAAACAGCTCCAAGGAAAGATAACTTAATCAAGAATGTAATGCAATAACTTTTATGAAGGATTTGCTATTAGAAGAGTAGTTGCAGTATAAAGAAGAAAAGTGAAACACATAGAAAAAATGAGATATACAAAAATGATCGCCATGTCAGTTAATACTTTGTTGGGTAATCTTTAGCATGAATTAGGGTCTTACAACGTCTTCCCATGGAGTGAACCAAGTCTTTTAGTTCTGCAGCTGTTGTCATGTGAAACCAAGATTGAGGGATTGCTTCTATTAACTGGGTTTTATTACTGGGTTGCTTCTGACTGATAAGTTTCTTTAGTTGGCTCCATAGACTTTCAATTGGGTTATTGGCTATTCCCAGGCCATTCCAGCAATGGAATAGGATTATCTTGAAACTCCAAAAAAAAAAAAAGTGCTATTAGCCATCAAGCCTCAAAAATACACTTTTCCCAAAAGGTTTCCACAATTTTGGCCACTACAGTAGTTGTTATCTTATTCTTATTTTGCAACTTAAGTCTTCCAAGCTTTTCCTGTTACACTGAAGCAGAAAATTACTAAATGACAGTGTATAATTTCTCAAGAATTTCTGCGGATGGGGGGAATCAAAGTAAATATAAATAAAACGTTTGACAGGCATCTTTAAACAATCCCTTTAAAAAATAGGGGAAAAAATATACTGAAATCCCTTGCTTCCGTGGATAATAAGGTGGCATCCCCATTTCCTGCAGGAAAAATGATAGTTTTGCCAACCTTGAATTAGACTAAGACTTCAAGTGAACAATACAATTTGTAAGAAGCCTGTTCATTTCTCAAGGCGGGGGAGAAAATAAAGCACTATTAGAGCTAAGTAGTATGTATTTGCCACCCAGTGACATACGTTTGAGCTGGATACCATATAAATCTAGTAAATAAATACGAACATAGCAATAGTCTTTGTCTACATGGAGATAAGTCCTAAATCGAAATTTCTTATCTAATTCTTTAGGAAATTTTATGAAGTCTATGGAACTGGTTCAGGTATGTTTGAACTAGCAAGATCAAATTATAAATCTCCCTGTCAGAGGTAAGTGAATAAACTCTCCCCTAAGGATTTTTTTCCTTCCAAGTTCACGGACTGGGAATTACGATCTTCCCTCTTGGAATTCCAGGTTTGTTGAGAAATACAATGAACTGAAGAAGAAGCAGGGAGAAATGGACGAAGACCTACTGTTTGCAGAAACAGGAAAAGCGCTTTTGGCAGAGGGTCTGGTTTTATCAAGAAAGGGCAAAAAAGTAAGTATTACATTTTTTTGTGTCACGTCGGGATGCACGAAGCGCAACTGTCATAAACGTGGCATAGTGATTAAATCACAGATATGGTAATCGCGTTTTAGTAGAACTCTTTTGAATCTTTTGAAAATGAAGAAGAGGCACGGTGGCTCAGTGGCTCAATGATGCCGGAGATAATTTTTGCTTCAGCGGTTCGAGTCCTAGCATTGCATGGCAGCTCCCATCACTCACCTCAGTTCCTGCCCACCTAGCGGCTTGAAAGCATGCTACATGCGATAGATATGTAGGTACCACTTCGTTGAGGAGACAAGCCAGTGCTTCGTGAGGACGGTTAGAATCCTGCAGGCACTGAGCCTTCCTGGTTGCGACGTCTGTTTGCCAGAAGGCTTTGAAAGAGGGAGAGGGCTCTAGAGGATGCTGCAGGAAAACAGCTTGTCTTTCTTTATAGTGCGGAACTAGCTCGCCCCCTGTGGTGCACCTTGGAAAGCTGTGCGAGCATGAACCAAACCAGGGCTAGCAGTCTTAGGCAGCCAAACTACTCTGCATTAGCATTGGAGCCTCCTGGCTTATGTAACATCCCCATATGCTAAATAAACAAAAACCTTGAAAACTTGAGGTTTTCTGGAAGGAGTAAGGAAAAGGTAAAGGTTTCCCTTGCACATATGTGCTCTTCGTTTCCGACTCTAGGGGGCGGTGCTCATCTCCATTTCAAAGCTGAAGAGCCAGTGCTCTCCAAAGACGTTTCTGTGGTCATGTGACTAAAGGCCAAAGGCGCACGGAACACTGTTACCTTCCCACCAAAGGTGGTCCCTATTTTTCTACTTACATTTTTTACAAACTGCTTTCGAACTGCTAGGTTGGCAGAAGCTGGGACAAGTAACGGGAGCTCACCCCATTACGCAGCACTAGGGATTCGAACTGCTGAACTGCCGACCTTTTGATCGACAGGCTCAGCGTCTTAGCCACTGAGCCACTGTGTCCCTCCTGGAAGGAGTAGAAGGGGTTAAATTTTGGAGATTCAGCAGAGAAAACCTGGCGTCTGTTTGAATTGATCCATAACATAAGGTGGTATTTTCAGCCGAGCCTCAATAAGCTGCATAAGGGTTAATACCAAAGTCGTTATTGGATAAGAGACAGATCCAGATTAACTTATCTTCCAGAATAAGCAAATCCTTTAATTAAAGAAAAAGAAAAAAAAAGAGGGATACCGTCATTTTGCAAAGCAAATCTAACATTGCCTTCAGTATTGAGAATGCCCTGGACCCCAGGACATAGGGACTCCATAAAAAGGAACATTGAGGGAGAAATGAATTAGAAAGGATGACAGCATGTTGAATTATTCAATGTATTATTTTTTCCATTAATAAGTGCCTAGAATTGATATGCTTGTTCTAGGAGTTATACATCAAATTGGTTGTTTTGGAGACGTGGTACGCATCTTCTATCATTTGTTAATGTTGTCCCATGTTGTTGTTCAGTTGGGTCCGACTCTTCGTGACCCCATGGACCACAGCATGCCAGCCTCCCCCCCCCATTCTCCACTGTCTCACAGAGTTTTCCCAAATTCATGTTCATTGCATCAGTGACACTATCTTAAACCATCTTACCTTCTGCCATCCCCTTCTCCTTTTGCCTTCAATTGTCTTGAATTGCTGATGCAACTTTTTTGCCTGGCATTTGCCTCTCCCAACTGTATCCTTCCATTCAAGTCTAGGTGCAGCAGTTTTGGGGGATGGGAAGAGCTGTTATGCTGTTCCTGTCAGTCACAGAGCAAAGCCGGCTGGGGAATTCTAGGAGTTGAAGTCCACACATCTTAAAAGTTGCCATGGTTTAGAAACGCTGTATTAGGCCAATAGCTACAGTGGTGGCCAAAATTCAGTGTAACAGGAAAAGCTTGGAAGACTTAAGCTGCAAAATAAGCACAGAAAAAAGCGACTTATGACCGTTTTTCACACTTACAACCATTGCAGCATCTCCATGGTCACATGATCAAAAGTCAGATGCTTGGCAATTGACTCATATTTATGACAGTTGAAGGGTCCATGTGTCATCTTTTGTGACCATCTGACAAGCAAAGCCCAATGGGGAAGTCAGGCTCACTTAACCTACCGTGTTACTAATTTAACAACTTCAGTCTTTCACTAACCACTGTGGCAAGAAAAGTCATAAAATGGGGCAAAACTCACTTAACAAATGTTTCAGTTAGTAGCAGAAATGTTGTGCTCAGTTGTGGTCACATATCGAGGACTACCTGTACTGTCCTTGCCCCCTGTGACATTGACATCTTATTGATGTTGCTTCTGATTGGGATTCCCTTTGCATGTAGAAGAGAGAATGAGAATTGATTGGTTTGATAGATTAATCGGAACCTGATCGGGAACTAAAGCTGTGTTACTTTGACCTGTAAAGATTCATTTTATAAAAATTAAATAAATAATAATAAATAATAATAATTTTCTGGTTTCCCTTTTGCACACTGTGCTGTAACTCTGCTTTTATCCAATAGGTTGCTCCAATGCCTCCATCAACCGTGCCTGTATTAGAGCTTCAAGAGATACTTCAGCAAGAGGAGGTCAGCACAGAAAATCCAGAGCCAAAAACAGAGCCCAGCGAAAAGCCAAAGGAAGAATCCTCCTGATAACTCTGTGATTCTGTTTAAACCAGTTTTTATTGACTGCGTGACCTTTTGACAGACTCTTCTCAGTGTTCTGATTTTTCTCCTTGTTAGAAATGCTGAACGTACCATAGAAAGATTACAAGAACGTTCTTATGGCATGCTTCGGCAAGTCCTGTTTCAACAAACGATGGATTTGATTATTAAAATCGTTCTCTGGAAACATTCGTGCGGTGGATGTTCTTGCTTTCAATTAAAGCAGAGATGATTTCCCTGTGAAATAATCCAAATGCTAAGTTTCATTTATCCTTATCTGAGCCTGACCTGTAAGAAGACTGTGGATAGGATTATACAATGGATCCGTGATAGGACGTTAGATGCAATCCCCCCTGTGCTAGGAGATGGAGATTGGTTGATGTGCATTTCTCCTTTTTTACTTTAATTCTTCATTATAAGAGCATTGGCAGCTGGCATGAACAGAGATGATGCTTCTGCAGGCAGAATGATACCAGACAAAGCTACCCTGTTTTCCCCAAAATAAGACATCTCCTGATAATAATCCCAATCGGGCTTTTGAGTGCATGGTAATAAGGCCAAGCGCTTATTTCAGGGTTCAAAAAAAATATAAGACAGGGTCTTATTTTCGGGGAAATACGGTAGTATTTCTTAATATTTAGGATGTGGGGGCTTCAACTCCTAAATTATTTGCTTTATAATTGTGGCAAAAAAAAAGGTTGCAAAATGGGCATGACTCACTTAACCACCTTACTTAACTACAGAAATTGATTGATTGATTGATTAAATTCTGATCCTGATTGTGTCAAAATCCTAAAGCTGTTGTTCATATGTAAGCAGATGAATTTAAATTAAAAACAGGGGACCTGTGTCTGCCAGCACCAGGGGTGGGATTCTGCTGGTTCGGATCGGTTTGGGTATACCAGTAGCTCCGACGATCAGCTGAGACCGAACCGGTTCACTCCGACAATCAGCTGGGCCTGCCCATCTGTCTGTCCCTGCACTATACCTCTATATTTCCTTTGTTTGTAGCCCAGCTGATATGCGTGTCAGAGCGGATTGCTGTGCCTCAGCTGTTTTACTTACTGTGGCTGTAGAAGGTAAGCTTTGAAGCTGATTTAAATTGTACTGTGCCTGCACGGAGCACCTGTTTGGTGCGCATGCGCGAAGAGAACCGGTTGTTGCAATCGGTGAATCCCACCACTGGCCAGCACCACATTTTCTCAACCTTCTCCCTCAGTGTAAAGGCCTAACCCTTGAAAGTCAGAATAGAGAATAACAGAGTTGGAACAGACTTTTCAGGTCTTCCTGAAAAAGCTGTCTGGGGAATTCTGGGAGTTGAAGTCCCCACATATTAAAAGTTTCCAAGGTTGAGAAACACTGGGTTAAGGTGTTGAACGTGGAGCAGGTTCTAATCTAACCTTAGTCATGGAACTTCTCAATATTTCTGCACTGGACACAGAATAGAATAGAATAGAATAGAATAGAATAGAATAGAATAGAATAGAATAGAATAGAATAGAATAGAATAGAATAGAATAGAATTTTTTATTGGCCAAGTGTGATTGGACACACAAGGAATTTGTCTTGGTGCATACGCTCTCAGTGTACATAAAAGAAAAAATACCTTCAGCAAGGTACAACACAACACTTAATGATAGTCACAGGGTACAAATAAACAATCAGGAAACAAAAGTGCTGGTTTTGAGTCGCAAAGGCTGACATAAGATAAGACTGGCTTACCTCAGACATTGGATTGCCTGCCTGGTGAGACTATATCATGAATGATTAAAAACTAAAAAGTAATGTAATCTACCTCATTCCGTTTGTGGATTGCCTCTGTAACTATGTAGGACAGTTAGGGAGGAAGCTAAGCACCAGATTACAAGAACACAAATGAGCAGTCAGACGAGGAGACCCGAACTCATCGGTAGCCTCACATTGCAGTGCACAAGGATTCACATTCAATTTTACAGCTACTAAGATTGTTGGATGAGCAGGTACAAAAACAGCCAGGGAAGTGATTGAAGCCTGGAAAACAGGCCCCTTGCCAGTCCACTGGAGGGGTGCTGATTTACCCTCAGCTTTTCAAGTACCATATTTTTCGGAGTATAAGACGTACCAGAGTATAAGAAGCACCTTAGTTTTTGGGGAGGAAAATAAGAAAAAGGCTGATTGGCAGGTGGATCGGCCTCCCAGAATACCCCCAATCAGCTGTTCTCAGAGGTGAATTTTAGCAACAGGTTCCTTGGTTGTGAGCTCGGTGCCTCGCTCTTTTTTTGCTTTTTTTTCTGCCTCTGAAACGGCAAAAACTTTTTTCTGCCTCTGAAAGCTTCCAAAACAGCTTCAGAAAAAAAAGCCTCTGAAGCTTTGTTTGGGAGCTTTTTTTCTGAAGCTCCGTTTGGGGCTTTTTTTCTGAGGCTCCATTTCTGATGCTTTTTTCAGCCTCTAAAACCTCCGTTTGAGAAGCTGGGTGGGGCTACATTCGGAGTATAAGACTCACCCAGATTTTCACCCTCTTTTTTTGGGGGGGAAAAGGTGCGTCTTATACTCCAAAAAATACGGTACTTAGAAGGCAAGGGCTAGGCAGCACAAGCAAATGACAGCTAATGACTTAAAAGACAGGCCATCAACAGAGCCCCAGATCAACATCTAAAAAGCCACTTACAGGCATTATAAATACCACACACAGAACAACACACACACTCTACTTGAGAGAACTTTCTTGGTGATGGGCTCCAGCGTGAGTCCGAAAGCTCGGAAGGCAAAACCTCTGGTCCCAGGGTGACTGACCCAGAATGAAGATAACTATGCAGATCCCACTAGAATGTTGCAGGATCCAATCTGAGTCAGTCGGCAGGACCAAAGGTTTATTTTTCCAAGCTTTTTTTTTTTTATTCACATTTATATCCCGCCCTTCTCCGAAGACTCAGGGCGGCTTACACTATGTTAGCAATAGTCTTCATTCTATTTGTATATTTATATACAAAGTCAGCTTATTGCCCCCAACAATCTGGGTCCTCATTTTACCTACCTTATAAAGGATGGAAGGCTGAGTCAACCTTGGGCCTGGTGGGACTAGAACCTGCAGTAATTGCAGGCAGCTGTGTTAATAACAGACTGCATTAGTCTGTTGAGCCACCAGAGGCCCTTAAGGCTCTTGCTGGACCCCATCGCCAAGAAACTTCTCTTTCTCAGCAGAACTTGGGCACATGCTTGAAACTGCCTCGTCCTGTTTCACATGCAAAAAAAGATTTTAACAATTTTTTTCCAGCTGTTCGGGCAAGAGACCCAGATGGATGTACAAAATGGATATTCCACCTCCTCATCTTTTGTTTTGGCCTTCAGATGCCCTGGATTTGCATATTCTAAAATTAAATCTGACTTGGAGGCAAAATCCCAAGGTAGCCAACTGGTCCAAGATCCAAACTCCAATGGTCTTGTTTCTGATACGGCTTGACCTAGTGCCATTTCTCATGAAGCTCCTCTAATTGGACCGCTGCCTGAGATAAAAAAGGCCAAGGAGCTGGCAATGTCTAGTGAGCAGAAAAGATTTGAAACAATAGATGGAAACTAATCAAAGCAACCTGGAATTGAGGAGAAACTTCCTAAGAGTGAGGACAATTAACCAGTGGAACAGCTTGCCTCCAGACATTGTGGGTGCTTCATCCCTTAAGAAGAGACTTGGACTGTCAACTAGCCTCAGATCAGTACTTAAGAAAATAAAGACCCAACTCCATCATTTTGAAGAAATTGGTAATTTTTACTAAGCGAGTCTGAAATGCAGGACAGACAAAGCCAGAACTGGAAGTAAATCAAAACCACAGAGTAATATCCTCTCCTGAACCCTCCCCCTACTAGAGGTCATACAGTAATTATCCAATGTTATCTTCCTCCTTGGCCACGTGTAGTTTCACTTCCAATATTCTCCCTCTGTCAATCTTCAGGATGGAATGTGAAGCCAGCAGCTGCCGTTACATTCACGGCCAAAACAGTTCAAACGTCTGTTCAAAAGGCTAACTCCCGAGAGGCTTCCGGTGGCGCCACCTCTTCGCTGAGCTCCTAATTACGGGGCTCCGTACTGAACATCGTAAAAGCCAGGAAAAGCCGGCTTTAATCTCTTTCCCTGGATGAAAGGGAAAAGATAAGAGCTGCAGGGAAGTGTTGGTAGACCTCCCCAGGGGCTTTGTTTTTAATTAAGCAGAGCCCTGAAGGGTCGACGGTCCCATAAATATTCCTGCCATGCTCCGACTTCAGTGTGTGCCTGCAAAAGCAGGAAAAAAAGAAAGTGTCCATCTCTGCTAATTGTCTTATCTTTATGGATCTCTTTAAGCAGACGGAATGAGTGCGAGCGAACAATTACTGGATTGCAAGTATTTTTGATCTCCTGACTTCTACCTTTTAAAAAGAAACTTTTTTCTTTGTTTTAATTGACTCTTAAAGATGGCGCCTGAAAGGGAGTGAAAGTGACGAATGGAATTTCAAACAGCCTGTGTAACTAAGAAGATAAGAAATGTTATGTGTGGACTTTAATGAAGTGAAGTGAGCTCTCCTTACTTAAAGGGGAAAAGAGAAGTTTCTAGACTTATATTTTGTGAATTTTAAAACTGAAATGGCTACTAAACCACCTAAGACTGGGGGCAGAAGGGTTCTGAACCAGCTTTAGAAGATCTGATTAAAGAGCAAGGAAAGTGTCTGAAGAAAGGTTTAAGGAGATTATGGATAATAATGAGAAAATAAGAGAAGAAATAAAAGAGAATAATAAAAAATAAGAGAAGATATCTTGATGGCTTTTCAAGGTTTGGCAAAAGACTGGAGGTGGTGGAGGAGGAGGTGCAAGAAATTGTTCAGTCAAATCAACAAATAGAAAATAGAATGGGGGAATGCAAATCAAATTGGACAAAATGAAGATCAAGTGGTGGTGATGCAGTATAGAATGATGGAAGGAGCTCTGAGAATTAGGGGTTTGAATGAGGAGAAAGGGAAGATTTAAAAATTTTATCAGAAGCTCTGGCTGAATTTATTGAACTTGATCCACAAGAGGTTGCTTATCAAATTGACAAAATTTATAGAGTTAATTCTTGGATTGCTAGGCAAAAGAAACTTCCTAGAGACATTGTGGTTTATTTTTTGAAAAGAACAGTGAGGAATCAAATTTTGCAAGTTGCTTTTCAGAAAAACTTGAAAATAGGAGAACAGGAGTTGAAGGTTTTGAAAGAGATTCCTCCCAAGATGTTAAGGGATAGAAAGGACTTTACATTTTTTACACAAGAACTTAAGAAATACCAGATTCAATTTAGATGGGAGGTTCCAGTTGGTTTGACAGTGTATTATCAAGGAAGGAGATATCGTATTGACACAGTGCTTAAGGCCAAAGATTTTCTTTCTACAGTGCTGAAACTTGAAATAGAAATAATAGAAAAAAGAATTCAAGAGACTCAAATGGGTGTGGAAGCTGAGGTGATTCCAGTGATGTTACCATCTGAGGAACAACCACAAGAACAAAGACTGACGAGGGGAGCCCTTAAGCGTAAAGAAAAGGAGCAACAAACTCAAAGTAAAGTTCAGGATTCTGCTACAGAAGCGGTGGGAGGAGCACGGCCGAAGATACGGGAGGACGATCTTCAGTTGATTGCTCAAAAGCTTCAGCAGCCCAGTAATGGCAAATAAAATCTTGACTTGGAATGTCAATGGTTTGAATTCAGCTCAGAAGAGAAGAAAAATATTTCATTATTTGAAACAATTTAAAAATGATGTTATTTGCTTACAAGAAACGCATATTAAATTATCAGATCAAAAGTACCTAATAAACTCAAAGTTAGGTAAACATTTTGTTGCTTCAGCTTTGGAGAAAAAACATGGCATAGTGGTTTATTTGAGAAAAGATATACCAGCCAAGTTAATAGAGGCAGATATTCACGGAAGATATATTGCTATTGAACTTACAATAGAAACAAAAAGGACTCTCTTGTTTGGTATATATGCACCCAATCAGCAACAAGAAAAATTTTATAGAATGTTATATGATAAGTTGATTCTATGGGATTATAAATCGTGCATTATATTGGGAGATTGGAATGGAGTAATAGATACACGAAAGGACAAGAGAATTTCTTCCAAGAAGATACCTGCACATGCAAAGCTGCCTAAATCCTTTTTTGATATGATAGAAGATTTCGAGTTAAGAGATGTATGGAGACTGCGGAATTTGGAGGAAAGAGACTATACTTTTTTCTCTGATAGGCATCAATCCTTCTCACGTATTGATTTTATTTTAATTTCTAATGATTTGCTTTTTAGGGTGAAGAAAACTAAGATATTTCCAAGATGTTTGTCTGATCATAGTCCTGTTTGGATGGAATTGCAATATGGAAAAGAGGTAGAAGAACTTGGAGATTAAATGAAAATTTGTTTAGATATCAGGATAATGTAAATCAATGTAAAAAGCAGATGAAAGAATTTTTGATTATAATTTGAATAATGAAACATCGATAGAAATGGTTTGGGACTCAGTAAAGCTTTTATGAGAGGTGTATTAATATATCTTAATAATAGACAGAGAAATAAGCAACAAAGACAGCGTAGGTATCTAGAAGAGGAAATTTATAAGAAACAACAATTATTAATACATAATCCACATGATCAAAAACTTAAAGATGCAATAAAGTTACTACAGAATCAATTTAATATGATAATGGCTGATCAGGTGGCAACAAATATACAATATGCCAAACATAATACTTTTTGTAACGCAAATAGACCTGGTAGGTGGTTAGCATACACCTTAAGGAAAAGACAAAAACAACGTACTATAGAAAAAATAGAATACAAAGGTAAAGAGAGATATCAACAGGATAAAATTAAAAAAGCTTTTTTAGAATATTATACAAATTTATATCTTAAAGATAATATATTGAATAGGGATATTGATAATTATCTGAAGGAATATAAGGTTAAAAATTTAACTTTAGAACAAGCGGAAGAACTGAATCGGCCTATAACCTCTGAAGAAATTATTTTGGTAATTAAACAATTAAAAATGGGGAAAACTCCTGGTACGGATGGGCTCACAGTTAGTTATTATAGGAATTTACAGGATGAGATGTTAGGTCCACTTAAGGAATTATTTAATCAGATACAACTAGGAGGGGGAATTCCCCCCTCATGGAGAACCTCTTTTATTTCATTGATACCAAAAGAGGAACAGGATTGTTCTAAACCTGGGAATTATAGGCCAATCTCACTTTTAAATAATGATTATAAGATTTTTGTTAAAATAATAGTTAATAGATTAATGTTGATTCTGCAGCGAAGAATTCATAATGATCAATCTGGATTTATAAAAGGGAGACAGATGAGGAATAATGTTAGGCAGATTGTTAATTTACTGGAGTACTTAGAAAAGAAAAATTTTATTCCAGCAGCATTTATTTTCTCGATGCAGAGAAAGCTTTTGATCGATTGCATTGGGATTTTTTATTTAAATTAATAGAAAAGATGCAATTTGGAGATGGTTTTTTAAGAATAATTAGGGCAATTTATGGAGAGCAAACAGCACAGATTATAATCAATGGTAGCTTAACAGAACCTTTTAAGATTGCGAAAGGAACAAGACAGGGATGTCCTTTATCACCATTATTGTTTATTTTAACTCTAGAACCATTATTGGATAAAATACGAGAAGTAAAGGAGATAGAGGGAATTAGAGTTAGACAATATGAATATAAGCTAAGAGCTTTTGCAGATGATTTGGTGATTACTTTAACAAACCCTATAAATTCTAGTAAATCTTTGTTGGAAATAATTGATCAATATGGGAATGTTTCAGGGTTTAAGGTAAATCAGAAAAGACAAAAGTGATAATAAAAATATGGCCAGACAACAGAAAGAAAAACTAGAGGAAATAACAGGATTTGAAATTGTAAAGAAGGTTAAGTACTTAGGGTTTATATTACATCGTCAAATGTGAAATTGTATAAGAATAACTATGAGGTTTTATGGCAAAAGTTCAGAAGGAGTTGATTGTTTGGAAAAATTGCAATTATCTTTGCTGGGAGAATTGCTGCTATTAAAATGAATGTTTTACCTAGATTTTTATTCCTCTTTCAGATGATACCAATAATTAAGAAAGATAAGAATCTTGAGGAATGGCAGAAGGGAATTAACAAATTTATATGGGAAGGTAAAAAAGCTAGGGTTAAAATGAAAATAATTCAAGATTCTCGGAAAGGGAGGTTTAAAAATGCCTAATTTTAAATTATATTATGAAGCAGCTGCTCTCTCTGCAATAAGTGATTGGTTTAATTTAACAGAGGACAGAATTTTGAATATAGAAGGTTATGATTTGCTATATGGATGGCATGCATATTTAATTTATGACAAAAAAGTGGATAAGGCCTTTAAAAATCATGTGCTAAGAAATGCCCTTCTGCGTGTTTGGAAAAAATACTCTTATAAACTAAATTATAAGGTTCCTATATGGGCAAGTCCTAGACATACAGTAGAAAATATAAACATAGAACAGAATCAGGAAATGATTACATATAAAGATCTTTTGTATACTGAAAGAGGTAATTTGCAGTTAAAATCTCTGCAAGTATTAAGAGAGGAAGGGAAAAATTATACTTGGTTTCAATATGAGCAACTACGTGCTAGATGGAAGGGAGATCAGAAAATTGGTATAGAGCAGAACGAGGAAATTTGGTAAAGCAAATTAGAAATCAGTCTCAGGAGCATATAAAGAGATTGTATAATGTGTTACTTGAAATAGATTCTGAAAGGGACTTGGTAAAGGACTGTATGATAAAGTGGGCACAAAATTTTCAGGAGCCAATATTATTGGAAACTTGGGAAAAAATTTGGGTTAGAAATGTTAAATTCACGCAGGCACAGAATCTGAGGGAAAATTTTTATAAAATGTTTTATAGATGGCATCTAGATCCTAAAAAATTATCGTGTATGTATCCAGATATGCAAGCAAAATGTTGGAGATGTAATTGTGATGATGCTACATATTTTCACATTTGGTGGACTTGTAAGGACATAAAGGCCTTTTGGATAAAAATTTGGTGGATTTTACAAAATGTTTTGAAAAGAAGATAAAGTTCCTGCCGCAATTTTTCTTGTTGGGAATTATTACGGATTGTACAGTAATTGAGACTAAATTGATTTTAAATCTAATAACAGCATCAAGATTACTAATAGGACAATACTGGAAGAAAAAAGAAGTACCTACAATAGAAGAATGGATATTGAAAGTTGCCAATTTGTGGCGAAGATATCAGCCTTTTTGAAAGACAATACGCAAGAAAGATACTTAAAGGAATGGAAAAATGGATTGACTATATTCAACGTAGATATCAGACTAAGAGTTATCAGACTGTTTTGAATGATTATGATGTATTATTTTGATTGTTTTGGGGAAGTTAGGAATTGATGATTGTAGGGGTATAATTAAGTTGGGATGAAAATTTTTTAGCATATGTTTGTTTTATTTTTAACTATACCTTGTGCCCGTTCCGGGAAGTCGGGGGGGGGAGGGGGGTTGTGAAGGGAGGGGAGAGGAGGGGGGGAAAGGGGGAAAAAATTTTCTAAAACTTTTTGAATAAAAAAAAAAAAAAAAGGCTAACTCCCTCCCCCACACATGCAATGTCAGCCAAACGCTGGGAATAGTAAAAACTTCCCCCCTCCTCCATAAATCATGTAAGACAGTCAGTAGAGCAAACTTTTAACAAGGTAATAAAACAGTAAAACAGTCTAGTAGGAGAAATACACTTAATTAAAGCGGAGGCTGACATGGACATTCACTTGTCTGAAATGGAATAGGATTTCCTGCTTGAGCAGGGGGCTGGACTAGAAGACCTCCAAGGTCCCTTCCAGCTCTAGTCTGATTCTGATTCTGAAACACCTAAACAATGTCTTGCCAACTCAAAGGACTGGCAAGGGCCTTCATACTGAGGATTGAGAGAAAGTGTGGTGCTGGCAAAATCCCCTCTTTTTAATTTAAATTAAAATCAGTTTCCAGAGTGAGAAACATTTTTGGATACAGGTAGTTTTCAACTTACAACAGTGGTGAAATCCAATTTTTTTTTACTACCGGTTCTGTGGGCATGACTTGGTAGGTGTGGTGTGGCTTGGTGGGCGTGGCAGGGGAAGGATACTGCAAAATCCCCATTCCCTCCCCACTCCTGGGGGAAGGATATTGCAAAATCTCCATTCCCTCCCCACTCCTGGGGGAAGGACATTGCAAAATCTCCATTCCCACCTCACTCGGGGGCCAGCCAGAGGTGGCATTTGCCAGTTCTCCAAACTACTCAAAATTTCTGCTACCTGTTCTCCAGAATCTGTCAGAACCTGCTGGATTTCACCCCGGATTTACAACCACAATCTGAACCAGAATTAAGCAAACAAATAAATACATTTCCATTGCTAAACAAGGCAGTTGTTAAAGTGAGTCGTGCCTGCTTTTGGGAGCTTTTTTGCTTCAGTTGTTAAGCAAATCACTGCCGTATTTTAAGTGAATCACACAGTCACTAAGTGAATCCAGCTTCCCCCATTGACTTTGCTTGTTGGAAGTTGGCTGAGAGGATTGCAAATGGCGACCACATGACCTTGTGGATGCTACAACCGTTGTAAAAGTACATGCTGGCTTCCAAATTCAGTCTTGCATATTGGAAAAAAGAACCCAAACACTAAGTACATACTTGATGGACATTACCTTACAGACGACCCCCATCCTGTTAAAGACCTTGGAGTTTTCATGTCAAATGATCTAAGTGCCAAAGCCCACTGCAACTACATAGCAAAAAAGGCTCTAAGAGTTGTAAACCTAATCTTGTGTAGCTTCTTTTCCAAAAACACTACACTACTAACCAGAGCATATAAAACATTTGCTACACCAATTCTAGAATACAGCTCGCCTGTTTGGAACCCTCACCATATCTCTGACATCAATACAATTGAAAGTGTCCAGAAATATTTTACAAGAAGAGTTCTCCATTCCTCTGAAAACAACAAAATACCTTATCCCATCAGACTTGAAATCCTAGGCTTAGAAAACTTGGAACTCCGTCGCCTTCGACAAGACCTAAGTTTAACTCATAGAATCATCTATTGTAATGTCCTTCCTGTTAAAGACTACTTCAGCTTTAATTGCAATAATACAAGAACAACCAATAGATTTAAACTTAATGTTAACCGCTTTAATCTAGATTGCAGAAAATATGAGTTCTGTAACAGAATCATCAGTGCTTGGAACACCTTACCTGACTCTGTGGTCTCTTCCCATAATCCTAAAAGCTTTAACCAAAAACTTTCTACTATTGACCTCACCCCATTCCTAAGAGGACCATAAGGGGCGTGCATAAGAGCAAAAACGTGCCTACCATTCCTGTCCTATTGTTTTTCTTTTCTTCTTCCTATATATACCAAAGACCTATATATATATATATATATATGCTTATACCTCCTAATATTTACTCATATATATGTTTATATACTATATAATCTTTTTGTATGATACTTATATATATTGTTGTGACAAAATAAAATAAAATAAATAAAATAAAATAAATGCCTGAATTTTGATCACATGTAAATGCAAGGATCGGTCGGTCGTAAGTCAAGGGACTCAAGATTAAGGGAGGTACTAATACCACTCTATAAAGCCTTAGTAAGACCACACCTAGAATACTGTATCCAGTTTTGGTCACCACACTATAAAAAAGATGTTAACCAGGATGATTAGGGGACTGGATGCTAAAACATACGATGAACGGTTACAGAAACGGCATGGCTAGTCTAGTGAAGAGAAGGACCAGGGGAGACATGATAGCAATGTCCCAATATTTGAGGGGCTGCCACAGAGAGGAGGAAGGGGTCAACCTATTTTCCAAAGCACCTGAAGGCCAGACAAGGAATAATGGATGGAAACTGATCAATGAGAGATTCAACCTGGAAATAAGGAGAAATTTTCTGACAGTGAGAAGTTGTGGGAGCTTCATCACTGGAAGCTTTCAAGAAGGGACTGGACTGTCGTCTGTCAGAAACGGTATAGGGTCTGCCTGGCCGGGGGAGGGTTGGACTAGGTGTCCTACAAGGTCCCTTCCAACTATGTTAATCTGTAAGTCACTTTTTTTCAGTCACATCGTAACTTTGAAAAGTTGCTAAATGAACTCGAGGAGCATTGGAAGTTGGTTTGTTCATTGGCTAACCTCACTGCCCAAAACTTACTTGGAGCATTGTGGCTAAGTGATCTTCATCTGTCTGTCCTCTCGCTGCCTGCTAAGGACAGCAAATGTTTGTTTGTTTGTTTGTTTATTTGTCGCACAGTATATATGAGCGTAAGCATGAAGTAACTATACAGTATATAAGTATATATATAAGTATGAATATGTAATAACTAAATATATAAAGAAAGAATATAAAGAAAGGAAACAATAGGACAGGAACGGTAGGCACTCTTGTGCTCTTATGCACGCCCCTTATAGACCTCTTAGGAATGGGGTGAGGTCAATAGTAGACAGTTTTTGGTTGAAGATTTTGGGAAGAGGCCACAGAGTCAGGTAGTGTATTCCAGGCATTAACAACTTTGTTACTGAAGCCATTTTTTCTGCAATCAAGATTGGAGAGGTTAGCATTAAGCTTAAATCTATTGTGTGCTCGTGTATTGTTGCAATTGAAGCTGAAGTAGTCTTTGACAGGAAGGACATTGTAATAGATGATTCTATGAGTTAAACTCAAGTCATGTCGAAGACGGTGTAGTTCTAAATTTTCTAAACCCAGGATTTCAAGTCTGGTGGTATAAGGTATTTTGTTGTATTCAGAGAAGCGGAGAACTCTTGTAAAATATTTCTGGACACATTCAATTGTGTTAATGTCCGAAATGAGGTATGGGTTCCAGACAGGCGAGCTGTATCCAAGAATTGGTCTAGCAAATGTTTTATATGCTCTGGTTAGTAGTGTAGTGTTTCTGGAGAAGAAGCTGCGCAAGATTAGGTTTAGAACTCTTAGAGCCTTTTCTGTGATGTTGTTGCAGTGGGCTTTGGCACTTAGATCATTTGATATGAAAACTCCAAGGTCTTTAACGGGGTGGGGGCAGCAGTGGGATTCAAGTAATTTAACAACCGGTTCTCTGCCCTAATGATTTCTTCCAACAACCAGTTTGCCAAACTGATCAGAAAGTTAACAACCGGTTCTCCCGAAGTGGTGCAAACTGGCTGAATCCCACCACTGGGTGGGGGTCATCTGTAAGGTACCTTTTAAAAGACGCAGGGAATTTTTTTTTACTTTTGCCTGAAGAATTAAAGGCAGTCCGGAAGGAAACTCCCCGTGTTTTATTCATGCTCGTGGTAGGGGCTTTGTCATTCAATGCGACCTTCCAGGCTGAAGTATTTTAATTAAAAGGTTGCAAGCAAAATCACCCCACGGCTGACCTATTTACTTATTTATCAAGCATTTTCCTTCCAGCAGTTAGCGAAAGGTCACCCGGTTTCTCGGCTGGTTCAAAGTTATGATTCGGCGTGTGTTTTTTAAACACTCTTCTTTTTGAGATCCAACGCAAAAAAAATAAAAAATGCAGTCTAACCTTGAGTGGGTTGCGTGGGCGTAAAACGATCCCTGCCAATCAGGGCGCTGACTTGCAGGACAAAGAGTCTGACAAACACACCGGAGACAACAAAAAAAGTGTTTCTTATAGAGGTCCGCTTCCACAAAAGCCAAGCAACCGGCTAGTGACTATGGCCAATAATGAGATATTGATTGTTCTGCAAATGTCACTGCTGGAAGGGCAGAAATCCCAAGTTTCAAAAGATGCTGGTTCTGTTTCCTCCACTAGGTGGCGCTGTAGGGTTTCCAATGATGGATGGACGGGTTCTTTTTTTTTTTTTTCCTTCTCCCCACCCTCCAAGATTTAAAGATTCTTTAAAATACCAGTTCTAGCAATTCTTTCAATGATACGGCCACCCACTTCAATGACCTTCGGGGAGAAGTTTCTGAAGGATAAACCTAACATTGTAGTCACGATGGTGTGAATGGTTGGAGAATGGAGAATACAGATAGCAATGGCATTCAGACTTATGTACCACTTCGCAGTGGTTTACAGCCCTCCGTGAGCAGTTTGCAGAGCCAGCCTATTGCCCCCAACAATCTGGGTCCTCATTTTACCGACCTCGGAAGGATGAAAGGCTGAGTAAACCTTAAGCCACTCAGGATCGAACTCCTGGCAGTGTGCAGAGTTTGCCTGCAATATCAACAGCACGTAGACTTATATACCACTTCACAGTGCTTTACAGCCCTCTCTAAGAGGTTTATAGAGTCATCTTATTGCCCCCAACAATCTGGGTCCTCATTTTACCGACCTCGGAAGGATGAAAGGCTGAGTAAACCTTAAGCCACTCAGGATCGAACTCCTTAACAACCCTGGCAACTGGCCTGGCTGGGAGGAGGGCTCAAGTGTGGAGTTAGCCTGGAGTCGCTGCACAATTGCAAAGAGGCTACAACCGACCCTTTCTCAGCTCCCTGGAGCCTTACCTATTGATTCCCAAGAGAAGGTTGCCAGCCTGGGCAGATTCTTGTATTATAGGCAGAACATAATAAAGTAGTTGAAGGGGACGCGGTGGCTCAGGGGCTAGGATGTTGAGCTTGTTGATCGAAAGATCGGCAGCTCAGCGGTTCGAATCCCTAGTGCTGCCATGTAACAGGGTGAGCTCCCGTTACTTGTCCCAGCTTCTGCCAACCTAGCAGTTTCGAAAGCACGTAAAAATGCAAGTAGCAAAAATAGGGACCACCTTTGGTGGGAAGGTAACAGCGTTCCGTGCGCCTTTGGCGTTGAGTCATGCCGGCCACATGACCAGGGAGATGTCTTCGGACAGCGCTGGCTCTTCAGCTTTGAAACGGAGATGAGCACCGCCCCCTAGAGTCGGCTATGACTAGCACGTATGTGCGAGGGGAACCTTTACCTTTACCTTAATAAAGTAGTTAGCTTGAACTCTGCATGTATGGATCTGGTTGTTCGTGCCTCCCATTTTGTGCCTGGTCGTGTCCATCATGTCGTCCATTTTGTGATCGTACACATCATTCAAAAGAACCTCTTGGAGGAAAACATTAGCAAACCATGGTTAATTCAGGTCACAATGGGTAGAGTTTGGCTCAAAAGAAGGATTCCTGTTATCCTCACCATAAAAAATTTGGCCATTTCTGGCTTATGGGATGGGGGGAGTAGTTAGGCATGGAGAACAAGAACTGGATCCCATTTGCCCTGCTAGCTGAGCATTCTGGGAGATGTAGTCTCTTCCAGCTGGGGAGGGCCACGTTTTCCAACCTTGGCAAATTTATGATCTGGAGATTTTTAACTCCCAGAATTCCCAACCAGCAGGAGAATTCTGGGAGTTGATGTCCACACATCTCCAACTTTCCAAGGTCGATAAATATTGTCCTAAAGACTCTTCAGGCAGGGGTGAAATGCTCTGAAGTTTGCTACCAGTTCGCTTCGCTACTGGTTCGCTTCGCATGTGCACCAAAGGAGCTACCGCACAACGCTCAAAAAGGAGGGTTACGAAGCCTTTTCTGAGTCTGCAAAGGTAAGTAGAACAGCGAGGGGGGGGAACAGCTGTACCGCACGATTTAGATTCTCTAGAAAACAGGATTTCCTGCTTTCTAGCAAATATAAATCACGCAGCACAGCTGATCGTCGGAAATACCGTTTTGCCCCAACCGGTAGCATTTTTTTACTACCGGTTCGGGTGAACCGGTCTGAACCGATACCATTTCCCCCCTGCCTTCAGACTTTCCCAGCCTGCCATTCTGCACAAAATCTAGATGTCTCCGAGGCACAGAGAGTGCGATTGTACGCTCAATTCAAACACTGCACGAAGGTGCCTGCCCTGCTCATGAGTTGTGTGGCAATCGCTCCCCCCCCCCCCGATCTCATTGCAATTCCAGTCTGTTGCTTAGTTGGATAATGAGATCCTTCATCGGAAAAACTAAGTAAAAACAACAAGTTTTCCCTCGGGACTTGTAATAGGAAGCAAAGCTAATATAGTATGTAATAAGAAGGACTATCTAATCTTGCACCAAACAAGGAGCTGAAATATCCTTCTCCTGTTGGTGTGTTTCTGGGTGTGCACGAGCGCGCGTGTCTGGGTGTCTTAATTCACTTAAATCAAATCCTCTTAAAAATTGCACATTTCAGATACAAAGAAAGCCTAACTTTCCTTTGGGGGTGCTAACAGAGATATTCTATTCAGAGGGCAAGAATTGCAAATGATCAGGAACAAGATTTCTCTCTGGCTGGAGACATGTACCCCATTAGTATTTAGTATTAGTATTTATTAAATTTCTATATTGCCCTTCTCCCGAAGGACTCAGGGCGGTTTACAGCCAACATTAAAACAATATATATAAACAAAATTAAAAGACAATATAAAAATCTGATTAAATTTGGCTAATACCTATTAAAATTCAAATAACAATGATAAAACCCCACATTAAAACAATAGTATCTTAGGCCAACCCTGCACGGTGAAATAAAAAAGTCTTGAGCTCGCGTCGGAAGGTCCGGAGGTCGGGGAGTAATCGTAACCCCAGAGGAAGCTCATTCCAGAGGGTAGGTGCCCCCACAGAAAAGGCTCTCCCCCTGGGGGTTGCCAGCCAACATTATTTGGCTGACGGCACCCTGAGGAGACCCACTCTGTGGGAGCGCACAGGTTGGTGGGAGGCTATCGGTGGCAGCAGGCGGTCCCGTAAATAGCCCGGTCCTGTGCCATGGAGCGCTTTAAAGGTGGTTACCAACACCTTGAATTGCACCCGGAAGACCACCGGCAACCAGTGCAGCCTGCGCAGGAGAGGTGTTATATGGGAACCCCGAGCAGCTCCCTCTATCACCCGCGCAGCCGCATTCTGGACCAGTTGGAGCCTCCGGGTGCCCTTCAAGGGGAGCCCCATGTAGAGAGTGTTACAGGGGGTCAGCCTTGATGACCTCTGTGGTTAAAAGTATTTTTGGTCTCTATCTGAGAGAGCACCATGTTGAAGAAGAGGAGAGGGCATGGCTTGGTCTTTTGGCAAGGTTCCTCCTGTCACATCAGGAAACAAGCCTGTTAGCAGCTGGTGCCAAAAGGCGATGTCATTTTATTTATTTATTTATTTATTTTGTCACAACAGTATATATAAGCATAAGCATGAAAGTAACTATATAATATATAAGCATATATATATAAGCATAAGTATGCAATAACTATATTGATTGGATATAATGAAAGAAAACAATAGGACAGGAACGGTAGGCACGTTTGTGCTCTTATGCACGCCTCTTACGGAATGGGGTGAGGTCAATAGTAGACAGTTTTTGGTTAAAGATTTTGGGATTTTGAGAAGAGACCACAGAGTCAGGTAGTGTGTTCCAAGCATTAACAACTCTGTTACAGAAGTCATATTTTCTGCAATCAAGATTGAAGCGGTTAACATTAAGTTTAAATCTATTGTTTGCTCTTGTATTGTTGTGATTGCAGCTGGAGTAGTCTTTAACAGGAAGGACGTTGTAACAGATGATTCTATGAGTTAAACACAGGTCCTGTCACCTCTTTCATTGGGAGTTTCAGAAAAAATATTTTGCATTTCAGAACAGAATGCTCCAATGCTTTTCTCCATGGGTGTTTGCTCCCCACGCAATATTTGCTCGGAGTCATGTTTCTCAGATGTTTCCCAAAGAGAAGAGTCAAAACAAATATTTTGTGCGATACAAGTAGTCCTTGACTTACAACAGTATGCTTAGTGACTGCTCGAAGTTACAATGGCACTGAAAAAAGTGACATGACTCTTTTTCACACTTATGATAATTGCAGCGTCCCCATAAGTCACGTGATCAAAATTCAGTCGCTTTATTTATTTATTTAATTTATTTATTTCGTCAAGCATGTATTTTATGACAGATACAAGTGTAAACATAATTATAAATACATGTAAAGGATACAAATAAAAGAAAACATTAGGACAGGGACGGTAGGCACGCTGGTGCGCTTATGTACGCCCCTTACAGACCTCTTAGGAATGGGGTGAGGTCTACAGTAGACAGTCTAAGATTAAAGTTTTGGGGATTTGGGGAAGAAATCACAGAGTCAGGTAGTGGATTCCAGGCATGGACCACTCTGTTACTGAAGTCGTATTTTCTGCAGTCTAGTTTGGATCGGTTTACCCTGAGTTTGTATCTATTGTGTGCTCGTGTATTGTTTTGGTTGAAGATGAAGTATTCATTGGCTGGTAGGACATTGTAGCAGATGATTTTATGTACTGAGCTTAGGTCAGCGTTCCGAGTTACGTATCCACTGAAAGCAGAACTCTGAGGCAGGTAGATTCCTCAAAGGACATGCTTATTGGATACATTGTATTGTCACAGCGGGTGAAAACGAACTCTGAAAGTTCCCGCGGTTTTCACCTAATTAAAAGAGTAAAACTTCTCCCCCGACCAGGTGTCATCAGTCACATTGTCCAATGAATACAGCTGGCAGGCTGCTTTCCTCCTTCACCAGCCACCTGTTATGATGACCTTGATTCCCACAGGAAAAACTTTTTGCTTTGACTAATAGCTGGGCTATCTACTTCCTTCCCTTCCTTCTCTCAGGCTTCGTGGCAACTATGAGGCACAACAAGATGGCTTCAGCCAGGTTTGCTTCAGAGTTGACACGCTTAGCAACTGACTCATATTTATGATGGTTGCACTGGCCCGGGGCCATGTGATCACCTTTTGGGACCTTCTGACAAGCAAATTCACTTAGGACAGGGCTGTGTTGTCATGGCGGTTGTCACATGATGTATCGGGACTTTCCCCCCTTTGCTAAACTGGGCAGGGGTGTGGCCAGTGCGTGATGCATCTAGCCTGCGGGCCGCGAGTTTGAAACCCCTGACTTAGGAAACTAGATTCACTTAATAACCATGTTACTAACCGCAGTGATTTACTTATCAACTGTGGCAAGAAAGGTCGTAAAATTGGGCAAAACTCACTTAACAAAGGTTTCATTTAGCAACATAAACTTTGGGCTTAATTTTAGTAGTAAGTTGAGGACTACCTGTTCTTAGAAGTAAGCCCTATTTGAACAAAGCCTTGCCTTAGACAACCATCAAAAAATCAGGCCGAAGATTTTTTTTAAGCCAGTTGATTATGTTAAATTCAAGGATTTATAAATGCAGGCAAATACACTACAATTATAGTGTCCTGGTTAGCATCCTGGGAATTTATAACACATGCAAAAACATTTGTTAAAAAATATTTATATTTTCCTTTCAAAATGTTTCCCAGAAGGGGAAAAAGTATGTTAAAAGTAAAATAATATGATAAAGGATACTTAAATTCTAATCCCTGGTGATCAGATCAGCAGGAAATAAGCAATAAAAGTGGACATTAGAGATAACAAATATGATTTAAGATTACTGACTGCAGAATGGCTTCGAAGTGGGCCCCAGATAAGCATGAAGGGCTGGAAGAGAGTTGGAATTAAACTCCTTTGGAACATTTAAAAAAATATATTTGGAAACGTTCATGGGACATACTATAATTTCCCGCCCTTCATGTTTTGTTTTCAATGAAATGTTTCAAGAAAAAAATATAGACAAGAAGATGGAAGAGAAAGGTAAAAGGAAGAAAAGGATAAAGTATAAATTGTAAGATACAAATAAGAAAATGTAGGATATAAAATGTTATGGAGTTTTTCAATAAATGAAAAATTATTTATGAAATAATGAAATGCATTATACTATATCCCTATTTTTTTAAAAAAATCTCAAAAATCCACCGTTAAGCTTTAAAGTAAGGAAATCTAGTTAACATAGTATAACTCACTAAAATTATAAACTATAACAAATTAGAGTTATTTATTTATTTATTTATTATTTAAATTTGTATACCGCCCTTCTCCCGAAGGACTCAGGGCGGTTCACAGCCAAGTAAAAATACACAATACACTATAAATACAATTAAAATACAATTAAAAAACTTATTTAAATTGGCCACAATTAAAATTTGGAGATAAAACCCATTAAAAAACCCATAACTTAAAAAACTAACCCAGTCCAGCGCAGATAAATAAGTAAGTTTTAAGCTCGCGGCGAAAGGTTCGGAGGTCCGGAAGTTGACAAAGTCCTGGGGGGAGTTCGTTCCAGAGGGCGGGAGCCCCCACAGAGAAGGCCCTTCCCCTGGGTGTCGCCAGACGACACTGTCGCGCCGACGGCACCCTGAGGAGTCCCTCTCTGTGAGAGCGCACGGGTCGGTGAGAGGTATTCGGTAGCAGCAGGCGGTCCCGTAAGTAACCCGGCCCTATGCCATGGAGCGCTTTAAAGACGTTCACCAACACCTTGAAGCGCACCCGGAAGGCCACAGGTAGCCAGTGCAGCCTGCGCAGGATAGGTGTCACTCGGGAGCCACGAGGGGCTCCCTCTATCACCCGCGCAGCTGCATTCTGGACCAACTGCAGCCTCCGGATGCCCTTCAAGGGGAGCCCCATGTAGAGAGCATTGCAGTAGTCCAGACGAGACGTCACAAGGGCGTGAGTGACTGTGCACAAGGCATCCCGGTCTAGAAAGGGGCGCAACTGGCGCACCAGGCGAACCTGGTGGAAAGCTCTCCTGGAGATGGCCGTCAAATGGTCTTCAAAAGACAGCCGTGCATCCAGGAGAACGCCCAAATTGCGCTAGAAGTTATGCTAGAAATCTCATCTAAAAATTGACATTTGAATGCTATACATAGGAAACCCCAAATTTAGAATGCAGTACAAATCTGTATATTAAATTATAGCCTAGGAATGATTTTCTGGTAGCACCGATTTCTGAATTAAAAACTAATACATTCATTTTTAAATATAAGCTGAATCTTTCTGAGGAAGTATGCTACAGTATAATCCTCAGTGTAAAGTAGACTAATGAGTTCCAAATTTTACTTTTATTTTTATTGTATTGCACAGATAGTCCTTGATTTACAACTGTTCGTTTTAGTGACTGTCCGAAATTACAACGACACTGAAAAAGTGACTTATGACCCTTCTGGCTGGGGGATTCCTGGAATTGAAATCCATAAGTCTTAATATTGCCAAGTTTGGAGACCCCTGATTTAGAATAGAGAAGATAAAATAATAAGGTTGGAAGGGATCTCCGGAAGTCTTCTGGCTGGAGAATTCTGGGACTTAAAGTCCACCAGGCTTAAAGTTGCCAAGGTTGGAGACCCCTGTTCTAGTCCAAATTTGTTTCAGCCCAGGGAGTGTTGTGATTTTCTTTGATGGAACTTTCAAATTTCTAGGTTCTACCATATTGCAAGATCTAAAATGGACAGCTAACATCAAAAACGTCATTAAAAAAGCACAACAAAGAATGTTCTTTCTGCGCCAACTCAGAAAGGAGCCCAAGGAGCTGCTGATCCAGTTCTATAGAGGAATTATTGAGTCTGTCATCTGCACCTCTATAACTGTCTGGTTTGGTTCTGCAACCCAACAAGGCAGACAGAGACTTCAG
The DNA here is from genome assembly GCF_028640845.1 of Ahaetulla prasina. Taxonomy (NCBI): domain Eukaryota; kingdom Metazoa; phylum Chordata; class Lepidosauria; order Squamata; family Colubridae; genus Ahaetulla; species Ahaetulla prasina. The sequence continues at coordinate 12,118,676 of NC_080539.1, forward strand.
AGGATCATTAGAACTGCAGAAAAAACAATGGCTACCAACCTGCCTTCCATTGAGGACCTGTATACTGCACGAGTCAAAAAGAGGGCTGTGAAAATATTTACAGATTCCTCACATCCTGGACATAAACTGTTTAGAAGTTGAAAGTTCTACCCTCAAAACAACGCTACAGAGCATTTTACCACAGAACAACTAGACACAAAAACATTTTTTCCCCGAATGCCATCACTCTGCTAAACAAATAATTCCCTCAACACTGTCAAACTATTTACTAAATCTGCGCTACTATTAATCTCCTCATCGTTCCCATCACCCATCTCCTTCCACTTATGACTGTAACTTTGTTTTTTATTTATTTATTTTATTTATTTTTATTTGTCAAACACAACAGTATATATAATTATAAGCATGAAATAACCATACAAATTGGATATAATCAAAGGGAACATTAGGACAGGAACAGTAGGCACGCTGGTGCTCTTATGCACGCCCCTTACAGACCTCTTAGGAATGGGGTGAGGTCAAAAGTAGATAGTCTTTGGTTAAAGCTTTGGTGATTTTGGGAAGAGACCACAGAGTCAGGTAGTTTATTCCAGGCATTAACAACTGTTACTGAAGTCATATTTTCTACAATCAAAATTGGAGCGGTTCAAATTAAGTTTAAATCTATTGTGTGCTCATGTATTGTTGCGATTGAAGCTGAAGTAGTCTTTGACAGGAAGGACATTGTAGCAGATGATTTTATGAGTTATACTCAGGTCATGCCGAAGGCGACGGAGTTCTAAATTTTCTAAACCCAGGATTTCAAGTCTGGTTGTATTTTGTTGTGATCAGAGGAGTGGAGAACTCTTCTTGTAAAATTGTATCCTTATGATTTATACTGATATCGATTGTTTCCTGATGGCTTATTTGTACCCTATGACTATCGCTAAATGTTGTATCATTAAGTGTTAAATTTGTACGCTATGACTATCATTAAGTGTTGTAAGTATTGTACCTTGATGAAGGTATCTTTTCTTTTGTGTACACTGAGAGCATATGCACCAAGACAAATTCCTTGTGTGTCCAATCACACTTGGCCAATAAAAAATTCTATTCTATTCTATCTATTCTTATCTTAACTCTGGGTTTCCTGGTAAGCCATGAAAAGCAAAGCCAATAAAACAGGAAACCACTGTGATGGGTATCTGAACTTACCCATTGGTGCCCGATGCTCATAACATCTTACAGTCACATCCATAACCAAGGTATTATCCCAAATACATTTGTTAAGATTTCAGATGACTAGGCTTAAACACTTGCCAGCTCAGCTATAATGTGGTGGTTTGAACATGTTTGTCCCAAAGGTGCTTTTTAAAGAGGCAACTGGACTTTTGGTCAGAGCTGAAGAAGCTTCTTGGATAAGAAGTGAAATGTCTTCTAAGAAAAAAAAACCAGAAGGTCCAGTTGTCTCTTGAAAATAAAGCACCTTTGGGACAACCATGACCTGGACAATTGAGAATCTCCGTAAACTTTCAACACGTTTGCATGGTTGGGAGAATTTACGGTGTATGTTTAATCCTTTTCTGCACAAGCTGAGCAGATTTCTACAAGGGTGCATCTCTCTGCTCCGGTTTGTTGTTGTTGATGATGATGATAATGATAATAATAATGATAGCTTCTTCTCCAAAAACACTACACTATTAACCAGAGCATATAAAACATTTGCTAGACCAATTCTTGAATTCAGCTCGACTGTTTGGAACCCATACTACATTTTTTAGAATAGAATTTTTATTGGCCAAGTGTGATTGGACACACAAGGAATTTGTCTTGGTGCATATGCTCTCAGTGTACATAAAAGAAAAGATACATTCATCAAGGTACAACACTTACAACACAAATGATGGTCAATATATCAATATAAATCATAAGGATTGCCAGCAACAAAGTTACAGTCATACAGTCATAAGTGGAAAGAGATTGGTGATGGGAACGATGAGAAGATTAATAGTAGTGCAGATTTAGTAAATAGTTTGACAGTGTTGAGGGAATTAATTGTTTAGCAGATTTTTGACATCAATACAATTGAACGTGTCCAGAAATATTTTACAAAAAGAGTTCTCCACTCCTCTGAATACAACAAAATACCTTATGCCACCAGACTTGAAATCCTGGGTTTAGAAAATTTAGAACTCCACCGCCTTCGACATGGCCTGAGTTTTAACTCATAGAATCAACTATTACAATGTCCTTCCTGTCGAAGACTACTTCAGCTTCAATCGCGACAATACACGAGCACACAATAGATTTAAGCTTAATGTTAACCGCTCCAATCTTGATTGCAGAAAATATGACTTCAGTAACAGAGTTGTTAATGCTTGGAATAAACTACCTGACTCTGTGGTCTCTTCCCAAAATCCCCAAAGCTTCAACCAAAAACTGTCTATTATTGACCTCACCCCATTCCTAAGAGGTCTGTAAGGGGTGTGCATAAGAACACAAGCGTGCCTACCGTTCCTGTCCTATTGTTTCCTTTCGTTATAGCCAATTAATATAGTTATTACATACTCATACTTATATATATGCTTATATATTGTACATTTCATGCTTATGCTTATATATATTGTGTGACAAAATAAATAAATAAATAAATAAAATAAATGTTATCTGTTCAGTCCTCTTGGTGATTCTATCATCTCTCCACATCTTCTCATCTTGCATTACTTCTTTGAGTTGTTCCATGCTCTGGCTAGTGGGAGCTTTGATGGTGTCCAGCCACTGTGTTCTTTGGTGGCCTGGTTTTCTTTTACTGTTCAATCAATCAATTAATCAATCAATCAATCAGAACAAGAGCTGGAAGGGACCTTGGAAGTCTTCTAGCCCAGCCCCCCACTCGAGCAGGAAATCCTTATACCATTTCAGATAAATGGCTGTCCAGTCTCTTATTAAAAACTTCCAGGGATGGAGCACCCACAACTTCTGAAGGCAAGTTGTTCCACTGGTTAATTGTTGTCATTGTCAGGAAATTTCTCCTTAATTCCAGGTTGCTTTTCTCCTTGATTAGTTTCCATCCGTTGTTTCTTCTAGACCAGCGGTTCTCAACCTGTGGGTCGGGATCCCGTTGGGGGTCGAATGACGATTTGCCAGGGGTCGCCTAAGACCATCGGAAATATGGGAAGTATACTTGCAAGTTGAAGAATCGTGCTCCAATGGTTGACTCCACAAGCCAGCTGCAGGCTCTTCAAATCGCTAGCCGAATTCGGCTTCAGGTGCGATGCATTAAAAAAGAGAGAAATCTTTGCTCTGATGTCTCCCTCTCAAGCCAACTGCAATCACTCCCAATCGCTAGCCTAATCTGGCTTCAGGCGCGATAAACTTAATAGGGGAGGAGTCGCCGCTTTAATGCCTCCGTCCTTAAGACAATTGCAAGCAGTTCAGATCGCTAGCCAATACGGCTTCAGGCGCGATAAATTCAAAATGAAAATAATTTTATGGTTGGGGTCGCCACATTGTGGGGAATTGTATTAAAGGGGCCGCAGCACTGTAAAGATTGAGAACCACTGTTCTAGACCAGGGGCCTGCAACCTTAAACACTCAAAGAGCCATTTGGACCCGTTTCCCACAGAAAAGAAAACACTGGAAGCCACAAAACTCTTCCCATGCCTGACTATTTCTTGAGCAGCCACAAAACTAGCTTATGTAGTTGAATTAAACATTCTGTTTTCTTTTGAAACTTTTCTTTTCTTGGATTTATCCATGTTTGGCCTACCGGGAATTGAAAAGCTCAATAAATCACATGTCGCACATTGGCGATTGTGACACGTATTTTGAGTGACAGGGAGCCGCAGCAAAGGGGTGAAAGAGCCACATGCGGCTCCAGAGCTACAGGTTGCTGACCCGTTCTAGACAATTGTTTTCCAGACAATTCCCTGCATGGCATGGCTAAAGTTAAGTGAGATGCGGTTTTGTGATTTTTGCCTTCTAGTACAGGGGTACCTTAAAACTTGTGGACTTCAGCAGCACTCTGGGAATTGAAGTCCACAAGTCTTAAAGTGGCCAAGGTTGGAGACCCTTGTATTAATAGTAGGTCTGTTGTTATGCACTCCAGTATTTCCTCCTGGGTCACCTTTGCTTTTCCAAGGAATACGCAGGCATCTTCTCTCAAGCGCCACAGTTCAAATGAGTTGATTTTCTTCCCGTCTGGCTTTTGTAAGGTCCAACTTTCCCAACCCACAAACCCCCACTGCGGGTGAGGGGTGGTGATGGTAGCCCTCCCGGCATGACTGGACCTGCCTGATTTCCACAACACCCCCCCCCCGCCCCTCCATGAAACGTACTTCAAGCTCATTCTGCTGTATGCTAATGCTATTATCCTCCTGAAATAAAATATCAGGCTCCAACCTATAATGTTTCACAGGGTGGAATTGGGGTTATATCTTCTTGGATAGCGCCACCTTCCATTTCTGTCGTGGCATTTAATTATGATGGGTATGTTAGTGCCCACCGGAGCATAACAAATTGTCATTATGTTATTCTGCTGAGTCTAATTTAATTGGCAAGTTGTCACAAAAGCAATTATCCGTCGTTTATGTTGTTGCCGTAACCACATCTTGGAGAGCACCTGTGGTCTGCAAGGGAAGCCGGCTTCTCCAAGCCCATTGGCCTTGGTTTGCTTCCGTCCTCCACCAAAATGGCCGCCTGGGAGTTTCTTCTTTTAGTTTTTCAAGGTGGCTACTTGCTTCTCTTATCACCTTTCTCCTGGGTCAGAGAATGGGTCGGGGGGGGAACGTTTGGCCCCCAGCCCCTTCTTAAAAGCGTCCAGTGATGGAGCAGCCACAACTTCTACAGACAAGTTGTTTCACTGAGAGATGAGAGAGAGAGAGAGAGAGAGAGAAAGGAAGGGAAAGAGAAAGAGAAAAAGAGAAGGAAGAAGAGAGAGGGAAAAATGGAAAAAAGGAAAGTGACAGAGGGAGAGAAGAAGGAAGAAAAAGGAGAGAGGGAGGGAGGAGGGAGGAAGGAGAAGAAAGAAAGAAAGAAAGAAAAGGAAGGAAGGAAGGAGAAGAAGGGAGAGAGGGAGGAAACAGAAGAAAGAAAGAAGGGAGGGAGGGAGGAACTGAGTGAGTGAGGGAAGAAGGGAGGAAGGAGGGAGAAGAAGGAAGGGAGAGAGGGAGGGAAGGAGAAAGAAAGAAAGAAAGAAAGAAAGAAAGAAAGGCCCCTTTCACTCTCTTGCTCTTGATCCAATTACCTAAAGACAGAAACAAACATGGCTGCCACCATCAAGTCAAACCTCTGTGAAAATATCAAAGGAAAACATAAATGGCGTTAGAAAACTGCTTACAATCGCTGGCCTGAGAAGTGTTTTTATGTGACTCGCAGGGAGGCCCTCGCCCTGTGTTCTGTTTAAAGGAAAACAAGAAAGAAAGAAAGAAAGAAAGAAAGAAAGGAGGAGGGAGGGAGGGAGGAGGGAGGAGGAAGGAGAAGAAAGAAAGAAAGAAGGGAGGAAGGAGGAAGTGAGTGAGTGAGGGAAGGAGGAAGGAAGGAAGGAGAAGAAGGGAGAGAGGGAGGAACTGAGTGAGTGAGGGAAGAAGGGAGGAAGGAAGGAGAAGGAAGGGAGAAAGGGAGGGAGGGAGAAAGGAAGGCAGGAAGGTGTAATGTATCTTTAAATATTTTGGCGGGAAACAAGCACGTTGCTAATTGGTTGAAGCCGCGGTTAAACTGTATATAAGGAGGTTTTCCCCAGCCGGTTGCTGGGTTCACCATATAGTAAAGAGCTGTTGTCACTACCTGGTCTCCTGCCTCGTTATTGCCCGAACTTAACACTGGCGGCGAAGGTGGGATCTCAAGGTTAAGAGCACCAGGAGCAGGCTGAATGCACGAAGAACCGAACCCAGCAAAGCTCAGGGCAGAATGCAGCGATGGCCAGCTACACTCCGCCCGCGCGTTTGACCCATCCAGGAGAAATGGGGAGCGTACATGACCCGTTTGAGAGCTTCCTGGAGGCAAATGAGCTGCAAGGAGTTCAGACAACCGCAAAGGGCATACTTCCTGAGCCACTGCGGTCCGAGGTCATCGACATCGCGGAAGCCCTGGCAGAGCCAACGCCGGTACAATCGGTATCGTGGCAAACTCTGCAAAATCTCTAAAAAACCATTTCCAACACCGTCCAAGTAAATCGCGGCGTTTTGAATTTGGAGGCGCAGACAGCAAGAGGCGAATCCATCAGCGATTACATGGCCGCCCTGAGGAAAGCCTCCAAAGACTGTGGGTACCGAGATTTGGACGAGGAGCTTTAGAGCAACTCATCCGTGGGGTCAGAGACATGCGTTTGCGGAGGCGGCTGCTATCAAAAAGCAATCTAACGCTGGCAAGCGCTCTGGACGAAGCCAGAGCTCATGAGATGTCCACCCAAGCGGCGGAAACCCTACAAAAGCCACTCACGCCCAAGCGAGTAAAAACCCGGTCCACAACGAAGAAATCAGACCGAATCAGATGGCGAGGATGAGGAGGTTTGCCTCACCGAGAGAAGGGGCAAAAGACCGGGATGAATGCGGAAGTTGCGGAGGCAACACCAGCGTCAACGATGCAAGTTCAAGGGCGCTACATGTCGGCGGTGCGAGAAGAAGGGCACCTGGCTCAAGTCTGTCGAGCACCCCAACCTTCCCGCCGAAAATTCAAATCGACCAATCAGGCGCAGGATCGGCAAGGCGACCCGCGATTGGTCAAAACAAAAAGCGCGAATTCAAATCGAGCGACCGTGATAATAGGCCGCAGCAACCCGCCGAGAAGAAAATCTTCACCAGACCCAAAATCGAAGGAGTGCCGTGCCGACTAGAAGTGGACACAGGGTCAGCGATCACAATCATGTCCTGGGACACTTTTGCAAAAGCTTTGCGAAAACCGCGCAAACTGCAAACACAGCGGCTACAGTGCACGACTACCAAGGGAATCGCATCCCTGTTCGAGGACCACCTCCGTCCGCGTCGATACGGACCACACAAGAAGACCCTGCCCATCACGATAGTCGAAGGGACCCTGCCAAGTCTGTTGGGACTAGACTGGTTCCGTGCATTGGGCATGGGAGTGACTGGCATCTACAGAAGTGACTGTAACCTAAAGACACACTCATGAGCGAGTTCGAAGATGTCTTCAAGGACTGCCTGGGCAAGTACAAGGGGACCCTATTTCCTTCAACTTAGACCCCAGGTAGCCCCATTAGGTTAAAGGCAAGGAGGTCCTTTTGCCTTAAACCCAAGATTGACAAGGAGATAGACAAGCTCATAAATCAGGGGATTCTGGTGCCAGTCGATCACGCAAAGTGGGAGACGCCAATCGTCACCCAGTGAAACCAGATGGGTCAGTTAGAATCTGCGCTGACTACAAGGCGGCGTTAAACAAAGCCTTACAGAAAAGCGCTTACCCGGTTCCGTGGTGCAACACTTGCTGCACTCGCTGGGGCAAGGGCAAGTCTTTGCAAAGTTAGACTTGGCTCAAGCCTATCAACAACTGCCCGTGAGCGCCAACAGCCGAAGCCCAAGCGATTGTAACTCACAGAGGTGCTTTCAAGTGTACCCGATTACAATTTGGGGTGAGTGTGGCACGGGGCTATTCAAAATTTAATGGAAGCGACTTCTGCAAGGGCTCCCAGGGTAGTCCCTATTTGATGATGTATTGATATCAGCGAAAATTTAGAGGAATTGGGGAGGCGTTTGAGAAAAGTTCTGGGCATTTTCGGTCAGCGGTCTAAAGGTTAAAGTGAACAAATGCCAGATAGGGGTAGAATCCGTAGAGTTCTTGGGCTACAGAATAGACAAGAGAATTCACCCCACTGAAAGCAAGGTCAAGGCAATAAGAAAGGCTCCAGCGCCCAAAAACAAAACAGAGCTACAGGCATTCCTGGGTCTAGTGAATTTTACGGTCTTTTTAAAAACAAGGCAACCGTTGCTGAGCCGCTGCATAAGCTTCTGGGAAAGAATACTGTTTGGTCTTGGGGAAAGTCGGAAGCTAGGGCTTTCGAGCAGTAAAAACCTACTCTCGGCGATAGCTTACTGATCCAGTATCATAGCTCATTGCCATTATTATTGGTTTGCGATGCCTCCCCTTACGGGGTGGGGCTGTGCTCAGCCACAGACTTCCAAATGGCACAGAAGCCCCAATAGCCTTCTACTCCAGAGCGATGTCCTCGACAGAGAGGAACTATAGCCAGTTGGATAAGGCGTAGCCATTGTGTCAGGGGTAAAAAGTTTCACGAATCGTTTTGGTAGAGACTTTGAAATTGTTACAGACCATAGACCACTGTTAGGGATACTGGCTGGCGACCCAACGCCTGTGGCACTTTCGCCACGATTGACCCGATGGACTATCTTCTTAGCCGCTTATTCCTACAAGCTGCAGCATCGACCGGAAAGAGTTGGGGCATGCGGACGCTTAAGCAGATGCCCACTACCAGGGCGATCGAGACCCCACTCCGGGACACCCATCCTGCTAATTGACTCTCTGGACTCTGGCCCAGTCACATCTAAGGAGGTGGCTCGGGCATCATACCGGGACATTATTTTGAGGACTGTACTCGGTTGGGTACAAAGAGGGTGGCCGCTGCGGGCGGCGTTTTAAAGAATTTGTAAAAAGCGTGGGAACTTTCGGCTCAAGGGGTGCCTGCTATGGGGGATCGAGTGGTGATCCCAGAGAAATTGAGGAAAAGGTGTTGGACCTCCTCCACGAGGTCACCCAGGATCGTTAGGATGAAGGGTCTAGCGAGAAGCTATGTGTGGTGGCCCTTAATGGACTCGAAATTGCTGAAAGGGTAGGAAATGCCAGGCCTGCCAGAGTCAGACCTCTACCCCTAGCGGCCCCGGTTCGGGAATGGGAGACCCCAAGGGCCCTGGTCGAATCCACATTGATTTTGCCGGCCCTTCCACGGCCAAACCTTCCTGGTAGTAGTCGATGCCTACTCCAAATGGCTGGAAATCATTCTCATGAGATCCATGACAGCCGAGGCCGTGATCTCAGTCCCACGGCACCTATTTGCAACACATGGGTTGCCGACACGCTAGTATCCGATAACGGCCGCAATTCACGGCAACCCAGTTTGAGGAATACTTGGCAGAAGAGGGCATCCGACATGCCCTCTGGGCGCCTTTCCACCCTGCGACGAATGGCCTTGCAGAGCGTTCGTCCAAAGCGGAGGCATTGTCAGACTCAAGCCAGGCGACTGGCAAACAAAGATAGATTTCTTTCTGGCCGTCAACACAGAACCCCCTGTGCTACAGGCAGAAGCCCAGCCGAATTATTAATGGGCAGCTCAGGTGCCCACTAGACCGTTTAAATCCCAACTATACACCAGAGGGTTACAAGGGGACTGAAAAACAAGAGAAATGGGCATAGGCGACCGGTGTGGGCACACAACTATGGTGAGGGCCCGACCTGGGTAGCAGGAAAATTCTAAACATAACAGGTCCCAAATCATACTTGGTAGAGTTAACGGATGGCCGAGTATGGAGGAGAAGAAGGAAGGAAGGGAGAGAGGGAGGGAAGGAGAAAGAAAGAAAGAAAGAAAGAAAGAAAGAAAGAAAGGCCCCTTTCACTCTCTTGCTCTTGATCCAATTACCTAAAGACAGAAACAAACATGGCTGCCACCATCAAGTCAAACCTCTGTGAAAATATCAAAGGAAAACATAAATGGCGTTAGAAAACTGCTTACAATCGCTGGCCTGAGAAGTGTTTTTATGTGACTCGCAGGGAGGCCCTCGCCCTGTGTTCTGTTTAAAGGAAAACAATTCTGCCCTTCTGGGAGTTTCAGGGGAACAAGCCTCTTGAAGAGGGTTGGAATAAGCCGGCCACCGATTCCTTCTCCTCTGAGCTGCCGGAGAATGCAGGAGATGCTCCCCCTTGATTGTAACGGCTGGGACTGAGATTAAAGCTAATCTTTCCGCTCTTCAGACAGTTGCCACGGCCTGATTGCTGCTGCTGATTCCCTATTTCTGAGAAGCTCGATGGAAATAATAAATCCTTCCACCCAAGCTAGAATGACTGGGAGAAATTTGGTTTTCAGCATCAAGAAAGGTTTCCACAATCGATTCAAAGCGGGAGGGAAACGTCCTTAAGTCAAGTTTGTCTTCTGCTGATTTCATGGACTCACCCTTGTACCTTTCTGAACAGGATGGAAGGGATTTATTGACCTGTTGCCGCCTGCTGGGCTGTTTTCCCTTCTTCCCAATCTAGCCTGTTGTGGGGGGGGGGGGAACCACAAACCAGGAGACTGTAAGTTCTGGTTCTGTCTCAGGAATGGAGCCAGCTGGGTGACCTTGAGCCTGTTGTCATCCAAATGAAGGAGACAAGGACCAACCACTTCTGAAAGACCTTGCCAAGAAAACTGACAGGAAAACAACCTTCCTTCCTTCCTTTTTCTGTCTCCTCCCTCCCTGTCTTTTATTTATTTATTTATTTTATTTATTTATTTTGTCACAACAATATATGTAGGTATCATAGAAAAGATTATATAGTATATAAACACATATATGAGTAAATATAAGGAGGTATAAGCATATATATAGGAAGAAGAAAGAAAAACAATAGGACAGGAACGGTAGGCACGTTTGTGCACTTATGCACGCCCCTTATGGTCCTCTTAGGAATGGGGTGAGGTCAATAGTAGAAAGTTTTTGGTTAAAGCTTTTAGGATTATGAGAAGAGACCACAGAGTCAGGTAAAGTATTCCAAGCACTGATGATTCTGTTACAGAAGTCATATTTTCTGCAATCTAGATTAAAGCGGTTGACATTAAGTTTAAATCTATTGGTTGCTCTAATATTCTTGCAATTAAAGCTGAAGTAGTCTTTAACAGGAAGGACATTACAATAGATGATTCTGTGAGTTAAACTTAGGTCTTGTCGAAGGCGATGGAGTTCCAAGTTTTCTAAGCCTAGGATTTCAAGTCTGGTGGGGTAAGGTATTTTGTTGTTTTCAGAGGAATGGAAACTCTTCTTGTAAAATATTTCGGGACACGTTCAGTTGTATTGATGTCAGAGATGTGGTGAGGGTTCCAAACATGCGAGCTGTATTCTAGAATTGGTCTAGCAAATGTTTTATATGCTCTGGTTAGTAGTGTGGTGTTTTTGGAAAAGAAGCTACGCAAAATTAGGTTTACAACTCTTAGAGCTTTTTTTGCTATGTAGTTGCAGTGGGCTTTGGCACTTAGATCATTTGACATGAAAACTCCAAGGTCTTTAACGGGATGGGGGTCGTCTGTAAGGTAATGTCCATCTAGTATGTACTTAGTTTTTGGGTTCCTTTTTCCTATATGTAAGACTGAGCATTTGCTGGTTGAAATTTGGAGCTGCCAATTTTTAGACCAAGCGGATAGATGATCAAGGTCGTTTTGAATGATAGAAGTATTGTCTGTGGTGTTAAATAGTTTGACATCATCAGCAAAGAGAACACAATTACTTGAGATGTGGTCACAGAGATCATTAATGTATAGTATAAAGAGTGTTGGTCCAAGGACGCTGCCTTGAGGAACGCCACTCTTGACAGGAACAGGATTTGATAAAGCATTGCCAATTTTGACCACTTGTTGTCTGTTAGACAGAAAAGCAGATATCCATTTGTGGAGGGTCCTGAGATGCCATAGGATGTTAGTTTTAGGAGAAGTTTATCGCATACTACTGAGTCAAAAGCTTTGCAGAAGTCTACGTAGATTGCATCTATTGATTTGCCTTGATCGAGATTTGAAGTCCATATGTTTTTGCAGTGGAGAAGTTGTAAGTTACATGATAATTTTTTCCTGAAACCAAATTGTTTGTTGGAGAGTAGGTTGTTAGTTTCTAAGTGTGAGGTAATGGATTGGTTGATGATAGATTCCATGACTTTGCAGGTGACGCAGCAAAGGGAGATCGGTCTGTAGTTTTCGACTAAGCTGGGGTCTCCTTTTTTGAAGATAGGGATGACTGTGGCTAGTGACCAAAGTTTGGGAAGAGAACTGGTAGTGAAAGCTTTATCAAAGATAATACTTAGGGGTTCTGCTATATTAATGGAAAGTTTTTTTAAGAAGTATGCACATAGTCCATCGGGTCCAATAGAAAGCGATGGTTTTAAGTTGTGAAGAGCTTTTCCAACGTTGTCTTCTGTGAAATCTATATGAGTTAAATCATCATAGTCATTGCTGGTTCGTTTGTGGAATGTTGGATATGTGTTATCGGAGTTAACAAAAACTGAGCCAAAGAAAATGTTGAAGAGGTTTGCTTTGACTGTTTCGTCATTGCATTCTTTGTTGTTAGAATCTTTTAGTGGTGGGATGGATCTTGAGTCTTTAAGTTTATTGTTGACAAAATTATAAAAGGCACGATTGGAATTTGTGCGCAGAAGGTTCTCTTCTTGCTTGGTGTGGTAATTTGTGCATTCAGTTTTTATTTGGTTGCATATGTCTTCCTCCCTACATTCCTTCTTTCCTTCCTTCTTTTTCCTGTTCCTCCCCATCCAGGGAAGAGGAAGGAAGGAAGGAGAAGAAGGGAGAGAGGGAGGGAGGAAACAGAAGAAAGAAAAAAGGGAGGGAGGGAGGGAGGAACTGAGTGAGTGAGGGAAGAAGGGAGGAAGGAGGGAGAAGAAGGAAGGGAGAGAGGGAGGGAAGGAGAAAGGAAGAAAGAAAGAAAGAAAGAAAGAAAGAAAGAAAGAAAAGAAAGGCCCCTTTCACTCTCTTGCTCTTGATCCAATTACCTAAAGACAGAAACAAACATGGCTGCCACCATCAAGTCAAACCTCTGTGAAAATATCAAAGGAAAACATAAATGGCGTTAGAAAACTGCTTACAATCGCCGGCCTGAGAAGTGCTTTTATGTGACTCGCAGGGAGGCCCTCGCCCTGTGTTCTGTTTAAAAGAAAACAATTCTGCCCTTCTGGAAGTTTCAGGGGAACAAGCCTCTTGAAGAGGGTTGGACTAAGCCGGCCACCGATTCCTTCTCCTCTGAGCTGCCGGAGAATGCAGGAGATGCTCCCCCTTGATTGTAACGGCTGGGACTGAGATTAAAGCTAATCTTTCCGCTCTTCAGACAGTTGCCACGGCCTGATTGCTGCTGCTGATTCCCTATTTCTGAGAGGCTCGATGGAAATAATAAATCCTTCCACCCAAGCTAGAATGACTGGGAGAAATTTGGTTTTCAGCATCAAGAAAGGTTTCCACAATCGATTCAAAGCAGGAGGGAAACGTCCTCAAGTCAAGTTTGTCTTCTGCTGATTTCATGGACTCACCCTTGTACCTTTCTGAACAGGATGGAAGGGATTTATTGACCTGTTGCCGCCTGCTGGGCTGTTTTCCCTTCTTCCCAATCTAGCCTGTGGGGGAAAAAAAAAAACACAAACCAGGAGACTGTAAGTTCTGGTTCTGTCTCAGGAATGGAGCCAGCTGGGTGACCCTGAGCCTGTTGTCATCCAAATGAAGGAGACAAGGACCAACCACTTCTGAAAGACCTTGCCAAGAAAACTGACAGGAAAACAACCTTCCTTCCTTCCTTCCTTCCTTCCTCCCTCCCTCCCTCCCTTCCTCCCTCCCTCCCTTCCTCCCTCCCTCCCTCCCTCCCTTCTTTCCTTTTTCTGTCTCCTCCCTCCCTGTCTTCCTCCCTCCATTTCTTCTTTCCTTCCTTCTTTTTCCTGTCCCCTCCCTTCCTTCTTTCCTTCTTCTTGCCTTCCTTTTCCTGTCTCCTCCCTTCCTCCCTCCCTCCCTCTCTCCCTCCCTCCCTTCTTTCCTTTCCTTCCTTCTTTTCTTTTCCTGTCTCCTCCATTCTTTCCTTCTCCTTCCTTCTTTCCTTTTCCTGTCTCCTCCCTCCCTGTCCTCTTCCCTCCATTCCTTCTTTCCTTCCTTTTCCTCTCTCCTCCCTCCCTCCCTTCTTTCCTTCTCCTTCCTTCTTTCCTCTTCTTGTCTCCTCCCTCCCTCTTCCTGACTCCATTCCTTGTTTCCTTCTTTTCTTCCTTTCTTTTCCTGTCTCTTCCGTCCCTCCATTCTTTCCTTCCTTCTTTCCTTCCTTCTTTCCTTTTCTTGTCTCCTCCCTCCCTGTTCCTGACTCCATTCCTTTTTTCTTCTTTTCTTCCTTCCTTTTCCTGTCTCCTCCCTCCTTTCATTCCATTTCCTTCCTTCCTTCTCTTTGAACTCTGTGGATTTTCTTCTCATTCAATCATCCAGGTAGTTGCTAAGAGTCAAGCCTGACTCAAAGAGTTATACTTACTTCTTTAAAGTCCGGTCTTTCACTTGCACAGCTGTGTCCCAGAGACACTTGTTTTCAAAGCATTCCAGATTTATTTCCCATCTTCCTTGTGTGTCCCAAAATTCCGTTTATTTTAAAGGCAACTGGGCTCTCTGATTTGTCTTTGTTTGGCTTCTTATCCAAGAACCTTCAGTGTATTTATTTTATTTATTTTACTTCTCAAGCATGTATTTTATGAAGAGAAGAGTCAAAACAAATATTTTTTGCGATACAGGTAGTCCTCGACTTACAACAGTATGTTTAGTGACCGCTCGAAGTTACAATGGCACTGAAAAAAGTGACTTATGACTCTTTTCCACACTTACGATTGTTGCAGCGTCCCCATAAGTCACGTGATCAAAATTCAGTCGCTTTATTTATTTATTTAATTAATTTATTTCGTCAAGCATATATTTTATGACAGATACAAGTGTAAACATAATTATAAATATATGTAAAGGTTATATATAAGGTTAAAGTTTTGGGGATTTGGGGAAGAAACCACAGAGTCAGGTAGTGGATTCCAGGCGTTGACAACCCTTGTTACTGAAGTCGTATTTTCTGCAGTCTAGTTTGAATCGGTTTACCATGAGTTTGTATCTATTGTGCGCTCTTGGATTGTTTTGGTTGAAGTATTCATTGGCTGATAGGACATTGTAGCAGATGATTTTATGTACTATGCTTAGGTCCGAAGACGGCAAAGTTCTAAGTTGTCTATAAATTCATCTTCTTGAGCCTCCCATCTTTGGCCAAATTCTGGCTTAATTCTAGTATGAATTGATTCTCACATTCTGATAATTGCAAACCAGGTTACATGATACCTGGAAGTGAAGTGTCTTGTACAGGTAGTCTTTGACTTACAACCATTCATCTAGCGATGGTTAAAGGTTACAAGAGCACTTAAAAAAGAAAGATCTACA
Organism: Ahaetulla prasina; assembly: GCF_028640845.1. NCBI lineage: Eukaryota > Metazoa > Chordata > Lepidosauria > Squamata > Colubridae > Ahaetulla > Ahaetulla prasina. The sequence goes on from NC_080539.1 coordinate 12,133,803, forward strand.
GGTGATCTTCTCACTTTCTCACTTTCCAGAATCTTTTCAGATTGTGGAAGATTATAAATGCAGTGAATACATGTTTAAACAAGTAAATAATAATAAAAGATAAGATTGGTACCGCTTGATCTTTTGCTAAAGTTACAAAAATAAATTAGAGTTGGTCATCTTTTTCTGCAATTTCTGCGAAGGTTTTGATTTGGATTTTTATTTCTAAACTTTTTGATCTCCTTCTTCCTCTTTATAGCTTCTTACTAAATACAGGTAGTCCTCTGCCTACAAGAGTTCATTTAGTGACCATTCAAAGTTACAACGGCCCTGAAAAAAAGGGACCATTCAACCGTTTTTCACACATATGACCTTTACAGCATCCCAAGGGTCATGTGAGCAAAATTCCGTTGCTTAGCAACTGGTTCATACTTATCACCGTTGCAGTGTCTGGTCTGTCATGCGATCCATCTTTTGTGACCTTCCGACAAGCCAAGTCAACGGAGGAGCCAGATTCACTTAACAATGGTGTTACCAACTTAAGAACTGTAGCGATTCACTTAACAATCAAGGCACGAAAGGTCGTAAAATGAGGCAAAACTCATTGAAAAAATGTCTCACTTAACCAGGATATGAAATGTTGGGCTCAAATCATGGTCGTAAGTCGAGGACTACCTGTATCGCTAATTTTAAACATTGGGAAAGAAAAAGAAGGTTCAGGAAGCCATCTTATTGTCAACCCTGAAGTTGACCTGACTGACGCCATTTTGAGGCCTCAGTATTGTCACAGTTGAGGGATAGGGAGGGGAGGGAGTAGAGATAGCTGGGGTTTTGTAGCCAAAACAAAATACTTTCTCTTGGGAACCAAGGACAGTCCAGCAGGTGCTTGGAAGGAGGGGACTGAGGCAGTGGTAGAATTCAATTTTTTTTACTACTGATTTTGTGGGCGTGGCTTGGTGGGTGTGATGTGGCTTGGTAGGTTGGATGTGGCTTGGTGGGCATGGCAGGGGAAGGATACTACAAAATCTCCATTCCCACTCCATTCCAGGGGAAGGAAACTACAAAATCCCCATTCCCACCCCACTCCTGGGGGGAAGGATATTGCAAAAAGAATGGGATATCTCCATTCCCACCCCACTCTGGGGCCAGCCAGAGGTGGTATTTGCCGGTTCTCCGAACTACTCAAAATTTCTGCTACCAGTTCTCCAGAACCTGTCAGAACCTGCCGAATAGCACCCCTGGACCTTGTCACTGATTGTTTTGAGAAAGTGAAAACCTTCTACTTTTAATTAGGTGAAAACCGAAGGGAACGTTTAGAGTTGGTTTTCACCAGCCTCTGCCAATATGACATATCCAATAAAGCTATTCTTTGAGGAATCTACCTGCCTCGGAGTTTTGTTTGCTGTGGGTATGTTACTTGGAACCCTGACACTTATTTTCACATTTTTCATGCGCCCTTCTTTTAAGAAATTGTACTTCTTATTTACTAACGATCGTGTAGCAAATAAGAGCGGTGGGGCGGGGGAAACCCTTAGCTTTCCATTTTCTCTCGTGACTTCAGTTGTGATTAGTATTTAAACTGAGGAGATAAGATGGCTATTTATTTATCAGGCACGCATTGGGCTGATAGGATTCTGAAATGCAGGCAGCAGGCGAGAAGACCAAATCAGGATAATTCATTCTTCTTCTTCCTTAGCTCTCAGACCTCCTGCTGGACGATCTGCACTGAGCCATCCCTGCAGAGATGCTTAATTGTCTCACTATGACAGGGGGTGGAATGGGGCGGGTGTGTGTGTTATTTTCCATCCTTTTTATGCAGGGAGGAACTTGTAGTTTAAAATGTTTGGGTATTAGCTAGCCAGGGTTGCTGACCCTAAGCCCCCAAGACGAGATTATTGTGTAATGCCCCCTGCTTGGAGCAGCCTATTCAAAAAGTTTAATTGATGGGAAGTAGAAGTTCTGGGAAGTTAGAAGAGCTAAGCTGTTCCTCTGTCTCTAGCATCTCTCTTCTGCAACATCTCAGATGAGAAAAGAGAGCACCCGTCTTGGATGATCCACTGCCATTTTTGAAGGAGATCAGGACCTCCTAAGGGTCCTCCTGGGGCAGGGGGAGAGGGGATTAGGAGGGTATGTACCCGGGGGTTAACCCCATATTTTGCATTTTGTCTGTTTTGTTTTCCAGGGTGTGTTTTCTTCTGCAGGGTGTGGACGCCTGTCAGCTTTGGAAGCCATACTAGGCTGGAGGCTTCTGCGCTGCCACTTTCCCCGTGTGTGGGAAAGTAGGAGGGGAGATTTGGTAGAAGGAGCTATTAGACATAATAACATTCTTCCTGCTGGTCAAGTTCAGGCCAAGACTGCATCTGGAGTGGTCGGAGTGATGTCTCGAGATAGGATGGTTGGTGATTGGAGCATGTGATCGGAAGAGGGCCAAGGGGGTGGTGATTTTGGAGTTTGACTTAATGAGGAAAACTCCGGATCCCCAGATTCGGAATTTATCCAAGTGTGGCCTTACCAAGGCCTTATAAAGTGGTATTAACACTTCGCGAGATCTTGAGTCTATCTCTCTGTACTGTTTATGCAACGTAGAACTGTGTTGGATTGGATGGGATTGATTTGATTTGATTTGTATAGCCACCCATCTCAGCAAACGACTCTAGGCAACTCACAATTCAAAACCTATATTACAATTAAAATCTTATAAACATTTTAAAACAATAAAAAGTGTCTAAAGAATAAAAAACAGTAATGAATCAATTACAGCAATGATGTTTGCACTGTTGGAAAATTTGAAGGAGCAGGTTGGGGGACATCTGTTTATGGGATTAACTTGACAGGATATCCTCACTGGTGAAATCCAATTTTTTTTTACTACTAGTTCTATGGGTGTGGCTTGGTGGTGTGGTGTGGTTTGGTGGGCGTGGCTTGGTAGGTGTGGCAGGGGAAGGATATTGCAAAATCTCCATTCCCACCCCATTCTGGGGTCAGCCAGAGGTGGCATTTGCCGGTTCTCCGAACTACTCTAAATTTCCGCTGCCGGTTCTCTAGAACCTGTCAGAACCTGCTGGATTTCATCCCTGGATATCCTCCTTCCCTCCTCTTCTTTCTCCTTTCTCCTTTCTTCTTCCCCCTTCCTCTTCCTTCTCCTCCTCTTCCTCCTCTTCCTCTTCCTCTCTCAAATTTGAAATTGGATGAGTTTCTTAAGAAAGAAGTCGGGGAAAAAAACAAAAAAAAATGACCCAATTGAGATTGTATGGAACTGACGGGTAATAACAGGAGACATAGATAGAAGCCAAATAGAGTCCCTAGTCTGCAGAAGGCAAATTGAGTCGGCTGATGTAATGTATAATACTAAATCTTGAAACCAGCAAGATGGTATTTTAAGCATCTGTTCAAAGACTATAATAAAGAGATTTATATTATAGTGAGTTACTGTATTTTGAGCATTCTGTTAAGTACACAGATGAAATGATCAAATCTTCATCCAGGCTTCAGAATATCGTTACTGTGTTTTCCGTTAGCTAGATGGGGGTACTCAGAACACAAAAATACTGAACAATTGTGTTGTGGTATGGAATAGGACACTGGAATAAGTGCGGGCAGAAACTACAGAAGCATGGCATTGCAACACAGAATTCGGAATAAGTGTTTTTTTTTCTATCAGGGCAACCTGGTCTACCCAAATATGGGACGGAGCGTACTGCTTCCGCTTTTGCCTTTCAGCCGGTAGGAAGTTAGCACCCACCCCATTCCTAGAAGAATGAAATATTCTAAGAAATGTTAAAGAGGCAGAATATTATATTTCCCTGGATGAGAAAAGGAGAAGCATGTTTTTAAAGACAAAGCAGCTTCCTGCAGCTCCCTGCCCACCTCTTCAGCTCCAGGGCGATGGGATTAAGACAGGACATGATAGGATTAGCCCTCTACCCATCTCACCACATGGCACCTGGGAAGATTACATCACCCAGCAAGGCTCAACCAAGCCTGGGACACCAACAGCCTACAAAGTTAGCTAAGACCCCGCCCCCTGGGAGTCTGACAGCCAATGGGATACATTTCTTGTAAAGGAACAGGAAGCTCTAAGGTGGGGCCCAAGAGAGAGTATAAATCTCTCTCACTCTTTCTCTCTCTTGCCCATGTGCTTTTTGCTCAGGATCTCAAACCATGTGGTCCTGTCCACCATTAAAAACTATCTTTCCAAACAGACACCATGTTTCCAGTGTCTTTCTCCCCACTTGGAACTGAACCCAGATAGACATTTCTTCCAAAAAGCCCCAAATCCAGGAGCCTTCGCAGGCAGTCGCTTCCACGACAAACTATTTTGTGTTTAAAAAAAACAACAACCCAGTAAATTTAACACAGAATTCAGAATGAAGTTGGCCTCAGTGATGGAGCTATTCCCCTTCCCTTTCTTCAGCCTCTCAGTTTACTAGCCCAGAAAGGGTGTGCTGTGGAGGTAGTGTCTTTAAAGAATAAGGAAAGTGACCTGGATGGAGAAGATGTTGAAAACCTGTTGCCTAGGCAGAAGAGGCGGAAGCATTTTTAAAGTCCAGAACATCCAGATAACATTCAGAAGTAGCTCAAGTTTTTGTGACCCAGGCGCAAGTAGGTAGTAGTAGACACAATCAGTTCGAAAACAAACAGACTTTATTAGAACAGCTGAGAATTAACTTATTATCAGCGTAGTCCAAACTAAATCAAAACAAATTCTTCATAACACAACTCTTCAGTTTTATCACCAACCTTGGTCTAATTAGGCAAACTGCCAAAGGCTTTTCTTAGCAAAAGTTCAAAAGCAGAAGACGCCGACAAGAAATAAATGCAGCAAGACAAAGAGCAATTCTATCAATGTTGTTTTCCGACAAAGAGCCCAAATGCTGTTGCTGGTCTTTTAAGCCTTATGGGAGGGGCCAATCATCTCTTGGCCTTACTCCCGAGTTGTCCTCTTTGTTTTAACTGCTCTTGTCTTCTGGCAGCTCTTCTCATGCGTGCATTAGGTTATCATCAGTTACAATGTCCTTCCTGTTGAAGACTACTTCAGCTTCAATCACAACAATACACGAGCACACAATAGATTTAAGCTTAATGTGAACTGCTCCAATCTTGATTGCAGAAAATATGACTTCAGTAACAGAGTTGTTAATGCCTGGAATGCACTACCAGACTCTGTGGTCTCTTCCCCAAATCCCCAAAGCTTTAACCAAAAACTACTGTTGACCTCACCCAATTCCTAAGAGGTCTGTAAGGGGCGCGCATAAGAGCACCAACGTGCCTACCGTTCCTGTCCTAATGTTCTCTTTGATTGTATCCAATTTCTTATAGTTATTACATACTTACGCTTATATATATGCTTCTATATCATATAGTTATTTCATACTTATATATACTGTTGTGACAAATAAATAAATAAATAAGGAACAGGCTCCTCCTGTTTCTCTGTCTCTGTTGTGTCCTCCCTCGCCTCTGTCCGAGTGATGGCTTAATTAGTCGGCACTATCAGCTCTGGCAGCAGAATAGCCAGTGTCTGCCAAGAGCCTCCGTTATCTTCCACGACGCCGGTGAATCACCCAGAAACAAACTTCAGCTCTTAATCAGTGGATTTGCCTGTTACAAAGAGAGCTTTCGCTGTCTTTTATATCCTGTGGGGTGTGGCTCCATGACTCAGCACTTCCTGTGCCTGCCCCACCCTTGCTTCTGTTGTTCCCTCCTCCACCTGGCCTGCTTCTGGCTCCTGGAGCTGAGCCAGGGAAGCCGGTGCTCCCGAGGTAAGTCCTGACGGCTCTTCCCCCTCACTGTCCAAGTCACTTTCTGGCAGCAGGCCTGGCTTGGGGGGCGCAGACACAACAATCTCACTACTGTCAGCCTCTGGAGGCTCCGGAGTCCACACATCACTCCCAGATGGCCCTGGCCCTACCTCAGTCTCCGACGCAGAGCCCTCATCTCGGCCTTCCCCAGCTTCCAGGACTGGCCCATGTTCTTCTTCAGCCTCATTGCTGTCCGACTCTGCTGCCAGCTCCGCAGGTTGCTGGCGAATCACAACACAAGCAGACAGATGGGTGTATGACAATTCGCCATGGACAACTGGCCACGGCCAACTCCATGGACAACTCGCCATGGCCAACACCTTCGTGGACACAGAAAACACACTGCAGGACAACTTGCTGTAGGACAAGAGTTACACTAATGTTAAAAATGTAGTGGACTAGAATCATTAAAGAAAGGACGCAAAAGCAGGGACAGAGTGAAAGGTGAAAAGCGTTTTTTTAAAAATTTATTTCAAATAATTAAATAGAATTGTTCAATTGTTCTGCAGTAAGTTTGTCCCACAGAGAATTGGCTGTGGCAAGTCGGCCATAGTGAGTTGGCTGCAGTGGTCAGTGCCAAGTTGTCCCATTCCGCAAGCAGACACCCCCACTAATTCCCTGAAGTATAAAGGCGAGAAGGTACGACACCATGAAATTTACAGGTCTTGAGATTTGCAAGATTCTGTCCTTGAGGTCAGTCTCGACATAAGTGGCTTTAGCCTTCCTGTGGAGTTGATTTTATCTCTCCAGAGCACCTGAAGGCAGGACGAGAAGCAACGGATGGAAACCAATCAAGGAGAGATCCAACCTAGAATTAAGGAGAAGATTCCTGACAGAACAATTGATCTGGTGTCCAGATGCTCCAACACTGGAGGTTTTTAAGAAGAGATTGGACAACCATTTGTCTGAAGTGGTGTAGGATTTCCTGCCTGAGCAGGGGGTTGGACTAGAAGAACTCCCAGGTCCCTTCCAACTCTGTTATTGTGTTTTATCTATCTAGTGGGACTGATAATGTCAGAGAAACTAGGAATAGTTTTTCTTAGCCATTTCAATTCTTCCCATCCTCCTGGTGCTCCCAGTTTCCAAATAATGGATACAGTAAGTCTCGTAAGAATTGATAATCTTGGGTGGCGTGAAATACGGCCATGTGGACCTCCGCTTCCGACACAGAGCCCTCATCTGGGCCTTCCCCAGCCTGTGGACCTGGCAGTGGAGTCGAACAGTGAGGAGGCTGGGGAGGACAATGGGCAAGTCCTGGAGTCAGGGGAAGGCCTGGACAAGGGCTCTGCATCGGAGGCAGAGATGGGGCCAGCGCCATCTGGGAGCGATGCGCGGACTCCAGAGCCTCCAGAGGCAGACAACAGAGAGGCAGAGGAAAAGGAGGAGCCTGTTCCTAGTGCACACATTCAAAGAGCTGCTAGAAGGCAAGAGCAGCTGAAGCAAAAAAGATGACTTGGGAGTAAAGCCAGAAGATGATTGGCACTCCAATAAGGCTTAAAAGAGCAGCAATGAGCCATTGGGTTCTTTGTAGAAAAGCAACGTTGATTCTATTGCTTCTCATCAGCGTCTCTTTAACTTTGTGGGGGTTTTGCCAAGGAAAGCCTTTGGCAGGTTGCCAAAGACATCAAAGGTTGGTGATAAGGTTGAAGAATTTGTTTTGAACTAAGCTGAGAATGAATTAATTCTCAGCTATTTTAATAAACTAAGTTTGTTCAGGACTGAATTGTGTTTGGTAATCATTACTTGGGCCTCGGTCACAACAGGCCAATACAATCCAAGGCATTTCTATAAGTTGCAGAAAATGAATGTTAAATGAATGTTTCCACATATGGACTACAAATCTTGTTCAAGGCAAAACAATAGATGCAATCTACATAGACTTCTGCAAAGCTTTTGACTCAGTAGTACATGATAAACTTCTCCTAAAACTAAAATCCTATGGCATTTCAGGATCCCTTCACAAATGGATATCTGCTTTTCTGCCTAACATACAACAAGTGGTCAAAATTGGCAATGCTCTATCAAATCCTGTTCCTGTCAAGAGTTCCTCAAGGCAGCGTTCTTGGACCAACACTCTTCATACTATACATAAATGATCTTTGTGACCATATCTCAAGTAATTGTGTTCTCTTTACTGACGATGTCAAACTATTTAACACCACAGACAATACATCTATCATTCAAAAAGACCTTGATCATCTAACCGCTTGGTCTAAAACTTGGCAACTCCAAATCTCAACCAGCAAATGCTCAGTCTTACATATTAGAAAAAAGAACCCAAACACTAAGTACATACTTGATGGACATTACCTTACAGATGACCCCCATCCCGTTAAAGACCTTGGAGTTTTCATGTCAAATGATCTAAGTGCCAAAGCCCACTGCAACTACATAGCAAAAAAGGCTTGTAAACCTAATCTTGCGTAGCTTCTTTTCCAAAAACACTACACTACTAACCAGAACATATAAAACATTTGCTAGACCAATTCTAGAATACAGCTCGCCTGTCTGGAACCCTCACCACATTTCTGACATCAATACAATTGAACGTGTCCAGAAATATTTTACAAGAAGAGTTCTCCATTCCTCTGAAAACAATAAAATACCTTATCCCACCAGACTTGAAATCTTAGGCTTAGAAAACGTGGAACTCCGTCGCCTTCGACAAGACCTAAGTTTAACTCATAGAATCATCTATTGTAATGTCCTTCCTGTTAAAGACTACTTCAGCTTTAATTGCAAGAGCAATACAAGAGCAACCAATAGATTTAAACTTAATGTTAACCGCTTTAATCTAGATTGCAGAAAATATGACTTCTGTAACAGAATCATCAGTGCTTGGAACACCTTACCTGACTCTGTGGTCTCTTCCCACAATCCTAAAAGCTTTAACCAAAAACTTTCTACTATTGACCTCACCCCATTCCTAAGAGGACCATAAGGGGCGTGCATAAGAGCACAAACGTGCCTACCGTTCCTGTCCTATTGTTTTTCTTTTCTTCTTCCTATATATATATATATATGCTTATACCTCCTAATATTTACTCATATATATGTTTATATACTATATAATATTTTTGTATGATACATATATATTTTTGTGACAAAATAAATAAATAAATAAATAAATAAATAAATAAATAAATAAAATTCTACATGAAATTTTCCCAGTGTATTTCTGTGGGAGAGACAGATGGGGGATGGTTTGGAAGGTTGCAAATTGCTCCATTCTAAGCACAAAGGAAGAGTAAACAGAGCAGACAGGTGTGCTACAAGCGGTCTTTCCTGACAGACCACAACTGAGAATGGCAATTCCATCCTTAACCAATGTGGTTGTAAAGTGAAAAGTCACATGAGTGCGTACCCAGTGAATGACAACAGTTCATTAAGCGAATCACCAATCGGTTGTTAAGTGTGACATCACGTGATTGCAACTTGCCGTTTCCTGCTGGCTTCCTCATTGACTTGCTTGTCAGAAGCAGCTATGAAGGTTACAAATAGCAATCTTGCAGGAACAATGGTTACGGTCTTGAGAGGATTTCTTGGACGTCTCCTATTTCAATCTCGTTGTAACTTTGAGCAGTCACTGAATGAGTGGTCAGGAAGCAAGATAACCTCGGCTGCAGGATGGGAGTGAGATGAAGGCAGCATCATTCGTAAGGACCCAGATCAGGGCCATGGGATGCTTAGATCTGGTCCATGGGACCGCCCTGGAAACAGCGAAGGACTGGCCCACCATGCCTCTGCCAGCAAAAATGGAGCTCAGGAGAGCTGCGTGCGGCCCTCCTGAGCTCCATTTTTGCTGGAAGAGGGTTGCAGGATGCCGTCCCAGTCAAAAATGGAGCTTGCGAGGGCAACAGGCAGCACACCTAACTCTATTGGCAGAGGATTGCAGGAGGCCGTCCCAGCCGAAAATGGAGCTCGGGAGCCCGTTTTTGCTGGCAGAGCGCTTGGGTCACCACAGGTGCCCCAACTTGAGTGACATCGAGCTGGCACTCCCACCCTGGCCATGCCCACACAGGCCACACCCACCTAGGCTTCCTGAGGTCAAACACAACCCTAATGTGGCCCTCAATGAAATCAATGTATGATGTAGAATGAATGAATGAATGAATGAACAAACAAATGAAAGTTAATTAATCCTGGGGCTATGAAAATGAGCCCCAAATATGAATCTCATTCCCCTATTCATTTGTGCTGCCATTTAAAGAACGTGGATATAAAATGCATTTTTTTTGGTTTGTTATTTTTCTTTTGCCCTCCTCTGCATTCAGGAAGAAAAAAAAATCTACAATTAACAGCCCTTGCAAATATGGAAGGATCTCTCTCTCTCTCTCTCTGTGTAGCTCTTGCGTATGTGAAGGCAGAGGGCAGGGTTGAGGTGCGATGAAGAGTTAGGATCGGGGTCGGATGGAGAGAAGCAGATTGATTTTATAAAAGAGCTTTTGCCAAATGGTGTAATCTGTTTTGACAGGTTAATTCTATTCTTGCTGAGCAAGAAAAAAAAAATGATTGTGGGAGACACAGTAGCTGTTGATGTCATCCAAATCTATATTCCCATATAATGTCATGATAAATAACAATAATTATAATTAATAAGAATACAAACAAGGAGCATATAAGAGATTGTATAATGTGTTACTTGAAATAGATTCTGAAAGGAACTTGGTAAAGGATTGTATGATAAAGTGGGCACAAAATTTTCAGGAGCCAATATTATTGGAAACTTGGGAAAAAATTTGGGTTAGAAATGTTAAATTCACGCAGGCACAGAATCTGAGGGAAAATTTTTATAAAATGTTTTATAGATGGCATCTAGATCCTAAAAAATTATCGTGTATGTATCCAGATATGCAAGCAAAATGTTGGAGATGTAATTGTGATGACGCTACATATTTTCACATTTGGTGGACTTGTAAGGACATAAAGGCCTTTTGGATAAAAATTTGGTGGATTTTACAAAATGTTTTGAAAAAGAAGATAAAGTTCCTGCCGCAATTTTTCTTGTTGGGAATTATTACGGATTGTACAGTAATTGAGACTAAATTGATTTTAAACCTAATAACAGCAGCAAGATTACTAATAGGACAATACTGGAAGAAAAAAGAAGTACCTACAATAGAAGAATGGATATTGAAGGTTGCCAATTTGGCTGAGATGGCGAAGATATCAGCCTTTTTGAAAGACAATACGCAAGAAAGATACTTAAAGGAATGGAAAAAATGGATTGACTATATTCAACGTAGATATCAGACTAAGAGTTATCAGACTGTTTTTGAATGATTATGATGTATTATTCTTGATTGTTTTGGGGAAGTTAGGAATTGATGATTGTAGGGTATAATTAAGTTGGGATGAAATTTTTAGCATATGTTTGTTTTATTTTAACTATACCTTGTGCCGTTCGGGAAGTTGGGGGGGTTGTGAAGGAGGAGAGGAGGGGAAAGGGGGAAAAATTTTGTAAAACTTTTTGAATTAAAAAAAAAAAAAGAATACAAACAATAGATCTCGCATGCAGAATGAGAGCACGCTGGGTATTTTTCTCAGACAAGATTAAATACAATTATTTTCATGTAAGATTTGTACCTTGTTTAGGGGTGCAGGGAGTCCTCGACTTACAACCACAATTGAGCCCCAGATTTCCATTGCTAAGCGAGACAGCTGTTAAGCGAATTTGGTCCCATTTTACGACTTTTCTTGCCACAGTTGTTAAGTGAATCACTGCAATTGTTAAGTTAATAGCACAATTGTTAAGTTAGTTAACACAGTTGATCACATGAGCCCAGGACACTGCAACCACCATAAATACGAGTCAGCTGTCAAGCATCCAAATTTTGATCACATGAACTTGGGGATATTGCAGCTAAGTGTGTGTAAAACGGCCATAACTCACCATTTTCAGTACGTTAAGGGTAATCTGGGTTCTCAACCAAGGTTGTGGACTGTTGAGCAGAGTATCCTACGCATGACAACAACTGAGACTGGTTGTATACAATAACAGTCACTTGCAGACAAACTGGGGTTTGATATTCCTTTACTTTTAGGGAAAAGGCAAAGTCATAGTCCAAAAACAATTCCAGATCATACACATATAAAGTCAGTCAGTTAGTCTTCTTACCAACGTAGACTTGCAAAACAAACAAGGTTTTCTTTCAGTTTGGCAAAACACAGTTCAATTCACAACAGCCAGTATCTTGAGGAATCAGTAACTAGCCATGACCAAGCAACGATCATAAAGCTCAAATATACAGTTGCAGCATGTCATTAGGTTACAATACTGTAGCGTTCCTGTAGATTCCCAACAAGCCATAATTTAGTAGTCCTTTTATACATTGGCCACAGAGCTCAACCAATCAGGATGCTTGCAATGATGCAGCACAGCCTTAAAGCAATATCATGCCTTTCTACAAACATAAATAGTTAGTTTATATATTGCCTGGCCAACTAGATAGGCAAATAACAATTTCCTGACACCGTTGTAATTTCAAACAGTCGATAATGAACAGTTGCAAGTTGAGGACTACCTGTACTTAAAGGTACTGCCAGCACACTATTCTGCCAAAGAATTTGTCTTCCTTTTAAAATTATATATAATGTGCAAAAAGAGTTAATGCTATAATTTATCCTTTATGCCTTTTGAGTTCAGGAACCATCAGCCCAGTTTTCAGGGGGTTCCCTTTTGTCGTGTCCCACTCCTCCGCTGACGGCTGGGTCAGGGAAATCCGAATCAGGCGTGCCTCTGCAGCTCTGCCAAAGACCTAGCAAAGTCCTCAGGGCAGGCAGGAGACCAGAAAGTGACTTCAGCAAGATATGTTTAGACTTTGCCTGACTCAGAGAATGCCAGAAAGCAGGTCCTTTATATAGGCCATGGGGTGTGGCTCCATGACTCAGCACTTATCCAGGCCTGCCCCTCCCTTCCTTCTGTTGCCTCCGCCTATCAAGTCTTCTGACGCGAGGGTCACTCCAGTCGGCAGCTGTTGGTAATTGACCTTCCTCAGGCTCACATGCTGTGGAGGGGGAGGGGTCTAGTTGCTCCGTTTGCCTGGGCATGGGGCCAGAGCTGGGGGCTGGAGGTATTTCTTCCTCTTCAGCCTGTCTGGGCATGGAGCCAGGGCTGGGGCCGGGAGGCATACTAGAACATTCCTCCGTGTTCGGGAGCAGATAAGAAGACCCCGGCTGAGGTGAGATTGGACGAGACACAACACCTTTACCTCCGAAAATGGCTGGAATATTTGGCCTTTAGAAGACAAATACAGGCGAACCGGTAGTTTCGATGATCAGCTGACCCTGCCCACCCGTCCTTGCCCTATCCTGTCCCATATTTCCTTCTTCCTAGCTCAGCTGATTTGAGCGGCACAGCTGATTTCTGCGCCTCTGCTGTTCTGCTTACCAGGGCTGCCTTAGAAGGTAAGCAGCTGAGCTTCAAATTTTGAACACTGTGTGTAAGTGTGTTGGGCGCGCGAGTGTGAAGCGTGCGCTCACAGAACCGGTTGTTAAACCGGTTGCAGCCCACCACTGCCTGTATGTATAGCTGAGGGTTGAACTGTGAGATCCTTGGTGCTCTCTGACCTGGGTTGTTTTCTTGCAGACATTTTATTACACATCGGGCTGGAACTGATGTTGTTACCTAGCTGGGTAATGAAATATCTACAAGAAAACAAACAAGCTTTCAGAGTACCAAGGATCCCACATATTTGCTAATGTGGAGAACGCCCTTTGGGGTCATCTATAGCTTGCAAGTCAAGAATTAGCATTTAGCTATTGAAGCAAGCAAAATATTTGTGTGTGTGGTTTCTTGAAAAAAGTTGACGTCCTGCACTAACATTCAAGAACCAACAGTATGCAAAATTCCATAATGTTTTGCTAAACAGCAGCGTGTTCCTTTTTTTTTTTTAATCCATGGTTCCGTTGGCGACTTAATCTTGATTTATTTAGGACTGTGTCTCTCAACCTTGACAAGTTTACAAAATGTGGACTTCAATTCCCAGAATTCCCCAGCTGGCAGGGGATGCTATTCAGCAGGTTCTGACAGGCTATGGAGAACTGGTAGCAGAAATTTTGAGTAGTTCGGAGAACTGGCAAATACCACGTCTGGCTGACCCAGAGTGGGGTGGGAATGGAGATTTTACAGTATCCTTCCCCTGGAGTGGGGTGGGAATGGAGATTTTGCAATATCCTTCCCCTGGAGTGGGGAAGGAATGGGGATTTTGCAGTATCTTTCCCTTGGAGTGGGGATGGAATGGGGATTTTGCAATATCCTTCCCCAGGAATGGGGTGGGAATGGAGATTTTGCAGTATCCTTCCCCTGCCATGCCCACCAAACCACGCCTACCAAGCCACACCCACATAATCGGTAGTAAAAAAAATTAAATTCCACCACTGCAGCCCGGGAATAGCTATGTCGGCTGAGGAATTCTGGGAATTGAAGTCCATGCATCTTAAAGTTATCAAGGTTGAGAAACACTGATCTAGTACTTTAAGTAGCCTGGAGATTTCAACATCTTATCCTTTTTGTGATGGGAAATGTCAGGATGAAAATAAACGAGATTGGAGGCTTTGACTCTATAATCAGTGGCAAAACAGTCAAATCAGCACATATCGAAGAGAGAGAAAAAGATGCAGAGAAGTTTATAGTGTTGGGTGGACCTTCATTTGATATTTAAAACACAGATCTAAGGAACAGCTTTGAAGCTAAACCATTATTTCTATTCTTCTCTCTTTCCCCTCCTCCACCGAAGCCTTTTAAATCTGACCACAAACTTTTACATTTTCATCTGTGCCTCTGTATTTAATTTGCGGTGTTGCGTTTTCTGTTGTGCAACTGACCTCCTGCTTTTATAAGCCGAGTTTGGAAGGAGGGGGGAGGGGTTAAGAGGCAGGGATTTATTAGAGGGCTTTAATTATAAAATGGGTGTGATTTAATTAGAAAATGGGTTTGTGGTAAATCATTGGAGTTGATTGTATTCCCGCTAGTCCTCTCAGCTTGTTTTATGTGAGTCATATGGTTTTGACAATATGAGTCATACGGTTTATAAATATCAATAAAATAATATATATGTGTGTGTGTGTGTGTGTGTGTGTGTGTGTTTTCTGAGGTTTTCGCTGGTGTTTGTATGTAGGTCTTTGGTTATTCGGGTTTTCTCCCACGTAAAATTGGAAGTGTCTTGGCGACGTTTCGACGAACTCTTATTCGTCATCTTCAGGCTGGTGTTTACTGCTTCGTGCTCAGCACGAAGCAATGCTTCAACCTGAAGCTGACATAATTTCGTCCAAGACACTTCCAATTTTACGGAGAAAACCCGAATAAAAATCAAAGACCTATATATATATATATATATATATATATATATATATATATATATATATATATATATATATATATATATATATATATAGACTTTAAAAAGACCAGAACTATCGCCAAAACTGAACACTTTAACAACAGAATAATCAGAGAAGCCATTGAGATAGAGAAACGCCCACACAGCATGAACAAACGAGATGACACCTCCCGCCTACCAGCCATTTGGAAACCCGCCCTTATTGACAAACGAGTCCCTAACACGAGGAATGACACCAGACCCACACTCACAAGGTCCACACAGGATGTCACCACCGCACATCCACCCAGAAAGCAGACCCAAACCCACACTGATCGTGAAGCACGACCAAGGACCAGAAGCCAGACCGCAGCTGCAACATTAGCCATTTCAAACCCCTCCAATCCATTCATGCAGCAGACTGACACCCACTATGAAGATGTACCACGACTACAAAGCCAAACAACAGCTATGCAGCTCACCAGCTCAAATCCCCCTGCAGCACAGACTAGACTGAGCACAACCAAGCCCCCACCAACACAGGACACACCCCAGCCAATCAGAGCACAGAAAAACCCCATCCAATCAGAGCACAGCCAAGCTCCCACCCAATCAGTTCAAACCCCACTAGCAGTTAAAAGGAAGAAACAGCTGCGATCACACATTGCTCCCAGAAGCACGAAGTTGAAGCCTGAAGATGACGAATGAGACTTCGCCGAAACGCCAAGACACTTCCAATTTTACACGGAGAAAACCCGAACAACCAAAGACCTATATATATATATATATATATATATATATATATATATATATATATATATATATATATGTCTTTGGTTATTCGGGTTTTCTCCCGCGTAAAATTGGAAGTGTCTTGGCGACGTTTCGACGAAGTCTCATTCGTCATCTTCAGGCTAGGTGTTTACAGCTTCGTGCTTCTGGGAGCACCCGTGAAAATATATATATATATATATATAGGTCTTTGGTTATTCGGGTTTTCTCCCGCGTAAAATTGGAAGTGTCTTGGCGACGTTTCGACGAAGTCTCATTCGTCATCTTCAGGCTAGGTGTTTACAGCTTCGTGCTTCTGGGAGCACCCGTGAAAACCTCAGAAAACATATATATATATGTTTATATATATGAAAACATATATATATATTCTGAGGTTTTCGCAGGTGTTTGTATGTAGGTCTTTGGTTATTCGGGTTTTCTCCCGTGTAAAATTGGAAGTGTCTTGGCGACGTTTCGATGAAGTCTCATTCGTCATCTTCAGGCTTCAGCTTCGTGCTTCTGGGAGCAATGTGTGATTGCAGCTGTTTCTTCCTTTTTAATTGCTAGAGGGAGTTTGAACTGATTAGACACTTCCAATTTTACGCGGGAGAAAACCCGAATAACCAAAGACCTACATATATATATATATATATGTAGGTCTTTGATTTTTATTCGGGTTTTCTCCTGCGTAAAATTGGAAGTGTCTTTAGACAGCTTTAGACAGCTTTAGACAGCTGTTCCTCGCCATCACAGCCTTCATTTGCAGTTTTTAAGGCAGTGTTTGCTTTCTGGCCCCAATCAAAACACCGACCATCCTCCTTAAAGCTGTAAATCATGGATTTACTCCATCCCTAGGGCCATGGCCCACTACCACGCCTTGAACTGTTCGGAACAGGCCAAGCACGCATGCCCATTTGCAAATGGAATCAGGGGTGCGCATGTGCTTGCCTGCCGTTCGTGAAGTATCGCCTCCTTTCCTTCCTCCCCCCCCCCATCTGCAAAGTTGAAAAGGTTGGGTAACTCTACTCTAAATGGTTTGGTGCTTGCACACAGTCCACATTCTGCCATAAGAGCCTTTGAGTTTGTTAAAATCTAAGGGGTCCTTGGTGCTCTCTGAGCTTGCTTGTTTTCTTGCAAACGTTTCATTACCCTAACTAGGTAACGTCATCAGTTCTAGTAAGGAGTGCTGTTTGCTCTCGGTTTATATTCTGGTGCCTTGCCAGTCTGGGTGGGTGGAGGCAGTCTTAGGGATTCTTTGGTTGAGCTGTTTACTAATGGCACTTTGGCAGTTGCTTGATTGGGGTATGTATGGCTTACTTGATCGTTGGTCTGAATGTAACCCTTTGAGTTAATCTAGGCAGAGCTATACAATCAGATAGCTTGACTATTCAAATAGTCAAGCTATTCTCCAAAGCAGCTGAGAGCAGGACAAGAAGCAATGGATGGAAACTAATCAAGGAGGGAAGCAACCTGGAACTAAGGAGAAATTTCCTGATAGAATTAATTAGTAGAACAACTTGCCTCCAGAAGTTGTGAATTCTCCAACACTGGAAGTTTTAAAGAAAAGATTGGATAACCATTTGTCTGAAAAGGTATAGGGTTTCCTGTCTGAGCAGGGGGTTGGACTAGGTGACCTCCAAGGTCTCTTCCAACTCTTCTCTTCTCTTCTCTTCTCTTCTCTTCTCTTCTCTTCTCTTCTCTTCTCTTCTCTTCTCTTCTCTTCTCTTCCCTTCCCTTCCCTTCCCTTCCCTTCCCTTCCCTTCCCTTCTCTTCTCTTCTGAACCAACCTAGAATTAAGGAGAAATTTCCTGACAATGAGAACAATTTGCCTCCAGAAGTTGTGGGTGCTCCATCACTGGAAATTTTTAAGAAGAGATTGGATAACCATTTGTTTGATATGGTGTAGGGTCTCTTGCTTGAGCTGGGGGTTGGACTAGAGCACCTCCAAGGTTCCTTCTGTTAATCTGATTGTTACAAACCTTACATCTTCTTTATGCCTACTACAGTAGTGGCCAAAATTGTGGAAATCTTTTGGGAAAAGTGTATTTTCTAAAACTAGCTAATAACACCACTTTTCTTTTGCAGTAGTACCATAAAATTATATATCAATGGAACGATAATTTAATCAAGAATGTAACGCAAAAACTTTTATGAAGGATTTGCTATTAGAAGAGCAGTTACAGTATAAAGAAGAAAAATGAAACACATAGAAAAAATGACATGTACAAAAATGATCACCATAGAAAAAACGAGATATACAAAAATGATCACCATGTCAGTTAATCCTTAGTTGGGTAACCTTTAACATGAATGACTGCCTTACAATGTCTTCCCATGGAGTGAACCAAGTTTTTTTTAGTTCTGCAGCTGTTATAATGTGAAACCAAAATTGAATGATTGCTTCTATTGACTGGGTTTTATTGCTAGGTCGCTTCTGACTGACAAGTTTCTTTAGTCGGCTCCATAGATTTTCAATTGGGTGAAGGTCTGGGCTATTCCCAGGCTGTTCCAGCAGTGGAATAGGATCATCTTGAAACTCCAAAAAAAAAAAGTGGTGTTATTAGCCATCAAACCTCAGAAATACACTTTTCCCAAAAGGTTTCCACAATTTTGGCCACTACTGTATTTTAACACTTCAACACCTTTGTCGGTATTTCAACCATCTGTCCAGCAGAGGGAACTCAATCCATATTTTTAACAGGCTGGAATCTCGACAGAGGAAAAAGTAATATGGTTGGTGTTTGTGGAACGCCGGATAATATGAAAAATGGAAATAACAAGACAACTTTATTCTGCCACAGCCTTCTTTTTAATATTATTGTTATTAATATTTTCTTGCTCCCCAGCCAGCTGCTGTGGATCGTGATGATATTAGGAATGACAGCTCAGATTTCTTTTCTACTGGCTTGACAAAGACTTATTTCACATTTCTGTAATCCGGTGACAGGAAAGGTGTCTCTATATTTTCTGACCTCTGCTTGGAAAACTCAAGGAGAAAAAGCGGAAGCAGAAGCTAAATCTAGGATGACTTAGTGTCACGGAAGGCTTTGGAAAGGAGAAGGTCATATCTTAGGACACCCAAAACCTTACAAGATGTAGAAAGACCACTACACCCCTCCATGGTTTCCTGAGGCCTGGTTTAGGATAACAGAATAACAAAATATCACAGTTGGAAGGGACCTGCGAGATCTTCTAGTCCAGGGGTCTCCAAACTTGGTCCCTTTAAGACTTGTGGACTTCAACTCCCAGAGTTCCTCAGCCAGCTTTGCTGGCTGAGGGACTCTGGGAGTTGAAGTCCACAAGTCTTAAAGGGACCAAGGCTGGAGACCCGTGTTCTAGTCCAATCATGGCTAACCTTTTTCTCGTCGTGTGCTGGAAGCACACGCGCATGTATGCGACAGTGCACATGTGAGCCGGCACCCATAATGCAATGCGGGGGTCCCTTTGCATGTGTACATGACCCTCCCCACTCCCCCTGCCCCCCCCACGCATACACATGTAACCACCTCAGGCTCCCCCCACCCACCACACGCATGCGTGTGCAACCCCCCTGCCTTCCGCTGAAGAGGTTGTAGAAAAAATGCTTTAAAAAAAAAAAGTTGGCCATGCCGACCCAGCCACATTACTCCGCCACACCAAGGCACGCCCACAGAACCGGTAGTAACAAATTTTACATTTCACCCCGTCTGAGCTTGCTTGTTTTTTTTTGCAGACGTTTTACTACCCTAGCTAAGTAACGTCATCAATGCTAATAAGGAGTACTATTCGCTGTCGGTTCATATTCTGGTGCCTGGCCTGTCTGTGTGGGTGAGGAGAGATACTTTGGTTGGCCTCTGGCTGGCCCCGCCCCTGCCCACCCACTCACCTGCTCGCCGCTGTGAAGTTAACCTTTTTGAGTTAATTTATGCTGAGCTGGTTGCTGATTACTGGTGGGGAGATGCTGGAGTCTTCTTGTTCTCTTTTGGGGTGGTTGATTGTCTCTTTTGCACAGTCTATAGATGTTGTTCTCGGCTTGTCAATCCAGGTCCGTGGATCCATAAAAGACCAGCCGCAAAAAGATGGAAGCAGAGTTCTTTAATGAGTAACCACAGCCAGAATGCAGAACAAGTCAAGTTACAGGGTCAAAGTTAGCAGCCGCCTCTCAGCGCTATGTATACCGCTGTTCGTCTTAAGCCACCATCCAGCGGCTAAGACCCCCCCCCATCAGCTATTCGTCAGTTTTAAGATTCCCGCCTACGTGGAGACATCTGTCTTCCCTGGTGCGTGATGCATGATGTCATCAGTCAGCTGCTGTCCCGTCATTGCAGCTGCTTCCCCATTTATTTTATTTATTTTATTTTATTCAATTTTTATACCGCCCTTCTCCCGAAGGACTCAGGGCGGTGCACAGCCAAGTAAAAATCACAGTATAAACATTAAAAGAAATTAAAACAAACATATTATAAGTGGCCAAATTTAAAACAGTTTAAAACATTAAATAATAAATAACCCCAATAAAATTTTAAAATTTTAGAATTTCAGGCCAGTCCCGCTTGAATAAATAGGTGCGTTTTCAGCTCACGGCGAAAAGTCCGAAGATCAGGCACTTGACGTAAACCAGGGGGAAGCTCGTTCCAGAGCGTAGGAGCTCCAACAGAGAAGGACCTGCCCCTGGGGGCCGCCAGCCGACATTGTTTGGCGGATGGCACCCTGAGAAGGCCCTCTCTGTGAGAGCGTACGGGTCGGTGGGAGGCAAAAGATAACAGCAGGCGGTCTCGTAAGTACCCAGGTCCTAAGCCATGCACCATTGCAGATGCTGCCCACTGCCCGGACAACCCCCCCTCCCGCCACCAGAGGTCACTACAGGTAGCTCTGGCGGCTTCATCTCCCCCTTGTTCCCCCTGCCGAATGTCGAGTCCCGGCCAGGGCTTGACAGTTGTTCATGTCTATGTGTCCATTGATGGCTGATTTATCAGAGTGCCAGGCTTCTAGAAATCCCGTGGTATTTTTGGACTTGGCCTGGTCTAGGATGGTCACATTTTCCCAATTGAAACTGTGGTTAAATCTGGCATGACATTCCAGAAACGATGTTCAAGGGCAAAGTCCGGATCTTCCAAAAGAGACTGCATTAGTCATCTCTGAGACCGTCATTTGATGCAAAATGAAAAATCACCTTTAGGGGTTATAGATGCTATCTTGGCATTGCCGAAGAGGAAAAGCAGTTGGGGCGGAACTGAGTTTTCCTTAGATGTTAAATTGACTACAAGTAACCCTTGGCTTACGACCACCATTGAACCCAACATTTCTGTCACTAAGCGAGACAGTTGTTGAGTGGGTTTTGCCCCATTTTACAAGTTTTCTTGTTGTTAAGTGGATCACTGCAGTTAAGTTAGTAATACGGCTGTTCCAAAGGTGCTTTTTCATGAGGCAACTGGACTTTCTGGTTTTCCTTTGAAGACGTTTCGCTTCTCATCCAAGAAGCTTCTTCAGCTCTGACTGGAATCCTTCTGTTCCCTACCATCCAGTCAGAGCTGAAGAAGCTTCTTGGATGAGAAGCGAAACGTCTTCAGAGAAAAACCAGAAAGTCCAGTAGCCTCATGAAAAAGCACCTTCGGGACAACCATGACCTGGGTGACTGAAAATCTCCCTAGACATACTGTAGTAACACAATCGTGTTAAATGAATCTGGCTTCCCCATTGACTTGGCTTGTCAGAAGGTCGCAAAAGGTGATCACATGACCCTGGGACACTTCAACTGTCATAAATATGAGGCAGTTGCCAAGCGCCAAAGCAAGGTGGCTGTTAAGTGAGTCATGCCCAATTTTACAAACCTTTTTGCTATGGTTGTGTTGTGACTCCGGCCCCCGAGCCTGTCCTCATGGAGGAGGATGACTCGGTGAGTGAGGGAGAGGAGCTGACAAGGCCTTCCTCTCCAGGTCCCTCCTTCCTGGCAATGCCTCAAGTGCCGGCGGAAGGCCAGGAAGAAGGCGTGTCAGAGCCCCCACATATAGACGATGAGGAGGATCAATCCTGGATTGACCCTAGGCAGCGTCAGCAAGAGAGGTGTGAGCAGCAGAGGAAGACCCAGAGAGTGCTGAGTCACTAAGCCACACCCCACAGGGGATAAAAGCAGGTGGGGTTGCCATCTGGCCCTTGTGATGGACAAAAGCTACTAAGGGTGAACTGCATCGTGTGAGCTTCAGACAGTTTTTGGATTTAAGGCTTGGATTTTCTTGAGTAACTCTTGACCATTCTTTAGACTCCTGGTTGCTCCGGCAATGGACTGTACACATGCTGAATCTTGATAAGAAACTTGGCTGGCACTTGGAGTGTAGCTGCCAGAACTTTCCTCTGCCAAAGGAAACCAGGCCAACTTGTAAATAAATTGCTGGCAGACGTCCTTCGGCGTTTTCTTAGGTGAGGTGGGGAGGACAGAACAGGTTGTTAAGCGAATCACTGCAGTGCTTAAGTGAATCACGAGGTCCAGTTTCTGTTATTGACTTTGCTTGGTCAGAAATTTGCTGGGAAGAATGCGTATGGGGATCACATGACCCCAGAACACACTACAATTGTCATAAATACATGTCAAATTACAAGTACCTGAATTTTGATCAAGTGACTGGGAGGATATGGTGGTTGTAGAGGCCTTATTTCTTCCCTCTTTTCTAATAAAAGAGAATATTTGTAGCTCAGGATTGAACTGTGGGGTCCTTGGTGCTGTCTGAGCTTGGTTTTTTTCTTGCAGACGTTTCATTATCCAACTAGGTAACATCATCAACCTAGTATGATGACGATGTTACCTAGCTCAGTAATGAAACATCTGCAAAAACAATCAACTCAGAGAGCTGTTAGGTCCACCAGCAGCCTGCGGAGCTGGTAGTGGAGTTGTACAGTGATGAGACTGAAGAAGAACATGGGCCAGTTCTGGAGGCTGGGGAAGGCCCGGATGAGGGCTCTGCGTCAGAGGCAGAGAAGGGGCCAGGGCCATCTGGGAGTGAGGTACAGACTCCGGAGCCTACAGAAGCTGACAGTAGTGAGGCAGAGGAACAGGAGGAGCCTGTTCCTAATGCACGCATCAAAAGAGCTGCCAGAAGGCAAGAGCAGCTAAAGCAAAGAAGATGACTCGGGAGTAGGGCCAAGAGATGATTGGCTCCTCCCATAAAGCTTAAAAGACCATCAACGGCGTTTGGGCTCTTTGCTGGAAAACAACATTGATAGACTTGCTCCTTGTCTTGCTGCATTTATTTCTTGTCGGCATCTTCTGCTTTTGAACTTTTGCCAAGAAAGCCTTTGGCAGTTTGCGTAATTAGACCAAGGTTGGTGATAAGACTGAAGAGTTATGTTATGAAGAATTTGTTTTGATTTAGTTTGGACAACACTGAGAATGAGTTAATTCTCAGCTGTTCTAATAAAGTCTGTTTCTTTTTGAACTGGTTACGTCTAATACTACCTACTTGGGCCTGGGTCACAACAAGAGCACCAAGGAGCCCCTCTGTGAGAGCGCACGGGTCGGTGAGAGGTATTCGGTAGCAGCAGGCGGTCCCGTAAGTATCCCGCCCTATGCCATGGAGCGCTTTAAAGACATTCACCAACACCTTGAAGCGCACCCGAAGGCCACAGGTAGCCAGTGCAGCCGGCGCAGGATAGGTGTCACTGGGAGCCACGAGGGCTCCTCAATCACCCGCAGCTGCATTCTGGACTAACTGTAGCCTCCGGATGCCCCTCAAGGGGAGCCCCATGTAGAGAGCATTGCAGTAGTCCAGACGAGACGTCACAAGGGCGTGAGTGACTGTGCACAAGGCATCCCGGTCTAGAAAGGGGCGCAATTGGCGCACCAGGCGAACCTGGTGGGAAGCTCTCCTGGGGACGGCCGTCAAATGGTCTTCAAAAGACAGCCGTTCATCCCGGGGAACGCCCAAATTGCGCCCCCTCTCCATCGGGCCCAATGCCTCGCTCCCGACAGTCAGCCGCGGACTCAGCTGACTGTACCGGGATGCCGGCATCCACAGCCACTCCGTCTTGGAGGGATTGAGCTTGAGCCTGTTCCTCCCCATCCAGACCCGTACGGCTTCCAGACACCGGGACAGCACTTCGATGGCTTCATTGGGGTGGCCCGTGGAAAAGTACAGCTGGGTGTCATCAGCGACAGCTGGTACCTCACACCAAGCCACTGATGATCTCACCCAGCGGTTCATATAGATGTTGAACAGAAGGCGAGAGAATCGACCCCGCGGCACCCCACAAGTGAGGCGCCGCGGGTCGACCTCTGCCCCGTCAACATCGCTCATGCACCGTCGGAGAGATAGGAGGAGAACCACCGATAATCGGTGCCTCCCGCTCCCAATCCCCCCAACCGGCGCAGCAGGATACCATGGTCGATGGTATCAAAAGCCGCTGAGAGGTCTAATAGGACCAGGGCAGAGGAATAACCCCTATCCCTGGCCCTCCAGAGATCATCCACCAACGCGACCAAAGCCGCCTCAGTGCTGTAACCGGCCGGAAGCCGGACTGAACGGGTCCAGATAGACAGTTTCCTCCAGGTGCAGGGGAACTGATATGCCACCATATTTCTACAACCTTCGCCGCGGGAAGGTTGAGACTGGACGATAATTACCTAAAACAGCCGGGTCCAGGAAGGCTTCTTGAGGAGGGCCTCACCACCGCCTCTTTCAAGGCGGCCGGAAAGACTCCTCCAACAAGGAAGCACTGTAATCCCTGAGCCAGCCTCGTGTCACCTCCTGAGTGGCCAGCACCAGCCAGGAGGGCACGGGTCCAGTAAACATGTGGTGGCATTCAATCTACCCAGCAACCTGTCCATGTCCTCGGAGTCACAGGGTCAAACTCATCCCACACAACATCACCAAGACCGCCTCAGACGCCCGTCCGAATCGCTGCAATCTTGGTCCAGACCGTCCTTCAGCTGAACGATTTTATCGTATAGATAACGTTAAACTCCTCAGCACGCCCCTGTAAGGGTCATCCCGCCCCTGGTGAAGGAGGGAGCGGGTCACCCAAACAGGGCAGCTGGGCGGTTATCTGCCGACGCAATGAGGGAGGAGGCGAGCAACGCCGCTTCCCTCAGTGCCACTAGGTAGGTCCTAGTATAGGATCTAACTAGTGTCCGATCAGCCTCTGAACGGCTGGACCTCCAGGAACTCTCTAGGCGCTTCTCCGGCGCTTCATCCCCTCAGCTCCTCGGAGAACCAAGGAGCCGGTTGGGATCTACGCCGGGTCAGAGGCCGCAAAGGCACGACACGGTCTAAAGCCCCAGCCGCAGCCCGCATAGTTACAGATAAAACTATCTTCCCCCAGTGCTAAAATTAGGTTGAGCCACTTAAAAACTCTAGAATAGAGTAACGAGTGGGGGGAGGGGAATGATAATGGCTGCACGTCCTACACCGGGTAGTAAAGGTACTAAAATAGGTCTTGCTCATGAAGACCACTGCATGTTTAGTTCAATTCGTTTAAAAACAAGAAACATCTCCAATTTGTATGAGTCAGATTTCGTAGCTATGTTATGAGGGGTCTTTCCTCAGTTGCTCCTAAGTATCGTACAAAGTATTGTTATTTTTATGGTTGGTCACACCGTCAGCCA
Source organism: Ahaetulla prasina (assembly GCF_028640845.1). Taxonomy (NCBI): domain Eukaryota; kingdom Metazoa; phylum Chordata; class Lepidosauria; order Squamata; family Colubridae; genus Ahaetulla; species Ahaetulla prasina. Next base: position 12,159,248 of record NC_080539.1, read on the forward strand.
GATGTTTGTGGCTGTGGTCCAGTTGTTTTGAGATTGAACCCAAGTAACCTATTATTCTATTTGCAGGTTTTTGTATTTTGTTCTTCCCTTCCCTTCCCTTCCCTCCCCTCCCCTCCCCTCCCTTCCCCTCCCTTCCCCAGCTTTTTTTAATCTTTCTTATTAACAATGGTTAAGTTTGGGGTGTTGCATGGCAGGTGCATGTCTGTTGTTGTTGTTATTATTAATATTATTAATATTATTAACACAGCAAGGTACAATAGTTCAATCTAGCATTCAAGTTATGAGTATGGACCAGTGGTGGGTTGCTCCCGGTTCGGTCGGGTTCTTGCGAACCGGTAGTAAAAGCGGTGGGAGGCTCCGCCCACCCACCCGGATGTCATCATGGATGACCTGTGCATGCATGCGCGCTCCCGTTGTGTGTGCGTTCCCGCTGCGAACTGATAGTAAAGGTAAGTAGAACCCACCCCTGGTATGGACCAATCAAGAGCTGACCTTGTTCTAGTATTGGTCTGTTCCTAAGTTCCTAAGTCTTTTATGCAATAAAGGTTGATCCAACCAAGCATAGTTGATGTTTGAATATGAATGAGGTTCCTAAAATAGTTGAGAGCAATCCCTAATTCTTGTTATTCCTGACTTTCCCTGGATATGATACTTCTTCACCCCTTTGTCTTTTGATTCTCTACCTGTCAGGAATTACAGAATAATAGAGTTGAAAAGGTCTTCTAGTCCAGCCTGCTGCTAAAACTGGAGATTCTACCATTCCAGATAAGTGGTTGTCCAATCTCTTCTTAAAAACCTCCAGTGATGGAGCACCCACAACTTCTGAAGGCAAGTCGTTCCACTGATTAATTGTTCAAACTCTCAGGAAATTTCTCCTTGTTTCTACGTTGGTTCTCTCCTTACCAACATTAGAAAGGAGAGAACCTTACCAAAGGTTCTCACCTTTCCATACATTGTTTCTTGTCGTCAGGTGCTTTGGAGGATAGCTTGACCCCCTCTTCTTTCTGGCAGCTGGTATCAAGTTGCATGGACCAAAGTTCTCCACTAGATTGATTATTCCCTAGCAAAGCTTTTTCTGTTCATCAGTAGATGGTAGAGCTGCCCTTCTCAAGCTGATGAGACCAGGATGTGCCTTCTGCTTCAAAATTTTGCCTTCTGCTTGAAATGGTTGTCCAATCTGTTCTTAAAAATCTCCAGTGATGGAGCAGGAGCACCCACAACTTCTGGAGTCATGTCGTTCCATTGATTAAATGTTGTAACTCTCAGGAAATTTCCCCTTAGATCTAGGTTGCTTCTCTCCTTGATCAGTTTTCCACCCATTGCTTCTTGTCCTGCCCTCAGGTGCTTTGGAGAATAGCTTGACCCCCTCTTCTCTGTGGAAGCCCCTCAGATATTGGAATAACTGGCTCAAGTTGACTCAGCCTTCCATCTTTCCGAGGTGGGTAAAACGAGGAGCCACATTGTTGGGGGCAGTAGGCTGACTCCATAAACCAGGGCTGTGAAGCATTGTGAGGCGGTATATAAGTCTAAGTGCTATTGCTAATATAATCTTTCACAGCAGGGGCCTCTTTGCATGGGCCAAAGCACCAAATTAGATAGATCGGTGATCTAGCAAAGCTTTGCCTGTTGATCTGTAGATGGCAAAGCTGCTCTTCTCAAGCTGCTGAGACCATGACGAGTCTTCTGCTTCACAATTTTGCCTTCTGCTTGAATGTCATTCCTGTTATCTCGGTGATCTGTGGATTACCACCAGTTGAGTTTGTCAGTGGCCCATCACCCGCCCTACCCCTCCCACCCCTTAAAAATGCCCTGTCTAAAAACCCCCAAAGGCTCTTTCTTCTCGCATGCCACCTCTGTGGGTCCCAAGACCCGTCATTGAGGCCGGCCCTTGGTAGCGATATGGGCCATTCCTGCGGTCGCAGGCGCAAGAGTTCACGTGCAGTGTAGCGCATAGGAAAGTGCGAATCGGCGAGGGATGCTAAGGTGGTAAAATCCCAAAATAATAGAAATGGTGAGTCTTCTAGCGGGAGTCCAGTTGGTCAAAGGACAGATGGAGCAGGAACCGGATAGCGATAACAGAACAGGAACAGACAGGCCGACAGTCTCCATAGCATACCTATGGGAAGCAGTTCTACAGATCTTAATCAGGTAGACGTGGCTAGCGGTCAGCCCAAGTCCCGAGACCAGTCCAAGCTAGTCCAATCCAGTCCAATCCACTCCATCCCGCTGATGGAAATGCATGACCGCCCAGTTTAGATGACCCATGGTCCGGGATAGAGATAGGGGGAGCGGAAATAAAATGGAGCAAGCCAGGCCATAAGGCCACAAAGGAAAATACGATGGAGCAAGCCAGGCCACCAAGGGCCATTCGATGACACATGATGGAAAGCTGCGACCAAACAGGCCACAAGAGGACAAACCTCAGCCATGGTTCCGGCCTCCTCTCCCACCGAGGCATTACCACACCCATCCTCGGTGGGGCTGCCAAATACAGGCGCCGTTGGACAGGCACCTCGCGGTCCACACAGCCCCGCCGGGCACAACCAGCACCGATGGAACTGGCGCCCGATGGAACTGGCGCCGAAGGGGCAAGCCCACCGACAGGCAAAAGCGGGCGGGATTCGCGCCAGCGAAACCAGGCGAATCAACACCCCGAAGCCGTCGGAGCCAGGCCGGAATCACCGACGATCTCACGCCGCTGAAATTTGGCCAAGATCGCCGGGGTCGCCGCTGGAAAGGGCTCCGCTAGGCAGGGCTCGCCGCTGGACCGCTGGGCAGGGCTCCGCTGGGCAGGACTCGCCACTGGGCCGCTGGACAAGGCTCCGCTGGGCAGGGCTCGCCACTGGGCCGCTGGGCAAATCTCCGCTGAGCAGGGCTCGCCGCTGGGCAGGGCTCCGCTCCGCTGGGCAGGGCTCCGCAAAGCGAGGCAGGGCTCCGCAAAGCGAGGCAGGGCCGCTCCACTCCGCTGGGTAAAGCAGGGCCAGAACCGAGGCCGAGGCCGAAGCCCGCAACGAACAGCAGGCCTCCCTCGCCTCCATCGCATCTTCGCTTCCTCCAAAATGGCCGCCCCCTTCCGGACCGCCACTCCGTCCCTCGGCCCGTTCTCGGCTGTCGCATGACCGAGAGGCCACAAACCTCTCCAGCGGCAGCCAAACAGATCTAACCACACGCCGAGGGACCGGAGAAGCCAGGTGAGTCAGCCCGAAGCCTCCATTTCAGGGAAAAGCCGCCCTCGCCGATTCGGGCTCCTCTAAGCCGCTACCATTCTCGCGCATGCGCAGAGCCGAGTAACTCTTGACCATTCTTTAGACTCCTGGTTGCTCCGGCAATGGACTGTACACATGCTGAATCTTGATAAGAAACTTGGCTGGCACTTGGAGTGTAGCTGCCAGAACTTTCCTCTGCCAAAGGAAACCAGGCCAACTTGTAAATAAATTGCTGGCAGACGTCCTTCGGCGTTTTCTTAGGTGAGGTGGGGAGGACAGAACAGGTTGTTAAGCGAATCACTGCAGTGCTTAAGTGAATCACGAGGTCCAGTTTCTGTTATTGACTTTGCTTGGTCAGAAATTAAGAGAGGAAGGGAAAAATTATACTTGGTTTCAATATGAGCAACTACGTGCTAGATGGAAGGGAGATCAGAAAATTGGTATAGAGCAGAACGAGGGAAATTTGGTAAAGCAAATTAGAAATCAGTCTCAGGAGCATATAAAGAGATTGTATAATGTGTTACTTGAAATAGATTCTGAAAGGGACTTGGTAAAGGACTGTATGATAAAGTGGGCACAAAACTTTCAGGAGCCAATATTATTGGAAACGTGGGAAAAAATTTGGGTTAGAAATGTTAAATTCACGCAGGCACAGAATCTGAGGGAAAACTTTTATAAAATGTTTTATAGATGGCATCTAGATCCTAAAAAATTATCGTGTATGTATCCAGAAATGCAAGCAAAATGTTGGAGATGTAATTGTGATGACGCTACATATTTTCACATTTGGTGGACTTGTAAGGACATAAAGGCCTTTTGGATAAAAATTTGGTGGATTTTACAAAATGTTCTGAAAAGAAGATAAAGTTCCTGCCGCAATTTTTCTTGTTGGGAATTATTACGGATTGTACAGTAATTGAGACTAAATTGATTTTAAATCTAATAACTGCAGCAAGATTACTAATAGGACAATATTGGAAGAAAAAAGAAGTACCAACAATAGAAGAATGGATATTGAAAGTTGCCAATTTGGCTGAGATGGCGAAGATATCAGCCTTTTTGAAAGACAATACGCAAGAAAGATACTTAAAGGAATGGAAAAAATGGATTGACTATATTCAACGTAGATATCAGACTAAGAGTTATCAGACTGTTTTTGAATGATTATGATGTATTATTTTTGATTGCTTTTGGGGGAAGTTAGGAATTGATGATTGTAGGGTATAATTAAGTTGGGATGAAAATTTTTAGCATATGTTTGTTTTATTTTAACTATACCTTGTGCTCGTTCCGGGAAGTCGGGGGTTGCGAAGGGAGGGGGGAGGGGGGGGAAAGGGGGGAAAAAATTTTGTAAAACTTTTTGAATAAAAAAAAAAAAAAGAAATTTGCTGGGAAGAATGCGTATGGGGATCACATGACCCCAGAACACACTACAATTGTCATAAATACATGTCAAATTACAAGTACCTGAATTTTGATCAAGTGACTGGGAGGATATGGTGGTTGTAGAGGCCTTATTTCTTCCCTCTTTTCTAATAAAAGAGAATATTTGTAGCTCAGGATTGAACTGTGGGGTCCTTGGTGCTGTCTGAGCTTGGTTTTTTTCTTGCAGACGTTTCATTATCCAACTAGGTAACATCATCAACCTAGTATGATGACGATGTTACCTAGCTCAGTAATGAAACATCTGCAAGAAAACAATCAAGCTCAGAGAGCTGTTGTGGTCCACCAGCAGCCTGCGGAGCTGGTAGTGGAGTTGTACAGTGATGAGACTGAAGAAGAACATGGGCCAGTTCTGGAGGCTGGGGAAGGCCCGGATGAGGGCTCTGCGTCAGAGGCAGAGAAGGGGCCAGGGCCATCTGGGAGTGAGGTACAGACTCCGGAGCCTACAGAAGCTGACAGTAGTGAGGCAGAGGAACAGGAGGAGCCTGTTCCTAATGCACGCATCAAAAGAGCTGCCAGAAGGCAAGAACAGCTAAAGCAAAGAAGATGACTCGGGAGTAGGGCCAAGAGATGATTGGCTCCTCCCATAAAGCTTAAAAGACCATCAACGGCGTTTGGGCTCTTTGCTGGAAAACAACATTGATAGACTTGCTCCTTGTCTTGCTGCATTTATTTCTTGTCGGCATCTTCTGCTTTTGAACTTTTGCCAAGAAAGCCTTTGGCAGTTTGCGTAATTAGACCAAGGTTGGTGATAAGACTGAAGAGTTATGTTATGAAGAATTTGTTTTGATTTAGTTTGGACAACACTGAGAATGAGTTAATTCTCAGCTGTTCTAATAAAGTCTGTTTCTTTTTGAACTGGTTACGTCTAATACTACCTACTTGGGCCTGGGTCACAACAAGAGCACCAAGGACCCCTCCATCCACTTTTCTTTTATTGCTTTCTTGGGAACATTGGCATTGTCTGAATGGTTAAGTCCATGTTTGTTTCTAAGAAGGTGGTTTAATTCTTTAAGGCTGAAGAAGGGAGAGAGGAAAAAGAGGAGAGAAATGGGGAGGCTGAAAAGCAGAGCTGAAACTTGCTAAGAATAATAACTGTAAGATTACCAAATATTTTCTGTTTTTTGAATCACACCTTTTACTAGATAGGATAACTATAACAAGCAACAGATTTTGTTTCTGAATGTATCTTGGAGAAGCAGATGGAGAATTTTCTCGGATGGTGATCAAAATATGTTTGTGTTGGGATGGATTACTCTGCAGGAAGCTGAAATACATATTGTTATGCGTGGGTTTCACAAATGTGTGTGCACACATGCGCATATAAACACACACAAACATACACACACAAACATGCACGTCACACCCGCTGACTTTTTGGAATGTTTTCCTTCTCTCTGCTGCAGCCTTATTTCTTGCTTCGCAAAACTTTTTTATTTAAGCTAAGAAATATTGTGTGTGTAAGCCATGCATAAAAATACTCACATGTTTGTAGCTTCAGGGGGAGCCAGGAGCTGGATTTTTATTTATTATTTATTATTTAAACATTTCCAGGCTATTTTTAAGAACAGAGCCACCCCCAGCTCCATAGTTACAGATAAAACTATCTTCCCCCAGTGCTAAAATTAGGTTGAGCCACTTAAAAACTCTAGAATAGAGTAACGAGTGGGGGGAGGGGAATGATAATGGCTGCACGTCCTACACCGGGTAGTAAAGGTACTAAAATAGGTCTTGCTCATGAAGACCACTGCATGTTTAGTTCAATTCGTTTAAAAACAAGAAACATCTCCAATTTGTATGAGTCAGATTTCGTAGCTATGTTATGAGGGGTCTTTCCTCAGTTGCTCCTAAGTATCGTACAAAGTATTGTTATTTTTATGGTTGGTCACACCGTCAGCCAGATGTTTGTGGCTGTGGTCCAGTTGTTTTGAGATTGAACCCAAGTAACCTATTATTCTATTTGCAGGTTTTTGTATTTTGTTCTTCCCTTCCCTTCCCTTCCCTTCCCTTCCCTTCCCTTCCCTTCCCTTCCCTTCCCCAGCTTTTTTTAATCTTTCTTATTAACAATGGTTAAGTTTGGGGTGTTGCATGGCAGGTGCATGTCTGTTGTTGTTGTTATTATTAATATTATTAACACAGCAAGGTACAATAGTTCAATCTAGCATTCAAGTTATGAGTATGGACCAGTGGTGGGTTGCTCCCGGTTCGGTCGGGTTCTTGCGAACCGGTAGTAAAAGCGGTGGGAGGCTCCGCCCACCCACCCGGATGTCATCATGGATGACCTGTGCATGCATGCGCGCTCCCGTTGTGTGTGCGTTCCCGCTGCGAACTGATAGTAAAGGTAAGTAGAACCCACCCCTGGTATGGACCAATCAAGAGCTGACCTTGTTCTAGTATTGGTCTGTTCCTAAGTTCCTAAGTCTTTTATGCAATAAAGGTTGATCCAACCAAGCATAGTTGATGTTTGAATATGAATGAGGTTCCTAAAATAGTTGAGAGCAATCCCTAATTCTTGTTATTCCTGACTTTCCCTGGATATGATACTTCTTCACCCCTTGGTCTTTTGATTCTCTACCTGTCAGGAATTACAGAATAATAGAGTTGAAAAGGTCTTCTAGTCCAGCCTGCTGCTAAAACTGGAGATTCTACCATTCCAGATAAGTGGTTGTCCAATCTCTTCTTAAAAACCTCCAGTGATGGAGCACCCACAACTTCTGAAGGCAAGTCGTTCCACTGATTAATTGTTCAAACTCTCAGGAAATTTCTCCTTGTTTCTACGTTGGTTCTCTCCTTACCAACATTAGAAAGGAGAGAACCTTACCAAAGGTTCTCACCTTTCCATACATTGTTTCTTGTCGTCAGGTGCTTTGGAGGATAGCTTGACCCCCTCTTCTTTCTGGCAGCTGGTATCAAGTTGCATGGACCAAAGTTCTCCACTAGATTGATTATTCCCTAGCAAAGCTTTTTCTGTTCATCAGTAGATGGTAGAGCTGCCCTTCTCAAGCTGATGAGACCAGGATGTGCCTTCTGCTTCAAAATTTTGCCTTCTGCTTGAAATGGTTGTCCAATCTGTTCTTAAAAATCTCCAGTGATGGAGCAGGAGCACCCACAACTTCTGGAGTCATGTCGTTCCATTGATTAAATGTTGTAACTCTCAGGAAATTTCCTCTTAGATCTAGGTTGCTTCTCTCCTTGATCAGTTTTCCACCCATTGCTTCTTGTCCTGCCCTCAGGTGCTTTGGAGAATAGCTTGACCCCCTCTTCTCTGTGGAAGCCCCTCAGATATTGGAATAACTGGCTCAAGTTGACTCAGCCTTCCATCTTTCCGAGGTGGGTAAAATGAGGAGCCAAATTGTTGAGGGCAGTAGGCTGACTCCATAAACCAGGGCTGTAAAGCATTGTGAGGCGGTATATAAGTCTAAGTGCGATTGCTAATATAATCTTTCACAGCAGGAGCCTCTTTGCATGGGCCAAAGCACCAAATTAGATAGATCGGTGATCTAGCAAAGCTTTGCCTGTTGATCTGTAGATGGCAAAGCTGCTCTTCTCAAGCTGCTGAGACTATGACGAGTCTTCTGCTTCACAATTTTGCCTTCTGCTTGAATGTCATTCCTGTTATCTCGGTGATCTGTGGATTACCACCAGTTGAGTTTGTCAGTGGAGAGATAAGGTAGTGTTTTGGGTCGTGAAGTGGGAAAGAAGAGATAAGGAAGAGGAGAAGAATGCGGGCAGGACTTGATGGACCGATTAAGATAAATGTAGCCACTCAGGAAATTGAAATGAGAAATAAAGATTGCCCGGCGACTGAAATATGAAAAAGTTAAGAGAAGTGAATCACACTTGTGATGGTTCTAAGCCCAGATTTTCCCAACCGGCAGATCCTGTATCAAATCTATCAATCAAACCAGGCAGAATATTGTTGAAACTTTGGAAAAAGTGCAAAGAAGAGCAACTAAGATGTTTAAAGGCCTGGAGAGTAAAACATATGAAGAATGGTTGCAGGAATTGGGTCTGGCTAGTCTAGAGAAAAGAAGGACTAGGGGCGACATGATAGCAGTCTTCCAGTATTTGAGGGGCTGCCACAATGAAGAGGGGGGGTCAACTTATTTTCCAAAGCACTAGGGGGCAGGACAAGAAACAATGGATGAAAACTAATCAAGGAGAGAAGCAATCTGGAAATAAGGAGAAATTTCCTAACAATCAGAATAATTATAGTGGAATGGTGAATGTGGGTGACATTGTGGGCGCTTCATCACTGGAAGTTTTTAAGAAAAGACTGGGCAATCTTTGCCTGAAATAATATAGGGGTCCTGCTTGAGCAGGGGGTTGGACTAGAAGACCTCCGAGGTCCCTTCCAGCTTTATTCTGATTGATTGATTGTTATGATAATAGACCTGGATGAAAGATTGAAGAATCTGAAGAAGGGAGACTAGGAAATGGAAGACAAAGTCTTTGAGATGTCCATTATACAGGTAGACCTCGACTTACAACAGTCCATTTGGTGGCCATTCAAAACGGCACCGAAAAAAGTGACTCGTAACCATTTTCACACTGATGACCATTGCAGTTTCTCTATGGTCACAGGATCAAAATTCACATGCTTGGCAACTGGTTCATGTTTGTGACAGTTACAGCATCCCAGGGTCAGGTGATCACCTTTTGTGACCTTCTGACAAGCAATTGATTCATTTAACCAGGTTTCAGAGAAGCATAGGACTGCTGAATTGCGAAAATCAGAATAGTATTTGTTTAAGAGGAGTATTTCATCCATCTTATTTGCAAGTGAGCGTATATTTGTTAGGAAAATCGAAGGCAGAGGAGTTTTAATGCGACTTCTTAATCTGTTTAAGATCCCAGCTCGTTTACCTCTCTTCCGTCGCTTTCGTCGTTTGTTTTTTTTGGTAATCCATGGCTCCGTGGGAATTGCCTCCTCCTGTGTTAGAATCTCCTCCGTGTTTGTAAAGACAGGTGGGGGTGAGATCAAAGAAAGCTGCTCCTTAAAGAAATGTTCCTTAATTTTTAGCAGATGGTCTCGTGAGTAGGAAATCCGTAGTGAGTCACAGAAAACAATTAGAAATAAAGAAACAATTAGAGAGCATTTCACCGAGGCAGCCTTTGTCGGCGCCATCTTGGGGAAACATCTTTAGCTGTTAGTTAACCTTTTAGTTAGTTAACCTTTTAGTTAGCTGGGAAGGCAGAATCACTTAACTAGCCAAGTTGCTGACTTAACGACAGTGATTCACTTAACAACTGTGGCAAGAAAGGTCGTAAAATGGGGCAAAACTCACTTAACAAATGTTTTACTTCGCAGCATAAAGTTTGGTTTCCATTGTGGTCGTAACTAAAGGATTGCCTGTACTTACGATTTTCATCTTTACTGTCAATTGCTCCACATCCATTAGCTACTTCTGTCTTTGCTTATCTCTATGTAATATGAATCTCTGTAATATGAATCTCTATCAGGGGTGAAATGCTACCGGTTTGGACCGGTTCAGCCGAACTGGTAGCGATGGCGGCGGGTGGTTCGGAGAACTGGTAGCGACGGTAGCGCGAGACTCCACCCACCCACCTGGTCGTCATTACTCCCTGGTTTTAACCAGGAAGTAACTTGTTTTTTACCCTCTGTGCACGCGCAGAAGGGTTTGCGCATGCGCAGAAGGGTTTGCGCATGTGCAGAGGGTCCTCGTGTGCGGCGTGTGCACTTCCGAACCCGTAGGGAAGGTAAGTATAATTCACCCGATCTCTATGTAATATGGATGGCACTGAAGGTACCTCTAGAGCAGGGGCTGCAACCTTAAACACTCAAAGAGCCATTTGGACCCGTTTCCCACAGAAAAGAAAACACCGGGAGCCACAAAACCCTTCCTTTGCTGACTATTTCCTGAGCGACAATAAAACTAGCATATGTAGTTGAATTAAACATTCTGTTTTCTTCTGAAACTTTTCTTGGATTTATCCATGGTAGGCCTACCGGGGTTTGAAAAGTTCAATAAATCACGTGCTGGCGGATGTCTCACATTGACTGTTGTGATGCATATTTTGAGTGACAGGGAGCCGCAGCAGAGGGATGAAAAAGCCACATGCGGCTCCAGAGCCACAGGTTGCTGACTTCTGCTCTGGAGATACAGGCAGTTTATTTACCAGTTCCTTCCTCTGCCTGGGATCTAAAAGATTACTTTGAGCAAGGCTGTAAGTTTGGGTGGTCCCAACCTTTTAAATTTTATTTCCCTCTTTGCCCTAAGAGCAGATGACATATTGACTCATAAAAGTCTTTGGGAAAAAAGCCTTTGCCATGGAGTGTTGTTTGATTTAAAACCCACTTTGGATTTCTTAGAGTGAAATGCAATTTTTGCATCTGAGTTACTGCATATTACACAGCTTTCAAATCAAGGTGGACAAGGAGAATATTCAGGTTTTTTTTTTTTCTGCTAGAGGAAAAGGCTGGTTTTTGTTTTTAAAGTCCTTGCAATTTGGGAAGCGTACGACTGTCTGCAATGAGAAGAAAGCTGTCTACAATTAGCTATGAATTTAGACTGGACATTGCACATTCAAAAGCAGTCAACTTGCCTAACCTGGTTTATTTTGACTTGTAAGTTTTAACTTGTTTTAAATCGACTTTTTAACCATGCTTTAATCCATAGGATTTGTTGTGCCTCGTCCGCTTTCCCTGCAGCCGGGGCCTTCTTATCTGCTTCCGAACGCTGAGGAATGTCCTAGCATGCCTCCTGGCCCCAGCCCTGGCTCCATGCCCAGACAGGCTGAGGAAGAAGAAGCGCCTCCAGCCCCCAGCCCTGGCTCCATGCCCAGGCAAACGGAGCAACTAGACCCCTCCCCCTCCCCCACAGCATGTGAGCCTGAGGAAGGTCAATTACCAACAGCTGCAGACTGGAGTGACCCTCGCTTCAGGAGAATTGATAAGCGGCGTCAACAGAAGGAAGGGAGGGGCAGGCCGGGATAAGTGCTGAGTCATGGAGCCACACCCCATGGCCTATATAAAGGATCTGCTTTCTGGCATTCTCTGAGTCAGGCAAAGTCTACCTTATATTGCTGAAGTCACTTTCTGGTCTCCTGCCTGCCTTGAGAACTTTGCTAGGACTTTGGCAGAGCTGCAGAGGCACGCTTGATTCGGATTTCCCTGACCCGGCCGTCAGCGGAGGAGTGGGACACGACAGGATTATGCGGTTTTATTAAAGGTAAAGATAAAGGTTCCCCTCGCACATATGTGCTACTCGTTCCCGACTTTAGGGGTCAGTGCTCATCTTCATTTTAAAGATGAAGAGCCAGCGCTGTCCGAAGATGTCTCCATGGTCCTGTGGCCGGCATGACTAGACACAACTAGACACAAGAACAGTTTTTTCCCAAAGGCCATCACTCTGCTAAACAAATAATTCCATCAACACTGTCAAACTATTTACTGAATCTGCACTACTATTAATCGTCTCATAGTTCCCATCACCAATCTCTTTCCACTTATGACTGTATGACTGTAACTTTGTTGCTGGCAATCCTTATGATTTATATTGATATATTGACCATCAGTTGTGTTGTAAGTGTTGTACCTTGATGAAGGTATCTTTTCTTTTATGTACACTGAGAGCATATACACCAAGACAAATTCCTTGTGTGTCCAATCACACTTGGCCAATAAAAAATTCTATTCTATTCTATGACTAAAGGCCAAAGGCACACGGAACGCTGTTACCTTCCCACCAAAGGTGGTCCCTATTTTTCTACTTGCATTTTTTAACGTGCTTTCAAATTGCTAGGTTGGCAGAAGCTGAGATAAGTAATGGGAGCTCACCCCATTACGCGGCACTAGGGATTCGAACCGCTGAACTGCCAACCTTTTGATTGACAAGCTCAGCATCTTAGCCACTGAGCCACCACATTTTATTACGTTCTTGTAAACCACCCAGAGTCACTTAGGTGAGTGAGATGGATGATGGATAATGTAGAAAATAAATAAAATAAATATTTAGTTTTTAATAAGTAAGAGTAAGAATGGCAATTAATTTCAATTCAGAACACAGCTGGAAGGGACTTTGGAGGTCTTCTAGTCCATCCCCCTGCTCAACCAGGAGACCCTATACCATTTCAGACAAGTGGCTGCCCAGTCTCTACTTGAAAACCTCAATTAATTAAGCCTCCACAACTTCTGAAGGCAAGCTGTTCCACTGTTTAATTGTTCTCACTGTTAGGAAGTTTCTCCTTAATTCCAGGTTGTTTCTCTCCTTTGATTAGTTTCCATCTATTGTTTCTTGTCCTGCCTTCAGGTGCTTTGGAGAATACATTGACCCCTTCTTCTTTGTGGCAGCCCCTCAAATACTGGAATCCTGCTATCATGTCCCCCCTAGTCCTTCTTTTCTCTAGACTAGCCATATCCAAATTCTGCAATGGTTCATCATAAGTTTTTGTGATCCTAGCTGCTCTTCTCTGCACTTTTTCCAAAGCATCAACGTGTAGTGAATGCCGATTAAGATAATTTGCTCCTTAAAGTATGCAAAAAACGCTGTGCAAATATGCAACTTTCAAATACGCAACTTTCAAATATACAACTTTCAAATACAGTAGTGAGGGAGGTCATTCAGGGGTGAAGTTCAGCAGGTTCTGACAGGTTCTGGAGAACAGGTAGTGGAAATTTTGAGTAGTTCGGAGAACTGGCAAGTACCGCCTCTGGCTGGCCCCAGAGTGGGGAGGGAATGGAGATTTTGCCGTATTCTTCCCCTGCCATGCCCACCAAGCAAGAACAAGTAGTGAAAAAAATTTCACCACTGATAGTCACCCCTCCTAGAAGCATGAAATATTTTGAGAAATATTTAAAAAGGCAGAATATTATATTTTCCATAAAGGAGAAACATATGTCTAAACTCAGAGCTTCAGCTCCCTGCTCCCAAGCAAATATCTGATGCCCGTTGAGAAGGACTGGGCCAGCCTATCTACAAAACAAAAGACCTTCAGTTCCAGGATGATGGGATTAAGACATGACCCTCCAAGACATAATAGGATTATCTAAGCAGCAGGGCTCACTGCATTGCAAAATCACCTGGGGACATTGCATCACCCTCCAGGCTTCAACCAAACTTGATTCAGACAAATATGACCAAACATGGCCCCATGGGAGTCTGACTACAGCCAATAGAATACATTTCTTGCACAGGAACAAGAAGCTCAAGAGCAAGGCCCAAGGGTGGGCTTCAAAAATTTTAGCAAGGGGTTCTCTGCCTGATTGCTGGGTGGGCATGGCCATGGTGGGCGTGGCCTATTTGGCCTCCTGCACCATGGGGGGATTTGCCCTCCCAGGCTCCAGAGGCCCTCTGGAAGCTGGAAACAGCCCCATTTCTGGCCTTCCTGAACTTCCGGTAGGCCCATTTTTCGCCCTCCCTAAATCTCCATGCGCACCCTGCACTTACCTGCACCCAAAATGGGCCACTTGGGGACTCCTGGGAGGGGCGGGGTGGATGGGGCTATCCAGGAGTGGGATTTGGGGTTTCTCCGAATTGCACAGAATGTTTATTTATTTATTTATTTATTATTCACACTTTTATACCGCCCTATCTCCCTAGGGACTCAGGGCAGTTTACAGCCATATAAAAAACATATATATATACAGGGTAAAACATTAATTTAAAAAACTTATTACATAGGCCGAATATTTAAAATAGAGATATAAATAATAAAACCCATTTAAAACCAGATTTAAAATTTAAACATTTAAAAATTTAAAATTCTAGTCCAGTCCTGCGCAGATAAATAGATGTGTCTTAAGCTCGTGGCAGAAGGTTCGAAGGTCAGGAAGTTGGCGAAGACCTGGGGGAAGCTCGTTCCAGAGGGTGGGAGCCCCCACAGAAAAGGCCCTTCCCCTGGGTGTCGCCAGTCGGCACCCTGAGGAGTCCCTCTCTGTGAGAGCGCACGGGTCGGTGAGAGGCATTCGGTGGCAGCAGACGGTCCCGTAAGTAGTCCGGCCCTATGCCATGGAGCGCTTTGAAGATCATTACCAAAACCTTGAAGCGCACCCGGAAGGCCACAGGCAGCCAGTGCAGTCTGCGCAGGAGAGGTGTTACGTGGGAGCCACGAGGGGCTCCCTCTATCACCCGCACAGCCGCATTCTGAACTACCTGGAGTCTCCGGGTGCTCCTCAAGGGGAGCCCCATGTAGAGAGCATTGCAGTAATCCAGACGAGATGTCACGAGAGCATGAGTGATCGTGCATAGGGCATTCTGGTCTAGAAAGGGGCGCAACTGGCGAACCAGGCGAACCGGGTGAAAAGCTCTCCTGGAGATGGCCGTCAAATGGTCTTCGAAAGACAGCCGTCCATCCAGGAGGACGCCCAAGTTGCGCACCCTCTCCATTGGGGCCAATGACTCGCCCCCAACAGTCAGCCGCAGCTGCAGCTGACTGTACCAGGATGCCGGCATCCACAGCCACTCAGTCTTGGAGGGATTGCGCTTGAGCCTGTTTCTTCCCATCCAGACCCGTACGGCTTCCAGACACCGGGACAACACCTCGATGGCTTCATTGGGGTGGTCCGGTGTGGAAAAGTACAGCTGAGTGTCGTCAGCGTACAGCTGGTACCTCACACTGAAACCACTGATGATCTCACCCAGCGGCTTCATATAGATGTTGAACAAGAGGGGCGAGAGAATCGATCCCTGAGGCACCCCACAAGTAAGGCGTCTCGCGGCCGACCTCTGACCCCCCATCAACACCGTCTGCGACCGATCGGAGAGATAGGAGGAGAACCACCGATGAACGGTGCCTCCCACTCCCAATCCCTCCAACCGGTGCAGCAGGATACCATGGTCGATGGTATCAAAAGCCGCTGAGAGGTCTAATAGGACCAAGGCAGAGGAATAACCCCTATCCCTGGCCCTCCAGAGATCATCCACCAACGCGACCAAAGCCGTCTCAGTGCTGTAACTGGACCGAAAACCGGACTGGAACGGGTCTAGATAGACAGTTTCCTCCAGGTGCTGGGGTAGCTGACATGCCACCACACTCTCTACAACCTTCGCCGCGAAGAGAAGGTTGGAGACCGGACGATAATTACCTAAAACAGCTGGGTCCAGGGAAGGCTTCTTGAGGAGAGGCCTCACCACCGCCTCCTTCAAGGCGGCCGGAAAGACCCCCTCCAACAAAGAAGCATTCGTAATTCCCTGGAGCCAGCCTCGTGTCACCTCCTGTGCGGCCAGCACCAACCAGGAGGGACACGGGTCCAGTAAACATGTGGTGGCGTTCAACCTACCCAGCAACCTGTCCATGTCCTCGGGAGCCACAGGGTCAAACTCATCCCAAATAGTCTCAACAAGACGGCTCTCTGACATCCCACCTGGATCTACCCAATTTTGGTCCAAGCCGTCCCGAAGCTGAACAATTTTGTCGTATAGATAACCACTAAACTCCTCAGCACGTCCCTGCAACGGGTCATCCCGCTCTCCCTGTTGAAGGAGAGAGCGAGTAGCCCGAAACAATCTTAGCTAAAGGTTCTCCCGAACCCCTGCGAACCCCCAGCAGCCCACCCCTGGCAAGGCCCAAGAGAGGGTATAAATCAGTGGTTCTCAACCTTTATAGTGCAATTCCCTTTAATACAATTCCCCACGATGTGGCGACCCCAACCATAAAATTATTTTTGTTTTGACTTTATCGCGCCTGAAGCCGTATTGGCTAGCGATCTGAACTGCTTGCGATTGTCTTAAGGACGGAGGCATTAAAGCGGAGACTCCTCCCCTATTAAGTTTATCGCGCCTGAAGCCAGATTAGGCTAGCGATTGGGAGTGATTGCAGCTGGCTTGAGAGGGAGACATCAGAGCAAAGATTTCTCTCTCTTTTAATTCATCGCGCCTGAAGCCAGATTAGGCTAGCGATTGGGAGTGATTGCAGCTGGCTTGAGAGGGAGACATCAGAGCAAAGATTTCTCTCTCTTTTAATTCATCGCGCCTGAAGCCGAATTCGGCTAGCGATTTGAAGAGCCTGCAGCTGGCTTGTGGAGTCAACCATTGGAGCGCGATTCTTCGACTCGCAAATATACTTCCCATATTTCCGATGGTCTTAGGTGACCCCTGGCAAATCATCATTCGACCCCCAACGGGGTCCCGACCCACAGGTTGAGAACCGCTGGTATAAATAATGCTCTCTCTCTCAACTCCAGCCTCAGGGTAATAGCCCTCACTTAAGATTTAAACCAGGACAAAGCCGTTAAGCCATAATAGGAATTGCCCAACTCCCTTTCAGAACACAACCCTCTTCATTACATCATCACCCTCCAACTTTCAACCAAACCTGGCAGCTCAGACAAAGTTAGCGATGACCCCTGCATAGCCCCATAGGAGTCTGACAACAACCAATAGAATACATGCCCTTGCCACAGGAATAGGAAGCTCAAGGGCAAGGCACAAAGAGAGGATATAAATACCTCTCACTCTCCACTCCATCTGGTCAGCTGCACCAGGACTTCAAACCCACGTGGTCCTGTTCATCAATAAACTATCTTTCCAATCAGCCTCCATGTTTCCAGTATCTTCCTCCCTGCTTGGAACTGAACCCAGGTGGATATTTCTTCCAACAGTACCAAATTTATCTAGAGGAGCCTGCATGAGGAAGAAGCAGGTGATCTAAGTGGTAGAAGATTGAAAAAGACCAATCTCTTAAAGAGAATCAAGATTTGGGTGTTGGTTTTCGCTTCGATGCTAATGGTAGTAACACTCCGCGAGAGGCTTAACATCTACTTGGAATATTTAATGCCGTAGGACTGGGTGTGAGAACAGCGTGCTGCGTTTGTATAAATTTCATCAGTAAAGCCTTAACGAGGTTGGACAAAGGAGGACCGATTCCAGAGAGCCCATCTGCTGCGAGGGAGATCAGCTGGAGTTTCACACTGTGCCAATTGTGCACAATGTTTGCAAACCTTGGGCAGAACTTCGCATTGTCGCTGTCCTTTGAAAGGTATTTTCATAACGCTCCCTCTTCAGTAAGCATCCAGCTTTAACAACTCCGTGTTCGATGCCAAGGCAGTGGCCTATCCATTTTAAAAATGGAAAAGGAAGAAGAAGGGTGGAGGGAGTAACATTTCTGATGCACCTAGTCTTGATGCCTTCTGTCATATTTCTCTATCATTTCTCTCTCTCTCATCTTTTTTCTCAACTCTCTCTCTCCCTCCCTCTTTCTCTCTCTCTCCTCTCTCATCTCTCTGTCTCATCTCTCCCTTTTTCACTATCATCTCTCTAATCACTCTCTCTCTCCCTATCTATCATCTCTCTCACACCCTCTATCTACCTTTCTCTCATCTACTGGTATCTGTCTGTGTATCTTTCTCATCTGTCTCCACGTCTCTCTTCATCTTTCTCCATCTCTCTCTCTCCATTTCTCTCTCTCTCTCTCCATCTAGTTCTTCATCTCTCTCTCCATCTCTCTCTCTCCACCTCTCTTTCTTTCACCATCTCTCTCTCTCCATCTAGCTCTCCATCTCTCTCTCCATTTCTCTCTCTCCATCTTTCTCTTTTTCCATCTCTCTCTTTTTCTATCTCTTTCCATCTCTCTTTTTTCACCATCTCTCTCTCCATCTAGCTCTCTCCATTTCTCTCTTTTTCCATCTCTCTCTCCATTTCTCTCTCTCCATCCCTCTCTCTTTCTCCATCTCTCTCTCTCCATCTAGCTCTCCATATCTCTCCATTTCTCTCTCCCTCTCTCTCTTTCTCCATCTCTCTCCATCTCTCTCTCTCTCTCCATCTAGCTCTTCATCTCTCTCTCCATCTCTCTCTCCATCTCTCTCTCTCTCTCTCTCTCTCCATCTCTCTCTTCATCTCTCTCCATCTCTCTCTCCATCTCTTATCATTTGGTATTGTTGCAAGGGACTCTTCACCTCTGCTTAAAAAAAACAAAACCCTTGTATTTTAAGGAAGGATTGCAAGCACATATGAAATACACCAGTTAATTTCCTTCCTACATGGAACAGCCACGAAGACAGTGATATGGATGAGATTTTAACCAGGGAGGTTGAGGTCGTTTCAATGAAGCGTAAAGCTCACACTTTTCAGAGACTGTCTTCAGGGTCTGGATAAACAATTAAAAAAAAAAAGTCTATTTGGACAAATGATGCAAATTACATAATTAACGCAATGACCTTTTAAGACATTTGTTAAAGAGGGGCGATTGAATCAAGTACTGTCCTACACATTTGAACGGTAAAATATACTGAATTTACACCGAACATTGCAAGTTCAGTGACTGAACGCTAACGGAACAGAAGTTCAAAGGAGACCACTGGGAAAACAAAAGATACTTTATAAAAAGGGGGGGAAATGATGAATCTATTTTAAGCCAACAGGGAGGGAACAAACTCAAGTGATTTTCATTTAAAAAAAAAAGTCTATTTGGACAAATGATGCAAATTACATAATTAACGCAATGACCTTTTAAGACATTTGTTAAAGACGGGCGATTGAATCAAGTACTGTCCTACACATTTGAACGGTAAAATATACTGAATTTACACCGAACATTGCAAGTTCAGTGACTGAACGCTAACGGAACAGAAATTCAAAGGAGACCACTGGGAAAACAAAAGATACTTTATAAAAAGGGGGGGAAATGATGAATCTATTTTAAGCCAACAGGGAGGGAACAAACTCAAGTGATTTTCATTTAAAAAAAAAGAGGAAGCAAGGAATAAAATGGCAACCCCAGCCATGTAAATTGAGTGACTTTGTGCCAGTCTCATGGTCATCCGTTGCACAGCCTACCTCCAATTGGGGTTGTCGTTCAGGGGATAAAATGAAGACATTTGCTAGACCAATTCTAGAATACAGCTCGCCTGTTTGGAATCCTCACCACATCTCTGACATCAATACAATTGAACGTGTCCAGAAATATTTTACAAGAAGAGTTCTCCATTCCTCTGAAAACAATAAAATACCTTATCCCACCAGACTTGAAATCCTAGGCTTAGAAAACTTGGAACTCCGTCGCCTTCGACATGACCTAAGCTTAACTCACAGAATCATCTATTGTAATGTCCTTCCTGTTAAAGACTACTTCAGCTTTAATTGCAATAATACTAGAGCAACTAATAGATTTAAACTTAATGTCAACCACTTTAATCTAGATTGCAGAAAATATGACTTCTGTAACAGCATCATCAGTGCTTGGAATACTTTACCTGACTCTGTGGTCTCTTCCCATAATCCTAAAAGTTTTATCCAAAAACTTTCTACTATTGACCTCACCCTATTCCTAAGAGGACCATAAGGGGCGTGCATAAGCGCACAAACGTGCCTACCGTTCCTGTCCTATTGTTTTTTTTCTTTTCTTCTTCCTATATATATGCTTATACCTCCTTATATTTACTCATATATGTGTTTATATACTATATAATCTTTTGTATGATACCTACATATATTGTTGTGACAAAATAAATAAATAAATAAAATAAATAAGAGCAATCCCCGTGAAAGAACTTTTCATATGCTTTATGCAACTCAACAACTCTAGCAAGCACATAGAAGAGGGTTCACACAATCTCCACCATGATATAAAAAAAGAAGTGAGACTCTGGAAAGAGTGCAGAGAAGAACAGCACAGACAATCAGGGGACTGGAGGAGAAAACATATGAAGAACCGTTGCAGGAATTGGGTATAACTGGGTTAATGAAAAGATGGACGAAGGATGACATGATAACAGTGTTTCAATATCTAATGGGCTGCCACAAAGAAGAAGCAATGGGTGGAAACTTATCAAGGAGAGAAGCAACCTAGAACTAAGGAGGAATTTCCTGACAGTTAGAACAATTGATCAGTGGAACAACTTGCCTCCAGAAGAAGAGCTGTGGTGGCTCAGGCTGTAAGATAGCCTGTTATTAAAACACAGCAGCCTGCAATTACTGCAGGCTCGAATCCCACCAGGCCCAAGGTTGACTCAGCCTTCCATCCTTTATAAGGTAGGTAAAATGAGGACCCAGATTGTTTGGGGGGGCAATAAGTTGACTTTGTAAATATACAAATAGAATGAGACTATTGCCTTACACACTGTAAGCCGCCCTGAGTCTTCGGAGAAGGGCGGGATATAAATGTAAATAAAATAAAATAAAATAAATAAATAAGTTGTGAATGCTCCAATACTGGAAGTTTTTAATAGAATAGAATAGAATTTTTTATTGGCCACGTGTGATTGGGCACACAAGGAATTTGTCTTGGTGCACATGCTCTCAGTGTGCATAAAAGAAAAGATAACGTTCATCAAGAATCATAAGATACACCACTTGTTTTAAGAAGAGATAAAACCATTTGTCTGAAATGGTATAGCATTTCCTGCCTGAGTAGTGAATTGGACTAGAAGACCTTCAAGGTCCCTTCCGACTCTGTTATTTTGTAATTCCCCAACTCTTCACAACTGGGATATACTGCCTCTGTTCACGGAGGTTCTATTTGGCAACCCCCCCCTTTTTTTTAAAAAAAAATTCAATCTCTTGTGGTCAGCCACACGAATTCTGATATTCAATTCCCCCCCTGCCAGTTGCGATACCTCTGCAATATCTTCTCTTGCCTTCCCTGGATCCAGTTAATGTAATACAAATCAAGCCAACGTAGCTGCATCTGCTCCAGCTGTAGCGAACCCGAGAAATCCTTGCTTCCAGCAAGCTGGGGGCCTAAGTAAGTTATTAGAAATTGAATGCTATTAAGCGCGGCTTGTTTTTCTGCTTGCTTCCATCACATCGCAGGCAATCACCGCGCTAGCCTGTTGGAAGATTGCCTTGTCCGTTCCAATGATCTTTAACTGCCCATTTTTATGGAAAAGAAATCAGGGACGTTTTTCTCATTGTCCAATTGCATTGTGGGTCGCTTCCCTCCGCCTTGCTTTCCATTCCCAAGACTTTGGGGCAGTCACATCCCATCAGCAGTTTTCTACATCTTGCTTCCTCCCCTCCTCCCCACCCATCGTTCCCTTCCCCCCCCCTCCTCCTTGCTGCGTGGGTTAGTGAGGGCTTCAACTTCCAGAAACTTTGCCATGATCATCAGCGGGCCTCATGGAGGACGTTGGGCACTGCACTGCAGCTTTTGGGATTACCCCCCTCCCCCTCAAATAAAAATGGAGATTTCAGTTTGCAAAGGGTATTGTAGGAGATGACCAGGCTGAGCATGAGGGAGGGGTCAAACGTATCATCGGTCTCGAGTCTCTTTGTGCCCACAAGAGATCTAAACCCGACCTTGAATTCCATTGAATCTTATCTACCACCAATTTGCTTTGACCATTAGTAGTTCAGATTCTTGTAGAGAGCTTAAGCTTGCAATGAATCTTTATATTTATTGGAACTAGCTGGTTTTCCTGATTTCTCGTGCTTGACAGGTATTAGTCGACCTTGAGACCTTAAACTCGAATCGACCTTGAGCCGGTGAGAATCGAACTGCCAAACTTCTTGCCTGCCCTTAGGTGCTTTGGAGAATAGGTTGACCCAGGGGTGAAATCCAGCAAGTTATAACAGGTTCTGGAGAACTGGTAGTGGAAATTTTGAGTAGTTCGGAGAACTGGCAAATACCACCTCTGGCTGGTCCCAGAGTGGGAAGGGAATGGGGATTTTGCAATATCCTTCTCCTGCCACACGCACCAAGCCACGCCCACAGAACTGGTAGGGAAAAAATTTGGATTTCACCCCTGGGTTGACACCCCCCCTTCTTTGTGGCAGCCCCTCAGATATTGGAAGATTGCTATCATGTCACCCATAGTCTTTCTGTCCGCTAGAATGACATGTCCAGTTCCTGCAATCATTCATTGTACGATTTAACCTCCATTCTCCTAATCCTAATTTGTTGCTCTTCTCTGCACTCTTTCTAGAGCCCCACTCTTTCTAGAGGTTTTTTGAATCCTGGTGACCAGAATTGAATGTGATAGTCCAGGTGTGGTACTACTAGTGTACATAAAGCAATACTATCTCTTTGCATGATCTTGAAACTATTTGTTGTGCCTTGTCCTCCCTCCTCTCCTCAGCCGGGCCCCTCCCATCTCCTGCTATCCGATTCAGAGTCTGATAATGAAGAGGAACGGCCTGGCATGCCTCTAGCCCCCAGCCCTGGCACCATGCCCGGACAGAATGTCAGGAATGAACAAACAAACCTCACTCCTACAGCGTGTGAGCATGAAGCCAGCCACGTGCTAGAATTGCCGGCAGCAGATCAGGAGGAGGGGAATTCACAGTGGACGGATCCCCGCTTCCGGAGAATTGAGAGGCGACGTCAGCAAAAGGAAGGGAGGGGCAGGCCTGGATAAGTGCTGAGTCATGGAGCCACATCCCATGGCCTATATAAAGGATCTGCTTTTTGGCATTCCTTGAGTCAAGCAAAGTCTCATCTGGTTTGCTGAAGTCACACCTTGGATTCCTGCCTGCCCTGAGAAATCTGAAAGGAATTTGGCAAAGCTGCAGAGGCTTCGTGGCCACATTTGATACAGACTTCCCAGACCCGGCCGTCGGAGGGGGAGTGGGGCATGACACTATTCCTCTGTTGATGCAACCTAGGACTGCAATTGGCTTTTTTGGCAACTGCAACACTGCTGGCTCATATTTAAAGTGGTTGTTCACTAGGAAGTGTAGATCCCTCTCACACCTACTACTCTTGAGCCAGGTTCCACCCATTCTATACCTGTGCATTTGTGTAAGATCATGTTTTTCTCATCACTGAATTGCATTTTGTTGGATAGGGCCCAGTATTCAGGTCTGTCAACATCCTTCTGTTGTTCTGTCCTCCTTCGCCTCCGTCCAAGTGATGGCTTAATTAGCCGGCACTATCTGCTCTGGCAGCAGAATAACAAACGTCTGCCAAGTTCTCTGATATCTCCCTCGACGCTGGTGAGTTACTTCAACTCTCAGTTAATCAGTTGATTTGCCAGCTACGAAGAGACACAGCAGTGCTCACTGCCTTTATATCCTGTGGGGTGTGGCTCCATGACTCAGCACTTCCTAGGCCTGCCCCACCCCTGCTTCTGTTGTTCCCTCTTCTCCTGCCTACGAAACCTAGGATCCAACCACGCCTGATTGCCATCAGCTGGGTCTGAAGGCATGGCCGGGGGGGGGGAAGAGTCAGGGGACGGAGGCCTCGCTATCTCTTCCACCTGGCCTGCTTCTGGCTCCTGGAGCTGAGCCAGGGGAGCTGGTGCTCCCGAGGTAAGTCCTGACGGCCCTTCCCCCTCACTTTCCAAGTCACTTTCTGGCAGGAGGCCCGACTCGGGGGGCGCAGACACAACATCTGTGTCTTGAGTCTGTTTTTTAAAGCAGACCCCCCAACCTTTCTGGCTTTGCAGCCCGGTGTGGGGAGGGGAGAGGGGATGGTTCCAGGTAAAGCGGCGAGCATTTCCATAGCCTGGTTCTGAATGCCTCAAGGCCCGGTAGTGGGCCATGGCCTGAGGGTTAGGGACCCCCGTTCTAAAATGTTGGCTTTGTCAGGGTTCCAAGTAATACACCCATAGCAAACAGAACTCCAAGGCAGGTAAATTCCTCAATTTTTTACTGGATATATCATATTGGCACAGGCTGGTGAAAACCGGCTCTGAATGTTCCCACGGTTTTCACCTAATTAAAAGTAAAATTCCCCCCCCCCTTCCCCAATAAGTCGCATGGTCCATTCAAGGTGTCATCTCGGTCAGGTCAGCTTCAGGGTTGACAGGCTATTTCGCACCCCCCCCCCAGTTTTGTGTCATCTGCAAATTTAATGAGTTCCTCTTCTATTCCTCCATCTAAATTATTTATAAAGATGTTGAAGAGTACTGGGCCTAAGACAGAACCTCGAGGTACCACATTGCATGTTTCTCTCCATTTATTATTCTTGATGAAGGTATCTTCTCTTTTATGTACGCTGAGAGCGTATGCACCAAGACAAATTCCTTGGGTGTCCAATCACACTTGGCCAATAAAGAATTCAATTCAATTCAATTCAATTCAATTCAATTTATTTATTTATTTATTTATTTATTTGATTTTTATACCGCCCTTCTCCCGAAGGACTCAGGGCGGTGTACAGGCAAAAATAAAACAGATAATACAATATACAATTTAAAATGCAGATTAAAAAACTTATTTTAAAATTAGCCTGATAGGTTAAAATATACTAGACTAAAAACCCCATTTAAAATTAATTAATAAAAATTTAAAATTAATAAAATTCAGTTCAAGCCAGCCCCGCGCGAATGAAAAGATGTGTCTTCAGTTCGCGACGGAATGTCCGAAGGTCAGGTATTTGGCGTAAACCCGGGGGAAGCTCGTTCCAGAGTGTGGGAGCCCCCACAGAGAAGGCCCTTCCCCTGGGGGCCGCCAGCCGACATTGTTTGGCGGACGGCACCCTGAGAAGTCCCTCTCTGTGAGAGCGTACGGGTCAGTGGGAGGCATGTGGTAACAGCATTCTATTCTATTCTATTCTATTCTATTCTATTCTATTCTATTCTATTCTATTCTATTCTATTCTAATTGAAAGCCAGCTGGGAAGGTCACAAATGACAACCACAACCAACTGTTGTAAACTCATGCTGGTTGCCCAGCACCTGAATTTTGATCCCCTGATCATGGAGATGCTGCCAGAGTTGTAAGTGTAAAGACAGGCTGGTAAGTGACTTTTTTCAGTGCCATTGTAACCTTGGTCATTAAACAAATGGTTGTAACTTGAGGACTACCTGTATTATGGTTTATCTTAAAGGTATTCATTCTTCCTTTTTAAATCTATTTTGCATTTTTCCATTTACAAACGATTGGGGGATCTAAATTCTATTTAGATGTAGTTCCATGAAAGACTATATGTTGAGTGTGCCAGGTGCAAATCCATCTGATGGTGATACTATCTATCCTACATTTTTCCATCTTATCAAAAAGTAGGCTGTGGTCTACTTTGTGAAATGCATTACTGAAGTCTAAGTAAAGTATGTCCACAGTATTTCCTTGATCCACTAATGGGATCACATTGTCAAAGATTGCAGTGAGGTTTGTCAGGTGTGATCTGTTTTTAACAAACTCACATTGGCCTTTTAATAATAGCATTGCTTGTTTCTAGGTGCTTGCAGATCCATTGCTCGATTCTTTTTTCCCCAAGATCTTCCCAGGTATGTCAGGCTGATTGATTGACCTGAAGTTTCCTGGATCCATTTTTTCCCCATTCTTAAAGATTGGAACTACATCAGCTCTTTTCCATTCCTATGGTGGTTTTGAAAAAAAATACATCAATGTTTCTGAGATCACATTTACCAGCATCTTCAGCTGGTAATCCAGTTTGTCCTGCTGATTAGAATTCATCTAGAGTGGATAGCTATTCTCTTACCATTTTCCTGCCTATTTTAATTGTAATTATTCTGTCTTCGGTGATACTGTGACCCATCATTTTCTTGCCATCTTCTCCCATTAGTGAACCAATTATTTCCTTGACATTTTTCTTGTTTTTTACATGTTGAAAGAAACTTTAAAAAATTATTTTTGCCATCTGTTGCAAGTCTTAGTTTATTCTGAGCCTTAGCTTTCCTGACTCCATCCTAGCAAATTCGGGCTATTTGCTGGCATTCTGTTTTAGTTATGTGTCCCTATTTCCATTTTTTATACTTGTTCTTTTTCGCCTTTCAATTTACTGGAGAGTTCTTTATTCAACCATATTGGTTTTGTCTGGGATCTCCTGTTTTTCTTTCTCAGTGGTATTTGTTAGACAGGGCTTTTATCATCTCATTTTTTCAGAATTTCTCAAGCAATTTGAATTCTTTCCTCCTTTAAGATTTCCATCCATGGAGTCTTTCCTAAAGCCTCTTTAAGTTTTTTGAAGAACACACCTGTACATGCCTAGTGTTTGTGGCAGGGAAGGTAAGTAGAGGGGAGGAATTGTGAGCAGAGAGAACAGAAATAATTATAGGTACCAGGGAATGGATGCACGAAAATAGCCGTTTTGAGGAATGCTAGCAGGAAAAGGAACTTTTGTAGGTAACGGCTTATTTGCATCTTTAATCAGACAAGTGCCAAGGATTGCTAAAAGGGTGCTGCTGCTTTTTTATTCAGGTAGTGCAGCACAAAGGTTTTTATTTATTTTTGCTTTTAACGCCACAGTTCACTCCACAAAGGCTCTGGGTGGCATACAAGTCCAATATATCAGGGGTGAAATGTCTCAGTTTGGACCGGATCGCATGATCCGGTAGCGATGGCGGTGGGTGGTTCTGAGAACCGGTAGCAAAAATCCCTGCCCCCCCCCCCATGGCCAGCTGACCTGTGCAATCACCAGATGTTTTTTTTTTTACTTTTAAAAGCATTTTTTTCAGAGCACGCGGGAACATTTGCGAACCGGTAGGGAAGATAAGTGAATCCCACCTCTGGATCCAATCTATAACAATTTTTGGATCTTGGGTTTGGTTCCTTTTTATTTCATGAAAATGTGTTCATATTTCACACGCTCAATTCTTATAGGCTTGAATTGAAATTAGAAATTAAGTTTGGGAAATGTATTGATTTTTCACTGCTGCAATTGTCCTCATCCATGACAACTGCTACTTTTTCTCTCTCTTAAGATCAATCCTGATACTTTGCCAAGGTTGGGTATAATTATTCCTGAAACAAAACATTGCTATTTTTAGTTCAGCAAAATCCCTTGTTCTTTAACAAAGTCATCAAGGGTTTCAGATCCAGAAACTTGCTTTGTAATTTTTGAACTTCTAAAGCCTGATTCCAAAGAACCATTTGTGTCTCCATATTCTGGGCAGGTTTCTATCTAAAACATGATGTCGCTGAATTCTATTGCTGAATTAAAATCAAGAAGGAAACCTAGAAGTTAAATAGCCAAGCCGTCTTGGTTCCACTGTATTCTTCTTTAGAAACCCAGGGCAATTCTTCCAATAAGAACAACCATTTCCTGATAAAGATTGACTCATTTCATATTTTTCTCTTTGATAAAGTCTGCAAGGGCACAATAATCTACCCAGCAGCCAAATTGCCAGGTTGCTACCATCCTTCAAACCATGTGCTGCTGCACACTGCTGGCTCATATTTAAATGGTTGTTCACTAGGGATCTTGGAGTCCTAATGGACAACCATTTAAATAGGAGCCAGCAGTATGCAGCAGCTGCCAAAAAAGCCAACACAGGCTGCATTAAAAGAGGGATAGAATGAAGATACGTGAATGTTAATACCACTTTATAATGCCTTGGTAAGGCCACACTTGGAGTATTGCATTCAGTTTTGGTTGCCACGATGTAAAAAGGATGTTGAGACTCTGGAAAGAGTGCAGAGAAGAGCAACAAAGATGATTAGGGGACTGGAGGCTAAAACATATGAAGAACGGTTGCAGGAACTGGGTATGTCTATGAAAAGAAGGACTAGGGGAGACATGATAGCAGTGTTCCAGTATCTCAGGGGCTGCCACAAAGAAGAGAGAGTCAAGCTATTCTCCAAAGCACCTGAGGGCAGGACAAGAAGCAACCGGTGGAAACTAATCAAGGAGAGAAGCAACTTAGAACTAAGGAGAAATTTCCTGACAGTTAGAACAATTAATCAGTGGAACGACTTGCCTCCAGAAGTTGTGAATGCTCCAACACTGGAAGTTTTTAAGAAGATGTTGGATAACCATTTGTCTGAATGGTGTAGGGTTTCCTGCCTAAGCAGGGGGTTGGACTAGAAGATCTCCAAGGTCCCTTCCAACGCTGTTATTCTATTCTATTCTATTCTATTCTATTCTATTCTATTCTATTCTATTCTATTCTATTCTATTCTATTCTATTCTATTCTATGTGGATTTGAGACCTGACAAAAATTTAACATAGATTCAGCAGAATTGACAAATGCCCCCTTCAGGTCTCAATTGCGATTTCGCTTTCTTTTTTTCTTTATTAGGGTGAACCTAATGCTGCTATTACAGGTAGTTCTCAACTCATGGCCACAATTGAGCCCACAATTTTTGTTGCTAAATGAGACAGTTGTTAAGTGAGTTTTGCCCCCATTTTATGATCTTTCTTGCCACACTTTTTTGCCACAGTTAAGTGAATCACTGCAATTGTTAAGTTAGTAACTGTTAGAAGGGAAATCCATCTGGTTCAGTTCCAAACTGGGAGAAAGATGCTGGAAACAAAATGGAAGCTGGAGGCAGATTGGAAAGAAAGGTTCTCTTTATTGGTAAAGCAGAACCAGCAGGGTTTGTGGTTCTGGGCAGCTGACAAATGTTGAGAGTGGGTGGGATTTTATACCTTCTTTGGGCTTTGTATTTGAGCTTCCTGTTCCTGTGCAAGGACATGTCCTTTAATATTCTATTGACTGTTGTCAGATTCCTATGGGGTCATGTAGGGGTCATGGCTGGCTCTATAGGCAAAAGGGGAAATGCAAATCCTAGGTATTTGTCTGAGTAATTTTGTCAACCTTTTGCTAGTTGCTTATCTGAGTTTCTGTTTCGACCCAGTCTTTCTGAATGGATTACCAAATCTCCATTTCTCAAAATTTACCTCCTCAGTTTCTGCTTGCGGCAAGGAAACAAGGGCTGGTTTCTGCCTCGCTTAAGATTTTTTATGTCACCTTTAGGGAAAATATTTCATCCTGCCTTTTTATTATTTCCCAAATGATTTCATTCTTCTAGGACGGAAGGGGGCTTCCTAGATAACCCAGTCCTTTTTTTTTTTTTTTTTTTTTTTTTTTTTATTGAAAGAGTTTTAAAAAAAACAAAAACATTTTCCCCCTTTTTTCCCCCTCCCTCCCAAAAAAAAAAAAAAACAAAACATCCCCCTCCCTCCCCCACCCCCGGCTTCCCGGGTCAATCACAAGGTAAAGTCCAATCCAAATAACCACATCCAAAGCTTTTCGTCTCCCAACCCCCCCCCCATTACATAAAATAACTTTCTAATTATTCAAAGGCAATCTGATATTTCTTAATCTGATATCTGTTTTGTAGATAATCAATCCATTTTTCCATTCAATTAAATATCTTTCCTGCGTATTGTCTTTTAAAACGCTGAGATTTTAGCCATCTCAGCCAAGTTAATAACTTTCAATATCCATTCTTCTATTGTAGGTATCTCTTCTTTCTTCCAGTATTGTCCAATCAACAGTCTTGCTGCTGTTATTAAGTTCAAAATCAGTTTAGTCTCAATCCCTGTACAATCCATTATAATTCCCAAAAGGAAAAATTGTGGCAGGAACTTTATCTTCTTCTTCAGTACATTTTGAATAATCCACCAAATTCTTATCCAAAAGACCTTAATTTTCTTGCAAGTCCACCAAATATGAAAATATGTAGCATCATCACAATCACACCTCCAACATTTCGCTTGGATATTAGGATACATACATGATAATTTTTTGGGATCTAAATGCCATCTATAAAACATCTTATAAAAATTTTCCTTAAATTCTGTGCTTGTGTAAACTTAACATTTCTAACCCAAATTTTCTCCCATGTTTCCAACATTATTGGTTCCTGAATATTCTGTGCCCATTTTATCATACAATCCTTTACCAAATCCTTTTCGAATCTATTTCAAGCAACACATTATACAATCTCTTTATATGCTCCTGGGTCTGATTTCTAATTTGCTTTATTAAATTTTCCTCCCTTTGCATTATACCAATTTTTTGATCTTCTTTCCATCTAGCACTTATTTGCCCATATTGAAACCAAGTATAATTCCTCCCTTCTTCATTTAATACCTGTAATGATTTTAATTGCAATCTACCTCCTTCAGCATACAAAAGTTCTTTATATGTAATCATTTCCTGTTTCTGTTCTATATTTATATTCTCTATTGCATGTCTAGGGCTCGCCCATATAGGAATCTTATAATCTAATTTATAGGAATATTTATTCCAGACCCGCAAAAGAGCACTTCTCAACACATGATTCTTAAAAGCCCTATCCACTTTTTTTCCATAAAATAAGTACGCATGCCATCCATATAACAAGTCATAACCTTCTATATTCAAAATTCTTTCCTCTGTTAAGTTAAACCAGTCACTTATTACTGAAAGGGTTACTGCTTCATAATATAGTTTAAAATTAGGCATTCTTAAACCACCTCTTTCCCGTGAATCCTGTATTATTTTCATTTTAACCCTCGCCTTTTTACCCTGCCATATAAATTTATTAATCCCACTCTGCCAATCTTCCAAATTTTTATCCTTTTTAATTATAGGTATCATCTGGAACAGAAACAAAAATCTAGGTAACACATTCATTTTAATAGCCGCAATCCTTCCCAATAGGGATAACTGCAATTTCTTCCAGCCATTCATATCATTCTGAACTTTTTGCCATAGCAAGTCATAATTATTCTTATAAAGTTTCTTGTTCGATGAGCTAATATAGACCCCTAAATATTTAACCTTTTTTACTACCTCAAATCCTGTCATTTCCTCTAGTTTTTGTTTCTGTTGTATAGACATATTTTTAATTATCACTTTTGTTTTTTTCTGATTTATTTTAAATCCTGATACCTTTCCATATTTATCAATTACTTCCAACAAAAATCTACTTGAATTTATAGGATTCATTAACGTAACCACTACATCATCTGCAAAAGCTCTAACTTTGTACTCATATTGTCTAATCTTAATTCCTCTATTTTCATTAATTCTCGTATTTTATCTAATAATGGTTCCAGAGTCAAAACAAACAATAATGGTGATAAGGGACATCCCTGTCTTGTTCCTTTCGCAATCTTAATAACTTCTGTCAAACTACCATTTACTATAATCTGTGCTGTTTGCTCTCCATAAATCGCTTTAATTATTCTAATAAAACAGTCTCCAAATTGCATTTTCTCTATTAATTTAAATAAAAAATCCCAATGCAATCGATCAAAGGCTTTCTCTGCATCCAAAAAAATAAGTGCCGCTGAAGTATTCTTCTTTTCCAAATATTCCAATATATTAATAATCTGTCTAACATTATTCCTCATCTGCCTCCCTTTTATAAAACCAGATTGATCAGTATGAATTCTTTGTTGTAAAACTAACATTAATCTATTTGCTATTATTTTTACAAAAATCTTATAATCATTATTTAAAAGTGAAATCGGCCTATAGTTACCAGGTTTAGAGCAGTCTTGCTCCTCTTCGGTATCAGTGAAATAAAAGATGTTTTCCATGACGGGGTATTCCCACCCTAATTGTATCTGATTAAATAATTCTTTAAGTGGGCCTAATATTTCATCCTGTGTTTTTTATAATAAGTTGCTGTAAGACCATCTGTACCAGGGTTTTCCCATTTTAATTGTTTAATTGCCTCCACTATTTCTCCAGTAGCTATCGGCCGGTTCAGCTCCTCCCTCTGTTCTAATGTTAGAATATTCACCTTATAATCTTTCAAATAATCATAAATATCCCTATCCAATATTTTGTCTTTTGCATATAGTGCAGTATAAAATTCTGAGAATGCTTTTTAATTTTATCCTGTTGATATGTCTCTTTACCTTTATATTCTATTTTTTGTATGACACGTGCTTTCTGTTTCTTCCTTAAATTATATGCCAACCATCTCCCAGGTTTATTTGCATTACAAAAGGTATTATGTTTAGCATATTGTATATTCGTTGCCACCTGGTCTGCCATTAACATATTAAATTGACTCTGTAATATTTTTATAGCCTCTTTAAGTTTATGATCTTGTGGGTTTTGAATTAATAACTGTTGCTTCCTTTGAATTTCTTCTTCCAAATATCTACGCTGCTTTTGTTTATTATTCCTTTGCCTGTTGTCCAAATAAATCAATATCCTCTAATAAACGCTTTGCTCGCTTCCCACACAGTTCCTATAGGTGTCCCTTTGTACATATTAAAATCAAAAAATTCTTTTAACTGTTTCTTACAATAAGTTACATTATCCTCATATCTAAACAGATTTTCATTCAACCTCCATGTTCTACCACCTTTTTTCCCTTGTAATAATTCCATCCATACTGGGCTATGGTCAGTTAAACACCTCGAAATATCTTCGTTTTCTTCACCCTAGAAAGCAAGTCATTAGAAATTAAAATAAATCAATGCGTGAAAAGATTGATGCCTAACAAAAAAAAAACTAAAATCTCTCTCATCTGGATCCCGTAACCTCCATATATCTCTAAACTCAAAGTCTTCCATCATTTCAAAAAAAGATTTTGGTAATTTTGCATGTATAGGTATCTTCTTGGAGGAAGTTCTCTTATCCTTCTTGTATCAATTACTCCATTCCAGTCTCCTAATAAAATAAACGAACTATAATCCCAGAGGGTCAACCTCTCATGTAACATTTTGTAAAACTTTTCTTGTTGCTGATTAGGTGCATAAATACCTATCAACAAAGTCTTTTGCATCTATCACCAGTTCAATAGCAATAAATCTTCCTTGAATATCTGCCTCAATTAGCTTAGCTGGTATATCCTTCCTGATATATACAACAATTCCATGCTTCTTTTCCAAAGCTGATGCAACAAAATGGTTACCCAATTTTGAATTAATTAAATATTTTTGGTCTGATAATTTTATATGTGTCTCTTGCAAACAAATCACAACATTTTTAATTGTTTCAAGTAGTGAAATATTTTCCTTCTTTTCTGAGCTGAATTCAAGCCATTAACATTCCATGACAAGATTCTATTTGCCATTACTGGCCTCCTGAAGCTTTGAAGCAGACAACGGAAGCTCCTCCTCCGGTATCTTCCGTCTAGCTCCTCCCACAGCTTCCATAATGGGATCCTGACTTTTACTTTGAGACTGTTGCTCTTCTTTACGCTTAAGGGCTCCTCTTGTCACCCTTTGCTCTTGTGGTTCCTCTAATACTGGCAGCAATAAAGGCTCTTGGGTCACCACGCCTTCTTGAGTCTCTTGAAGTTTTTCTATCACTTCTATTTCGACTTTCAAAACTGTAGAAAGAAAATCCTTTGCCTTTAAAACCGTGTCAATTCTATATCTCCTTCCTTGATAGAATAGTGTCAGTCCAACTGGCACCTCCCATCTGAATTGAATCTGATGTTTTTTAAGTTCTTGTGTAAAAAAAGCAAATTGCTTCCTGTCTCTTAACATCTTTGAAGGAATCTCTTTCAACACCTTCAACTCCTGTTCTCCAATTTTTAAAGTTGTCTGATATGAAACTTGCAGAATTTGATTTCTCATAGTCCTTTTCACAAAATAAACCACAATGTCCCGAGGAAGCTTTCTCTGTCTTGCAATCCAAGAATTAACTCTATATATTTTATCAATTTGGTAAGCTACCTCTTGGGGTCCGCTTCAATAAATTCAGCCAATGCTTCTGATATAATTTTTCTTAAGTCTTCTCACGCTCTTCTCGCATACCACGAATTCTAAGAGCTCCTTCCATAAGTTTATATTGTAATATCACAACCTGATCTTCATTTTGATCCACTTTTTTCTGAACACCTTTCATTTCATCTTCTAAATACTTATTTGACTGAGAGATCTGTTGCATTTCCACTTCCAATCCTTCAATTTTTACTCAGTCCTTGAACTGCCATAAGAATATCTTCTCTTATTTTTGCATTAAAATTCTCCATCATCTCTTTTTGCCTATCTTCAGAAAGTTTTAATTGTTCTTTCAATATTTCCTCAAGACTTGGTTCAGATCCCCTTCTTCCAGAAGGCTTTAAAGGTTTAGCTGCCATTCTGTCTTCAAAAGAATCAGGAATTCAAACTTAATAACTCTCCTTCCCTCCTTTCAGTATAAAAAAAACTCCGTTTGTAACAATCCACAAGTAACGCTGCTTCATCGTACTAAAAAATTTTACTTTCACTTTTAGACGCCATTTTAAAAGTCAATTAATCAAAGACAAAGAAAGGTTTCAAATTTCAAAAAGGGAGTCGGTACTTGCCGTGCTGATTCTACATCAAAGTTCGAACGCTTGTGAAATTCCCGTCTGCTTGGAATATCAATCAATTTAATAAGTTCTCTAGAGCAGAAGCAACATTCCTCTCCTTTTCCCTGATAAAAACAGGGGCGTGCTGAAGTTGGAAGGAGTGGAATTCGGTGGGGTCATAAATCCAGGAAAATTCGCTCTTAAGAGCAAACCCCCTGTCAGACCTGCCACTCTTCCACAATTCTGATAATCTCTTTCACCCAGAGATTATGCTAAGCTCAGTGAACAGTGATTTATTTTCTGTTTCACTGACTTTTACAATCTTCTAACACGGAGTGCTCTGTTTGAGCACCCAGCAGGAGGGTGACGTCACTGGAGCCTAACCCAGTCCTTAAATGAAACTGTCTTCCCCATTGACTTTGCTTGTCAGAAGGTCGCAAAAGGGGATCATATGACCTTGGCACACGGCGACCGTCATAAATATGAGTCAATTGCCATGCATCTAAATTTTGATTACGTGATCATGGGGATGCTGCAAGGATTGTAAATGCGAAAAACGGGCATAAGTCGTTTTTTTCAGAGCCATTGTAGCGTCGAATGGTCACTACACAAACTGTTGCAAGCGAAGGACATCCTGTCCTTTGATAGTGAACTTCACAAGGCTGTTTTCTTAATGGGAGCTAGAAATAATGTGAGCTAAGGGCCTGTCAGCGTCAGTTAAGAGTCTCCTTCCTACGTGTCCAGCCAAGTCCCTCATTCTCCAAGATCAACATTTCATTTGCTGAGTTAAGAGGTCAGCCAGTTTATACTTCCAGCTTCCAGTAGGTTTTATAGCCTTCTCGTTTCTCCCAAAGCAATCAGTTTTGGCATTTTCTATTGCACCACAACCACTTCAGTGTGCGCCGGGCAACAAAACAAAAAGGCTCGACATGGAGATAGTGGGGTTGTCAGCTTTCACACAGAAGCCACAGAATTAGGAAGTCACTTGTTCAGTTTATTCAGGCACCAGGCTAGAAAGTGGGAAATGGTGAGTTCAAGTCCCACTTTAGTCATGAAGGCTGGTTGGGGGACTTTGGGCCAATCACTAGGCCATTGTGAGTTCTAGTCCCGCCTTAGGCCTGAAAGCCTGCTGGATGACTTGGGGCCAATCACCAGGAGACTTTGAGTTCTAGTCCCGCCTTAGACATGGAAGCCTGCTGGATGACTTGGAGCCAATCACCAGGAGACTGTGAGTTCTAGTCCCGCCTTAAGCATGGAAGCCTGCTGGATGACTTGGGGCCAATCACCAGGAGACTGTGAGTTCTAGTCCCGCCTTAGGCATGAAAGCCTGCTGGATGACTTGGAGCCAATCACCAGGAGACTGTGTTCTAGTCCCGCCTTAAGCATGAAAAGCTGCTGGATGAGTTGGACTTTGAGCCAGTCAATCTCTTTCAGCCCAGCCCACCTCACAGGATTGTTGTTGCTGTGGGGAAAATAGGAGGAAGATGATGTGTTGGATGCATCTGACACCTTATTTGTAAAAATAATAAAAGTGCGATATAAATAAACAAACTGTAAAGTCCCCTTTGAGCTCCTTTACCTGTCACTTTGTGCACAAGGGGTTATCCACAATATTCTGGGTAAAAGGTTGCAAGATAAGACATCAGCAAAAGAATGCTTTGTGCCCCTCTCCAATAGCAATAGCACTTCGATTTATATACTGCTTCATAGTATATAATACTATGTATATACATAGTATGTAATTCATTATAACCCTCACCAAGCCAGGGGTCCCCAACTCCTGGGCCGTGGCCCATTGTAGGGCCATGAGCCATTCAGAACCGGGCTGTGGAAGTAGCAGGGGAGCATGTGTGTTTGTTGGTCTCCGGCACTGAACCATCCCCTCTCCCTTCCCCTGCCGCAAAGCTGGAGAGGTTGGGGAACTCT
Organism: Ahaetulla prasina; assembly: GCF_028640845.1. Taxonomy (NCBI): domain Eukaryota; kingdom Metazoa; phylum Chordata; class Lepidosauria; order Squamata; family Colubridae; genus Ahaetulla; species Ahaetulla prasina. Next base: position 12,195,580 of record NC_080539.1, read on the forward strand.
GCTCTAAGTGATTTACAGAGTCTGCATATCGACCCAACAATCTGGGTCCTTATTTTACCGACCTCGGAAGGGTGGAAGTGTCATGTTCCCCTCCGATGACTGGGTCAAGGAAGTCCGTTTCAAACGTGGCAACGAAGCCTTTGAAGCTTGCCAAATTCCTTTGAGGTTTATCAGGGCAGGCAGGAGTCCAAGTTGTGACTTCAGCGATAGAGTCCAATATCAGCAAACTAGATGAGACTTTGCTTGACTCAAGGTTGGAATGCCAAAAGCAGGTCCTTTATATAGGCTGTGGGGTGTGGCTCCATGACTCAGCATTTATCCAGGCCTGCCCCTCCCTTCCTTCTGCTGGTGTCAGCTCTCAGATCTCCGGAAGCGAGGATCCTTCCACTTTGAATTCTCTTCAGCTGGATCTGCTGTCAGTAATTCCAGCACGTGGCTGGCTTCCTGCTCACATTCTGTAGGAGTGAAGTTTATCGGGTTTGTCTGTTCACTCCTGACATCCTCTCCGGGCATGGGGCCAGGGCCGGGGGCTGGAGGCATGACAGGCCGTTCATCTTCATTATCAGATTCGGAGTCTGATAACAGGCCCGGGTGGAGATGGGAGGGGCCTGGCTGAGGAGAGGAGGGAGGACGAGGCACAACAGGAAGATTGAGTCAACCTTGAGCCAGTCAGGATCGAACTCCTGACAGTGGGCAGAGTCAGCCTGCAATACTGCATTGTAACCACTGCGCCGCCATCACTCCATATTCACCGTAAGTTCACGTCACTTTTTTCAGTGCCGTTGTTCTGTTTCCCTCCCCCAATACTCCCAACAAAGAGTCAGTCAAAGGCCTCCTCTTCTACTTTATTTACATAGATAAATGTCCTGGCCACGTCTACCCACGGGCCTGCCAAGTTTCTGGAGATAACGAGAAAATTATAGATAAGGCCAGAATTACTCACAAATATATTCTTCCCTCCATTGATACAGTTTGCCCGTGCAAATTCATTGCTTTGTCCAAGACAAAAAACCAGGAAGTCCCGCCTCCTATTTATAGTCTCTGCAGATGTCACTGCATGACCATCATTCCTTGGCTTTATCCCAACGCTGCTTCTGCTGCGTGCGCCGGTCACGTCTGCGCAGTCTTGCATCACTCCAAAACTGTTCTTGGGGCGTTGCCAAATCAGAAGAAGGCTCGAGAGAATCAGGCCTTGCCGGCCCCTCCTCCTCCCTTTGAGTGGGTGCCAGGGAGGGAGAGGGCCCAAGAGAAGCAGGGCTTGCCAGGTCTTCTCCCTCACTTTCTGAATCATCCGAGTCCGGGTCCAGGAACCTGGGTCACAACAGCCGTCATAACTTTGAACAGTAAATTGAAGACTACTGTACATCAACACAATGCTACTTTTGTCATTTCTCTCTCTTGACTCCCCAAGTGCATCCATCCATCCATTCATCTTCTTTTAACAATTCCATAATCCTTTGTGGAGTGAAGCCTGGGCAACCGAATGGAGCTAGCAGAGTGTTTACTGGCCGGATGCCCTTCCTGTCATCAATGAGTTGTTGTGACTCTGCCCCCCGAGCCTGTCCTCATGGAGGAGAGTGACTCAGAGAGTGAGGGAGAGGAGCCACAAGGCCTCCCTCGCCAGGACCCTCCTCGCTGGCACTGCCCCAAGTTCCAGCTGCAGTCCAGGAGGAGGAGCTGACAAGGCCTCCCTCTCCCGCACCCTCCTCCTCCCTGGCAACACCTCAAGTCCCAGCTGCTGACGATCAATCCTGGATTGATCCAAGGCAGCGACGAAAAGATAAGCGTGCGCAGCAGAGGAAAAGGTGTGGCAGGCTCAGAGATTGCTGAGTCACTGAGCCACACCACACAGGGTATAAAAGTGGGTGGAGCTGCCATGTGGCCCTTGTGACGGAGAAAAAAGCTACCAAGGGTGCACTGCAGCTCGGTTGTTGGAGGGTTAAAGGACTTTGTCAGTGAGTTTTGGCAACGGATTTTGGACACGAGATAACGGACTCAGAACTTGGCAGGCCTTTGCACGGTCACTGCCAAGTATTTCTTCAACTGAAGAAAATCAGGTCTGTAGCAAATAAAAAGACTGGGAGACACGCGTCTTTGCGTTTGCTCTGTGAAGTGTGGAGGGGGACATAACAGGAGTTTTGTTCAGCAGATATATTATCATTGTGCCCAGAGAGAGAAATATCTGCCTCTACCTAGGATCGAACTCACAGCCTCCTGATTGTGAGGCGAGAGATCCGCCTCTAGCCCACCGTACCCCTCCTCCATTCATCCACCCCTCCACCCCAATAATTCATACGCTGTCATCCTTTTGTGTGTATTTCTTCTGTGACACCCCCTTCTCCCGTTCATAACTTGGAATAGATGAACGAATGAATTTATAGAAAAGGCAGCAGCGAAATGGGAATTGGTCAGACCGCGATCTGCAGCGTGATAGATAGTTTGCGCTCCTCACAGTTTCCTCTTGGTAGTAAGGAAACTGCGAGGAGAGCAAACTATCTATCACGCCACAGAAATTTAGCTCTGATTTTCTTTCTCCTTAAAAAGTTTAAAGCCAGGCCAAGTTCAGGAGTAATTTTTGTGTGGCTTTTTTGCAGTGAGAGGATACAGCTCATGGTTTTCCCCTTGTGCTCATTGAGAACAAAGGAAGGAATTGAAGAAAACATTGATATATTTCATCTACTAAATCCTCCCTTCTGACACTCTCTCTTCACAAAGCCTTGGCTCTCGAAAGAATAATGGATGCAAGTTGTCAGACCTATTTTCAAATCCCTTCTGAGCGCCCCTTCAAAAACAAACAAACAAGGCCGATTTTTTTATTTCATTTTATTTTATTTTAAAAAAAAATAAAGACCCTCAAACTTTCTTCTTTCTCTCTAACAGATTCTCAACATGATTGTCTGCCTTGACAAATTGCATTCTGAAAGCGGATTCTTGAAAAGAAGAGGCTGAGGGGTTTGACGAGATGGGGAAACAGCTCATCCTTCTCGGTGGGAGGATAAATAAATAAAAAATATATATTTTTTTTATAAAAAGAAAGGACGCAAGGACAGAAAAGAAAGAAATCCCATTCTTCTACGCCTGTGCTACTCAATGCTTGCCCCAGCTTGTTGCTGATAATCTTATCTCTTTAGCGATGGCAGCGGACTGCGACAATGGAGACCTTAAGGCAGGCTGCGGGTTTGATAGCTGCCGTGATTAATCGAACTGTCCAATAAACACTTCAACATCTGGGAAGAATGATTAATGATGTTTTATGTGACCTCTGACCCCCTCCTTCTTTCCAAGGAAACATTGGGAAGGTGACGGTAAATTCTCTCCCGTCTGGCAATCGAGATTTGTGGCCGTCCCTCTCTTTGTGTTTTGGAAATGGCACCGCGGTGTGGATTGAAAGAGTCCTGTCCTGCTTCGCTAAAAATCGATAGTGTTTTTTAACCAACCCCCTTCATCAAGGTTTAGGCTTTGTCAGGACTGGCGCTAGGCTTTTTTTCCTTCCATTCTGGCTAAAAAGACTTTTTCTTTTCTTTTCTTTTTTTGCTTTCCTTCAATAAGGAACTGGGTTTCCCCCCCCCCTTCATCTTATAATAATAATAATAATAACAACAGAGTTGGAAGGGACCTTGGAGGTCTTCTAGTCCAACCCCCTGCCCAGGCAGGAAACCCTACACCATCTCAGACAGATGGTTATCCAACATCTTCTTAAAAATTTCCAGTGTTGGAGCATTCACAACTTTTGCAGGCAAGTCGTTCCACTGATTAATTGTTCTAACTGTCAGGAAATTTCTCCTTAGTTCTAAGTTGCTTCTTTCCTTGATCAGTTTCCACCCATTGCTTCTTGTTCTACCCTCAGGTGCTTTGGATAATAGTTTGACTCCCTCTTCTTTGTGGCAACCCCTGAGATATTGGAACACTGCTATCATGTCTCCCCTAGTCCTTCTTTTTATTAAACTAGACGTACCCAGTTCCTGCAACCGTTCTTCATATGTTTTAGCCTCCAGTCCGCTAATCATCTTTGTTGCTCTTCTCTGCACTCTTTCTAGAGTCTCAGCATCTTTTTTACATCTTGTTTGGGACTGTCAAGTTTGGATGGGAATTTATTTATTTTTATTTATTTTATTTACTTATTTATTTTGTCAGTCATATATAAGATAACAGGTAAAAGTATAAACATAATTTGGATACATGAAAAGAGTAAGTAAAAAGTAATATTAGGACAGGGACGGCAGGCACGCAAGTGCACTTATGCACGCCCCTTACAGACCTCTTAGGAATGGGGTGAGGTCAACAGTAGACAGTTTAAGCTTAAAATTTTGGGGGTTTGGGGAAGAAACTACAGAGTCAGGTAAAGAAGGAGAAGTTTAAGTCAGTAAAGCAGGAATCCTGCGGGAAGCAAAGAAATTGGTCAGAAGCCATTTTTAGGGAATTGAGACCCAACAATAATTGGTGCTAGGTCGATGACATTATCCTGAGAGCTGAAAATGTAAAGAATCTGCAAACTGCAGTAATACAGCTTAGTCCTCAACTTACGACCTCAATTGAACCCAAAGTTTCTGCTGCTAAGCGAAACGGTTGTTAAGTGTCATAAGCTGAGGACTGCCTGCATTTATTATTTATGTCTCATTTTTCTTGGCCACAAACTTCAGAAATATGTATTATTTATTTATTTGTTCAATTTCCTTATCTTTTTGTTTTCTTGTCTTTTTTTCTTGTCTTTTTATGTACACCGAGAGCATATGCACCAAAGACAAATTCCTTGTGTGTCCAATCACACTTGGCCAATAAAGAATTCTATTCTATTCTATTCTATTCTATTCTATTCTATTCTATTCTATTCTATTCTGTTCTGTTCTGTTCTGTTCTGTTCTGTTCTGTTCTGTTCTGTTCTATTGTTTTGTGCTATGCTATGCTATGCTATGCTATGCTATTCTATTCTATTCTACTCTACTCTACTCTGTTCTATTCTATTCTATTCTATTCTATTCTATTCTATTCTATTCTATTCTATTCTATTCTATTCTATTCTATTCTACAGCCACCCAAATCTACCAATATAAATAATGGTCTAAAAGGGATAACAATAGCTTTTACAATAGCCCTGAGTCCTTCGGGAGATAGGGCGGTATATAAATACGATTAAATAAATAAATAAATAATAATTTTCAGTCTCTTTCTCTTTCTTTCTCTCTCCCTCCCTCCCTCTCTTCCTCCCTCCCTCCTCTCTTTCTCTCTCTCTCCCTCTTTCTCTCTCCATTGCCATAATTTGCCATAACAATGAATTAAACCATCAAGAAAACTACAACAGTAATAATTTAGAGCTGTGTTTAAAAACACAACGGCACTTGCAAATCAGAGCTCCCTAACAAGGTTTTTTTTTTTTTTAGTGTGACAGTCTTATTGGATTTCTATTGGGATCAATGATATTTTGTTTGATGGCCTGTCTCCTACACAGTTTAGTGGAATTTATTATCCTTGGCATAGATCCAACACAGTATTAAAAATACGGAGGGGAAACAAACAAACAAAAACCCAGGAAGAAATGCACCATTTCAAAATGGATTCCTGCTCAGGTGTCAATCAACGGCTATTTGATAATCTCTTCCCTAATATCTCCAGATAGCACAGGGAAATTATTCCGGAGATACCAATCTAGCTGGAGCAACAGGTTAATTTGGAAATACAAAGCCGGTTTCTTAGATCCTGAAAACATCGCCATGGATTACTGAATACAAAGATACTGCATTTTGAGGGAATTATTTCACAGGTTCTTATTTTATCCATCTTGGATCCAGGTTAGGCAATCTAAAGACCACTTTTTAAACCAAGACTATTGTTGGTGTTGTTAGCAAAACCTTAAATCTTTGCCACAACAAAAGGAGGGGTTAAAAAAACACCAGGATTTTTAAAAAAATGTCTTTGTAATATCTTTCCTCTGGGCCTAAAGTCTACAAAAGGCCACCCAGGAAATTGCTGACACAAGTTATAACAACAACAACAACAACAACAACAACAACAACAACAACAACAACAACAACAGAGTTGGAAGGGACCTTGGAGGTCTTCTAGTCCAACCCCCTGCCCAGGCAGGAAACCCTACACCATCTCAGACAGATGGTTATCCAACATTTTCTTAAAAATTTCCAGTGTTGGGGCATTTACAACTTCTGCAGGCAAGTTGTTCCACTGATTAATTGTTCTCACTGTCAGGAAATTTCTCCTTAGTCCTGATGCCAAAGGAGCTGCGGAAGCTGCCGTAACTTTTCTCCCCAATTTTTGTTTTTTGAATTGCAAATAAGCCTCCCATTTGGGGATGAGTCATCTGACGCCTCGTTGGGCAACGTGGAAAGTAAACCAAAGAAAAAACTCCAGGATAATTTATAACACTGGCTGATGGCCGGAAGTTTTTTTTTTTTGCATTTATATCCCACCCTTCTCCGAAGACTCAGGGCAGCTTATACTATGTCAGCAATAGTCTTCATCCTATTTGTATATTTATATACAAAGTCAACTTATTGCCCCCAACAATCTGGGTCCTCATTTTACCTACCTTATAAAGGATGGAAGGCTGAGTCAACCTTGGGCCTAGTGGGACTAGAACCTGCAGTAATTGCAGGCAGCTGTGTTAATAACAGACTGTCTTACCAGTCTGAGCCACAAAGGCCCTTTTAAGCTGTATGGACTTCAAATTTTTCCTTCTTGTAGAACTGAAGCTGCTCATGCATCCTTTGCTGGCCAGGCTGATAAGTTTACTTATTAATTACTACCTTGAGTTATTAATACAATAATAAAGGTGGGATTAAAAAAATCGATCAAAGAGAGATCCAACCTAGAAATAAGGAGGAATTTTCTGACAGGGAGAACAATCAACCAACGGAACAGAAGTTGCCTTTAGAAGTTGTGGAAGTTGTTCTCTTTCAAGAAGAGACTGGGCTGCCCTTTGGGCTACCCTCTGAAATGGTGTAGGGCTGTGATGGCGAACCTATCGCACGCTTGCCGGAAGTGGCACGCAGAGTGGCCAGCCATAGTCCGTTGCTCTTCCAGGTTCCGGCGCGCACATGCAGGCCAGCCAGCTGGTCTTCACTCGTGTGGGATCTTCAGAAACCAAAATAGCCGCTTCCCGATGCACATGTGTGTGCTGGCCAGCTGGTCTTCGTGCTGCATGCACGTTAGAAACCGGAAGACCAGGTGGCCGGCGCGCATGTGTGGGCAGGGAAGCTGAGCTTCCTGTTTCTAACGCGCATGCACATGCGCTGGAGAGCTGCTCTTCCAGTTTCCGGCACATGCGCGCACGTTCCCGTTTCAGCACTCGGTGCCGAAAAGGTTCGCCATCACTGGTGTAGGGTCTCCTGCTTGGGCGGGGGGTTGGACTAGATGACCTACAAGGTCCCTTCCAATTCTGTTATTGTGAATGAATGGATGGATGAATGAAAGAATGGAACATCATTATTCTGTGGAGACAGAGGGAGAGAGAGACAGAAACCTTGATCCTTAACAGTGACAGGGTCAGAAGGTAAAGGTAGTCCCTGAAATACAACCTTTCATTTAATGACTGTTTGAACTTACAATGGGCCTGGAAAAAGTGACTTAGGGCCGTAAGCACTTATAGCTGCTGCAGCATCCCGCTGGTCATGTGATCAAAATTCACAGGCTTGGCAGGTGACTCATATTTATGACGGTTGCAGTATCCCGGGGTCAGTTCGCTTAGTGACCATTTGAAGTAAAAACGGCACTGAAAAAAAAAGTGACTTATGACCATTTTTCACACTTACGACCACTGCAGCATCCCCACGGTCACGCGATTTACATTTGGACAACTGATTCGCATTTATGACGGTTGCAGTGTCCCGGGGGGGTCATGTGATCCCCTTCTGACGAACAAAGTCAAATGGGAAGCCAGATTCACTGAACAAAAGTGTCACCAGCTTAATAACTGCAGTGATTCACTTTGCAACTGTGGCAAGAAAGGTCATAAAATGAGGCAAAACTCACTTAACAAATGCCTTAGCCACAGAAATTTGACTTCAATTGTGGTCCTAAGTCAAGGACTACACATCCTGGGGTGAGGCAATTAGCATTTGTGTCCTTCCCAGCCAGCTCCCTGAGAAGCAAAGTCAGGGGAGGAAGGTGGATTCGCTTAGTGGACCTGTGATTCACTTAACAACCGCAGTGATTCGCTTAACAACTATGTCAGGAAGGTCATACAAATCAGGAGTGACTCGCTTAACAACCGCCTTGAAGTTCACATGTCTTAAGGTTGCCAGGGTTGGGAAGCCCTGCTTTAAGATGGGTGCCCTTCAACTCCATGCTGGCTGGGGAATTCTGGGAGTTGAAGTCCGTCTTAAAGTTGCTAAGATGTTGAAATCAGAGCTTTGCGTGTCTGCCCCTGAGAAACTGAGGGGAAAGTAATTCGGACTCTCTGTTTCCAACCTTCTCTTCCCCAGTTTTATTACCGCCTTCTGGATTTATTGCGGCATCATATGTCGCTTGCTGAGAATACAACATCCTTTCAGAGATAATGGCTGTCGGCAGATGAACATGGCCACTCAGAAAACTCTATTTATGGCCTTCTAATGCCTTCCCCTGATGTCGGTTGCAGTCCTTAGTGCCCTGTCTAACTGCAGGAGATGACAAAGCCAAACATGGCAATTTCTGGTAGGAAGATTTGGTTTCAGATCACCTAGCAAACTCCTCTTGTCCCTGCAACTGGATAAATTGAAAACGTATTTTCTTCTTTCAGTTTAAAACTATAGAATGTAGGTAGTCCTCGACTTAGCAACTGTTCATTTAGTGATTGTTCAAAGATACAACAGCACTGAAAGAAGTGACTTACGACTTGTATTTACACTTACAACCAGGGGGCGGTATTCACTTATTTTCCCTACCGGTTCGCAAATGTGCGCGCGTCCCGACCGGGCATGTGCCCGGCCTTCCGCGCATGTGCTTTGCTGACACGCATGTTAGGGTTCCAAGGAACACCCCCAACAAAATAAGGCTCTGAGGTTGAGGTTCCTCAAAGTTCCAATTTATTAGAGATGTCATGTTGGCACATCTGGGAAAACCTGAATCTGAAAGCTTCCAGGTTTTCCACACCCAGTTGACAGTTCACAGCCCTGCCCCACACCCACAGGTTCATCACATTGTCCAATCAACTCTTCACACTCAACTGGATCTTCACAATCTTCAGGCAGTCTCCATTAGACGCAGGATGTCCTTGAATACAGAATGTTGTTATGACTAACTTTCTATCGCTCCAACAACAACCGCCTCCCAACTTCCCCAGCTAAAATATGTGGCAGTTAAGAAGCAAAAAAGAAAATTGCCTTCCAAAACTCACAATGTGCACCGTCCGTGCATGCGCTCGGCCTCAAAAACGTGCCTAAATAGGATGGCATAGAGCCAAGGTGGATGGGCCCACCTCCGATTTTCGCTACTGGTTCAGCCAAATCAGTCTGAACCGACTAAATACTACCTCTGCTTACAACTGTTGTAGCATCCCCATAGTCTTGTGATCAAAATTTGGTTGCTTGGCAACTGTCATATATTTATAATTGTGGCAGCATCCCGGGCAGTCCTGGGTTTCAAATTTTTTTACTACCTGTTCTGTGGGTGTGGCTTGGTGGGCGTGGCATGGCTTGGTGGGCGTGGCAGGGGAAGGATACTGCAAAATCCCCATTTCTTCCAGATCAGCTGGGACTCGGGAGGCAGAGAATAGATGGGAGCAGGCCCAGTTAGAATTTTTACTACTGGTTCTCCGAACTACTCAAAATTTCCGCTACTGGTTCTCCAGAACTGGTCAGAACCTGCTGAAACCCATCTCTGATCCTGGGTCATGTGAGCATCATTTGCAACCTACTGTAGCCGGCTTCTGGCAAGCAAGTCAACAGAGAAAGCCAGATTCCCTTAATGACTGCAAAAGTCACTTAACAAGCGCAACAATTCTCTTAACAACTGTGGCAAAAAAGGTCATAAATGGGGCAAAACTCACTTAACAACTGCCATTGGTAAGTTTAGGCTCAGTTGTGGTCCTAAGTCAATGACTACCTGTAGTTTTTACCTCTGTAGTCTTCTGGAAAGGAAAGGAAAGGAAAGGAAAGGAAAGGAAAGGAAAGGAAAGGAAAGGAAAGGAAAGAAGGGGACAAATATTTTTAGACCTGCAAGATCCTGTTACTTTAACTTTACCCTAAAGGTAGTGTTAATACTCGCAATTTGCATTTCCTTTCTGGACTGCCTCTAAGGGCTGAGAATATCTGACAACTCTTTCAAACTCAACTTTTAAACTTTAGCCACTCATCAAGCCAAAGCAATCTGTGAAAACAAATGCAGATTAAAGTCGAACATCACAACCCCATGGACCAGAGCATGCCAGTCCCTTCCTCCTCCTCTGTCTCCCACAGTTTGCCCAAATTAACGTTCATTGGGTCAATAGGAACAGGAATAGGAACAGAACAGAACACAGTAGAATAGAATAGAATAGAATAGAACACAGTAGAATAGAATAGAACAGAACAGAACAGAACAGAACAGAACACAGTAGAATAGAATAGAATAGAACACAATAGACTAGACTAGACTAAAGTAGACTAGACTAGACTGGAATGGAATGGAATGGAATGGAATAGAATAGAATAGAATAGAATAGAACAGAACAGAACAGAAGAACAGAATAGAACAGAACATAACACAGTAGAATAGAACACAGTAGAATAGAATAGAACAGAATAGAATAGAACAGAACAGAACAGAACAGAACAGAACAGAACAGAATAGAATAGAATAGAATAGAACAGAACAGTTGGTGGTCTTTTAGTCCAACCCCCTGCTCAGGGAGGAAACCCTGATTAATTTCATTAATCCAGGCAAAAAGTGATGGGGAAGGCAGAGGATGAGATGGTTAGAAAGTGTCACAAGCAGCTGAGGGCAGGACAAGAAGCAATGGATAGAAACTAATCAAGGAGAGAAGCAACCTAGAACTTAGAAGAAATTTCCTGATAGTTAGAACAATTAACCAGTGGAATGGCTTGCCTCCAGAAGTTGTGAATGCTCCAACATTGAAAGTTTTTAAGAAGAGTTGGACAACCATTTGTCTGAAATGGTGTAAGGCTTCCTGCCTGGGCAGGGGGTTGGACTAGAAGACCTCCAATGTCCCTTTCAGCTCTGTTATCCTGCCTTCCACCTTTTCTCACGTCAGGGTCTTTTCCAATGAGTTTTCTCTTCTCGTTAAGTGGCCAAAGCATTTGAGCTTCAGCTTTGGTATCAGTCTTTCCAAAGAACAAGGGTTGAATTCCTTTAGGAATCTTATTTCAGACTCCCAATATCCTAGTCCTGCTGGCCTCGCCAAGGAGAAATGCGTTCTCTCACCCCTTTCTGAAGGTTGCTTGACATCGCTGGACAGCTGTTTAACCACCTCTGGAATGTTCTGAAATTAGACATTTCGCTCCCAACCTGCACGTATCCGGAGGCATCTCTGACTTGGTGGCTAAATTAAATCTTTGCTGCTTGTGCCACGCAAAATGGATGGATTTTACCTGGACCATATGGCTTGGGAGTATTGGAGGCCACAGTTATGACGTGGTGCTAATTAACTGGTCGCTTTATCTGCCCTGCCTGCTCTATTTTTAAACATGAGAGGCTTTAAAAAAAACAACAACACCAAGCAAACAAATAAGAGTGAATTCTGTGCCAACACTTTCCGAATGCCGTTTTTCTTCTTGCTCTTTTCTTAGTCATAGCCAGAATGAGCCAGCTTAACAGAATAACTGGGTTGGAAGGAACCTTGAAGGTCTTCTAGTCCAACCCCCTGCTCAAACCGGAGACCCAGTGGTGAAATCCAATTTTTTTTTTACTACGGTTCTGTGGGCGTGGCTTGGTGGATGTGATGTGGCTTGATGGGGATGACTTGGTGGGCGTGGCAGGGGAAGGATACTGCAAAATCCCCATTCCCTCACCACACTTGGGGGAAGGATATTGCAAAATCTCAATTTCCATCCTACTCTGGGGCCAGCCAGAGGTGATATTTGCCAGTTCTCCGAATTGCTCAAAATTTCCGCTACCAGTTCTCCAGAATCTGTCAGAACCTACTGGATTTCAATCCTGCAGAGACCGCATGGCAATTCAGACAAATGGCTGTCCAATCTCTTCTTAAAAACTTCAGGTGTTGGAGCACCCACAACTTCTGGAGGCAAGTTGTTCCACTGATTAATTGTTCTAACTGTCAGGACATTTCTCTTTAGTTCTAGGTTGCTTCTCTCCTTCTTTCCATCCATTGTTTCTTGTCCTGCCTTCAGGTGCTTTGGAAAATAAATTGCCCACCTCTTCTTTGTGGCAACCCCTGAGATATTGGAACACTGCTATCATGTCTCCCCTAGTCCTTCTTTTCATTAAACTAGACATACCCAATTCCAGCAACCGTTCTTCCTATATTTTAGCCTCTAGCCCCCGAACCCTCTTGGTTGCTCTTCTCTGCACTCTTTCTGGAGTCTCAACACCTTTTTTACATTGTGGCGACCAAAATCGGATGCAGTATTCCAAGTGTGGCCTTATCAAGGCATTATAAAGTGGTATTAACCTTCACGTGATCTTGATTCTATCCCTCTGTTTATGCAGCCTAGTGTTGGCTTTTTTGGCAGCTGCAGTTTCCACCCATTGCTTCTTGTCCTGCCTTCAGATTCTTTGGAGAATAGCTTGACTCCCTCTTCTTTGTGGCAGCCCCTTAGATATTGGAATACTGCTATCATGTCATCCCTAGTCCTGCTTTTCATTAAACTAGACATACCCAATTTGTTTCAAAGTAAAATCTATCTCTCTGCTTGTCTCTCCTATATAGTGGCTATTACAGTCCTTATATTGTATATCAAAAGTGGGCAAACTATGGCAACTTTATGACCTGTGGACTTCAACTCCCAGAATTCCTGAGCCAGCCAAGAATTCTTGGAGTTGATGTCTACAGATCATAAAGTTGCCATAGCTGCCCATCCCTGCGGTATCTTGTAGACAACTCATCTTTTCTCTTTGATTTAATGATTTTTTGCTTGCTTGCTTGAGAAACCAAAGTTACTTTGTTTGGAAGTAAGAAGGTAGAAAAAATCAGTACAGATATGCCTTGACATACAACTGTAATGGAGCCTGCCCATTACTGTCATATGTCATACAGATAATCCTCAATTTATAACCATTCATTTAATGTCCATTCAAAGTTACAACGGCACTAAAAAAAGTGAGTTGCAATTAGTACTCACAATTAGATCCATCACATTACCACCTCTGACTGGCCCTGCCCCCATCTATTCTCTGCCTCCCGAGTCCCAGTTGATCGGGAGAAAATGGGGATTTTGCAGAAATTTTCCCCTGAATTGGGGAGGGAATGGAGATTTTACAGTATCCTTCCCCTGGAGTGGGGTGGGAATAGAGATTTTACAGTATCCTTCCCCTGCCACGCCCACCAAGCCACGCCCACCAAGCCATGCCACACCCACCAAGCCACACCCACAGAACCGGTAGTAAAAAAAATTGAATTCCACCACTGATCACAGCATCCCTCTAAGCATGAGATAAAAACCCAGCTGTTTGGCAATTGGCGTGTATTTTTGACAATTGCAGTGTACAATTGACGTGTATTTATGACAATTGCAGTATTTATGACAATTGCAGTGTCCTGGGGTCACATGACTGCTATTCACAACCTTCCCAGCTTCCAACAATTCTGGATTGCTTGCTTTGCAATCCAGAAAGTGCTCACAGTGTTGGGCTGGACTATTTGCAGCCAGAAGCTGCTTGAGGTGTGTGTGTGTGTCTGATCACTTTGCTCTGGGACTTGCCAGAAACATGGGAAGGTTTGTGGAAATTTGGAGCAATAAAGGGGCGGGTTGAACTGCCAGATGCCTATGTTACCTCTGTGCCATGCCCCAGGTCATCACACTAACTGTAAACTGCTGGGGATTGAATTCCTAGGCTCCCCACCTCTTAATGGCTCCTTGCTTCCTTCTCTCTTTCCAAGTCTAAATGTATTGGATGCATCATCTCTGTACACCAAATTGTTTCTTCCTGGTGGGGAAATACAAGAGGAGATCACCTGGTGTCCTCCTTTCCCTCTTGACTCTGCTGCCGTTACATATATGAAAGGGTTAAAGCTGGAATGAGCAAAGGACTTTCCCTTTGAGACCGTCCATGCTAATTTCTGACACAGCTCTGGGAAAGTTTGCTGCCTTTTGATATAGAAAGATACCGTTAATAGAATGACTTGCCTGTCGCTCACGTCTTCCTCTCTCTTTGCCTGCCTTTTATCCCGTTTTTGCCAGTTAATTGTTTCTGATGTTGGCTGATGTTTAATAAATAAAAAAACCGCAGCTCCATTTTTGCTAGCTGAACTAAGTGGTGCTTTGATCTGATCTGAAAACAGGCAGCGGCAAACTCATCGGGAAATTATCCATCCTGGTTTTCCAACAGGATCAGGGGTGGGCTTCAACAAATTTTAGCAAGGGCTTCTCTGCCCAGTTGCTGGATGGGCGTGGCCATGGTGGGCGTGGCCTAGTCGCCTCCTGCACCACAGCGGGGGCACATTTTGCCCTCAATCTTTCCCAGCATTAGGCTCTTCTCCAGGGAGTCCTTCCTTCTCATTAGGTGGCCAAAGTATTTCAGTTTCATCTTCAGGATCTGGCCTTCTAAAGAGCAGTCAGGGTTGATCTCCTCTAGAACTGACTTGTTTGTTCGCCTTGCAGTCCAAGGGACTCGCAGGAATCTTCTCCAGCACCAGAGTTCAAAGGCCTCAATTCTTTGGCATTCAGCCTTTCTTATGGTCCAACTTTCACAGCCATACATTGCAATTGGGAAAACCATCGCCTTGACTATACGTACTTTTGTTGGCAGGGTGATGTCTCTGCTTTTTAGTACGCTGTCTAGATTTGCCATAGCTTTCCTCCCCAGGAGCAAGCGTCTTTTAATTTCTTGGCTGCAGTCCCCATCTGCGGTGATCTTGGAGCCCAGGAAAATAAAATCTGTCACTACCTCAATTTCTTTACCATCTATCTGCCAGGAATTGAGAGGGCCGGATGCCATGATTTTAGTTTTCTTAATGTTGAGTTTCAAGTCAACTTTTGCACTCTCCTCCTTCACCCGCATCAAGAGACTCTTTAGTTCCTCTTCGCTTTCTGCCATTTGTCTCTCCTATATAGTGGCTATTACAGTCCTTATATTGTATATCAAAAGTGGGCACAAACTATGGCAACTTTATGACCTGTGGACTTCAACTCCCAGAATTCCTGAGCCAGCCAGGAATTCTGGGAGTTGAAGTCTACAGATCATAAAGTTGCCATAGCTGTCCATCCCTGCTGTATTTTGTAGACGACTCATCTTTTCTCTTTGATTTAATGATTTTTTGCTTGCTTGCTTGAGAAACCAAAATCGCTTTGTTTGGAAGTAAGAAGGTACAAAAAGTCAGTACAGATTTGCCTTGACATACAACTGTAGTGGAGCCTGCCCATTACTGTCATATGTCATACAGATAATCCTTAATTTATAACCATTCATTTAATGTCCATTCAAAGTTACAGCAGCACTAAAAAAAAAGTGACTTACAATCGGTACTCACAATTAGATACATCACATTACCACCTCTGACTGGCCCCGCCCCCATCTATTCTCTGCCTCCTAAATCTTAGCTGATCGGGAAGAAATGGGGATTTTGCAGTATCCTTCCCCTGCCATGCCCACCAAGCCACACCCACAGAACCGGTAGTAAAAAAAATTGAATTCCACCACTGATCACAGCATCCCCCCTAAGCATGAGATAAAAATCCAGCTGTTTGGCAATAGGTGTGTACTTATGAAAATTCCTGGGGTCGCATGATCGCCATTCACAACCTTCCCAGCTTTCAACAATTCTGGATTGCTTGCTTTGCAATCCAGAAAGTGCTCACAGTGTTGGGCTGGACTATTTGCAGCCAGAAGCTGCTTGAGGTGTGTGTGTGTATGTGTGTGTGTGTGTGTGTGTGTCTAATCACTTTGCTCTGGGACTTGCCAGAAACATGGGAAGGTTTGTGGAAATTTGGAGCAATAAAGGGGCGGTTCGAACTGCCAGATGCCTATGTTACCTCTGTGCCATGCCCCAGGTCATCACACTCACTGTAAACTGCTGGGGATTGAATCCCTAGCCTCCCCACCTCTTAATGGCTCCTTGCTTCCTTCCCTCTTTCCAAGTCTAAATGTATTGGATGCATCATCTCTGTACACCAAATTATTTCTTCCTGGTGGGGAAATACAAGAGGAGATCACCTGGTGTCCTCCTTTCCCTCTTGACTCTGCTGCCGTTACATATATGAAAGGGTTAAAGCTGGAATGAGCAAAGGACCTTCCCTTTGAGACCATCCATGCTAATTTCTGACACAGCTCTGGGAAAGTTTGCTGCCTTTTGATATAGAAAGATACCGTTAATAGAATGACTTGCCTGTCGCTCACGTCTTCCTCTCTCTTTGCCTGCCTTTTATCCCGTTTTTGCCAGTTAATTGTTTCTGATGTTGGCTGATGTTTAATAAATAAAAAAAAACCAGCTCCATTTTTGCTAGCTGAACTAAGTGGTGCTTTGATCTGATCTGAAAACAGGCAGCGGCAAACTCATCGGGAAATTATCCATCCTGGTTTTCCAACAGGATCAGGGGGTGGGCTTCAACAAATTTTAGCAAGGGCTTCTCTGCCCAGTTGCTGGATGGGCATGGCCATGGTGGGTGTGGCCTAGTCGCCTCCTGCACCACGGCGGGGGGGGGGCACATTTTTGCCCTCCCTGGGCTCCAGAAGGTTTCCTTGAGCCTCTGGGAGGGCGAAAAGAGCCTCCCCAGGCTCTGGAGGACCTCTGGAGAAAACGGGCCTATTTCCGGCCTTTCTGAATATCGAGTAGGCCCGTTTTTCACCCTCCCTGAGCCTCTGCCCATGCCCTGCACTTACCTGCATCCAAAACGGGGACTCCTGGGAGGGGGAAGGGTGGGAGGAGCCAGCTAGGAGTGGGATTTGGGGGTTCTCCGAACTGCACAGAATCTTAGCTAGAGGTTCTCCTGAACCCTGAGAACCACCAGCTGCCCACCCCTGAATAGGATTTACGTTTTCTCACAGCCATCTAGCCATCAATTGGATTTTAAAAATGCTTTTAAAAGCCTCTGATGATCAGGCAACTCAGCTAGGATCGCCAGAGGAGCCTTTTAAAAGCATTTTTTTTACAACCTCTTCGGCCGAATAAGTTAAGTTAAGTTAAAATGCTTTTAAAAGGTTCTGACGATCCCAGCTGAGCCGCACAATCATCAGAGGCTTTTTTTTTTACTTTTAAAAGCATTTTTTCGGCGGAAGAAAAAATGCTTTTAAAAGTAAAAAAACCCCCAAACCTCTGATGATCATGCACCTCAGCTGGGCATGGGCAAAGGGGGGGGCAGGGATTTTTGCTACCGCTTCTCTGAACCACCTGCCGCCATGGCTACCGGATCGGGTGATCCGGTCCGAGCCGGGAGCATTTCACCCCCGGTTCACCGCCTGTTAAAAAAAAAAAGCATTAAAACAAAGCAACCCCCCCCCCCCAAAACCCAACAACTTGAAAAGGCCATATGCTACTTTTGACAACCTGAGAAAAAGCCAGTGGTTTCTTGTGAATTGCTTCCTTTCAGGTATGTTAAGTTCAAAGTGCCCTGGGCTAGAAAAGAAATGCTGTAAAATAGTGTGGGGGTGGGGGAAACACAGGTTAGCAGTAGTAATTCAGCTCTTCTCCTTTACTATCATTGGCTACAGGATATGTATTCACTGGTTATGTCTAGTTTAATGAAAAGAAGGACTAGGGGAGACATGATTTATTTTATTTTATTTATTTATTTAATCAAATTTTTATACCGCCCTATCTCCCGAAGGACTCAGGGCGGTTTACAGCCCGATAAAAATACAAATATAATACAAGATAAAACACTAAATTAAAAAACTTATTTAAATAGGCCAAAATTTAAAATTACAATTAAAATGATAAAAACCCCATTAAAATTAAATTTAAAATTAAAATTCTAGTCCAGTCCTGCACAGATAAATAGATGTGTTTTAAGCTCGCGGCGGAAGGTTCGAAGGTCAGGAAGTTGACGGAGTCCTTGGGGAAGTTCATTCCAGAGGGTGGGAGCCCCCACAGAGAAGGCCCTTCCCCTGGGTGTTGCCAGTTGGCACTGCCTGGCGGACGGCACCCTAAGGAGTCCCTCCCTGTGAGAGCGCACGGGTCGGTGGGAGGCAATCGGTGGCAGTAGACGGTCCCGTAAGTAGCCCGGCCCTAAGCCATGGAGCGCTTTGAAGATGGTTACCAAAACCTTGAAGCGCACCCGGAAGGCCACAGGCAGCCAGTGCAGTCTGCGCAGGAGTGGTGTCACAGTATTTCAGTATTTGAGGGGCTGCCACAAAGAAGAGGGAGTCAAGTTATTCTCCAAAGCACCCGAAGGCAGGACAAGGAGCCATTTATGGAAACCAATCAAGTTTAGAAGCAACCTGGAATTGAGGAGAAACCTCCTAACAGTGAGGACACTTAACCAGTGGAATGGCTTGCCACCAGAAGTTGTGGGTACTCCATCAGTGGGGGGCATGGTGGCGGTCTACGGAGATTCTCATTCATACAACACCTTTGGGATATCTATCCATCACTGGACGCTTTTAAGGAGAGACTGGCAGCTACTTGTCTAGAATGGTATAGGGTCTCCATCTTGAGCAGGGGGATGACCTAGAACAGCGGTCCCCAACTATTGGTCCGTGGACCACTGGTGGTCCATGAGAAAATTTTGGTAGCCCGCAGAAAAATTATTTGCATTTTTTTATATTGCACTAAATGAGGGGTCCCCAAAGTACGGCCCCTGAGACAGATACGCGCAATGAACTTTTGTTGCTGCAGAGAGTCTCCCCCTTCGGGGTCTTTTCAGGCGCCTGTACCTGGCCTTGCACTCCCGCAGGTCTTCTCTCTGCTTGGAAAGCTTATGTTCGTAGTCCTCATTGAGGTGCTTCTACTGAACCTCCTTCTCGGTCAGATCCAATTTGAACTGAGCTGTTTTGTCAACTCTTTCTCATGATGGCTGCTTAGCTCCAACAACTGCTTCCTGTAGGAGGCCTAAGGAGCCCAGGTGGGGAGGCAAGGAGTGGCTGTGAGGGGAGGGGAGAGTACAGGCTGGCGAGGCGCCCCTCGACGTGACATTGAGTTGGCCACGCCCACCCAGTCACATGACCACCTAGGCACGCCCACCCAGCCGGTCATTAGGCAGATCATATTAGTGGTCCATGGGATTTAAAATTATGAATTTAGTGGTCCCTGAGGTCCGAAAGGTTGGTGACCCCTGGACTAGAAGTCCTCCAACTTCCCTCCCAGCTCTGTTCGGATTGATAAGGATGCAGAAGAGCCGAAAGATAATCAGAGATTGGCATCTAATACAATCTCAATCTAAAAAAAAAAATGTTCTTACCAGAAGACTCCCAGCTCAGTTTGGTGGTTAATGATGTTGGGCGGCATCCAGTTTATATCTATATCTATATCTATATCTATATCTATATCTATATCTATATCTATATCTATATCTATCTATATCTATATCTATATCTATATCTATATCTATATCTATATCTATATCTATATCTATATATATATGCCTTTGGTTGTTTGGGTTTTCTCCCGTGTAAAATTGGAAGTGTCTTGGCGACGTTTCGACGAAGTCTCATTCGTCATCTTCAGGCTTCAGCTTCGTGCCCATGAAATCACGGTAAGCTCTGAAGAACGAATGAGTCTCGTCAAAAAAATAAATATACAAACACCCGTGAAAACCTCAAAAAAAATATATGTATGTATGTATGTATGTATGTATGTATGTATGTATGTATGTATGTATAATTAAGAAGATTTATTTAGCTGTCCAACTCATTTGCGGGGACTCCAGGTTGCTTACAGAAAATAAAACTTAGCGTACTTCCTTGGTGTTCTCTGAGCTTGGCTATTTTCTTGCAGACGTTTCATTACCCAGCTGGGTACCATCATCAGTGGTAGAAGAGAATGGGGTTTGCCCTCTGTATATAATGCTTTGCTATGGGCTGGTTTTTTTCTGAAAACTGTAAATGCCGGTTTTCAGTGAAAATGCAGTAAAACGTGGTTCATGTATAGCCATTGGAACGCTGCAAATGACCGTACGCGTAGGCTGGTTGCTGAGTGTCCAACATAACATGATGTGACCACAGGGCAGGGTATATTGTCGTAATTTGGGAACCAGGTTGTAAGCACGGGTGGGCTTCAAATATTTTAAGTAAGGTTGCTGAGTGAGTGTGGCCATGGTGGGTGTGCCCTAGTCAGCCTCCTGCACCACAACGGGGGGAGGGCTTTTTTGCCCTCCTCAGGCTCTGGAGGTTTTTCTCGAGCCTCCGGGAGGGTGAAAACAGCCTCTCCAGGCTCCAGAGGCCCTCTGGAGGCCAGAAATGGGCCCATTTCCAGCCTTCCTGAATGTTCAGTAGGCCCATTTTCCACCCTCCCTGAGCTTCTGCACCCACCCTGCACTTACCTGCATCCAAAATGGGCCACATGGGGACTTCTGGGAGGGCTGGGTGGAGTAGGCGGGTTCTCCGAACCGCACAGAATCTTAGCTAGAGGTTCTCCCGAACCCCTGCGAACCCCCAGCAGCCCACCCCAGGTTGTAAGTACCCAGGACGTCCATCATAACTTTGCATGGATGATGGACGTCCATCATAACTTTGCACTCGTGTTGGAAGCACTGCTTCTGGGTGGAAAGGTTTAGCCAGTAACCTAAGCATTGCCTGGGGGTTGCCCGGTCCGGGGCTCTTTTCAAGCCCCGACAGGAGGTGGAGCAAAGGATGGGAGCTCACCCCGCCAACAGCAGCATTCAGGTCTTGAACGTGGGCTTGCTAACCTCCAACCCAACGTCCTATCCATCGGAGCCACCGTTCTCTGAACGGCCATTAAGTGACCTGTTAATTGAAGATTACCTGTAAGTGTTTTTTTTAAAAGTGGCAAAATTCCAGTGACCAAGGGCCTCTATGAGGATTTTTTTTCATCATGTTAATTAATTGGTGGGTAGGAGATACTTCTGGCTGATGGAGAACATTAAGACTGAACATGAGAAAAATGCACAGATTTGGTGAACGTGAGTTCTCATTTCTGCCCCCTCATTCCAAGGTTGTTTTGGGAAGAATATTGAAAAAAAAACCGGGCAATTGCAATATAGGTAATCCTCAATTTATGACCACACCTGGGACCAGGGGTGGGCTTCAAAAATTTTAGCAATGGGTTCTCTGCCCAGTTGCTTGGTGGGCGTGGCCATGGTGGACATGGCCTAGTCGGTCTCCTACACCATGGTGAGGGGGGGTATTTTCACCCTCCCCTGACTCCGGAGGCTTTCCTCGAGCCTCCGGGAAGGCGAAAACAGCCTCCCCATTTTCTGGGACCCATTTCTAACCTTCTGGAGCCTCCGGGACATCTATTTTTTTGGCCTCCCTGAGCTTTCACATGAAAGATAGAAAGATACCGTTAATATAATGTCTTGCCTGTCGCTCACGTCTTCCTCTCTCTTTGCCTGCCTTTTATCCCGTTTTTGCCAGTTAATTCTTTCTGATGTTGGCCGATGTTTAATAAATAAAAAAAACCCAGCTCCATTTTTGCTAGCTGAACTAAGTGGTGCTTTGATCTGATCTGAAAACAGGCAGCGGCAAACTCATCGGGAAATTATCCATCCTGGTTTTCCAACAGGATCAGGGGTGGGTTTCAAAAATTTTAGCAAGGGCTTCTCTGCCCAATGGCCGGGTGGGCGTGGCTATGGTGGGTGTGGCCTAGTCAGCTTCCTGCACCACGGTGGGTGGCAGGGCATTTTTGCCCTCCCTGACTCCGGAGGGTTTCCTTGAGCCTCTGGGAGGGCGAAAACAGCCTCCCCAGGCTCTGGAGGCCCTCTGAAGAAAACGGGCCTATTTCCGGCCTTTCTGAACATCGAGTAGGCCCATTTTTCACCCTCCCTGAGCCTGTGCCCTGAACTTACTTGGCATCCAAAATGGGCCACTTGGAGATTCCTGGGAGGGGCAGAATGTGGTGGGTGGGGCCAGCCAGGAATGGGATTTGGGGGTTCGCCGAACTGGGCAGAATCTTTGCTAGAGGATCACCTGAACCCGGCCAAACCTGGAACAACCACCCCTGCCTGGGACTGGGTTTTCTGTTGCTAAGCAAGGTAGTTGTTAGGTGAGTTGCACCCGATTTTAAGATGTTGCGCAAACCACTGCAGTTAAATAAATCATTCAGTTGTTAAGTGGATCTGGCCATTGCCTTTGCTTGTTGGAAGGCAGCTGGGAAAGTCACAAATGTCAATCGCATGTCCGATGCAAAGGATCAAGACCATATGTTAAGTTGCAGTTCAAAGATTTAACGTTCAATCCAAACAACTACAATTCAATACTAAATTAAAACCAGAAAAGGATAAATGGGATTCAAGGTAGGTTGGACTTTTGGACTGTTTGTGGCAACAAAGTGATTCTAAGCTGATGACATGCTTAACTCCTCCACCCAGCTCTGCCTCCTCATCTTCTATATTGCATGACAAATGGATACTGCAACCATTCTAAATGCATGCCGGTTGCCAACCCCCCAACTTTTGATCATGTGACAGTGGAGATGCCGTGACGGTTCTAAGTGAGAGGAATGCTCGAAAGCCACTTTTTTTCAGTGCCATTGTGAGCCATGGTGGCGCAGTGGTTAGAGTGCAGTACTGCAGGCTACTTCTGCCGACTGCCGGCTGCCTGCAGCTTGGCAGTTCGAATCTCACCAGGCTCAAGGTTGACTCGGCCGTCCATCCTTCCGAGATGGGTAAAATGGGGACCCAGATTGTTGGGGGCAATAGGCTGACTCTGAAATAGCTTAGAGAGGGCTGTAAAGCACTGTAAAGTGGTATATAAGTCTAAGTCCGTGATGGGGGACCTATGGCATGCGTGCCAGAAGTAGCACGCAGAGCATCTTTCCGGGCATGAAAGCCGTCACCCATTGCTGTTCCAGGTTCCATCGCACTGGCCAGCTGGTCTTCAGAAGCGCGAGAGCACCAGAAACTGGAAGAGCAGCCGCCCGGCACACATGCACGTGCCGGGCAGCTGATCTTCCAGTTTCCAGCGCACACATATCCATCAGCCACCTGGTTTTCCGGTTTCTGGCGTGCAAATGCACCCGAAAACCAGCTGGCTGGTGCTCATGCATGTGCCAGAAACCGGAAGATCATCTTCCCGGCACGCGCATGTACGCCGGCCAACTGGTCTTCATGCGCATTTGCACCGGCCAGCTGGTCTTCGAAACCAGAACAACCAGGTGGCCGGTGCACATGCGCCTGCTGGAAACCGAAAGATCATCCGCCCGGCGCGTGCATGCGCACCAAGAGGCTGCTCTTCCATCACGCGTTTTGGCACTTGGTGCCGAAAAGGTTCGCCAACGCTGGTCGAAGTGCTACTTCTTATTGCAATTGTGACTTGGAACAGTTGCTAAATTAATGGTTGTAAGTTGAGGGTTTTCTGTAGATTGAGGGGGTGAGCGGGTGGGAAAGGAATCCATCCATGTGCAGAAAATGGTAACCGCGCGGTGGCCAAAGGCATGAAAGCAAAGGGCTATTTGGACATTTGAAGGGAATCTAGGCCACGAAGAAAATGGAAGAGATTGTCTCGAAAAAGGATAAGAGAAGTGGCTTTGATATGGCTACGTTCCCTCCGCTGCAGAGACATGCTTACAAGAGGAACTCTTTATCAGTGTCAAATTATGACAAATGACATTGGGGAGAAAGTCAAAAGGGCTACTGAACATTGTCGCAGCAGAAACACCTTTGAAATTACGCAGGTATTTTTACCGCTCCTGCCTTGGGGATATATATATATATATATATATTTTCTATTCCCCCATTTCAGCATGAATTAATCAGAAGAAATAAAAGATGGCTTTTTCCTCAGCTCACATTTCTTCGCTGGCTTTCAAGGCTAACAAAATGGAGACGGGGGTGGGGGTGGGGGTGGGGGAGGAAGGGGAAGGAAGAGGAGTGCAAATAAATAAATAAACAGAGAATAGGAGCGTTTAGGGAGAGTGACATAATGGCACTCCTGGCTTTGTGTGGAGAGACACATCATTTTGCCCCTTGGACAAGCTAAATTGTGAAATTTGTGACCCGCTGTCACAACAGACTGGCAGGATGGCTTCCTTCGACAGGCAGAAATATAAAATAAGCAGGAGTTTGGGGAAAACAGTAAAAGCCTGCAGATTTTTTTTTCTTTTTTTTTTCTGTCATGTATATTTTGGCAACACTTTTTTATTTATTTATTTATTTTTGTCACAACAGTATACACAAACAAATGTCATAGATAAAACAGCATATCTTGAAGAATATATATATATATATAAAATTAAAATTATGCATCAACTATAGTAATTGGATATAATGAAGAGAACAATAAGACAGGAACGGCAGGCACATCTGTGCTCTTATGCACGCCCCTTATAGTCCTCTTAGGAATGGGATGAGGTCAATAGAGCAAATGTTTTGTAAGCTCTAGTTAGTAGTGTAGTGTAGAGTTTTTTGAAAAGAAGCTGCGTAAAATTAGGTTTACAACTCTTAGGGCCTTTTTTGCTATGTAGTTGCAGTGGGCTTTGGCATTAGATATGACTTGATGAACGGAAATGTGGCACGAAGCAAACATACCGAACTGCAGCTCAAGACATGCCTATTTTAATCTCTTTCTGCCTCTTAAGTCCAGCCTTAGTTCCTGGCATGCTAAATCTAGGAGGCTTAGGGGATTTTTAGTTAATTGTTTTAACCGTTTTTTAAGTGGGAGTTTTAATGGAAATTTTAAGGGGGGGAGGGGAACCGACGGGTCTGGGTTGGGGGTGGGTGGAGGGTTAGGGTGGGGATGGGGGTGGGAGGTTAGGGTGGGGATGGGGGTGGAGGGTTAGGGTGGGTGAGGGGTAGCCCGTCGGGAGGAAACCAGTTCCAGCGCATGCTCGTGGCGACTATCAAATGGGTTCGGAGGTTATGGGGAGTGTGTTCCTTTGTGTGAGGGTGAGTCTATTTGCACGGTAAGTGGGAGGGGCAGATATGGCGGAAGGGGGGGATCGTATCGACATAGGGGGTCACGCGTTCGATGTCTGCAGGCGATCGCGTGCCCCGGTCCCCCTGGCTTCTCCCCTTCCCCCGGTGGTCAAGACCCCCAGGGCCCGGGGCTTCGTCTTGTGTTATGCAACGCACGGTCCGTGGCCAATAAGGCCCCCCTAATACATGATCTGATTCAGGGGGGTGCCGCGGATATTATAGGCGTTACGGAGACCTGGTTGGGCACTGAAGGGGGTGTGCCCCTGGTCGAGATGTGCCCACCGGGTTTCCGTGCATTCCATCAGCCGAGGGCCCAGGGTAGGGGTGGAGGGGTGGCGGTTGCTATTAAAGAGAGTCTAGAGCCGAGGGAGACCACTGTACCTCAGATTGCCGGGTGTGAATCCCTCTTTGTGAGGTGGGGTCATAGATGTCAGATGGGCTTGCTGGTCGCGTACCTGGCTCCTTGCTGCGTGACAGCTGCCCTGCCCGAGCTCCTGGAGGTGCTTGCGGGGTGGCAGTGGAGACCCCAGACTTTTAGTCATGGGGACTTTAACTTGCCATCTGCCGGCTCGTCATCGACAGTAGCTCGGGAGTTCCTGGCCTCCATGACCTTGGACCTGACTCAAGTAGTGGATGGCCCCACTCACATCGGGGAGGCACACTGGACCTGATTTTGTCTCTGGTCAGTGGCTGAGAGATCTGGACTTAAAGGAAATAGTCATTGAACCTTTGCCATGGTCAGATCACTCTCTCCTTCGCCTGGACTTTCTGACCGCTACCCAACACCGCAGGGAGACGGAACCATTACGTTGGTACCGTCCCAGGCGCCTGATGGACCCAGAGAGGTTTCGGACGGTGCTTGGGCCACTTCCTGAGGTCTGGCTCACGGCACGGCAGAGGAACTAGCTGCAGCCTGGGAACGGGCTGCGGCTGGGGCTTTAGACCGTGTCGTGCCTTTGCGGCCTCTGACCCGGGCCAGGTCCCAGCCGGCTCCTTGGTTCTCCGTGGGGCTGAGGGGGATGAAACGCGGAGAAGGCGCCTAGAGAGTTCTGAAGGTCCAGCCGTTCAGAGGCTGATCGGACACTAGTTAGATCCTATACCAGGACCTACCTAGTGGCACTGAGGGAAGCGGCGTTCCTCGCCTCCTCCCTCATTGCGTCGGCAGATAACCGCCCAGCTGCCCTGTTTCGGGTGACCCGCTCCCTCCTTCGCCAGGGGGAGCGGGATGACCCGTTGCGGGGACGTGCTGAGGAGTTTAACGGTTATCTATACGATAAAATCGTTCAGCTTAGGGACGGTTTGGACCAAAATTGTGGCGATTCAGACGAGGTATCTGAGGGCGGTCTTGGTGATGTTGTGGGATGAGTTTGACCCTGTGACTCCCGAGGACATGGACAGGTTGCTGGGTAGATTGAATGCCACCACGTGTTTACTGGACCCGTGCCCCTCCTGGCTGGTGCTGGCCACTCAGGAGGTGACACGAGGCTGGCTCCAGGGGATTACAAGTGCTTCCTTGTTGGAGGGAGTCTTTCCGGCCGCCTTGAAAGAGGCGGTGGTGAAACCCCTCCTCAAGAAGCCTTCCTGACCCGGCTGTTTTAGGTAATTATCGTCCGGTCTCCAACCTTCGCTTCGCGGCGAAGGTTGTAGAGAGTATGGTGGCATATCAGTTCCCCCTGCACCTGGAGGAGACTGTCTATCTGGACCCGTTCAGTCCGGCTTCGGCCCGGTTACAGCACTGAGGCGGCTTTGGTCGCGTTGGTGGATGATCTCTGGAGGGCCAGGGACAGGGGTTATTCCTCTGCCCTGGTCCTATTAGACCTCTCAGCGGCTTTTGATACCATCGACCATGGTATCTTGCTGCGCCGGTTGGGGGGATTGGGAGTGGGAGGCACCGTTTATCGGTGGTTCTCCTCCTATCTCTCCGACCGTCGCAGACGGTGTTGACGGGGGCAGAGGTCGACCCGCGGCGCCTCACTTGTGGGGTGCCGCGGGGTCTCTCGCCTTCTGTTCAACATCTATATGAAGCCGCTGGGTGAGATCATCAGTGGTTACGGTGTGAGGTACCAGCTGTGCGCTGATGACACCCAGCTGTACTTTTCACACGGGCCACCCCAATGAAGCTATCGAAGTGCTGTCCCGGTGTTTGGAAGCCGTCTGGGTCTGGATGGGGAGAAACAGGCTCAAGCTCAATCCCTCCAAGGCGGAGTGGCTGTGGATGCGGCATCCCGGTACAGTCAGCTGAGTCCGCGGCTGACTGTCGGGAGCGAGTCATTGGCCCCGATGGAAGGGTGCGCAATTTGGGCGTTCTCCTGGATGAGCGGCTGTCTTTTGAAGATCACCTGGCGGCCGTCTCCAGGAGAGCTTTCCACCAGGTTCGCCTGGTGCGCCAGTTCGCCTTTCTGAACCGGGATGCCTTGTGCACAGTCACTCACGCCCTTGTGACGTCTCGTCTGGATTACTGCAATGCTCTCTACATGGGGCTCCCCTTGAGGGGCATCCGGAGGCTACAGTTAGTCCAGAATGCAGCTGCGCGGGTGATAGAGGGGGCCCCGCGTGGCTCCCGAGTGACACCTATCCTGCGCAGGCTGCACTGGCTGCCTGTGGCCTTCCGGGTGCGCTTCAAGGTGTTGGTGAACGTCTTTAAAGCGCTCCATGGCATAGGGCCGGGTTACTTACGGGACCGCCTGCTGCTACCGAATACCTCTCACCGACCCGTGCGCTCTCACAGGGAGGGACTCCTCAGGGTGCCGTCGGTAGCGACAGTGTCGTCTGGCGACACCCAGGGAAGGGCCTTCTCTGTGGGGCTCCGCCCTCTGGAACGAACTCCCCCCAGGACTTCGTCAACTTCCGGACCTCCGAACCTTTCGCCGCGAGCTTAAAACTTACTTATTTATCTGCGCTGGCCTGGGTTAGTTTTTAAGTTTATAGGTATTTTAATGGGTTTTAGTCTCAAATTTTAATTGTGGCCAATTTTAATAAGTTTTTTAATTGTATTTTAATTGTATTTATATTGTATTGTCTATTTTACTTGGCTGTGAACCGCCCTGAGTCCTTCGGGAGAAGGGCGGTATACAAATTTAATAAATAAATAAATAAATAAATAAATAAATAGTAGACATTTTTTGGTTGAAGATTTTGGGATTTTGAGTAGAGACTATGGAGTCAGGTAATGAGTTCCAAGCATTAACAACTCTGTTACAGAAGTCATATTTTCTGCAATCAAGTTTGAAGCGGTTGGCATTTAGCTTGAATCTATTTTTTGCTCTTGTAATATTGCGATTGAAGCTGAAGTAGTCTTTTATAGGAAGGATATTGCAATAGATGATTTTGTGTGTTAAACACAGGTCATGTCGAAGTCGACGGAGTTGTAAGTTTTCTAATCCCAGGATTTCAAGTCTGTCGGTATAAGGTATTTTGTTGTTTTCGGAGGAGTGAAGAACTCTTCTAGTAAAATATTTCTGGACTCGTTCTATTGTGTTTATGTCAGAGATGTGGTATGGGTTCCAGACGGATGAGCTGTATTCAAGAATAGGTCTGGCAAATGTTTTGTAAGCTCTAGTTAGTAGTGTAGAGTTTTTTGAAAAGAAGCTGCGTAAAATTAGGTTTACAACTCTTAGGGCCTTTTTTGCTATGTAGTTGCAGTGGGCTTTGGCATTAGATATGACTTGATGAACGGAAATGTGGCACGAAGCAAACATACCGAACTGCAGCTCAAGACATGCCTATTTTAATCTCTTTCTGCCTCTTAAGTCCAGCCTTAGTTCCTGTATCTGCAAAACAGGGATAATCATGCTGATCGATTTGATATGACTGTTAGGAGAATTGTAAACTGGTTAGGAGAATATGAGAGTACAGTAGTCCTTAACTTGCGACCACACTTGAGTCCAAAATGTCTGTTGCTGAAGTGAGAAATTTGTTAAGTGAGTTTTGTCCCATTTTACGACCTTTCTTGCCACAGGGGTTAAGTGAATCACTCCACTTGTTAAACTAGTCACATGGTTGTTGAGTGAGTCCGGCTTCCCCATTGCCTTTTCTTGTCAGGAGATGTTGTGACCGAGGCCCAAGTAGTGATTACCAAACACAATTCAGTCCTGAACAAACTTAGTTTATTAAAACAGCTGAGTATTAATTCATTCTCAGATTAGTCCAAAACAAATTCTTCGGCCTTATCACCAACCTTTGACATCTTTGGCAACCAGCCAAAGGCTTTTCTTGGCAAAAACCCTACAAGAGACGTTGATAAGAAGCACTGGAATCAATGTTGCTTTTCCACAAAGAACCCAATGGCTCGTTGTTCATCTTTTAAGCCTCATGGGAGTGGCCAATCAGCTTCTGACCTTACTCCTGAGTCGTCCTTTTTGCTTTAGCTGCTCCTGCCTTCTGGCAGCTTTTCACATGCATGCATTAGGAACAGGCTCCTCCTGTTCCTCTGCCTCACTACTGTCAGGCTCTGGAGGCTCTGGAGTCTGCACCTCACTCCCCGATGGCCCTGGCCCCACCTCAGCCTCCGACGCAGAGCCCTCCAGGACCTGCCCACGCTCTTCCTCAGGCTCATCGCTGTCCGACTCTGCAGGCTGCTGGCGGACCACAACAGTAAACTGCAACTGACTCGGTTCCTTCAATGATATTTAACCATGAAAAATTACAATTTTTAGGAACAGGCTCATCCTGTTCCTCTGCCTCTCTGCTGTCCGCCTCTGGAGGCTCTGGAGTCCATGCATCCCTCCCAGATGGCCCTGGCCCCACGTCTGCCTCCAATGCACAACCCTCGTCAGGGCCTCCCCCTTTCTCAGGACTGGCCCATTGACCTCCCCAGCCTCCTCACTGTCCGGCTCCGTTGCTGGCGGACCGCAACAGAAGGTCAGAAAAGGTGAATATATGACCCTGAGAAACCACAACGGTTGTAAATCTGAGTCAGTTGCCAAGCATCTGAATTTTGATCATGTGCCCATAGGGATGCTGTAATGGTTCTAAGTGTGAAAAAAGGCCATAAGTCACTTTTTTCAGTGATGTTGTAACTTTGAATGGTCACTAAGTGAACTGTTGTAAATTGAGCGACTACCTGTATTATTAAATCTGACCCAGATTTAATAATACTCAAAATAGATTCATTTAAATCAGTGAGATTTTAAGATTTTAATCTTGAACAACTCAAGTTCTGTGGATTACAATGGGTCTTTTTAAAGATCGGCTTCATGAATTATGTTAAGCCATGTTTGCGTAACCATAGTTAATGCAACCATTGTTATCTGGGTTTGTATAAAGCAGGGGTCAGCAACCTGTGTCTCTGGAGCCGCAGGTGGCTCTTCGACCCCTTTTCTGCGTCTCCCTCTGACTCAAAATATGCATCACAACCGCCAATGTGTGACACCTACTGGCACATGATTTATTGAGCTTTTCGACTCCCGGTAAGCCAACCATGGATAAATTCAAGAAAAGAAAAGTTTCAGAAGGAAACAGAACGTTTAATTCAACTACATATGCTAGTTTTGTGGCCGCTCAAGAAATAGTCAGGCACAGGAAGGGTTTTGTGGCTCCCGGTGTTTTCTTTTCTGTGGGAAACGGGTCCAAATGGCCCTTTGAGTGTTTAAGGTTGCAGACCCCTGGTATAAAGCATTGCACCATAAGCCGAAGTCTTTGGAAATAAAATAAATACAGGTAGTTCTCACAGCCAGTGGTTTAACAAATGTTCCAGGTTGAGCCATGGTGGTGCAGTGGTTAGATTGCAGTACTGCAGGCTACTTCTGCCGACTGCCGGCTGCCTGCAATTTGGTAGTTCAAATCTCACCACGCTCAAGGTTGACAGGCCTTCATCCTTCCGAAGTCGGTAAAATGAGGACCCAGATCGTTGGGGGCAAAATGCTGACTCCATAAACTGCTTAGAGAGGGCTGTAAAGCACGGTGAAGAGGTATATAAGTGGTATTTTTTATTTTATTTTTATTTTATTTGCATTTATATCCCGCCCTTCTCCGAAGACTCAGGGCAGCTTACACTATGTTAGCAATAGTCTTCATTCTATTTGTATATTTATATACAAAGTCAACTTATTGCCCCCAACAATCTGGGTCCTCATTTTACCTACCTTATAAAGGATGGAAGGCTGAGTCAACCTTGGGCCTGGTGGGACTAGAACCTGCAGTAATTGCAGGCAGCTGCTGTTAATAACAGACTGCATTAGCAGTCTGAGCCACAGCCATTTGCAGCATCCCATGGTCACATCATGACAAATTTCTATGATGTCTTTGCTGGAAACTGGCGTTTAGGCTTCTGGTTTCCAGCAAAAACCGCCCCAATAGTGAGCAATGGGTTAATGTTATGACTTCCACGTTTGCTTAATAATTGCCAAAAAAAAAAAAAAAAGTTCTAAAATTGGACACAGTCCTGTGCAGAGCTGCCCCAAGGAAGAGGGCATTGATTTATTCTCCAAAGCACCTAGTACTCCTATTTTCTCCACAATAGGCCTATGAAATAAGTTGGGCTAATATAGAGCGACTTGCCTAAAGTCAGCCAGCCTAAGGCAGGACTAGAACTCACCGTCTCTTGGTTTCTAGCCAGCACCTTAACCACTATACCAAACTGGCTCTTGTCATATTTATATTTATTTATTTATTTATTTATTTATTTATTTATTTATTTATTTATTTATTTATTTATTTATTTATTTATTTATTTATTTATTTATTTATTTATTTATTTATTTATTTATTTATTTATTTATTTATTTATTTATTTTATATACCGCCCTTCTCCCGAAGGACTCAGGGCAGTTTACAGCCAGGGTAAAAGCACAACTCAGAAAAGTAAAAAAAAAAACATTTAAAAACTACTTAAATTAAAGGCTGAAGGAATATAAGACTATAATAAAACCCCAATAAAAAACTTCATTAAGCCAGCCCTGCACGATGAAATAGAAAGGTCTTTAGCTCGCGGCGAAAGGTCCGGAGATCAGGACGTATCCTCGGAGGCAGCTCATTCCAGAGGGCAGGAGCCCCCACAGAGAAGGCTCTCCCCCTGGGGGTCGCCAGTCTACATTGTTTGACCAACGGCACCCTGAGGAGACCCCCTCTATGGGAGTGCACGGGTTCATGGGAGGCTATTGGTAGCAGCAGGCGGTCTCGTAGATAACCCAGTCCTATGCCATGGAGCGCTTTAAAGGTGATAACCAACACCTTGAATTGCACCTGGAAGACCACCGGAAGCCAGTGCAGCTCGCGCAGGACAGGTGTTACATGGGAACCTCGGATTGTTCCCACTATTACCCGCGTGTTCCCACTATTACCCACTATTATTATATTCATAATAGTCATAACATTCCAACGCTTCCACTGAGCCAGCACTGTCTGAATACATTTCTGTAGTCATGTGGCCAGCATGACATCACAGAGAGCTGTTACCCTCCTACCGAAGAGGTAATTATTTATCTACTCGTATTTACATGCTTTCAAACTGCTAGGATGGCAGGAGCTGGAGCGAGGAACGGGAGTTCACCCGTCATGTGGTCTCGAATGTAGGTTGCTGGCTTTCCAGCTGACAAGCCCAGCGTCTTGGTGGCGTGGTGACTCAGTGGTTAAGATGCTGGTGGGGGGGGAGAGCAGGTATATATGTAAAAGGATTCGCGAACCGCATAACTTTTTATTAGGCAAACACAACATGGAATCAATTCTCAGTTAACAGAGAAAGCAAGCTTGCTTAGAACAATGTTGATTGAATAATCGCTTCAACACTGGTCTCAACTTTTCCATGGCACAGTTTTCTTCCCCTTGGCAACTTTTAAGATATAAGGACTTCAACTCCCAGAATTCCCTAGCCATAGGGGTGGAATTCAAAAATTTTAGCAACCAATTCTCTGCCCGGTTGCTGGGTGGGCGTGGTCATGGTGGGCGTGGCCTACTCAGCCTTCTGCACCATGGTGGTGGTGGTGGCTGTTTTTGCCCTTCCCAAGCTCCAGAGGCTTTCCCTGAGCCTCCGGGAGGGCAAAAATGGCCCCTCAGGCTCTGGAGGCCATTTCCAGACTTCCAGAACTTCCGGGTGGTCTGTTTTTTGCCCTCCCAGAGCCTCCACGCTGATGCTGCAGCATCCAAAATGGGCTGTATGGAGACTCCTGGGAGGGGCAGAGTAGAGTGGGGTGGGCGGGGCCAGCCAGTCCTTGCAACTACCGGTTCGGCGAACCAGATGTAAAATTAGCATCCGGTTCACCCGAATGGATACGAACCGGCTGAATCCCATCCCTGCCTAGCCAGTATTAATGGGAACGGTCTTTGGAGGTCTGTTTCAACTTCCCTCTGAGCTGTCACTGCCATTCCAACCCTGTCTCCTGCAGCTACACGCTTTTTCTCATTTTCACCTAATATTAACGGTTCCTCTTGGCTAAAGGGAACTGTCTCTACTTCACCTGGATGTGATCAGGAATGGAAACTGAAGAAATGTTTTTGGGTCTTTGTGCTTGCTTTTTTTTTCTCCTCTTCCCTCCCCATCCCGATTTCCTTTTGCGTTGTGTTTTCCTTCGCTTTTCCCCCCCCTCCTTCTTCCTCCCCATCCCGCTTTCCTTTTGTGCTGTGACTTTGTGAGCCTAAGGGCAGAGAGAGGGTGTGTTTCTCCCCTCCCCACCAAAACAGACTTTTTCTCTCAATTTGCAAGCCAGCCTGGAAGATGTTTGGGGAGGGAAGGTGGGGAGGGGAAGAAAAGCATGGCTGTCTGCTTCGATAAAAGGATCCGAACGAATTAATTCAAACCTGCAAGTTGTTCTGAGCCGCAGTTAAGGTTATAGGGGTTGGACGAGAGACGCTCAGCTGTTCTTTGGGAACACAACTGGGTGGAAATAGTTCTCAAGGTGAAAAGTGTGAAAACCATCGGTCTGAGGGGGGTGGAATAGGTTTCTTAAGGTCTCTTTTCCAGGCTGTTTTTTTACGTTTCCTAACAGCTCCCTTGAAGCCCTGTCTATATAAATGTTGAATTATACGGTTCCTTGACTCTTTAGGAGCAATTTTTTTTTGTAATGTAATCTGTTTCATTTCCCTCAATATCCCGCCCGATCTCACAAAGGAATATCTTTTAACGGCTACGAAGGATGGTTTTTCTTCCCTTCAGCAGTACTCGCAGCTAATAAAGTCGGTCTCTCTTCGGCTACGGGGAAATCGTCCGAAATAAAAACGGGTTTGGATTGAAATTTTCCACATGTTTTTTTTTTCCTTGAGACCTGATGTTCCCAAATTGAACGTGCTGGAGACAAGAAAGGAAGGAGTGTCTCAAATCCTGATTTCTGTCTAAATCAACATTAGATTTCCTCTCCTCACCACCCCCTCTACCTGATGGAATCCCAGTCGGCTGGAAAGGTCTAAATCTGATGGTGCCTCTTTTTTTTTTTAATTTGAATTTATAT
Source organism: Ahaetulla prasina (assembly GCF_028640845.1). Classification (NCBI taxonomy): domain Eukaryota; kingdom Metazoa; phylum Chordata; class Lepidosauria; order Squamata; family Colubridae; genus Ahaetulla; species Ahaetulla prasina. The sequence continues at coordinate 12,230,033 of NC_080539.1, forward strand.
CCTACCCTTTTCCGAAGTCTCAGGGCGGCTTACATTGTGTAAGGCAATAGTCTCATTCATTTGTATATTATATATAAAGTCAACTTACTGCTCCCAACAATCTGGGTCCTCATTTTACCTACCTTATAAAGGATGGAAGGCTGAGTCAACCTTGGGCCTGGTGGGACCCGAGCCTGCAGTAATTGTAATTGCAGGCAGCTGTGTGTTAATAACAGACTACATTAGCCTGTTGAGCCACTTTCCAGCCTCTTGTCACTGGACCAGTGACTGTGATCACTGGATCACAATCAGGAGGTTGTGAGTTCGATTCTAGGTAGAGGCAGATGTAAGGTCTCCTGATTGGGCAGCGGGTTGGACTAGATGCTGTGGTCCGCCAGCAGCCTGCGGAGCTAACAATGGAGTCAGACAGCGATGAGGCTGAGGTGGGGCCAGGGCCATCGGGGAGTGAGGTGCGGACTCCAGAGCCTCCAGAGACTGATAGTAGTGAGGCAGAGGAACAGGAGGAGCCTGTTCCTAATGCACACATGAGAAGAGCTGCCAGAAGGCAAGAGCAGCTCAAGCAAAAAGGACGATTCGGGAGTAGGGCCAAGAGATGATTGGCCCCTCCTGTAAGGCTTAAAACAGACCAGTAACGTTGTTTGGGCTTTGCCGGGAAAACAACATTGGTAGCTGCGTCTTCTGCTTCGTCTACGTCTAGCTTTTATTTTTGTGACTTCTGAACGTTTGCCAAGAAAGGCCTTTGGCAGTTTGCCTAATCGGACCAAGGACTGAGGAATTTGTGTTGGGAGGAATTTGTTTTAATTTAGTTGAACTACACTGGGAATGAAGTAATTCTCAGCTGTTCGAATAAAGTTTGTTTGTTTTTTCAGTGACTGAGTTTCCTACACCTACTTGGGCCTGGGTCACAACAGAGAGACAGAAAGAGAGAGAGAGAGAAGAGAGACAGAGAGAGATTTCTCAAGCTCCTTGGGAGTGAGAATTGCTGCAAAAGTGAGTTTTCTGAAGTGGACCACTAGACTCCTAAACAACTGAAAAAATGATCTAGTAAAAAAGAAAAGTCAACCAAAAGAGCAACATGCAAACAAAGCAAATAAAAAAAACCCAGGAGCAAAACAAATTAAAGTTTAATTTGTATGCATTGTTTAATGGACCACACCCACCTAGTCATATGACCTAACAATGCCCACCCAGCCGGTCTGGCCCAACAGTCTTAGGGACCATGAATTGGGCCTGTTTAAAAGATTTGAGGACCCCTGCTCTAGAAAGAGTGCAAAGAGGTGCAGCAAAGGTGATTAGGGGACTGGAGGCTAAAACATGAAGAATGATTGTAGGAACTGGCTGTGTCTAGTTTAATGAAAAGAAGGACTAGGGGAGACATGATAGCAGTCTTCCAATATCTCAGGGATACTCCCACAAAGAAGAGGGAGTCAAGCTATTCTCCAAAGCACCTGAAGGCAGGACAAGAAGCAATGGGTGGAAACTCATCAAGGAGAGAAGCAACTAAGAACTAAGGAGGAATTTCCTGACAGTTAGAACAATTAACCAGTGAAACAAATTGCCTCCAGAAGTTGTGAATGCTCAAACACTGGAAGTTTTTAAGAAGAGGTTGGATAACCATTTGTCTGAAGTGGTGTAGGGTTTCCTGCCTAAGCAGGGGGTTGGACTAGATGACCTCCAAGGCACCTTCCAACTCTGTTTTTCAATCTATTCTGTTCTAATAGCTAATCACCCTGGTGCATGAACAGCCAAGTCACGTAAACAGTTCTGTCATTGGCTCTTCAACATTTGAGGTCATAATGGAAGAGTTCCAACTGTCATCCGCCATTTTCCTTGGATGGCAGCTTTGTTTGTTTTGTTCATGGACTGTTGATGGCCACCTACATCTTGACATGAACACCATCAAGAACTTCATATTTGGTCAGAAGGAGACAGAAGGCTACTCTAGAGAAAGCCCAGTTTCTAGCTCTTCCCATCCTCTAGCAGGAGACCCAAAATTGGGCAGATCTCCAGCTCAGGCATCTCGTTCTCCTCCTTCTCGGATCTCGCCAGGATGCAGCCAGGAAGCTCTGGATTTGGAGAAGCTGCACCACGAAATGAGAATCATGGAGAAAGACATAAAGGTCTTCCAGCGAGAAATCATGGAAACGTTGAACAATCTGGAAGGCACCCTCAGCTACTTGACGGATCTGATGGCCAGACTCGAAAACAAGACCGGTGAGGTGGAGCCGTCCTTCAGAGACAAGGACAACAGAGAGATCGCACAAAACAAAGTTGTCCCTCCCTGCCTCCTCTCAGAGAAGGAGCTGCACAAAAAACCCACAACGCTGGAAAAAACGTTTTTCAGTAAGAGCGCCCAGCTGGAGTTAATAGTCCAAAAATGGGCTAAAGAATAGGGAAGCCCAGCCAGTGGTTGCAATTAAGAAGAGAGAGAATTAACATCCGAGGACTTTATCTTAAAAATGGGGCTTATGGGGGTACAAAGAGAAGCAAGAGGATGATTAAAAATCATAATTAAACATAACATTCCAAATCTAATTAATCTCTCTAGTGCGGTACACTTGAGTCAATTGCCTGGAGGGTGGGAATATTTTTTTTTCTTGGCTAATTAACAGTGAAATGTTTGTTTCCTTCTTTTTCCCCAAAAATATCTGAATGCAGATATTCCAGTTTTGCACAGGTAACACAATTTTGTGATCTCTTTCTCTCTCTCTGTCTCTCTCCCCCTTACCCTTCTCTCTACTTATTTGATGCTTTTACGTATACCATGTTGTTCCAGCAGATGGCAGTACCTAGTCAGCCTTATCTGAACTTGAAAAAAAAAATTAAGCAGGTTCTACCTACCTGGTTAGTTCCCGGATGGGAGACCACCAGGAGTCCCAGAAGCTGTACGATAGATTGGAAAATAATAATAATTTTTAAAAAACAGCTGTGGCAAACTATTTCCATATAGTATTGGTGCTAAATAAATCATATGGTCATGACTATGGAGGAATCAAACTCAGTTTTATTTCTCCATAGGAGAGTTTACCTTAATGTATATCATCTTTTAGAACAAATATAAAAAAAAATGTTGAGACACTAGAAAGAGTGCAGAGAAGAGCAGCAAAGATGATTAGGGGACTGGAGACTAAAACATATGAAGAATGGTTGCTGGAACTGGATATGTCTAGTTTGATGAAAGAAGGACTAGGGGAGACATGATAGCAGTCTTCCAATATCTCAGGGGCTGCCACAAAGAAGAGGGAGCCAAGCTATTCTCCAAAGCATCTGAAGGCAGGACAAGAAGCAATGGGTGGAAACTAATCAAAGAGACAAGCATCTTACAACTAAGGAGAAATTTCCTGACAGTTAGAACAATTAATCAGTGGAATAACTTGCCTCCGGAACTTGTGTATGCTCCATCATTGGAAGTTTTTAAGAAGAGATTGGATAACCATTTGTTTGAAATGGTATAGGGTTTCCTGCCTAAGCAGGGGGTTGGACTAGAAGACCTCCAGGGTCCCTTCCAGCTCTGCTTTTTTAGTCTAACAACAGCAGTGACCAGCCTTGGCAAATTTAAGACCCGTGGACTTCCCAGAATTCTGGGAATTGAAGTCCACAAGCCTTTCAAGATTGGACACCCCTGTTTTAGGTCCTTAAGTATGTTTTGCAAAACATTATGGATAAAATGGGGGAGAGAATGATATGCAGCAAAACATAATAAAAATGCAGGAATCAAACTGGAAATGCTTGCTGAACAATTTTTATACTGTGCTTCATTATAAAATTCCCAAGCCAGCATGTACTAAATAATAAAACAGCATGCAAGAAAAAGAACGCAACAGGTACAATCATAGAAACAACATTTGGAAAAACCGATAATATTCTGCAGAGCGGTATAACTATTAAGACTCTAAACTGTCCAAATAAATTCAAAACGTTTGCAATTAAGTGTAGATAGCAGCTTTTCCCCAACGTGCCATCCACACTGGCTGGAAATTTGGGCTCTTATAGTTAGTCTCGAAACTGAGGAAAAGGGATGGAAAAAAAATTGAGGCCCTAAATTAAACTAATAATTTTAATTCCTAGGAGGTCTTCATTCATCTATGGAGAACCTCAGTCATCCAGGTCATGGTTGTCCCAAAAGATAACTAGACTTTGTTTTTCCTTGAAGATGTTTCGCTTTTCATCCAAGAAGCATCTTGGGTTCTGAGTCTGACTGAATGCTGGAGAATGGAAGGATTTATATTCCTTGCAATCATCTGGTTATGATGGAAAATTACAAATCCTTCCATTCTCCACCATTCAGTCAGAACCGAAAAAGCTTCTTGGATGAGAAGCAAAACATCTTCAAAAAAAAACCAAAGTCATTGCCTTTTGAAAAAAATAGCATCTTTGGGACTTAGGAACTCTTTGTTCTTTGCCCATTGTTGTTTTGGGGTGATATATTTTTCCTCCCAAATATGTTTGCTTACCTTTCAAAAGATGTTGTTCTTTCTTTCTTTCTCCCTCCCTTCCTTTTCGCTTTCATCTCGAATGGTTGATATTCTGAATAACACACCTTGGATCAAGGGGTCTGCAGAGGGTGGTCCAAAAAGTCAAAATGGCCACTGTGATGGGACAGTTAAAGCTCTACCTGTTCTTAAGGTGCACCCCAGGTAAAAAGCAGGTTGAGCTCTGATGACTTGGTTGAAAGAAACAAAAAAGTATTCTTGTCCCTTTTATTATCTTTGAATCTCTCCTTTACTGGAGAAATAAGAGGACTACTTCCGAATAATAATTAATACTTAGCCCTGAGTAATAAAGATGCTCACCTTTGACTTCCATTTTCTATTGCTTTGTGACTTGTATACTGGAGTCAGTTAACATAACTTAACATAATAACAGAGTTGGAAGGGACCTTGGAGGCAGGAAACCCTACACCACTTCAGACAAATGGCTATCCAACATTTTCTTAAATTTTTCCAGCGTTGGGGCATTCACAACTTCTGTAGGCAAGTTGTTCCACTTATTGATTGTTCTAACTGTCAGGAAATTTCTCCTTAGTTCTAAGTTGCTTCTTTCCTTGATTAGTTTCCACCCATTGCTTCTTGTCCTGCCTTCAGGTGCTTTGGAGAATAGTTTGACTCCCTCTTCTTTGTGGCAGCCCCTGAGATATTAGAACACTGCTATCATGTCTCCCTTAGTCCTTCTTTTTTTTTTGAATTTATATCCCGCCCTTCTCCGAAGACTCAGGGCAGCTTACATTGTGTTAAGCAATAGTCTTCATCCATTTGTATATTATATACAAAGTCAACTTTTATTGCCCCCAACAATCTGGATCCTCATTTTACCTACCTTATAAAGGATGGAAGGCTGAGTCAACCTTGGGCCTGGTGGGACTTGAACTTGCAGTAATTGCAAGCAGCTGTGTTAATAACAGACTGCTTAGTCTGTTGAGCCACCAGAGGCTCATTAAACTAGACATACTGAGTTCCTGCAACCGTTCTTCATATGTTTTAGTTTGGTGTACAGGTAGTCCTTGACTTACAAATTACAACCATTTGTTTAGTGACCATTCAAAGTTAGAGTCTTAAGTCACTTTTTCCCGTGCTGTTGTAACTTTTTTTTTTATTATTATTATTTTTATTCAAAAAGTTTTACAAAAAAATTTTTTTCCCCCTTTCCCCAACCCTCTCCTTCACAAACCCCTCCCCTCCCCTGGCTTCCTGGAACAAACACAAGGTATAGTTAAAAATAAAACAAACATATGCTAAAAAAATTTTTTTCCCAAAACTATTATACCAATTCTCCCTCTCTAGCTCTGACTTCCTCCTTACATAACCAAATCCTTCAAAAAATTAACAATAAACAGTAATAAAATATATAAATCAGTAGAACAAATTAATCCTAAAATATTTAAAACCAGCTAAAGCATAAAAATCCAATCCAGTTCAGAGAATATCTCCCTTATAGCTTCTATAACCATATAACCATATAATTTCCCCCCCAAGTCCTTCTTACATAAGATCTTTCAAGAATATTCTATTTAAAATTCAATACAACAGATTATAAAATTTATAAAATTTCAATAGAGAAAATTACAATATTATTTAATTAATTACAATATCTATTCAACTTTAGTCCTTCCTCATCAAAGTCCAGTATATCCAAATATCTAGTCTCTTATAATCATGAATTGCCTTTCGGGGACACTAATATTTTTGTCTATTAATATTTTAAAAAAATCTTGTTTCAAAAATAATACTTTTGTCTCTTGCCATTTTTTTTGGTGCATTAATCTCTGTCTTTCCTTCGTTGCTCCTTTTAAAAAGTCAATCACAATATTTCCTAGTAATTCCTTATGTCCAGAAATCCAAAAATTACTGCCGTATATTCCATCAGTCCAACCGTGCTGTTGTAACTTTGAATGGTCACTAAACGAATGGGTGTACATACTTTGGACCATTGCATCATCTCCAGGGTCACGTGATCAAAATTCAGGTGCCTGGCAACTGGTTCGTATTTATGACGGTCCCAGTGTCATATGCAGAGGTGGCCTTCACATAATTTAACAACCGGTTCGCCCCAGCAGTGAAAATGTGAGAGCGCTGACGCTCGCTTCGATCATGTGCATTCCTTCCACACGTGCACATGGGCTTCTGTGCATGTGCTTTGCTCACAAACACGCTAGCACGCATACACGCAGCTTTGAAAAATGCAGCTAAATAGGATGGCATAGCGCCGGGGTGGGTGGGCAGACCCACCCACAGGTCACAACTACAGGTTCGCCTGAACTGGTACAAATTGGTATGAACCGGCTGAATCCCACCCTGACCTTCTTGACAAGCAAAATCATCAGGGAAGCCAGATTCACTTAACAACCATGTTACTAACTTAACAGCTGCAGCGATTCACTGAACAACTGTGGCAAGAAAGCTCATCAGAGGGGGGCAAAACTCACTTTTTATTTATTTATTTGTCACAACTGTATATATAAGCATAAGCATGAAATAACTATACGATATATAAGCATAAATATAATCATAAGCATGTAATAACTATATGAACTTGGATACAGTCAAAGGGAACATTAGGACAGGAATGGTAGGCACGTTGGTGCTCTTATGCACGCCCCTTACAGACCTCTTAGGAATGGGGTGAGGTCAATAGTAGATAGTTTTTGGTTAAAGCTTTGGGGATTTTGGGAAGAGACCACAGAGTCTGGTAGTGCATTCCAGGCATTAACAACTCTGTTACTGAAGTCATATTTTCTGCAATCAAGATTGGAGCGGTTCACATTAAGCTTAAATCTATTGTGTTCTCGTGTATTGTTGCAATTGAAACTGAAGTAGTCTTCAACAGGAAGGACTTTGTAACAGATGATTCTATGAGTTAAACTCAGGTCATGTCGAAGGCGGCGGAGTTCTAAATTTTCTAAACCCAGGATTTCAAGTCTGGTGGTATAAGGTATTTTGTTGTAATCAGAGGAGTGGAGAACTCTTCTTGTAAAATATTTCTGGACACGTTCAATTGTATTAATGTCTGAAATGAGGTATGGGTTCCAGACAGGCGAGCTGTATTCAAGAATTGGTCTAGCAAATGTTTTATATGCTCTGGTTAGTAGTGTAGTGTTTCTGGAGAAGAAGCTACGCAAGATTAAGTTTACAACTCTTAAAGCCTTTTTTGCGATGTAGTTGCAATGGGCTTTGGCACTTAGATCGTTTGATATGAAAACTCCAAGGTCTTTAACGGGGTGAGGGTCATCTACAAGGTAATGTCCATCGAGCTTGTATTGAGTGTTCAGATTCTTTTTTCCAATGTGTAAGACAGAGCATTTGCTGGTTGAGATTTGGACTTGCCAAGTTTTTGACCATTCTGACACTTAATAGCTGTCTTGCTTAGCAATGGCAATTTTGGACTTCATTGTGGTCATAAGTCGAGGACTGCCTATAGTGATTCAAGCACTAGCATGAAAGCCAGTTGGGTGATCTTGGGCCACTGCCTCTCTCTCACACCTGAATTCAGTCCACAGGGTTGTTGTTGTGGAGCAAATCAGAGGAGGAAGACTATGGTATGTTCACTGCCTTAAAGAACGAGAGAGGCAGGATCAAAAATTTAATAATTTTTAATTATTTAATAATATTTAACGAGAAGAGTCCTCCACTCTTCTGCTCGCAATAAAATACCTGATGCCACCAGACTCCAAATTTTGGGCTTAGACAACTTATAACTACTAGGCATAGTACATAAAATTATGTACCACAATGTCCCTACCTGTCAATGACTACTTCAGCTTCAACCACAACTGCACTACCTGACTCTGTAGTTTCTTCCCCAAACCCCCAAAACTTTAAGCTTAAACTGTGTACTGTTGACCTCACCCCATTCCTAAGAGGTCTGTAAGGGGTGTGCATAAGCGCACCTGCGTGCCTACCATCCCTGTCCTACTATTCCTTTTTACTTACTCTTTTCAAGTATCCAGATTATGTTTATACTTTTACCTGTTATCTTATATAAATAAATAAATAAAATAACATAACATAAAATAATAAATAAATAAATAAACAAACTTTTCCGCCAATTTCCTTCTCTGCCCTAGCCACATCAGCAGAGATGCCATGGTTGGGTTTAGAGAGGTTAATGTCATTTACAAACGCATGCCAGGGGAGAGGGGTTTGCTGATCTGTACAACGCGGCTTAAATCCCAGGATTTTGTTAAATAAAGTCCAAAATCCTCGTGTTCATCCTCCATCACTGATTTCTATTTATTTATTCTTACAGATGCAGCGCTTCTTTCTATTTATTTATGCTCTCTCCCTTTCTTTCATTCATATGTCGTAGGAAAAAAAATGTCTTAACCTTTGTTTTAGATTAAAAATTATCAGTCAATCGAGTACTATCGGCATGATACAGCTGGTATTCCTCGATTTATATCCACGCATTTTCACCGCTAAGCAAGACACTTGTTAAGTGAGTTTTTGCCCTATTTTACAACCGTTCTTGCCACAGTTGTTATGTGAATCACTGCAGCTGTTAAGTCAGTAACATGGTTGTTAAGTGAATCTGGCTTCCCAGAAGGGTTGTCAGAAGGTTGCAAAAGGGGGTCACATGACTCTGGGACACTGCAACCGTCATAAATATGAGTCAGTTGCCAAGCATCTGGATTCTGATCACATGACTACAGGATGCTGCAATAGTCATAAATGTGAAAAACGGTCATAGGTCACTTTTTTTCAGTGCTGCTGTAACTTCAAACAGTCACGAAATAGTTGTAAGTTGAAGACTATCTGTATATATTTCCAGAATTACTTTACAGAATAAAGTACAATTTGCAAGTTTTCATCTCTTATACTTTGCAAGACTTATCATCATTCTAATCTGTTCCAAATTTTGGGGAAGAATTCCATCATTATTGGAAATATTAAGGCTTCAAAAGCTTTTTAAAAAACAAGAGGGAAAACAACAATAGAATAGAATAGAATAGAATTTTTATTGGCCAAGTGTGATTGGACACACAAGGAATTTGTCTTGGTGCATATGCTCTCAGTGTACATAAAAGAAAAGATACGTTCATCAAGATACAATATTTACAACAAGGAAAACAAGCAAACCCCCAATTTAATGGACTAACAAGAGAAAGAGTATTTCTTAAGGCAGAATGTCTGTTAAATCCAAATGTGTTTTATGCAGGTAAATTTTATATAGCCATTAAAGCAGAATGTCTATTAAATCCAAATGTGTTTTATGCATGTAAATTTAATGTATTTAACCAAGCTTTTAATGCTTGTTCCATTTGCATTGTTTATGCATTTTAATAGATAGACCAAATGGCAATTTTTTTTTACAATATCCAGACCAAATTTGTGTATTCCACCCAAAGTCCGTTAAATGGAGGTTCATTAAAATCAAGAGCTTATGTGAAATATTCAAACTGCGCCAATCCAATACAGAATTAAAAGTCAACACAAATCCAAAACTATGAAAATGTTTTGGTTTTTTTTTCTGGTCCTGAAAATAACCTATTTGTTGGCTCAAGATGAGTTCTTGGGTGACTTTGATAGCTACTGATGTCAGGGTTCCAAGGAACACCACCAACAAAATAAAGCTCCAAGGTTGAGGTTCCTCAAAGTTCCAATTTATTAGAGATGTCATATTGGCACAGCTGGGAAAACCCGAAACTGAAAGCTTCCAGGTTTTCCACACCCAGTTGACAGTTCACAGCCCTGCCCCACACCCACAGGTTCATCACATTGTCCAATCAACTCTTCACGCTCAGTTGGATACAATCTTCAGGCAGTCTACGTCAGACGCAGGCTGTCCTTGAATACAGAATGTTGTTATGACTTACTTTCTATCGTTCCAACAACAACCCCCTCCCAACTTCCCCAGCTAAAATATGTGGCAGTTAAGAAGCAAAAAGAAAACTGTCTTCCAAAACTGACACTGCAGTTATCTCTGGAACTGCTTAAATCTCCCCTGTCTCCTGTTGAACTGTCCATGGACAAGGTTATTTTCTCCTTCTTGGGGAAAACCCGGCTGCTTCTTTCTGCAGCCGCCGAAATCTTGAAAATTGCTGAGTTGCAACTCCATGCCTATTGCTCTTAGGAGAAGCCAAGTGGAACTAGAAAGTGATTGAGTGCTCCAATCCTCAGCCTGCTGGGTGATAATACGGAGAAAGGGCCGGGAGTGGAATGCTCCTGCAGGGACCGAAGCAGCCCTCGGAATGAATAGCCACTTGTAATCTACAGACTTCGGTACCAATTGAAGTTCTTTTTAGGGCTAGTGCGTGGATGGGTTGCAGAGGAAGGACAATCTTATGACGGATGGCGGATACTATTGTAAAGCCGGCAAAAAGAATGTGCTAAGCCAGTGTTTCTCAACCATGTTTCTCAATGCAGGTGGTCCTTGACTTACGACCACAATTGAGCCCAAAAACTTCTCTCTTTTTTGGAATAAAGTGGTTTATTTTATACACAAACAAACATTTAATACATCAGTCGTTTCTTCCATTTGACTTCTCGGTGTTTTCATCTTGACTTCATTTTCTTTGTTGTTCTTCTATCTTCGTTTTCATATAATCTATTACATTTTTCTATCGGGATGCGGTGGCTCAGTGGCTAAGACCGTGAGTTTGTTGATTGAAAGTCAGCAGTTCAGCGGTTCGAATCCCTAGTGCTGCGTAACGGGGTGAGCTCCTGTTACTTCTCCCAGCTTCTGCCAATCTAGCAGTTCGAAAGCACGTAAAAAATGCAAGTAGAAAAATAGGGACCACCTTTGGTGGGAAGGTAACAGCGTTCTGTGCACCTTCAGCGTTGAGTCATGCCGGCCACATGACCACGGAGACATCTTCGGACAGCGCTGGCTCTTCAGCTTTGAAATGGAGTCGGGAATGACTAGCATGTATGTGCGAGGGAAACTTTTACCTTTACTATTACATTTTTCAAGTACAATATTCTAAATATACCATTTTCTTACATAACTAGTAGTTTGCTTATCTATATCATTTTTCTAACCAATGGTAAAATTGATCCCATATCTTAAAATATTCTGAATCCCCTCTTTCTTTAATCATCAAAGTTAATCTATTCATTTCTGCACAGTCTAAATTTTTTTTGATAACTTCCCCTTCCAGAGGTATTTTCTCTGCTTTTCAGTTTTGTGCAAAAACAATCCTTGCTGCTGTTATTACCTGTATAATCAAGTAAATATTTTCTTTATTAATTTTCTCTGGAGGGATACCCAATAGGAGCAGCTCCAGTTTTAAATCGATATGTTGCTGTATCATTTCTTCTAACCATGTCTTAATTTTAAACCAATAATTTTTAGCTTCTGGGCATGTCCACCACATATGGTATTAAGATCCTGGTAACTGGTGACACTTCCAACACTTAGCTATTTAGTTGTAGTCCCTTGGGGTTGTGTGATCCCTTTTGTGACCTTCTGACCAGGGGTGGGCTCTACTTACCTTCGCTACCGGTTCGCAATGGGAACTCGCTCGTGTACATGTTTGCTTCGTTCTTGCCAGTGAATTTCTGCACATGCACTAATTGTCTGTGATGACATCCGGGCAGGTGGGCAGAGCCTCCCGCCGCTGTTACTACCGGTTCGCAAGAATCGTGCCGAACCAGTAACAACCCACCACTGCTTCTGACAAGTAAAGACACAAGAACAGTTTTTCCCCGAAGGCCATCACTCTGCTAAACAAATAATTCCATCAACACTGTCAGACTATTTACTGAATCTGCACTACTATTAATCTTCTCATAGTTCCCATCACCAATCTCTTTCCACTTATGACTGTATGACTGTAACTTGTTGTTGGCAATCCTTATGATTTATATTGATATATTGACCATCAATTGTGTTGTAAATGTTGTACCTTGATGAACGTATCTTTTCTTTTATGTACGCTGAGAGCATATGCACCAAGACAAATTCCTTCTCTGTCCAATCACACTTGGCCAATAAAAAATTCTATTCTATTCTATTCTAAAGTCAATGGTGAAACCAGATTCACTTAACAGCCATGTTACTAATTTAACAACTGCGATGATTTACTTAACAACTGTGGCAAGATTTTAAATAACAGAAAGCTAAATGAGGGGAATGACAAAAAAGAAATAGAAACCCAGATAATGCCAGAGTAAATGGAAAAGGGGGGCTAGGAGGGGCGGAAAGAAAGAAGATTATAAATATAAATGTACAATTATGAAATAATAGATTGGGTAAAATGGAAAAGAAATTGAAAAGAAAGTATATATTATTAGAGAATCGGAGTTGCTCAGATACCAAATAAGAGAAATATTGTAAAGAAAGGAGAGAGGAATAGAGGGTACGATAGAGGAGGAGAGGGAGAGAGAGGAATGGAAGAAAGGAGAAGGAGAGGAAGATAGGATAGGGGACAAGAGTAGGAGAGAAGGTGAGAAAGGAGGAAAAGAAGGGAGGAGTGGGGGAGAGGAAGGGGAAGGGGAAGGAGGAAGGAGGAAGGAGAGGAGAAGGAAGAAAGTAGGAGAGGCTAGGAGGGAGGGAGGGGAAAGAGGACAAGAAGGTTTGTTGTGAAAGGGAGGGAAAGAAAGGGTAGAACAGCAACCCCAAATGTAATTAAAATGTCTTATCTTTGTGCTTTCTTCAGAAAAAATATGCATGATTATTTATGGACAAGAGAATGCACATTTACAACATGTGTATAAGAAATAAAAAAAAACTTTTTATAAAAAAAAACAGTGGCAAGAAAAGTCGTAAAAAGGAATAAGCGTGGAGAGACTAGAGATTATAATTTAGGAATTATTTTAGATTATGATTGTTAGTTTTGATACCCTGCATTTTGTTCTGGGAAGTCGGGGTGGGGTGGGGGTAAAGGGAAGGAATTGGGGGTTGAGGTTAGTGATGGAGTGATGGTTAATGTACAGGGATTATTGAAGATGTATAAATATAATTAATGTAGGGTCGGGTCTGACCAGTTGCCATTTTAGAACGGTGGGGAGGGAAAAAAGAGAGAGTAGGAGGTAGGAAAGAGGAGAAGAGGAAGGAAGAGGGGTAGAAGAGGGAGAAGAGTGTAGGGTGGAGGGAGGAGAGGAGGTAGATAAGAGAAGGAGAGGAAGGTTTGGAAAGTAAAAGAAGGTAGAAGAGGGAAGAAGGTTAAAAAGGGGGGTGGTGACTGGGCAGGCCTGACTAATTGTATATAACTGTACATTGGATGAATTATTTGATAAGATTGTAAAAATAAAACTTTTTTATTAAAAAAAAAAAAAAAAAAAAGGGGGCAAAACTCACTTAACGTATGTTTTCACTTAGCAACATAAATTTTGGGCTCAATTGTGGTCGTAAGGCAAGGACTACCTGTATTATGTATGATTGCTGCCGTGAGTTATCTATAAAACAATAAAAGCGGGATAAAAAATATAATAAATAAACTTTTCCTCCAATTTCCTTCTCTGCCCTATCCAGACTCTGATGGCCAATACTGTTGTAAACCCCACAAAAAAGAATTTGCTAGGCCATTTCTCCATCCCTCTATGGAAATTATTTGCCTGCAAAGTCAAGCCCCTCTCCCCCCCGTAATTTATTAAAATTCCCGCTTTTGGTTGCTTCAAAGCAATCTCGGCTCACCCCGGGCGAGAGGAGGCCCTACCCGGCTGGCGCGCCTTCCGACAGTACGAGTGAAGTGGCGGCTTTCCGAATCGGAGGTGTGTATGCTAAACTTAGTATATTAAGGCTCTTGTCAGGCTGATCAATATTTAATGTGAAACTTACAAAGATTGGCTCAGGGATGCATTTAAAATGGGAGCATTAGCTGCAGGTGGCAATTTCTAAGACACAGCCGAAGCGGTTTTGATTATTTAGAGAGCTGGCATTCTGCAGAATTTAAATATATGTTGGGTTATGCGGCTTTCCGTAGTGAGGGCAAGTGCTCTAAATGTGTTGACTTTTCCATTGTTTGCCTGTTTGTTTCTGGCATTAAACAGAGACCAATGATTAATTATTTATCTGTCACGTACCATTAGTCTGCTGGATTTCTTGCTGTTTTTCCCGCTGCACTAAACCTAAGTACGGGAAGTCCTTGACTCACAACCACAACTGAGCCAAAGGTGGTGTCGTGTCCCACTCCTCCTCTGACGGCCGGGTCGGGGAAGTCCGTATCAAGCGTGCCTCTGCAGCTCTGCCAAAGTCCTATCAGAGTCCTCAGGGCAGGCAGGAATCCAAGGTGTGACTTCAGCAATCCAGATTAGACTTTGCCTGACTCAGAGAATGCCAGAAAGCAGATCCTTTATATAGGCCATGGGGTGTGGCTCCATGACTCAGCACTTATCCAGGCCTGCCCCTCCCTTCCTTTTGCTGACGTCGCCTCTCCATTCTCCGGAAGCGTGGATCTATCCATTGCATCGTTTCATCTCCAGCTGTTGATAATCCCAGCTCGTGGCTGGGTTCAGGCGCACATGCTATCGGAGAGAGGTTTGTTTGTTCGGTTTGTCCGGGCATGGTGCCAGGGCTGGGGGCTGGAGGCATGCCAGGACATTCTTCAGCACTATCAGCGTCCGGCAGGAGATAAGAGGGGCCCGGCTGCGGTGGGGGGGCCGAGCGAGGCACAACAGGTGGTATTCACTCACCTTTGCTACCGGTTCGCAAATGTGAGGGTGCATGCACTATACTCACAGACAGCTCCACCACGCATGCGTAGAGCCTTCTGCGCATGCGCGGAGGGTCAAAAACGGGACATGATGACGTTCGGGCGGGTGGGCGGAGACCAGGTGTGAAATGCTCCCGGTTCGGACTGGATCAGCCGATCTGGTAGCGATGGCGGCGGGTGATTCAGAGAACCGGTAGCAAAAATCCCTGCTCCCCCCCCAATGCCCAGTTGAGCCACATGATCGTCAGAGCCTTTTTTTTTTTTTACTTTTAAAAGCATTTTTTAAAAGGTAAAAAAGCTGAAGCCTGCTAGGCAAAAAATGGGGGGGTGTAGGCAAAAAATGGGGGAGTGGGGGGGTTTGTTTGAGAGAGAGAAAGAGAGAAAGAAAGAAAGAGAAAGAAAGAAAGAAAGAAAGAAAGAAAGAAAGAAAGAAAGAAAGAAAGAAAGAAAGAAAGAAAGAAAGAAAGAGGGAGGAAAAAGGAGAGGAAAGAAGGACTACAAATCTGGCACTAGACACAGCTTCAAAGGATAATCCAGGGCTGGAAGGGATCTGGAGGTCATCTAGTCCAACCCTGCTCCAGCAGGACATTATTAGTGAGTTTCTGTCTTTTGAGCCCCCAGTCACAAAGCCACGCCCACCCAGTCACATGACCCCCCCCACCAAGCCTTGCCCACCAAGCCACGCCCACAGAACCGGTAGGAAAGAAATTTAGATTTCCCCACTGGCGGAGCCTCCTGCTACCAGCGCTACCCGATTGCACGATCCGGATACAGCCGGCTGAATTTCGCCACTGAACTGAACCCTTATGGTGGACGTGTGATAAAACAGAGAAATATTGGAGTAGGATACATATCTTAATACAGAAAATTCTTAAAGTGAATATAAAGAAAAAAGCAGAGAGCTTTCTTTTGGGTTTAACGGAAAAAGACCTGGGAAAAAAATTCGGAACTTTTTATGTTTTGTATGTTGATGGCAGCAAGATTAATTTATGCACAGAAATGGAAGGTCACCTTGATCCCCACAATGAAGGAATGGCTGCAAAAATTGATGGAGTTAGCAGAGATGGCTAAATTGAGTGTTTTGAGCAAAGAAAAAATATATTTTATTTTTATTTATTTATTTATTTTGTCAAACACAACAATATATATAAGTATAAGCAAGAAATAACTATACAAAATGAATACAACCAAAGGGAACATTAGGACAGCAACAGTAGGCACTCTGGTGCTCTTATGCATGCCCCTTACAGACCTCTTAGGTGAGGTCAACAGTAGACAGTCTTAGGTTAAAGTTTTGGGGATTTTGGGATGAGACCACGGAGTCAGGTAGTGCATTCCAGACATTAACAACTCTGTTACTGAAGTCATATTTTCTGCAATCGAGATTGGAGCGGTTCACTTTAAGTTTGAATCTATTGTGTGCTGGTGTATTGTTGTGGTTGAAGCTGAAGTAGTCATTGACAGGAAGGACATTGTAGCAGATGATTTTATGAGTTATGCTCAGGTCATGCCGAAGGTGGCGTAGTTCTAAATTTTCTAAACCCAGAACTTCAAGTCTGGTGGCATAAAGTAGTTTTGTTGTGATCAGAGGAATGGAGGACTCTTCTTGTAAAATATTTCTGGACACGCTCAATTGTATTAATGTCCAAATTGCAGTGTGGATTCCAGACAGATGAGCTGTAATGGAGAATTGGTTCAGCAAATGTTTTGTATGCTCTGGTTAGTAGTGTAATCTTTCCGGAGAAGAAGCTACGCAAGATATACTGTGTGTATGTATGCGCGCACACACACACACACACACACACACACACACATACACAATATATACTGTAAATACTTTTATTTCTACTTGGAAACTGCTTCTGGACTTTATGCTTGAGGTGGGGGGAAAAATGAAACTTTGATTTTGGATTTTTACCGATTAGATAGATTTGTTGTTATAGAAATGGCTAGTTTACAAAAGTAAAAAGCTGAGGTTTGATGTTACTGCCTTATTGTACAGCACCAAAGGGAATTGGAAGTCAATGCCTTTTTTTCTGTCCCACCTTTTCCCTTCCCTATTTTCCCTACTATTTACCTTTCCATTTTTTTTGTATGCTATATTATAAACTAATAAAAACTGTTTAAAATAACCACAACTCAGTCCAAAATTTCTCTTGCTAAGTGAGACATTTGTTAAGTGTGTTTTGCCCCCATTTTATGACTTTTTCTTTCCACTTCCTTCTAGGTTCTATTATCTCCAAGAGCCTGAAATGGACATCTAACATTAGAACCATCATTAAAAAGGCACAGCAAAGAACGTTCTTCCTGCATCAAGTCAGAAAGCTCAGATTGCCCCAGGAGATGCTGATACAGTTCAACAGAGGAATTATTGAGCTTGTCATACTGTCTGGTTTGGCACAGCAACCGAACAGGTGAGATACAGACTTCAACGGATAATTAGGACTACAGAAAAAACAATTGCAACCAGCCTGCCTTCCATTGAGGATCTGTATATTGCATGAACCAGAAAGAGGGCTGAGAAAATATCTACAGATCTCTCATATCCTGGACATCAATTTCAATTTCTTTCCTCAGGATGCCACTATAGAGCATTGCATGCCATTTCCACTAGATATAAAAATAGTTTTTTTTCCCCCCATGCCATCACTCTGCTGAACACTTACTGTATTTTTCGGAGTATAAGATGCTCCGGAGTATAAGACGCACCTTAGTTTTTGGAGAGGAAAATAGGAAAAGAAAATTCTGCCTCTGCCTACCAGGTATTCATCTGGCTAGCGTCCTTAGCCTGGTCAGCTTCAGCACATTAGTTCGCTGGTTGTGAGTGCGCTTTGTTGGGGCTGATAAGCAGATTCAAAAGAACCGCTGATCATCGGAGAGAACTCCAGTGAGTAAAGCAGGCGAAGTGCGGAAGCAGTAAGACAGGGCAGCAGCTGTTCCGGGTTGCCATTTTGGGCTCCACACCTCACATTTTCACCCTCCAAACGCTCCGTTTGAGAGCCGTTCAAGGCTGTGGGGATCGCCAAAGGACATCGTCGCTGATCACTGCACAAAAATGCGATGAGCAGAGGCCAAAAATGGGGCATGCGGAGGCCTAAAATTCAGTGCGCGGAGACAGCGATTGGCGGCAATGTGCTTTGGTGATCCCCGCAGCCTGGAATGGCTCTCAAACGGAGCGTTCGGAGGCTGAAAATGTGAGGTGCACAGCCCAAAAATGCAAACCATTATCTGTGGCAATCTCTGCAGCCAGGAAGAGGATGTGCGGAGAACAAAGTGGGGGGAGCTGATGGGTGGGTGGGGCTATATTTGGAGTATAAGACACACCCAATTTTTCAGCCTCCTTTAGGGGGGAAAATGTGCATTTATACTCCGAAAAATACGGTAATTCTCATAGCACTGTCTCATTTCTCATCTTTTCTCATCTTCTCTTCTTTCCTACTATCTTCTCCTGCTGGTTTCTTATGATTTATCAATTGTTGTTTATTATGATCTATGACCTATTACTTGGTGTTTATCTATACGCTATGAGTTTATGCACCGGAGACAAATTCCTTATGTGTCCAATCACACTTGGCCAATAAAGAATTCGATGATTCTATGATTCTTCTAGGCCAATCCATACCCCTGGCATCATCCTGACCATGATAGGATTCCAGGTAGTGTACAAACTCAGAAAGTGGATTATGGGTATCCAGGTTAAGCCCATTTTCTAGGCCCTGCCAATGCATGATAACCGAAGGAGAGAAGGACGAAGTTCACGAAAGAGATGGAAATCTCTATTTATGTGGGATGAAAAAAATTGTTGGGGAGGGAAGGACATCGTGAAATAAAAATCAGCCAGTTGTCTGAATCAGGGAAGCTAAATTTCTCCTGGGGAGTCTGTATTGTTGCGTTGCCAAGCAGTTCGCCGGACATTCAAAAGGAAAATGTGAGAGTCCAGTCTCTTTGGCGGTTTGTTTGCGGCTATTCCTCCTTGCTATCACTTATGATAAAGAGAATTAGCTTCTTAAGCCACAACGGTGCTTCAATTATCCGACTGCTGGGAGAAATTGTCGACGGAGCTTTGCACGGAGTGTTAAGACCTGTCAGATTCCTGACAGGAATCCAACAAGTTTACAGTTTCCGAAGGATCTGGGTGGACTTGACTTCATCCTTTTCATTTCCCCAAGCTGGAACGGTTTTCAGAACACATTTTTTAACTGCATATTACATTTTGTTTGCAAGCTGCCTCCAACTCTGCAATACACAACTCGCCGGAATAAAACCGGTGGGTGAAGAGGAAGCTAGTATTGAAATCAAGAAGAACGAAGTAAGTACAGTTTGTCCTCGACTTACGACTGCTGATGAGCCCGAAATTTCTGTTGCTAATTGAAACGTTTGTTAAAGGAGTTTTGCCCTATTTTACGAACTTTCTGGCCACCGTTATCAAGCGAATCGCTGCAATGGCTAAGTTAGTAACAGGGCTGTTAAGTGAATCCATTGACTTTGCTGGTCAAAAGGTCACAAAAGGAGATTCCATGACCCCAGGACATTGCAACCGTCATAAATAGAAGTCAGTTGCCAAGGGCCTGAATTTTGATCACCTGACCATGGAGATGCCACAATGATTATAAGTCTGAAAAACGGACATAAATCCATTGTTTCAGTGCTGTTGTAACTTTGGATGGTCACTAAATGAACCGTTGTAAGTCGAGGACTACCTGTATGCATTTAACAGTTGTGGAGAGAGACGTTTCTATTTTTACTACAGGTAGCCCTCGAATTACAACCATCTGTTTAGTGACCAAAGTTACAGCAGCATTGAAAAAAGTTACAACCAGCCCCCAGACCTACAACCCCCAGACTTATCTCCACCGTCATGTGATCAGAGTTGGCAACTGACATGGATTTAGGACGGTTGCTGTGTCCCAGGATCACATGATTACCTTTTGCGATCTTCCTAGTTGGCTCCTGACAAGCAAAGTCAATGGGAGAAGCCAGATTCACTTAATAATCACGTGATTCACTTAACAACAGCCATGATTCGCTTAACAACCACGGCTACAAGGCAGTGGTGGGTTTCAATTTTTTTTACTACCGGTTCTGTGGGTGTGGCTTGGCAGATGTGGCAGGGGGGAAGGATACTGTAAAATCTCCATTTCCTCCCAATCAGCTGGGACTAGGGAGGCAGAGAATAGATGGAGGTGGAGCCAGTCAGAATTTTTACTACCGGTTCTCCGAACTACTCAAAATTTCTGCTACTGGTTCTCCAGAACTGGTCAGAACCTGCTGAAACCCACCTCTGCTACAAGGTTATAAAATCAGATGTGACTCACTTGTTGCTAGTTGTGAAGTCGTGTCCGACCCATCGCGACCCAATGGACAACGTTCAACGTTCATGGACAATGGAAAAATGTTGATGATCAAAACTGTTGGTACTTTTTTCAGCCTCTGCCACAGCCATTCACAATTAACAGAATAATAGAATAACAGAGTTGGAAGGGACCTAGGAGGTCCCCTAATCCAACCCCCAGCTCAAGCAAGAGACTTATACCAGGGGTAGTCAATCTTTTTATATCTACCATCCACTTTTGTATCTCTGTTAGTAGTAAAATGTTCTAACCGCCCATCGTTTCCACAGTAATGCGCCTTTTTGTAATGTCAAAAAGTAATTACAAAAATTACCAAAAAAAAGTAATTACTGAAGTTCGCAGATGACACAACAGTGATCGGTCTCATTCGAGACAATGACGAATCCGCATATAGACGAGAGGTCGAACGACTAGCCTTGTGGTGCAACCAAAACAATCTGGAACTGAACACACTCAAAACCGTAGAAATGGTGGTAGACTTTAGGAGAAACCCTTCCATACTTCCACCTCTCACAATACTTGACAACACAGTATCAACAGTAGAAACCTTCAAATTTCTAGGTTCTATCATATCGCAAGATCTAAAATGGACAGCTAACATCAAAAACATCATCAAAAAAGGACAACAAAGAATGTTCTTTCTGCGCCAACTCAGTAAGCTCAAACTGCCCAAGGAGCTGCTGATTTAGTTCTACAGAGTGCTCTGTGGGGGCACCTACCCTCTGGAATGAGCTTCCCCCAGGACTTCGACAACTTCCTGACCTCTGGACCTTTCGCTGCGAGCTGAAGACGTATCTATTCTTCCGAGCAGGACTGGCTTAAATAGGGTTTTTAAATATGGATTTTATTGGGGTTTATTTTATATTTTGTATTGTATTTTAAATTTTAGGCCATATTGAATAAGTTTTTTAAAGAGTGTTTTTATTGTAATATATTGTATTATTTTATCTGCCTGTTCACCGCCCTGAGTCCTTCGGGAGAAGGGCGGTATAAAATTAACACACACACAATAATAATAATAATAATAATAATAATAATAATAATAATAATAATAATAATAATAATAATAATAATAATAATATTATTATTATGTGTGTGTGTGTGTGTGTGTGTGTGTGTGTGTGTATCATTGAGTCTGTCATTTGCACCCCTATAACTGTCTGGTTTGGTTCTGCAACCCAACAAGAAAGACACAGACTTCAGAGGATAATTAGAACTGCAGAAAAACCAACGGCTACCAACCTGCCTTCCATTGAGGACCTGCATACTGCACGAGTCAAAAAGAGGGCTGTGAAAATATTTACAGATCCCTCACATCCTGGACATAAACTGTTTCAACTCCTATCCTCAAAACGACACTATAGAGCACTGCACAACAGAACAATTAGACACAAGAACGGTTTTTTCCCGAAGGCCATCACTCTGCTAAACAAATAATTCCCTCAACACTGTCAAACTATTTACCAGATCTGCACTACTATCAATCTTCTCATAGTTCCCATCACCAATCTCTTTCCACTTATGACTGTATGACTGTAACTTTGTTGCTGGCAATCCTTATGATTTATATTGATATATTGATCATCAATTGTGTTGTAAATGTTGTACCTTGATGAACGTATCTTTTCTTTTATGTACACTGAGAGTATATGCACCAAGACAAATTTCTTGTGTGTCCAATCACACTTGGCCAATAAAAATTCTATTCTATTCTATTCTACTTGCGCATGCCTCTCGCGCATCATGGATTGGGTTTGGGGGGGGCGCCGGCTACCAGCTCTGCTTGTCTGTTCCGGCTGGGTGGTGTGGAGGGAGATGCGCGAGCAATTCTGGGACAAGGCTCTTTTGTTTGCGGTCGCACTATAGCGCCATTTAGTTTCACTTACGTAATGTGAACTAAACTTATGCGCGGGTGATACAAATAGTATATTTTCAGAAATTTAAATTGTCACGGGGAATTTTATGCAAACCTAATGAAAATGTTTTTAAATAATGCTATGATTTTTTTTTTAAAAAGTCAATTAAATTAAAAAAGAGGAAAGTGCTTCAGTATCGGACAAAACCCCTACCTTCCACCGTGAAAGCTGGAACACCCACTAGTGGGCAGTAGGGACCAGGTTGACTACCACTGCAATATACCATTTCAGATAGGTGGTTATGCAGCCTTTTCTTAAAAACCTCCTGTGAGCACCACAACTTCTGAAGGCAAACTGTTCCACTGGTTAATTGTCTTCACTGTTAGGAAGTTTCTCCTTAGGTTGAGTCTCTCCTTTATTAGTTCCCCTCCATTGTTTCTTGTCCTGCCTTCAGGTGCTTTGGAGAATAGCTTGACTCCCTCTTCTTTGTGGCAGCCCCTCAAATATTGGAACACTGCTATCATGTCACTGCTAGTCCTTCTTTTACTGAAGTTCGCAGATGACACAACAGTGATCGGTCTCATTCGAGACAATGACGAATCCGCATATAGACGAGAGGTCGAACGACTAGCCTTGTGGTGCAACCAAAACAATCTGGAACTGAACACACTCAAAACCGTAGAAATGGTGGTAGACTTTAGGAGAAACCCTTCCATACTTCCACCTCTCACAATACTTGACAACACAGTATCAACAGTAGAAACCTTCAAATTTCTAGGTTCTATCATATCGCAAGATCTAAAATGGACAGCTAACATCAAAAACATCATCAAAAAAGGACAACAAAGAATGTTCTTTCTGCGCCAACTCAGTAAGCTCAAACTGCCCAAGGAGCTGCTGATTTAGTTCTACAGAGTGCTCTGTGGGGGCACCTACCCTCTGGAATGAGCTTCCCCCAGGACTTCGACAACTTCCTGACCTCTGGACCTTTCGCTGCGAGCTGAAGACGTATCTATTCTTCCGAGCAGGACTGGCTTAAATAGGGTTTTTAAATATGGATTTTATTGGGGTTTATTTTATATTTTGTATTGTATTTTAAATTTTAGGCCATATTGAATAAGTTTTTTAAAGAGTGTTTTTATTGTAATATATTGTATTATTTTATCTGCCTGTTCACCGCCCTGAGTCCTTCGGAGAAGGGCGGATATAAATGCAAATAAAAACTAACTAACTAACTAACTAACTAACTAACTAACTAACTAACTAACTAACTAACTAACTAACTAACTAACTAACTAACTAACTAACTAACTAACTAACTAACTATTCTAAGTGTGGTGATATTAAGGCATCAGAAAGTGGTACTGATACTTCACGTGACCTTGATTCTATATTTCTATAAATGCAAATAAAAACTAACTAACTATTCTAAGTGTGGTGATATTAAGGCATCAGAAAGTGGTACTGATACTTCACGTGACCTTGATTCTATATTTCTATAAATGCAAATAAAAACTAACTAACTAACTAACTAACTATTCTAAGTGTGGTGATATTAAGGCATCAGAAAGTGGTACTGATACTTCACGTGACCTTGATTCTATATTTCTATAAATGCAACCTAGGATTGTATTGTCCTTACAGTTAGCTTGAACTTGTCCTTATGGTTAGCTTGAAATAGAAGTTTCAAGTGTATTTTTTTTTCTTAAAGGCAAACTCATCCATTATCATTCCTCTGTTGCTCCAAAGCACCTGACGGCAGGACAAGAAACAATGGTGGGAACTAACCAAGGAGAGAAGCAACCTGGAATTGAGGAGAAAACTTCCTAACGGTGAGGACAATTAACCAGTGGAACAGCTTGCCTCTGGAGGTGCTTCATCACTGGAGGTTTTTCAAGGCCATCACTCTGCTAAACAAATAATTCCCTCAACACTGTCAAACTATTTACCAGATCTGCACTACTATCAATCTTCTCATAGTTCCCATCACCAATCTCTTTCCACTTATGACTGTATGACTGTAACTTTGTTGCTGGCAATCCTTATGATTTATATTGATATATTGATCATCAATTGTGTTGTAAATGTTGTACCTTGATGAACGTATCTTTTCTTTTATGTACACTGAGAGTATATGCACCAAGACAAATTTCTTGTGTGTCCAATCACACTTGGCCAATAAAAATTCTATTCTATTCTATTCTACTTGCGCATGCCTCTCGCGCATCATGGATTGGGTTTGTGGGGGGGCAGCTCTGCTTGTCTGTTACGGCTGGGTGGTGTGGAGGGAGATGCGTGAGCAATTCTGGGACGAGGCTCTTTTGTTCGCGGTCGCACTATAGCGCCATTTAGTTTCACTTACATAACGTGAACTAAACTTATGCGCGGGCGATACAAATAGTATATTTTCAGAAATTTAAATTGTCACGGGGAATTTTATGAAAACCTAATGAAAATGTTTTTAAATAATGCTATGAATTTTTTTTTTAAAGTCAATTAAATTAAAAAAGAGGAAAGTGCTTCAGTATCGGACAAAACCCCTACCTTCTACCGTGAAAGCTGGAACACCCACTAGTGGGCAGTAGGGACCAGGTTGACTACCACTGCAATATACCATTTCAGATAGGTGGTTATGCAGCCTTTTCTTAAAAACCTCCTGTGAGCACCACAACT